>NC_140587.1:483814858-485014858 GCF_964204655.1 Triturus cristatus | reverse complement strand
AAGCCACATCATCCAGGCCCCATTATGCGGTTTCATTTTAAATTAAGAACAACAAAAATTAAAACCACACCCACAAGGCAACCCACAATCAAAAATAGCAGCACGTGCTCCCCAAGAGGGGGGATCCCAACTATACACAGAAGTGTGAGGAGGGGGAAGAGAGCAGAGCGAGGACTGGGGGAACCCAATGCCCGGCAGCGGGGGAATGAGTCGGCTAAGGGGATGGGGCTGGCGAGGCATCAGGCAGCAGCGGTGGTGCGCAGATACCCCCTCGATAGGCGTTCCAGGGGCCCCATACTTTCACCCATGTCCCAGGTTTACCCCTCGCCACATACACCACCTTTTCGCGAAACATGCACCAGTCCATGTGTTCTTTCCAGGCCGAGACCGTCGGGGGCCTCTGGGATCCCCACAGTTGAGCAAGATCACGCTTGGCTATCATATATCCCAGAGTCACCCACCACATCTGCGGCGCCGAGTAATCAGTCGGTTCCCACACATTCAACAGGCATCTCCTCGCTTCAGGCAACAGCGCCACATGCGTAACCAGTCGCAGCACCTCATGTACACCACGCCAGAACCCCTCTACCTCCGGGCACTCCCACAAAATATGCATAAAGGTCCCCAAAGCACCACACCCACGCTTACACAACCCATCTCCAGCATAGCCCATACGCAGAAGCTTTGGCCCCGTCATGTAGACCCGGTGGAGTATCTTGAGCTGGACGAAGCGAAGGCGAGCCGGTATGGCCACCTCCTTCGGGGAGGCCACCGCGGAGGTCCAGTCCTCGTCGTCCAACTCCAGCCCGTCGGCAACCCAAGCCACACGAAGGGCAGTCAACAGGCCCGAGCGGTCGTTTATGAGCTTTTTGTATATAAGTGAGATCGTGCTGTCCGGGACGTGCCCATCCAGCATTCTGTCCTCCAGGGGGGAATATTCCGGGATGGAGGCAGCGTCCGAGAAGACGGATCCCAGCGCATGACGGACCTGCAAATACCGAAAGTATTCACTGCCCTGCAACTGAAATTCCGTCTGCAGCATATCGAACGTTTTAAATCCTCCCCTCGTCCAAAGATCCCCCACTTTACTGATACCTATTATGTCCCACTTCTCGAAGCCCTTAGAGGTCCACAGGGAACCTAACCGCTCAGACGCGTATAGAGGTGATGCCCGGGTCAAACGGTCCTTCCACCCCATAGCTGTATTGGCCGCGTGCCAGACTTGCACCATAACACGCGTGGGGCCCGTCAGACGAGCGTCGGGCGCGCTAGAGTAGAGCGCTCGATTGTAGTCGCCACCTGGCAGGAGCATCTTGTCCATTTCAAATGCCGGGTTTAGGGCGGGCCCGTAGAGGCCATGGTTAATGGCAGCGAGCTGGGAGGCCCAATAGTACCGTTTAATATCCGGGAGGGCAATCCCCCCGTCAAACCATGGGAGCGTCAGCTTAGCCAGAGCAATACGCGGCCTCCCGTCCCAGAACAGGCGGCGTTGCAGACTCTCCACCTCACGGAAGTAGCGCGCCGGGACCAAGTCCATAGTGTTCTGCAAAGCGTACAGTAAACGCGGCAGAGACATCATCTTGAACAATGCCGCCCGGCCGAGCGGCGAAAGCGGAAGGCGCCGCCAGCGTGCGACATCTACCCGCAGACGCTGGAGGGGGGGAAGCAGATTCCGTTCATACCGGGCCTCCGGGTCCAGAGTAATGAAGACACCCAGGTACCGAAATCCCTGCGGGGCGATCTGGATCGGACAGCCCCGCGGGAGAATAGGAGCCTCCCCAGAGAGAACATACACACACGATTTAGCCCAGTTGATGACGAGACCGGAGTTACGACCAAACGAGTGTAAAACATCAACTAGCACTATAAGTGATTTACGTGGGGAGGCTAGGTACAGAAGGATGTCGTCAGCGTATAGGGATACGCGGTCCTCATACTCGGGGGTCCAACGGAGACCACGGATGGAAGGCTCCCACCGCAGCCACTCCGCCAGGGGCTCCAAGGCAAGCGCAAAAAGAAGCGGCGACAAGGAACAGCCCTGTCGCGTGCCCCGGCCCAGCTCAAACGGGGCCGATACTCTTCCGTTCACGACCACCTGCGCCAATGGGCCCGCATACAACAGTTTGACCCAACTGATGAATCCTGGGCCAAATCCGAACTTCGCAAGCATCGCCCAGATGTATGGCCACTCAAGCGTGTCAAACGCCATGGTGGCGTCTAAGGACGCCAAAATGGCCGGTTCCCGTATAAATGGGACGCGCGCAAGCACCCCATGCAAACGCCGCAGATTAAGGGCTGTATTGCGATGGGGAATAAAGCCAGACTGGTCCTGATGAACCAGATCTCCCACCACACCGACCAGCCGATTGGCGAGTACCTTAGCGAGAATTTTGGGCTCCGCATTCAGTAATGAGATAGGCTGATAAGAAGTAACCCGATCCCGAGGTCTCCCTTCCTTGTGGATCACCACGATTGTAGCCAGACGCTGGTCAAGCGGGAGGGAGCCCAGCGAGTGGGCCGCGAGGAACATTGCGCGGAGGTGAGGCGCCAATGTATCCGGTCGCAGCTTATACAGCTCGATAAGGATACCGTTCGGGCCCATGGCCTTGCCAGAAGCGACCGAGCGTATGGCGAGGGCGATTTCGTCGGAGGTGGGAGCGGCGTCCAGCGACACCCTGTCCTCCCCGGACAGGGAAGGCAGCGCGATATCCCTGAGCAGGGCACAGGAATCCTCTTCCGAGCAAGAAGAGACCGGGGAATACACCTCGCGGAAATACTCCGCGAAACAGGAGACAATTTCTTCTGGCTCAGTTACACACACCCCATTCGTTTTCTCAATCAGCGGGACCACACGATTCGCTCTCTCCTTTTTATCCAACCACGCTATCAGTTTACCAGCCTTATCACCCACATCATACAGTCGCCCCTGTTGCTCTCTACTAAGGCCCCTGGCCGCCTCCGTAACGAGGGCCCTATAAGCCGCCTGTTTGAGCTGGAGGACATGTAGTGCAGCATCCATCACCCCATCTTCTAGATTAGCTCAACTATTTCAGCCTCCACCCGGGTCACCTCCTCCCGCTCGCGCCTCCGGGCGTGGGAAATAAGGGATAGGGCCTCCCCTCTAAGTACTGTTTTGAAGGCCTCCCACAGGGAGATAGCTGAAGGCACTGACCCCACATTCTCCTCAAAATAGCGCTGGAGGGATTTAATCAAGTCAGCGCGAATGGTGGGGTCGCGCAGGTACCAGGAATTGATTGGGACCACCCTGCTCTCAGCCCTCGGGAAGACATCAAAATGCAACAATAGCGGGGAGTGGTCCGAGATACCCCGTGCCAAATGGCGCACCTCCCCCACCCTCCCGACATGGGCCGCCGGGACAAGGACATAATCAAGCCGTGAGAGACTACCATGGGCCCCCGAGTGGAAAGTGTATTGCAGCTGCGTGGGATGTTTTAAGCGCCAGCAGTCCACCAATCCCAGTGTATCCAAGAGGCCGGATAGCCACGCCTGTGCCCGGGGAGGTCCCTAGGGGGGTGACGATCCACAGTCCCAGAAACCACCGCGTTGAAATCCCCCCCCACCACCAGAAGCCCCCCCCGGAAGGCCAAGGAGGAGGCGCCCCAGATCTGCAAAGGTGGTCGACTGCAACCCCGGTGGGACGTACACTGACACAAAGACAACCACTTTGCCCTCCATTCTACCCACCAAGACAGTGTAACGTCCCCTGTCATCGTGGAGCACCTCATCAATTTCTAACGGGAGCGAGTTCTTTACCATGATACCCACACCCCTCGAGCCTGACGTGAAGCCCGAGTGGGCCACGAGGCGGTAGCCACGCCGATTCATGGCGCAGAAGGAATTGCCAATAAGGTGTGTCTCCTGCAGGAAGACCACATCAGGCGAGAGTCGCTTCAGATACTGTAGGACCACACCTCGTTTGATCCTGTCCCCCAGTCCATTGACGTTCCAAGACAACAAAGTTAATTCCCTACCCCCCATCATACACAGAAACCATCATTCGTCCCCCCGAGAGCACAGTAGAACCAACACAAAAAAAGGGTTGCCTTGTGATAATAACGAACAACACCCCATCCCTGCCCACCCACCCCAACAAAACTCCCCCCTCCCTGCACCCCTGCATGAGCCCAGACAGCCCCCCCAACGTGCAGTGTGCCTGTCGCCCCATAGATAGTTAAACTAACTAGACCCCTAGAGGAGGAGGGAGAACCCCCAAGAGACCCCACACTACCTCCATAGGAGGGGAACTTAAGCAATCCGACGTATAGTCAAAAGTGGCATAATTTTTGTCCCGAGCGAGGCCTAATATTAGTCCCTCAGTCTTGATCCGGCGAGCCCTCTCCCCCGGCCGCTCCCCCCCCCCCCGCCACCCCGATCCCGATCTCCAGACAGAGTATCCAGCCAGTCCCCGGCCGCTTCGGGACGATCAAAAAAGTGTGTGCGACCTTCCACCTCCACTCGCAGCTTAGCTGGGAAAAGCATGGCGTACTTGAGATTTAGGTCCCGAAGACGGCGCTTGACACCAAGGAAGCTCAGTCTCTGCTTCTGGACCGCAGGGGTGAAATCGGGATAGAAATTAATGTCCAAATTGTCAAGTCTAATCGGTCCCTGTAGTCTGGAGGATTGCAGGATAGCGTCTCTGTCCCGAAAATTAAAAATCCGGGCGATGAGAGGTCTCGGAGCGGCTCCGACCTTAGGCCTTCCCCCGGGAACCCTGTGGGCCCTCTCCACAGCAAAGAATTTACTCAGCCCCCGTGGCTGGAGATGGGTAACAATCAGGTCTTCCACGAAAAGGTCCGCCGCCGCTTCCTCACGTCCCTCAGGCACCCCGATGATACGGATGTTGTTCCTCCGGGCCCGACTCTCTGAGTCCTCCAGGCGACGATCCATCAGCGCACTCGCCCAAGCAAGCCGGCGCACCTCCGTTTGCAGGGCCGCCACATCTGTCGTAAGGCCCGATGCGGTGTGGGCCAAAGAATCGACTCGGTCGTTGGTCTTGGAGAGGTCGGCCCTTATCAGGCCAACATCCACGAGGACCGAGTCGATCTTCTGCGCCAGTGTGTCAAAACGCTGGCCCACAGAGGCCTTCATCTCGGCGATGGCGCCCATGACATCCCGCAGAGTCAGATCCGTGGGCAGATCGGGGGCATCAGTAGGGCCCTCAAGGGACCTGCGTGGCACCTCAGGAGATCCCTTCTGGAGGGTATAGCGATCCATGCTGTTGGACTGATGGGCTGCGCCACGCCGGGTCGATTTTACCTTTGCCCGATCGCCATCTTGTTTCGTGGCCATGGTCCCAGTCTCCCGATGGCACCAGCCACGTCGTGAAGGGCGGGCAAGCCGGTCCACGGGCTCCGGGGGGGTGCCACCCCAGATCTGCGGGGCGGATCACAGCCGGCGGGCAGGCAGGGTCCCCCAGCGAGGCCACACCAACACACAAAGCCCCGCGACCCAACCTCGCATAGACAGCAAGGAGGGTGCGAAAGCGAAAGTGAAAGTGTGGGTTACGCGAGCCACCAAGCCCTATCCGCCGCTGTTATTCACTTCGTCACTGGATCGCCCCACGACGCAAATCCGGGGTTCGGCTAGGAGAAGGCCGCAAACCTCAATCGGTGCTAAAGTCGGTGTCCGAGGTCCGATTTGGAAGCGGAAAACGGGCGCCACCTCAGCTCGGGCTCACCAACACAGTCCCCTCATCTGGGACAGGATATGTTCAGGATAGTCATAGGAGGTCGCGGAGGTCCTCGGGAGCCTCGCACCTACGCGGCCATCTTGGTTGCGCGCTAGGCTCCTCCCCTCAAAAAGAGATTTGTTGATGGTCTTCCAGTGTTTATCAGATACAACACACTGCGGAATCTGTCAGTAAAACTTGAAACCTGCTTATTGGTGGCTAAATATGGATAAACAAGACCTCACTTTTTGCTGTAATACCTAAATGTCCCTCGTGGTTACAGCCAACAATGCGTTCGGCAACTCTTTAGGAGGAACAACTAGTCCATTCCTTTAACAAATTTGACCTTCACATGTGAGCTGTGAAGTTACCTGCCCAAACCCCTTTAGTTCTTTTTCCAAATTTTTAAAAGGTGGCCACCACTCCTTTATGTTTTTAAACACTTTCTGCGACACCAGATCATGAGAAGTTGAGATGTTCCATTCTTCCTCATTGGTGTATTGCTTACATTAAAAAATTGCGTCAGTCACAGCCACCACACACCCATCATTATCTTGCACACAATTCTTGATCAGACAAGGGTAAGCCAGAAAGGCAATCGGCCTTAAAGTTTCCCTCCCCTTGAATGTACTTAACATTCCTATCAAATTCCTGTAGCTTAGAAAGCAAATCTGCAAAAGCCTTGCCCAAGCCGTTTCCACTCAAAAGACAAACTAACGGTTTTTGATCTGTGAACACATCAAATGTCCTGCCTCAAATGTACGTTTAAATATCTGAACCGCTGAAACACAAACCAGGGCTTCCCGTTTGATGGTGCTGTAGGTTGCTTCTGCATCTTTGAGTGTTCTATATGCAAAAGCAACAGTTATCTCTTTGCCATCTACTGCCTGACCGAAAACTGTACCTATAAGTTTCAAACTTGCATCAACAGTGATAAATGATTTCCCCATAGGTTCAAAAGGACTCGAGGTGGGTGCATCCACTACCAATTTCTTAATATTTTCAAAAGTTTCATTAGCTTCACCCGACCACTCAAACCTAGCACCCTTCTTCAGAAGTGGCCACAATGATTGTAGAGTCAGCCATATCCTGGGACAAATCTGGCATAGTACACCCATAAACCCAGGAAGGAGCTTAAAGAATCTTCATCTCATGGTAGTGGCACTCTCTGAATGACTACTAGATTGGAAAACTTAGGTCTGATACCTTTTTTTGAAAGGGTATGTCCTAAATAATCTACCTGTTGGAGAAGCAATCTGCATTTCTCTGGGTTGATTGTCGTCCCTCTTTCCTCCAAGATACCCAACACTTTTTTCAAGCATGAGCAAGTGCTGCTCCAGCGTTTCTGTAAAAACAAGAATGTCATCTTGAAAAGTTGATCACCAAACAAAACATCCATCATGAGATGAACGCCCTGGCTGCTGATGCTAAACCAAATGGCAAGCGTAAATATTTAAAAGTGCCATGCGGTGCCACAAACGCAGGGAGCTCTTAGGACTTTGTGCTTAAAGAAATTTGATTTTAGGCTGTTGCAGATCTATAGTGGAAAAATACTTATTACCGCCAACATTGGCCAGCATCTCCTGAATGCATGGTAGAGGATGTGAGAAGTTGGCCTGGTATATGCTGCCCACAAGTTATAGTGGGCACCTTGCACCAGTCCAAACAACCCCTATTGATGATAGGTTAAAGACAACCTTATTTGAAAGCTATCCTAGTGGTAGCTATGGAGAGCAGCCTTCAGGCTAAATCTTGGAGGAATGTAAAGCAGCTTGTTTATGACCAAATGAAAGGAGAACCACACCAGGTGTGTGTGTGTGTATGTATATTTATATTTATATATATATATATATATATATATATATATTATGTATTTATTACTAAACACACCCTGCTAGTCTCTTTATGATGCTAGAGGTTAAAGCACATATGTTACACTTAAAATATCATACTAAATTAGCACAATATACGATGGGCCCTAGGGGCGAACCAAACCATATATTAAGAAAGTGGTATAAGAACCACGACTTAACTAGACACAAGGCCTAGAGCCTGTAGAATTGCTGGGACCCCAAGGAACCACCCAAGGTAGTGACATGGGACCCACGGGGGACGTGTGCAGTGTGAGAACACTGCCGCGAGCTCCGTTAGCTTCTATAAGGAAAGTCGCGGTTGGAATTTTAAAGTTTAAGGACACTTAGCGGTGGACTAGGAACAAACCCTTTTGGACTTAGATGGTTCTAGGGCCAACATCCACATGAGCACCAGAGTACTCGTGTTACCTAACCCAGGAAAGCCGGGTGCATAGGTGTCAAATTGTGTCAGGCGTCTTCGTCGATTTCAATGGCAAGATGCTGCAAAGTGCTGCTGCCGGGAAGAGGAGAAGAGTCCGAATCGATCCAAGCCTGGATCGAAGATGTGAAGAACCTGAAAGCAGAGGGGACATAGTCTGGGTCACTTGCCAGTGACCAGGGGCACGATAGACGAATGCCCACCGATGTCGGGTGCTTCAGGTGCGAAGAGGGGAAGTTTGACTCTTCAGCCACGTGGACCAGGAGGCGTCGACAACGACCAGGAGCTGGATTCGAGCTGTCCCACGAAGGATGTCGAGTGCTGCAGCGTCGGGCCCGGATTGGACACAACAAGCCTTGGCAACAGCAACCCACGCAGGAAGAGGAAAGATGCTTCGGTGCGGACCAGCAAGGTCCTGGGAACTCCCCAAGCGATGGAGAGTCAGAGCACGTCTGGAGCAACCAGGGAAGCCCAATTAAAGTCACAGTTGCCTTCACAGGAACCCACCAGTCAACGGACCAGGGATCGCGAAGGGACCTCGAGAGATAACTTAAAGGGCCAGCTCACAGAACACTCGTGGAGTGTAAGCGGTCAATCTTCTATGCTAATGCTGCTCGGGTCAGGGCTACAAGTAACCCAAAGCTCAGTTGTAGAGGTCCCCGCAAAGCTGATGCTTTTGCAAATCGTTGCGATGTCCAGGGGTTCGGGTTGCACGGTCTCCACGAGGGATACAGGCCTCAGAGTTGTTGAGCGCACAGATCGACCTTGGAGACCAAGGGAACCCACCTCCTGTGTTGCAAAATTCTTCGGAGTCCTCAGGAGCTTCGGAGATGCAAACCGGACTGTTGCATCTTTGGTGCCTGCCAACCAGGGGAGTAACTCTTTTACTCCAAGGGAGATTCTTCAGTCAAATAGCGTTGTGTCAATCGTCGAATTTCCAGGATTCAGTTTCAGAGTTTCGTCCGAGGATATCTAAAGTTCTGTATTCAGGGGTTCCTTCTTTATACCCAAAGGAAGGGGTTGGACTAACTCAGGGGACCCACCTATGGGAGGGTTTGGAAAGAGGGGTGGCTACACCCATTTCCTTTGTCCAGTTTTGCGCCAGAGCAGGGGCTGGTAGCCCCTGCAACCGGATTGAACTGGACTATGCACAGGGACACCAAATGTGCCCCCCAGTGCAGACTTCAAAGCACTCTTGGAGTGCACCCACCCAGCCCCAATCCACTAAAGCCTGTCTGGGAGGTGGTAACACCTCCCTGTGACAGGAAACCTATTGTCCAGGCCTCCCCTGCCGGAGTTTCGGTCAGCAGCAGGAGGCCAGACTTGTGTCTGTGGCTGGCAGCATCAATTTTGTGATGCTAGGGCTCTGTTAGGTGGTACCGGGTATACCCGTGCTGTCATGTCTCTCCTTCTAGAGGGGTGGGATCATACTCCCACACCAGTTACTGGTGTGGGAGTATGATTCCAAGGTGTTTGACACCAAACACAACATGTTTCCGTGCAGCCATCCCAAAGTTAGGATCCGCGAGGTTATAATGCACTTAAGAGTATATGGTCAGGCTGCATCACAGACAACCCCAGAGAATAGATTCCGAAGGCTGCACAGGGGCTCTGCTCATGCATGGGCACCCTCTCACAGAAATCCCAGCACCCTGCCTTCAGGATTAAGGCCTGCCATAGGGGTGACTGATAAGTTTATATGTGCAGTGATAGGGTGAGATATAGTGAACCTATATCTCAGTAAGGTGTGCATGCACCACCTCACTCAGGCTACAGTAGCAGTCCTGTGGTGTCATTTTGGAAGGCTTCCCAGGGGTGGCATAATGCATGCTGCAGCCCCTGGTAGGCATCTGGGGTACCTATGCCCTGGGTACGTACTATACCATATACTAGGGACTTATGAGGGTACCCCAGAATCCAATCTGGAGTGTACCTAAGGTACATGGAATCAATTTAGAGAGGAAGCAGCTAGGCTGGGGTCCCGGATAGCAGGGCCCCAGCCAGACTAAAGTCGAAAAACTGTGAAAAATCAGCAAAAAAGTGGGGGTAACCATAAGAAGCAGATCCTACTCTCCTACAGAGGATGGCAATCTATCAAGATATTCTGATTCAACGATCTTAAATCTACACATAAATGTAAGTCTCCTGTGCGCTTACATGTCAAGACCACTGGGACACCCACTCCAAAGACTCAGTAGGTTGTATCAATTCTTCAGCACATAACTTGGCTAAAAAAATGTTTTTATCCTTTTTCACACTTAAGGGTTTTGGTCTGACATATGATCGGCACAGCGTCCTTTTTCAACCTAATCTCATGTTCAGATCCTTTTATATTATTAATTTTGTTCATAAAACACACCAGGATACTCGGCCATCACCATCTGCCCAACATCCTCATAAGTAATCTCTGCCAAAACAGAAATGTCTCCCAAAACAATGGGATTCCCATGAACAAGTCTTGAAAGAATCCCCAATCTTGCTAAATATTTCCACCCCACAATATCCCGATCCCTCACCGCTACATATACCTTTGTCCAAACATTTCAAAGTTGTTTTAAAGTACTCCAGCATATCAATATCAAAATTCCCACATGCCTTTGGATTGACGTCCGTAGAATTAAGGTATTGTTTAGACCAAACCTTGTAACATGTACTGTCTGCCAAGATTGTAATTGGTGCCCCAGAATCTGCACTAACCAACAGTCAAACTCCCATCAACATTTGCTTGACAAACATGCCCGTTTAATTTTCTTACTTGCATTAGCATCCTTCACTGCATCCAGTGTCAGTAGAACATTGTCCTATATCCCCACACACTCCTGCACTCATGCATCCACACATTCTTGTTGTAACTCCACATTATTTATTTTCACTTTGTTTAACACTTTTAAGATGGCTTCGCAACGATTGAAAAAGTCCAATCTTCCTTCAATTGTTGCATTGCTTTCCAACTATGGGACAAGATGTACTGTTACCAATGTGCCTCCTAGAACCACACCTATAACACTTGTTTCCAAATTTCTTATTTTTTACATTCTTAACATTCATCGCGCACAGAATTTTCTGCAGAAATGCAACTGATGAGAAATAATCTCCCTTGATTAGAGAAAGGTTGCAATGAAATTATAGACCTTTCTATACTTTTAGCTATGTCTATAACTTCTATCAGAGTAGGATTTCGGTATGTTAACAGATGTTCCTGAGTTTTCTTAGAGTAGCAGTTAAATACAAATTGGTCTCTTATATAGATATCAATGTTGGTTTAAAATTCACAAGTGGAGGCTAGCAATCGTAGGGCAGCAATAAACTCATCTGCCGATTACTCACTAGACTGTTTCCCTTAGAAAAATCTATGCCTCTCCAAAGGTACACTGGACTCCTCCCAAAATTGATTTTCATTGTCTGCTTTGCTTCAATGTACACATTCCAAATGACATTTTCATCTGTGGGAGCAGCTACTATAGAAAGATTATCAACTCTTTTCCCTGCAAAGCCCAAATGATTAAATTATTTTAAGGTCTCGCCTGAGCCAGCACATGCGCTGTTCTGGCGAGACATTTAGTAAGCTGCTTTTGAAAGTGCCACTTCAGGCTTTTGGTGGCCTCAAGCTTGCGTGCACGTGTCTTTGCGATAGCGATCACTTTCGCGGCCGTGTCACTTTCACGGCCGCGCGGCCAATGCTTGTTTTAGGACTTGTGCCCTGGTCGTAGGGGATTTTTGTCTTTATAGTTGAATTCATTCGGAACCGCAGGTAACTAATCTAATCAGCTGCCCAAGTTGACTTCAATGAAATATTTGAAAATAAGTCTTCCTTTTCGAAAAAACGCTTTGTTTAACATATTTATTTCAAAAAGATAAAAACTTTGGAAACAAACCAAAGCATGTACTCAATGCCGCAAATCATCGTGCGTGCACGTACCTATAGGAACTACTGCGATAAAGTCCATGTGCAATTCATGAATGATGTGGCTTTTGATTGAGGAGGAAATGCCGGTCCTTTTGAAGTGACTGCAGGGCTTCCATTACATATGGCCCTGATCGATGCAAACGCATATTAAATATCAATACCATGAGCGGCATACGTGTTGATAGTTCATGGCGTCATGTAACCAACCGGGCTCCCTGCTGGGCACTGCTAGGCTAATCCTCTTTCCATAGCTCCTTAATCTCTTTTCTCTTTTCCGTTTCCACCAGCGCCATGAGTCTGGCATCTGCTGTGCTGCCACTGGCGCACTGTGGGTCTTTCTTTGTTTGGTTTTAGCTCCCCATAATTGCTGCCGTTTCCACGGATGATTTAAGCAGTGTTTGAAGCTGAAGTGTGATGCGGAGTGCGCCCATGCTGCTGCACTGCATGTGTCAGGAAATTCCTAGCGTAAACTGACACTGCCTGTGAGTAAACATCTGCCATTGATTGACATCGGTTTACCTGCTTCTCTCGGAGTTTACTCACCCAAAAGTGACTATCACTTCTAAATACTTCCTCTGTAACAATGGCTCTGTTTTTCTCTGGGTTGAGTTAATGCTGCTGTCCCCAGAGAAGAGACCGGTCAGCATAAAATGTGGATGATGGATGGCCATTTTGGTTTCACACAAAGTCAGTGAAGCAAACAAAGAGACAAATAGCCCGCGCTTACGGGGGCTGCGCCGGGAGCCTACAGCAACATTCAAATCTGTGTTAAAGAAAAGGCAATGGAAGTCAAAGTCTTAATTTGGCTCCTTCTGTCATGTAACCTGAAAGAAATACAACACCAATTTATAACAAGCATTTGCAATGCAATGGGTCTCGCAGTTACACGAGTTAAAGCTATTGGCAATGTAAATGACAATGCCTTTTATTTATGTTTTTAAAACGAAAACAAATATATAAGGCATTGTTATTTGCAATGTCAATAGCTCAAACTCGTGTAAATGCAAGACTTATTGCATTGCAAATGTTTGTTAAAAATACCTAACCATTCTTTCCATTTTATTTCTGGCTTGCCTGCTCTCTGCAGAAATGGCGGTGGCTGTATCACCCTTTGGTTAGATACCATGACCAAAAGACTTGTGAAAGATATTGTGAGTGAAATAGTATAAAAAGTTCAAAAAATGCAGATTAACAAACTTGCAGACCAAAAATACCATTGCGGAAAACAGTGAACCTCAAGATTTATTCCTTATCTTTCTTGTATTGTTCCCTGTGGTGATCACTGCTCCCCCATCTGCTCTCTCACGAAGGTCAAAGGATTACAGACTGGTGCCTCACAACAGAGATGCGATGCGCAAATCCAAAACAGCCACGCCACCCATCCTATGCGAAATGCAACCGATACAAAATAGCTGCTGCATCGAACGTCAGACACAAACCTGTTCAATGCCAGAAAATGGCTACCATGTCTCACGTTCGATGCGCCTATGTGAACCCGATTTAAAAAGACCGCTGCATCCAGGTCGGACTCACTTTGTCTCCAATGCCTGCGGTGAAACCCACAACTGCAAAAAGAACAATTGATGGACAGAATGCAGAAAAATGTCATACATTCACCCCAGTACAGAGATCTGGGCCTAAATCCATCGTTTTTTTGCTCACCATGCCATTCCAGTTTGGACCCAGCCATATGCAAATCAGTCTTGAACCTGCTCCCAGTCCAGCCCGAACTGCCAGGCCAGGTCCTCCCTGGACTGGAAACAAGCATCCTAGGACCGGTTTCAGGCTTTCAGCCCTCATCAGCCAGGATAACTTGACTCCAGTGGCATGGAGAGCCATGTAAACCCAAAACTGCACACCTCCTCCGCCTGGTTGTGCACTAGAGCTGCAAGCCTTTTGATGGTCTCTGTGATGAAATGTGTGTGCCGGCTTTCACAGGTGAGCGCGTAGTCTAACTGTTGGTGGTAATCAAAGGTACTACCACAAGGCACTCACCTGGCGCAGTTTGCTTTACTGATGTGTCCATAGTTACCACTACAAATGTCTATCCTCCTGTAGTCTCTATGGGTCCTTAACGATTTGATGGTCCGTTCTCCCTTCTAGAGAAGCAACTGTATGAGAAAATGTAAACTCCACTCCTGGTAGCAACAATATGTAGCAGGCTCCCCTGTAAAGGCAGGCAAGAAGAAATACTCTAGGCAGAACTTCAGCTAACTGAGTAAGAAGCTTTGTCTTCAAACAAAAGGACCCACGAGTACATACATCCAAATAATCCATGTGATCAGCAGCAACTGACCACCCCAGAACCAACATACTAGAAGCCCACCACATTCTATGGATAGAACCCCTCTGACAAGATCAGCAAAGTAAACCAGCAAAGGTGAAGGGAAAGAACATTGAATTACATTCATAAGTATATTGCATGACTGCGCTTGATGTCACCTATAAGTCTGAATGAATGTGCATTACAATAGTCACTAGCAATGATGATAAAAGAATGAGCAGGTTCAAGGACCTCTGAGTCCCCTGGATTTGCCCCTGATCCAGGCGTCTAGAATTCAAGTCATCTGACCTGCCATCCGCAACCGGGGCACTTTTGCAGTTGCTTCTGTGCACTGGTGCAGTTATTGTTATGGCAACAAAAGCAGCCTTCTATGAAACTCGTATTAATCAGGCTGAGAATACTCAGAAGGAAACATTTAAAATCTTGACAGAGTTGAGCAAAAAATCAGAAACGATTGAAACTACAATAAATGTGGACACGTTTCAATGCTTCTTTCTGGAGAAGGTGGAGACCATTCTCTCTGAGATTAAGAATGGTATTTTGAATAGCCCGCCTTTAATACAGGAAGCCCAAACTCCTCTGGAAATATCTATTTCAAGGTTTCCGGAAATAGATTATCAAAGCCTTGAACAGCTTATGAGCAGAATTAAGTCTGGATCCCCGGCGGACCCGTGTCCCCCTAGGGTCTTTCGTTTGGCGTGCCCTATTTTAGGAGATCATATTATCTCCCTCCTTAATAGCTCGTTGGAGACCGGCCTTTTACCATCAAGTCTCAAGGAGGCTCGAGTTAAACCATTGTTAAAGAAGCCAGGAGCCGATCCGACCATCCTGAAAAACTATAGGCCAATCTCTCAACGCCTTTCTTGTCCAAAGTTTTGGAGCAACATGTGCTGAAGTCCCTCTCTTTATTCCTGGAGTCACACCATATACTCCAGGAGCGTCAGGCAGGCTTTCGTGCACACCACAGCACCGAGTTGGTGATGCTCTCGGTGCTGGATGAGCTCAGAGGCATGGCTGACAGTAAGAAACCAAGCGCCCTGATATTTTTAGATCTATCAGCGACGTTTGATACTGTCAGCCATTCCCTGCTATTGGACAGATTGGCCCTTTTTGGGATAAAGGATCTGGCCTATAAATGGTTACAGTCTTTTCTGAAAGGAAGGGCACAGGATCCAACTGGGGGATTGTATCTCGGAGGTTGGTGTTCTGGAGTGCGGAGTCCCTCAGGGCTCTGCCCTATCTCCACTACTGTTTAATCTCTATTTGCAACCTCTGATCAACTCCTTAGCTAACATGGGTTGTCGTGTGTTTAACTACGCCGATGACACCCAGTTACTATTGAGCATTGATAATACGGCTATAGCACAAACCAACGCTCAAAATATTCTTAGACACACGGTCAGCTGGATGACGGCAAATCTGTTGAAAATAAATCCAGATAAAACAGAGATACTGGTGGTTTCGACCACAGTCTCACCTTGGTGTGACCTATATTGGCCCCAGGAACTAGGTCCCACGCCGATACCAAGCAATAAAGTAAAAAGTCTTGGTATCCAGATTGACAATGAGCTGTCAATGGCCAGTCAGAATTCTTCTGTTGTAGGGAATTGTACTGGCTTGAATAGACAGTTGCGCAAACTTGTCCCTTTCCTTTCCTTTTCCATACTTTGTACAGTCGTTTCTGCTACAATTATATCAAGGTTGGATTATGGGAACGCCCTTTACTTAGGTCTACCGAAGTCTTTGACCAACAGATTGCAGGTTGTGTTGAATGATGCAGCACAATTGATTTTTAGGCTCCCTAGAAGAACTCAAGCCTCATCTTTATTGCTCAAGTTACACTGGCTTCATATTGTGCAGAGAGTGGAGTTCAAGAGCCTTTGTACGGCTCATAAGGCAATTTATGGACAGGCTCCTGTATATATTAAAGAACGTCTGGAGTGTTACAAGCCTAAACGAGCTCTTAGATCTTGTGACGCTAAGTTGTTGGTTTGTCCTCGATACAAGCTGTCAACTAAAGGAGGTAGATTCTTCTCAGTGCTGGTCCCACAGTTATGGAACAGATTACCAGAACCACTCCGGAGAGAAGGAAATCTTCTATGCTTCAGGAAGCAGTTAAAAACGCTTCTTTTCAAGGAGGCTTTTGGCCTATTTAAATAGTTACCTTACAAGGTTCCTCTCTCGCTTCTTTTATGCTTGAAATATAGTTGTTGGTTATCGGTTCTAAGCGCCTAGAGACCTGTAGGTGAGTTGGCGCTATATAAACCGAAGTTAACATAACATAACATTGTGATACAACGGAGACACACATTACAGTTCACTATTGTGCAATAGGGACATATGTTAGCTACAACGCTTACCTTGGTATTTAGCACTATAGGATGCCAGTTATTATTAATATAGTAATCGAATGAGGCCCTCGTGTTGCAACTTGAAAATAAAGCATTTTCCTCTGAATTATTCTTGCACAATTCGTCTCTATTCATCCCTCTGGGTAATTTTACCATTTTATACAGAGACTTAAGATTAATCCAGGTTTCTTGGTAGATCAATTAATTATACATTATGCGGCCCGCGCTCTTGATAGGCTGCGAGTAGATGCTGGTCTCAATACGCTGAGAGCAGATACTGGTCTTGAAAGGACTGCTGCGATTTGTTCGCTTTTGATTCCTGCCTTTCGCCGAATGCAACGGTGATGCATCAGACCGTTTTTCTGTATAATTAATCGAACAACCTAGAAACCTTGATTAAACTTTGTTGGACGCATACCATTGCGGTCACTTACCATTCATGGTATTTTGGGATTAAGGACCATTGGCTCAAAGTGGGTCTGAACCGGTTGGTTTTGAACCATAGGTTGCCCTATACCGTTCGTATTGTCGTGATGAAGACCCACATGCCTCACTGAGGTCTTAATCCACACTCTATGCAATAGTCAGGTCAAAACATCAACATTTCCTACCTTTTGGCCTTGATTGGTTTGCTAGCCCTTCTTGGATGGTGAATCCAGACTCTATGATCACTATCCTCCAGTATGGACTCTAAAAAATGTTTTTTTCTCCAAACAGGCCTCCCACACTTGTCTTTTCTCCTAAGTTACACAAGCCAATGTCAAGAATTACAAAATTGTAACCTACCCATTTTCCCGATTCTTTTTCCTATTTTCACATTGTATATGAGCACTCTAATCAACACATCTTACTGTACTCTTTTTGAGCAACCGCTGAGTAATTGTTTTTTTATATTTGTATGCATTATTGATTTATCTCAAAGAAAAAATATAACGTGAATCTTTTTCCTATAAAAAAAAGTGTTGCGTTTTCTTTCTTGTGTGTATATATTTATCTCTCTCTCGCCTAAGGATCAATTTGCTTGATAGCAGACCAACTATATTTTGGTTTCCTTTTGATAATAAGTATTGCCATTAGGACCATCTTGTTTCTGTATCAAATTGTACCCATGCCCTTTATCTTACAATGGATTACCCTGTTACTCTGTAATGGTACATCCTTTCTATGTCATACGAACTGCTGGATCTGCTCATCTCGGGAATTATGTCATAGTAGTGAATTATTAGCAATATTAATTCAGGTACAATGATGCCTAGAAAATACTGTGTCCTGTGATGAGTTTAGCATGGCAGCACTTTTGAATAATCAAAGCGCCAGGTGCAGTTTAACTAAGGGCCATTGTCAAGTGAGATTCTAAGTAAAAAGGTAAACAAAACTTAAATATTACATGAGAGCAGTCTGCTGGTAGCTGAATATCAGAAAGAATAGCCACAAATTACCCCACTCCTATGGATAAATATTACTTAAAAATGAAAAAACCCAACACCTCCTGGTTGTCATAACTAAATAATTAGTTAAGTTCACTTTACAAGCACCATAGAGCTTTCCACAATATTGAAATGTATGTTTTCAGCACGCATCTATTTTATACACTTCAGTGTACATCGTTAATACACTTGGTTAAACACAACTTCTATCACCAGTATTTAAGGAGGTTTGGATTGGTGTCTCCTTCATGTATTGTATTTGCTGCTGTTTCTCCACCTGTCACAAAACAGATTAATGAAAGTGTCAGTCTGCTGGTTCTAATGTAGATGCATGTTCCTTACACACGAACAATTGAAATTTGATGGGAGGTGATAGCGGAGAGTGTCACACAGAGCTTATAAACTGTAGAAGTAAGGTACAAAACGCTTTTTAAAGCAAGCTAGTCCCTTCCCCTCAGGTCTTGTAACGCAGCTCCATTTTCTGGACTAGATACGATTACGAATACAGTCGTAAACTCGAGGGCAGGATCTGACTAACAAGCTTGTTTACACGGAAAGGGAGTGGCTGTGATTGACCTCAGGCCACAGAAATTCAAATTAGCTGCAGACATAATTAATGGCTTGCGAAGGGGATCTGGAGACCATCACGGAGTGCAGGCCTCCTTTAATCGGATTTCCATGTGTACAAACTGCTTTGTTCAAAGTCCTTACACACAGATGAAAAACAAACAACAAGCAGTATTTCAGCAGTGTGCATGCGATTTATGAACTGCAGTCAATCCTAACTTCAGAAGGAGGTGTTGAAGAAACCATCTCTAAAGCATTCACTGTTCTCCTTATGGTGGCAAGTTCCAATTCTGTTTTTTTTTTTTTTGTAGCAAACTGGATAGAGCAGAGGGAGTTTGGGGGGTGGTGAACATCGGATGGATGAAATAGGGTGGGACAGGCAAGCAACAGGAGGGGGGAAAGAGAAGGGGGTTGGTGAACGGCGATGAATAGAGGCAGGAGGGCACACCGAAAAAGGACAGTAGAAGGGGATAGTGGGGATAAGGTGTATGGGAGAGGAAGGGTTGGGCAAAACCACAGACTACGGGTGATGGGAGGGAGTCAGAAAAAGCACGGACAGCAAGGCAGGGCGGACGAACCACAGAGATGTACACTCTAAGAGAATGCATGTCTAAGAGTAAAAAAAAAAAAGTACCTTGGGGAGCAAGTGTCCAGTGAAAGGGCACTGGCTGCAGACAGGAAACTGTAGTTGGTCCAAGCTCCACCACAATGCGTAAAACACGAATCCCAGGAGGAGGCAGGAAGCTGCTGAGAAATAAGAAGCAATGAAACCAAAGAAATGCACAAGCCAATCAATGTAAGTGATGGCAAGCTTTAAGCCCCTTTTAAGCTTTTTTCCTCTATTGCAAAAGCCTATTGCAAGGACAGTGCAGTGATCGAAGTGCATAAAGAAAAATATGGCCACTGTGATCCAGAGTACCAAAGAGTTGGAGACATGGCTAAAAGGAACAGAATATTCTGTAGCTATTTTGTCAGCCTTTCACTTACAGGTAACTACATATAAAATATAATGCACACACATTAAAGGAAAAATAAATGCAACTTTAAATTTATCTCTGGGAAATGCATTAACGTGGATGGAAAGTGTTGCACTGAAAGCCATAAGGTACACTAGACACCAGTAATCTTTTAACCAGATTTAATGGAGCCCACGACCTGGCGTTGATTCTCTCCTAGGTGGCAACTGGCAATCTTGGAACACGGACTGCCTTGCACTCTAGAAAAGAAAACATGCCAATTTAACTTAAATCATAACTCATCCCACACTCTTCCTGCATAACAAATTAACAATACTACTATAAAAAGGTGCCCTTAAGATAAGAGCACACATTGTAGGAAAAGTAAACCAAGATAATCTCATAAATGAAGATAAACAGAAAATAAAACAATGCTATATCATTAAAACATAAAACTCTCTTCAACACCTATAATGTACATGAACAAGTATACACCATGCAATGTATCATCATGGAGATGATTACGATTGCATATTGCCCTCAAGATAAGAGGGTGATCTGCAAACTCTTGCTTGGTAAGTCTTGAACCACTAGCTTCACTACAAATGGGATTTCTAACAAAACCTTCCTCACCTCATTGATTTCTTAATCTCTTATCAACATCATACCTGAACATCCCTCCTTCTCTTTCCTTACACATTCACTTCTTTTTTTATATAACGGCACAATTCTTAAATTCCACTTTTCTCCTCCTGCCACCACCACAAACACCTTGCCAACCTTCACAATGTGAAAAGATCCTCTGAATTTATAAGGTCCCCCTGTCACCCTTCCAGATTTTATCTTGACCCAATCATCAACTCTTAATTTAGGATCCCCTTTTTCCATGGACCTTGCTGCATTCAGACCATCTGCTTTGACCCATTCTTTCAACCAAGCAGGAACTAACTTGGTATTATGTAAACGCCCTTGGATTTACAGGAAGGGACTTTTCTGTGTGATACTGTAAATAGTGGTGCAATACGCCTAAACCATATCAGCCATAATTTTCTTAACTTTATATTGATTAGCTAAAGCCAATTGAATAGTAACTATGACTAATCTGTTGGCCCTTTCTTCCATACCATTCCCCTGTGGATTGTATACAATGCAGTGAAGAATGTTTTATCCCACATTGCTCCAGAAAATGTACCATTTCATAAGAAGTTAACTGTGTACCATTATCAGTTATGAGAATGGAAGGTACACCTTCTTCAAACATGTCCTCCAAAATTGCTAAAGTAATCCTTGTAGTAACATCTGTCATGAACTTTGCTATCAACTATTTGTAACATACATCTACAACCTCTACTGCAAACTGTAACTCACCAAGCTTTTCTGAAATGGGATCCTCAATATTGCCTCCTTCACTGTTGATACCCACTGTCAATCTTTTCTCACTTTCCTTACTAATCCAAAACTTCTCTACACACCTCTTGACCTGATCATCCAAACCAGGCCGCAAAAACTCCATTTTGAGCCTTCTAATTGCAAACCCTGTCCTAAATGGCCCTCATGTCCCAAATTGAACAATTTGCACCTCAAACCTCCAGGAAGTACAAACCGATCACCCCTCATGACCATGTTTTGACCTAACACCGATAACTCATCCAGTACTATAAAATATGGCCTCATGATACCGATATGTACTTTCTCTCACAGCACCCCTGTGAATCCTTAAGAACCACATCAGATTCCATTTCCTCATCCCATTGCAACATGGTGAAAGCTACCAGCCCACTGTGTACCACATCTTGTACAGATGATACTGCTTCCACTGCATCTAAATACCTCACTTCAGGGCTATCCACCATTTTCCAATCCAACGACAATCTTGACAGACAATCCGCTTGTACATTCCTCCAACACTTAACAAATTCCACTGTAGACACATATTCCTGAAGCCTAGAAGCTAACCTGGCCAGCCTAGCCGACCCTTTTCCTGCGCCACCAGGTAATAATATCTTAATCAGGGGCTTATGATCAGTTTGCATAACAAATGCAAACCCCACAAATATACATAAAAAAACTCGGCACCCCAAGCAGCAAATAAAGCCTCACGTTGTGCGTTACAGAATACTTCCTTTCTGCAAACGTAAGGATGCGTGATGCAAATACAACAGTTTTTTCTTTCCCCCATGTATTTAAGATAAACCAACCTCTAATTATGTTGCACTGACATTCACTGCGAGTACTGAGATCAATTTGAAATTAAAAGCAGTCAAAATCCCTGCATCACAAATTTCTTCCTTAATACTGTCAAAACTTTTCTGTTCCTTCTTCCACACAAATCTATTCCCTTTATGAAATAGCTTTCTTAAGTTTTCTGTTTTGTCAGCAAATCTCCACAAATTTGGCGTAATATTTTATATGACCCAAAAATGATCTCAATTGGTCTTTGTCATTGGGGCAGGTGCCAATCTTATTGCATCCAAAAACACTGCTTGGGTTTGATTCCCCTATTCGATTTCGTATATCCAAGATACTCAATTTGTTCAGTTAAATAACTAAATTTTTCACGATTTAAAGTCAAACCAGACCCTCCCAATTACCTTAATACCATTCTCAAGATGACATTATGTTGCTCCACTGTTTCCCCATTATCCAATATGTAATCATGAAAATAGACAACATTTTTCATCCCTTCAAATATCTGTCATCATTCGTTGGAACACACTTGCAGCCAACACTAAGCCGAACATCATCCGAGTGAATTGGAATGTACCTTCTGTCATTATAAATGCTGTTAAAGCTTTTAAATCTTTATAAAACCTGATTTGATAAGCACTTCTCAAGTCTAGCTTTGAGAAGTATTTACCACCCTTCACAGACGATAACAGTTTATTGATATTAGGGAGTGGGAATGTATCAGCTACAGTGTCCTGGTTCAAGGATCTACGGTCCTCGCAGAACCTCAAACGACCATCCGTTTTTTTTCATAACTACCCCCTAAGAATCCCTGGGAGAAGACTCCACAGGTTCTATTATACCTCCCTTAAACTTATCATTCAGCAATTCCTAACTTCATCGCTCACTGAAAGAGGTACCCTTCTAGGTTTGTGCTGTATAGGCACAGCGTTCTCCTTCAAAACAATTTTATGGACATACCCTTTCAAATATCCAAGAATTTTGTCGAAAACCCTTTAAACACCATCCAGAACATCTCCCAATTGAATGTCTTCCACAACCATTACCTGATTGTGTGCTCTAGGATTAATTATTATATTATGATCAAACTTGTGCATCCATCCTAAAATGGGATGACCATCTACTGAGATATACACTTTTTCCTTCAGTGCACCTCATTCCATACTGTATGGAACCTCTATGGATTCACCCTGATATCCCCCTGGATTAATATTTTTGGGCATTTGTATAACTTCACTCCAGTGTGCCTTGAACAATCTTTCTGGGATGATGGCATACATTGACCCAGAATCTACCATGAGTTCTACTTCATAACCACTTACACTAAACTTAGCTGTAGTTCTTAATATCCTTCTTTCGTCACCTGTCAACATACCTTCGTTACCCTTGTTTTCTGTACGCTGATCTATCACAAGCACCATGTCACTTTATTTAATATCCTCTGCACTACACTCACTCTAGACTTGGTATCTTTGTCCAATTTGTTGTACTCCCTACACATGCTTTCATAATGACCTTTGTTACTTGCAAAACACCGCTTGGAGTCAGACATTTAAGATGTGGGCTCCCACAACTGGTACATTCCTAAACCTTACCTGTAAACATTGCCACTGCACCCCCCTTCCATCTTTTTTCGATACAATGCTGACGTCCCCCTCTAAACTCAGAGTATCATTATTTACTATGGATAGAGCACTACTTTTCTCGCTTCTACTTAACTCCTTCATAGATCGTTGAAATTTCTCAATTACTTTTGCCATTTCTACAGCCTCCTCAAGGGATGGATCCTTCGCCACACATAATGTCTCCTGAATCGTCTTCTCTCCACACTGAACAATGAGTTGATTGCGAATTATCTCTTCTGTTATATTACCAAAATGACACTTGACAGAAAGCTCCCTGAGCCTCACTATAAATTTATCAATCGATTCATTTTCAGCCTGAGGTTGCGTGCAAAATTTGTACCTCGCCATAACAATTCACTTCTTTTGCAAATCTGGTCTCCAACCGTTTAAGCCCTTCTTTATACACATCATCCATGGGCTGACTGTTTGGACCCAATGTCCAGTCATACTATAGCACTAAACAAAGGCTAAACCCACTGTAGTGATCCTCACAGAAGCTGCTTTAAAGTACTGCACAACAATGAGATGAGGAAGCTCTTCAACACCAGGTGTCTAGATCGCTGCTGACTTGAACCACACCCCCAAATCTGTATACAGCACTGTACCTCAGGTTGCAGGATTGCTTGACTGCAGCTGGTGCAAGTCACCAGTTAGTGCCTGCACAATAGTTCACCGCATGCCAATGCTCGACCGATGGGTGTGCAAATCACCATTGGAGGTACCTGCACAAAGTAATTCCCTTTTCAGTGCCCCTTCAGAAATAAGCCTGCGAAGTGTGCGGTGTACTTCAAACTTTCTGGAGCGGTAGGTGTGCCAATTACTGAAGAGGTAACTCGCACTGATTTCCTGTGGCCGTAAAAACGAATCCCACAAGATGGCACTTATGTGTGCAGTGCGTCACGTTCCACTGACACTCATTGAGTCAAAAGTACATCATGTGCCTCGCTGCACAGCCAGCTGCAACATTGCCTTCGCGTGCACAGTATTGGGTCCTCCAGTAGCGCGCTCCTGAGTTTCAGCGCATGTTATGGGCCAACGGTGAGTGCCCCACACAACTACACCAAACAGACACAGTACCTTCAAAAGCAGAATCTTTGCTATGCCTCCAGGGTTAAGTTATACTCGCACCACAGCTCGACATACCAAATGTCGCTGTAGCTCCACCCCTGACTTCACGCTCATCAGTCTCCTTGCTCCTCAGTCTCCTTAATAACTGCACAGCAGGATCATCCAGGTTTTGTGCGCTCTCCCTTCACCAACGTTTTCTATAGATTGTCGCCAAAATGTTGTGGTGAAATCCAGAGAGTACACCAGACACCAGTAATCTTTTAACAAGATTTAATGGCGCACACAACCTAGTGTGGATCCTCTCCAAGGCGCCTGGTGCAACTGGCCATCTTGGAACACCGACTGCCTTACACTCTAGAATAGAATACATGTAAATTCAACTTGCATCATAACAGAAAGCTGGGTTGCTTAATAAACACCTCAGATGTCTGTGGGTGTAACTAGACAGTCACTGATTTGGATTCTGGTTGGTGTACTGAGGATATAGTAAAGTGTATTTACAGTGCTTTTTAAAAAAAACTTTATAGCATTGGCGTTTACATACATAACTGTTTAGTGTGTACAGAACAATGAAATTTCACATCTGACATTACATGCGTATACAACATCATATATCATAAGTTCAGTGACGCAAAGCATTTATTCATGGACACGTAACTAGGGGGTGTTTTATGAATTGGGGGTCGAGTCCTGTTGGCGCATATAGCTAAGAAAAGGATCCCAAATATCCTGAGGCCAGGATCTCAGAGGCATTAAATGCCAGTAGCTTGAGAACTGTTTGTGACAATAAACAATGCCTTTTATCCAGTCTTTCAGTTTGGGCGCCAGGGTGTTCATTGCAATCCTGCGTTTGGCTGATAGTCGTAGCAGCGCAGGGAGTCTGCGAGAGGTCTTGGGTAGCTCTGCCACGTGACCCAGTAGCCCAACTAGAGCGAAGGGTGACAACTGTAGCTGTATGATTTCCCCTATGGCCCGGTAGATCTCCACCCAATATGCCGCGACCGCTGGACAATGCCAGGTGAGATAAATAAAATCTGCTGCGGCAGCATGGCATCTCGTGCATTGAGAGTCTGGTGATAAACCCATTTTATGTAGCAACACTGGGGTGCGATCGGTTCGGTGTAAAAAGTTAAAATGGATGAGACGCAGCCTGTAGTTTGGAGATAGCTCAATCTGGCTGCAGCAGAACAACCATTGCGCGTCTGAGTGGCAGAGCGAGATCCTCCTCCCAGGCTACCCAGGCTGGTGTAGGAGCTGCAGGTGAGGGGCGTTGCATGTTCTGGTACAGTGATGTGATGATTTTCCGCGGTGAAGTGGCAGTGTAAGTGTATTCTAATGTGGAGAGGGTCGCAGGTGGCGCTGGAAATGTTGGGAAGAGCTCACGGCATGTTGCCCGCAATTGGTAATACAAAAAAGTGTCCAGCAGTGCGCCAGGTACCATCGACTGGTTGTGAAAAGGATCCCCTGGAAAAAGATCAGCAGAGGTGTGCATGTTGAGCCTGACCGCTCAGACACGGGCACCACCATCTTACAGAGGAGGCAATAGGGGATGTTTCGCTATCAGACTGAAGGGGCATATAAGAGAGGAGCGCCCACGCGTCACGCCAGCCCAATCCACGCCCACCTCCGACATTGTGGGGTGTCCATTTCAGAAACTGGACTTTTGTATGGGGCGAATAGGGCTGTGGATAGAGGCCAGCGACGTGCAGCTGAAATGGTGTGGGATGTGTCCAATAATGTAGGAAATGTGCCTGGGCACAGAGCGCGTATAGCTGTAGGTCTGGTGCACCCAACCCCCCCTGAAGCTGTGGCCGGGTCAGTAATTCGTATTTAACCCGGGCTGTTTCTCGGCCCTGTTTCCCGGCCCACACCGGTGCAATGAGGTTCGATTTAAGTCTTTTCAAAAAGGCTTGTGTGAGTGGAGTGGGAATATTTATCAATAAATGGAGAAATGTAGGCAGAACCACCTTCTTTGCAATGGTGATTTGGCCCGCCAGAGACAGAGGAAGTTTCGACCACATGGGGACGCGCTCCTCGAGCCAATCCATCGCTTTGACAAAATTAGCCTGCCACAGCTCAGGCAGGTCCCTGCTGATGTGTATTCCCAAGTACTTGACTGGCACAGTTGGCCACTTGAGGGGATACTCTATGGGAAACGGAACTGTAGCTTCCGTCTTTGGGGAAGGTATTGATTTACTCCAGTTAATCTGGACTCCAGATAGTCCTCCGAAGTGGATAAGTTCGCGAATTAGAGGGGATAGGTTCGGTTCTGGATGAATCACAGAATGTGTGACGTCGTCTGCATACAGAGACACAGTTAGACTACGTGTTGTAAATCCCACCCCCCGATTTGCATGGTGTTGTCAGATGTGTGCAGCGAGGGGCTCCATTGCAGTAGCGAAGAGTGATGGTTGCGTGCCCCTGCTGACCGGGAAAGGTATTTGCTCATTTAGCCGTGTTCTGGCGGTGGGCAGCGTATATAGGAGACGCATGTGTGCGAGGAAGATGGAACCAAGACCCATTCTGGCTAAGAGGGGGAACAGGAATCCCCCATTCCAATGTATCAAACGCTTTGGTTGCGTCGAGCAGAGCTCGCAGCGCTGTCGTGTGGGGGTGTAGATAGTGCTTTACTGCAAATATGGTCCTGAGGTGGTGTGCTGTGGAGCGGCCCGGTATAAATCCGGATTGATCTGGCTTGATCATTACTGGTAACAGCAGTTGTAGTCTATTCGCTAGCATCTTCGCAAAAATGTTATTATCAATGTTAATAATTATAGGAGCCTGTAAGAATCGCATTGATCAGCAGACTCATCGGGTTTTAGAAGCGTGAAGATTACAGCCTCTCGCATTGAGGGTGGCAGCGATCCCACCTCCAGTGCATCATGATATACCTCAAACAGCCGGGGGATTAATAGGTCTGAGTATTCTTTGTAGAAGGATGCAATTAGTCCATCCAGGCCCAGGGCCTTGTTTGGAGAGAGGCCAGCAATGGCCTGCCGCACCTAATCAGCAGCAGTGATGGGAGAGTCCAGAAAGTCTTGGTGGGAGTTGGAGAGCCATACAAGTTCAATGGCTTCAAAGTATGACTGCAGTTCTGAGGGGACAACCTCTCGGTAAGTGGAATATATCTGGGTAAAGATTTCTACCATGATGGGCATGAGATCGGGGGTGTAGGAGCAGCACTGGCCCTCTGAATCTATCAAGCCTGTAATGTAAGAAGATGCCAGAGGCTTCTGGAGCAGTCTAGCCAACGTCTTGCCCGAATGGTCTCCCTCGCCATATCTGTGTGCTTGTGTTTCTCTACCTAGGAATTTGACCTCCCTAGCTACTTCTTCCTGGTATGCAGTTAGTTTACTATGGATGTTAGCTAATGTGTTGGGGTCATTGGATTGATGAAATTGTGTCTCAAGCTCAGAAATTTCAGACTCGAGTTGAGAGCGCACCGCGGATGGCTTTGAGCACCCCATGTTGCTTGGCTATGCACTCCCCTCGAATAACCACCTTGAAGGCATCCCAAAGACTGTCAGAGGATTTTACCGACCTGGTGTTGTGTGCAAAGTGTTCTTCGATGGCAACGCGTATCTCTTCTCGAACGATTTGGAATCTAAGCGCGTTTGGGGCAGTCGCCAGGAGAATGCGGGTGTTGGTGCTGTGGGGGTGAAGGGTTAGCAGGACCGGTGCATGATGTGAAAGAGTGTGGGGAAGGTGATAAATCTGAGGGTTCTAGGGGAGCATGGTTTTGGACGTTAACCAATAGTCCATTGTCAACCACGCTTTATGTTATAGGGAGAAGCAGGTGCCCTCACGTGTGTCGGGGTGCGCATCTCGCCATGTATCTAAGAGGAGGTTATCTGTGAATATTACCGCAAGTGTGGATGCCGCTTGTGGGTGGGGTCATCTGGCACACCCCGCCCGATCCATGTCCTCCGTCAATGGGACATTAAAGTCTCCACACCAGAGCACTGTTTGCAGGTTGGTGCTTTCAATTTGTTGCCAGACGGTAGCAAAAAAGGTCGGGTCACCTGTTTGGGCCGTACACAGTGGAGAGAGTGACGGAATTGTTATGGAGTTTGCCAGTGAGGATGAGGTAACGCCCCTCAGTGTTGCATATGCAATAGTCTGTAGTACAGGCCAGATCTTTACGTATTAAAATGCATACCCCCTTGTGTAGTTAGAGTAAGAGGAAGCGTACGTGGGCCCCCATCCGCGAGTGAGGAGGGGAGGTAGTGTATTACTTGAGAGGTGAGTTTTCTGGAGAAGGCAAATGTCTATGGCATGTCTGTTTAGATATGTGTGTATAAGACGCATCTTCGTGGCATCGTTAAGTCCTCGTACATTCCAGGATATTAATTTAACCATGTCTCTTATCCATTCACATTTGAGGGATTTCTGGTGCTGTGGTCATGTTTGTCCCGTGTCAGTGTGATATTGTGGGTCTCAGGTATGATGATAGGAAAAGGTGTTGGTGTGCCAACAAATTTAATGCAAACAAAAAACTTAAGAAAACAATCCCCCCTCCACCCCAGACCTCCACCCTCCCACTGCAACCCCCAATTAGGTTGAGGTGAACCCACCTGTGAACATAACTTCTGGGAATCATCCCAGGGGGTAGTGGAGACATTGCGGGGTCTACCCGCCTTGAGGCCGGGTGGCTGAGCATAAGTATATAGAAGACCACCCATCACCACCCCGTCCCAGCCCTTCCCTGTCGCACTTCACTTAGCTGCGACAGCAGTTTTAAAAGGGCCCAGCAGTGTTGGCGGCGGCGGCAGGCTGCTTTGGGTTTTTTCCCGCACTCGTCTTTTGAGTCCGTGCTGGTGGCAGTTAGTCATTATCTCTCAGCCTTGTGCCAGCCGTGGAGGAACTGGAATGAGTCTCAGGAGAGCGTTCTTTGAGGGTCTGCTGCTTGGCAAACTTGAGAGCCAGTTTCAAATTTGTGTAATAAGTTGTCTTGCCGTTGAGGGTGATTTTGAGTTTGGTTTGGTAAAGCATGGCATATTTGATAATAGTTTTTTGCAGAAGCTGTTTTGTTGGTAGGCATTCATGTTGAGCAGCCAGCACGGCAAGGGTGAAGTCTGGGAAGAAAGACACGACATCGCCTTTGTATTGAGTGCGTCCCCGCTCCCTGGCTTGTTGTAGAATGGGGTTGCGGTCTTTATAGTTTAGGAAACTCCCCACAATGGGCCTCTGAGGAGCTCCCGGTAGGGAAGACCGGTGACGGGTGTGAGCCAAAGAGGTCTCTCCGCATAGTCTCGACAAAGTCCTCCATTCTGGAGAAAGCTGTGGATTTGGGGATGCCCATTATGCGGATATTGTTGCGTCTTGAGCGTGCTTCAAGATCTTCGTTTTTTTGCTTTATGAGTTCTAGTACTTTGTCCATTCGCAGCATGCGTTCTGCCGTGGCCGTTATCTTCAGTTTGAGAGGCACTAGTTTCAATGTGATCGAGTCGGTGTCATGCTCGTCCACTTTACTTTTGACTGTCCAGGCGGGTGGAGAGCACTTCTAATTTGGCGTCAATGATTCTCAAACTGGATTGACCATCCAGCAATATAGTTCTGAGATCCTGCTCTTGGTCTTCTGGTGGGCCGTCTTCTTGAGAGTGTGGTGCAGCATTCATCTCCCCTTAGTTCTCAATTTGTTTAGCACTGCGTGGTTTATCAAAGCTGAGCTTGGCCTGTCTGCCCTCCGCTTTTCCCATGCTTGCAGGTGTGTCAGTCCGGTGGTCGTCGGACTGCCGAAGCTTGAAGGGGGTGTTCTTTGCTAATTCGCCTCACCCCTACGCACGGAGGTCGCCAGGTGCCTCTTTGTCCCTCCTTCACCTCATCGTTCCGCAGGATGCGAATTGGCGGTTATGGAAGCAGATTCAGCCTTCCCCCAGTGCCGCTTGGATAGCAGAATTCGTGGTTTCAGCGGCCCGCTGCCCCGGGCCCGAGCTCACGTCTATCCGGGCCTGTTATCTGAAGCGCTGGTGTGGGTGGCATTCACAGGCAGCGCGCCGCATGGGCTGCGCAGGCCACAAGAGTTCTGTGGTGTGCAGCGTTAGCGTCCGGTAATGGGCGTCGGGGGATATGAGCGCAGGCCACACCTGGCATTGAAAGAGGGCCCAAGCGTTTCTCACCATTGGTATGGTGCCTGGTTGTCTTCAACAGGGATCTGGAGTTATCTGGCTCCCTAGGGGTTGTGGATTCTCTGCCCGTTCTCTTGGCGGTTGAAATCACAGGCCGACGGAATTAGGTTAGCCACGTTAACTGCATGGCCGCTGTTCAGACCTGGGCTGTCGCACTCTTCAGTGCCTTAGGTTTGCCGTCTCTTGCGGCCCCAGGATTGTCTTCATGTGGCACTGCAGGGGGGCCCAATGGGCCAGCCAGGTGCTCGGATACCCGCCAGGTAGGGCGGCCTCACGTGAGTCTCAGAGGCCCGGTGTCTCTGGACAGGCCTCTGCGAGCTTTGGTCCGCTGTCTTTAGCCGCAGCCCTCCGTCTTACCTGGTGCCGGCAGACCTCACTCCGCGGCGGCGCCCGCAGCGAGCGGGCCTCAACGATGTCTTGATAGAGCGTGCCCCGGCCAGGCGGCAGGATCGCTGGATTGATCTCCGGGGGAGGCAGGTAGGGTCCAGCACTCGCTCGTGTCACAAGTGAGTTTTCGGCGTTGTGGGCCTCCATCAGATCGTTAGGACAACGGGCGCGGGCCGCGCGCACAGGCCCCGGTTCGCCTCCGCTCTTCACAACCATGGCCGTGTCAGGCGTCACACGGCTGCGGGATTAACGGTGCCCACCCGCTGGTGACTGTAGGGTGCTGTGTGCCATTTTCAGGGATGGATGGCCCCCGGATCGGCTGGAGACTGACGGATAATTAACTCAGCCGGCGGAGCTCGCTTAAAGTGCAGCCATTTTGCACCGCGGCGAACCCACGCCACCGTATTTACAGTGCTTAAAGATCCAAACCTGTGACAGAAAGGACTGTGAATATGTATGTCACTTGTTTAACACTTGTCTTGCAATGCAATAGTTCTAGCATTTACAAGTTTCGTAAATGCGACACCTATTGTATTGCAAATGCTTTTCTTGAAAAAACACCCATGTGGCGCTTTAACTTTAATGTCAGCCGGGCCCTTTTCCTTAGACGAGTCGTGCCAAAAGAAAGGAGCGCAGCCGCCATTAAAGTGAAAGCACGGTATTGGGTGATTTTACAAAAAAAAATCATTTGTTTGTCAACTGACAAACAAATGCTTTTTTTTTTGTAAAAGCGCCCCATGCAGTGATTTTACTTTAACAGCAGCCGCATCCCTTTCCTTAGACTCAGCTCATTCAAGGTAAGGAGTGCGGCCGCCATTAAAGTATAAGTGTCTTTAGAAAACTCTCACGCGCTCGCGCAGCTGCAACGGGGCTGTTTGACGCATGAGGCTTCTGCACATTAATTTATCGCAGTAACTCTTTTGTAATAGGCCTTTTCGTACAGCTTCGGGGCGCTTTTTGGAACGTCATTGCTGCTGATGCCAGGGAAGCTGGAAAGACTTGCCTGCAGCAGGCTTGTTAAAGCAATTAAACAAAATAGTGCTCAGAGGCTGTAATTAAAGCCTCCCGAGCAACAACGCCTGTAATCGGGTGTAGCCATGGGACGTTACAAAATGCGATAATGTGGTACTAAGGAGGGACTATTAAGCCTTTTCACCAATGAACAGCCACAGTTTATAGTGGACAAGGACAAAATCCAATGAAAAATATGGGCGGAGAGTGGACGGGGCTTCAGGTCCATACTCAAATACAGCATTTGTCGCAGAGCAGCGCATGCGCTACCCAGGCTCGACCTAAAAATGTATTACACACAGTATAACCTACTTTGCGCACAGTATAAATAGGCTGTTGCAAAAAGTGCAAAATGATTGTGTCTGAATGTTTACAGTGCTTCTAAAAGTTATAAGTTTAGTAACACCGTTTCTGTACCTTATAAAATCCTTTTTTGTAGGTTTCCGGTAAAATTCCAAATTCTATCAGCTAATGCCTTTAGTGAAGCAGCCTTTAGATTTTTCAATTAACTCACTGCACAGATTGATATTTCTTTCAGGTAGCTTGCACCCTGGAGAGAAGGCTTGTTTATTCCTTAGCTACCTCTCCATTCTCTCACTTCTTCTCCCCTTTCAGTCTGCAGCAGCTCAACTGTTCAGGAACGGGAAATGTTTTAATCAAGTTAATAAAGCTTGGAAACGCCGTTCCCCAGCCCACTTAGACCACAGGGACCGCGCATGCGCTGCATTCACTGTTCAGGCAAAGCTAAAAACGAGCTAATATGCTATCCTCATTCCTGCTGCTTGCGTTGCACCCAAGAGTTTCACTCGAGTTTTTTTCACAACAGCACATTGAAATGATGAAAATGTCACACCTGAGCAACAGACTGGTCAGTGATGTATGTGATCTCTCCTTCGAGTTTCTAATCCCCTTGTGAGGAATTATACACAGCATTTTTATACACAGCATAGAAGTAGGCACAAGGGAAATGGAGCCTCCGGTGCAAATGCCCTACACCCTTGGCAAATCCGGGGGTGATCTGAGAAAGGGGAGTTACTGCAACCCTTGGCTTGAGTATCTTTATGACCATTTCCGTGCTGGGAAATGGAATTGGAGTTTGGGAATGCCATGCATTGCTGTAAGCGTCCCCAATCTTATAGGACAAGTCACACCTGGGAACATCCACGTGACTCCATTGAGTAGGATTTACGAATGTGGATTTGTCCACATCCGTGGCTGAAGAATCCATAATAGTAAATGTCTTTATGCCTTGCTCGAAATCCTGTTGTGATTTTTTGGCAGGTATAAATAAATGGAGGCATATTTACTGTAAACGTATGGAAGGGCTCTGGTTAACATGAATACCTCTGGATGCGAGAGAATTGGCGGAGAAGGGGACTGGTTCCTGGTTTAAACGCACACCTCATACCTTAGTCTTGATAACGAAGGTATGCCAGAGGCTTCAAAAATAACTGCACCACTTCCTTTACTTGCAGCTTTACAAATAGGGTGTGTTTTAAATACATAAATGCCTCTTTAATGGCACCCATTCCTGTTTTTTTTTGTCTGAAAAACGTACAATCGCAAACCGTCTTGTACAATAATATTTATAATGGTGGAAGCGAATTACAAATCCCAGATGCATGGTATAAAAGCCAAGAATGCTTGAATAGGGCATTTAACCAGCGGCACTGAAATTATGCGGTAGGACTGGGCCAAATTATGTGGCAGGATTGAGTAAATTATGCAGCACAAAGAAAGCAATTCTGCGACATAATGCGGCACATTTTCCAATAGTATTACTTAATGTTTTCATTTTGCACTTGTTAACACTGCCTGGGCATTGCTTGTACCACATTAGTACCAATTTAACACAAAAAAATTCCTTTTTTGTCCGAAAAAAAAGTACAATCTGAAACAGACTTGTACAGTAATATTTCTAATGGTAGGAGCCAATTACAAATCCCAGATTGCAAGGTACTGCATGCTAAAAAGCCAAGACTGCTTGAATAGGACATATAACCAGGACCACTAGAAATATGCAGCAGGACAGGGCCAAATTATGTGGCAGGGTTGAGTACATTATGAGGCAAGAAAAAACTAAATATGTGACCTACTGCTTCATATTTTCTAATAGTATTACTTCATGTTTTTTCATGTTTACACTTGTTAACACTGCCTGGGCATTGCTTGTACCTCATTAGTACCAATTTAACACCCAACTATACCAGTAAGCAACAGAAATTTGACTAGTCAACCTTTGCCAAGAGCCTTCCAATGTGCTGTATCGCTGCGTTTGTAGTAACTTTTGAACCGCCTGAGCTAGGAACAATATTGTTGTTATCAACACATTTTGCAGCAGATAATGGATCGTGTTGCAGATTATGCGAAAGCGACCACACAATCGCATAATTCCAGTGGCCCTGCATATAACTGCACTCTTGGCAACAAACAAACAAACATGCCTCATTAATAGTGCATGAGTGGAGAATTGTAAGCTTTAAACTCCAGTGACGTCACGTCGTCTAAAATGTTGTGCATTGCAGTACTTGTAGTTTTGCTTGTCCCATGGTCAGTCCGCCACTATTCAGTAACATGAAACACGATTGCACAAGTTACTCCCACTTGACACCAGAAAACCGTCTTCCAAATGAAGCAATGCACTTTGATAGGTTTAACCTCGTGTGCCACTCCTCCAGCAGGGGGCGGGCACTTGTTTTGCATAGAAAACTTCAGTTACTCTAGCTATTTGTCAAGCTCTCTCTATTTTAAAGACCCACTTATCTGCTCTTAACGTATGGTGGCGTGGTTTCGCTGCCTGCGTTCCAATCCCTTGCCCCTGGGCATGAAATGAAAGGGTTGCCCAACCTCCGGCATTGTTCTTGTTGCACCAGAAGGAAGGGGGTGGTAGGGGATGTGCTCACTGTAGTAATGGTTATTTTCAGTTATGTAAACCATTAATTACCCTTTCCCTCTGTGACTCCCACCACAGCCCTAGAACTGTGAAGTTTCTCAATTCCAGTAGCTCGCCCCAGATCATTTTTTCCTTGGAATTGTGAGGTTGTCGTACTGTTATTCTTTGCAGTTGTAGTCCTGTTTCTCCATGTGTAAAATTAGGACAAAACAATACTCTTCTTTCTGAAAAAGAACAGGCGTTGTAGAGCGGCTGGAGACTGTCCGTTTCATGCTCTGAAAGCTGCTCCGCGTCCCAGCACAAAGGTGCGTGCTGCTTCACATCCACGCCACTTCCGCTGCTGACGTGGTCAAGGGAGTGGTGGGGCTGTAGGCCCCCGGGGGCTCTCATTGGGCTGTGCAACGGAGCCAGCTAGCAAGCAACATTGTTCCAGTTAAGTGTAAATGTTTGACCATTATCATTTGATGCGCCATAGCTGCGCCTTCGTGCTACAGCGCATTTTATTTACATGTTTGCACTTGGCCTACTGCCCAAAATGAAATGGAAACAAGCATTTGCAATGCAATAGGTCTCGCATTTATAAGAGTTTGAGCTATTGGCATAGTAAAATTACAATGCCTTTTATTTATGTTTTGGTTTTAAAACAAATAAAAGGCATTGTCATTTACAATGTCAGTAGCATAAACTCGCATAAAAGCAGTGTGCGGCGTGCAGCAGTGTGCGGCGTGCAGCAGTGTGCGGCGTGCAGCAGTGTGCGGCGTGCAGCAGTGTTTCGTGTAGCATTGTGCGGCGTGCAGCGGTGCGAGGCATGCAGCGGTGCGAGGCGTGCAGCGGTGCGAGGCGTGCAGCGGTGCGAGGCGTGCAGCAGCATGTGACGTGCAGCGGCGTGCTGCGGTGCGCAGCAGTGTGCGGCATGCAGCAGTGTGCGGCGTGCAGTGTGTGGCGTGCGGCAGTGCGTGGCGTGCGGCAGTGCGCGGCGTGCAGCAGTGTGCGGTGTGCAGCAGTGTGCGGCGTGCAGCAGTGTGCGGCGTGCAGCAGTGTGTGGCGTGCAGCAGTGTGCGGCGTGTAGCAGTGAGTAATGCAGTAGTGTGTGCCGTGCAGCAGTGTTTCGTGCAGCAGTGAGTAATGCATCAGTGTGCGGCGTGCAGCGGTGTGTGGCGTGCAGCGGCGTGTGGCGTGCAGCAGTATCGTGCAGCATGCAGCAGTGAGTAATGCAGCAGTGAGTAATGCAGCAGTGTGCAGCAGTGTGTTGCGTGCAGCAGTGTGTTGCGTGCAGCAGTGTGCGGCGTGCAGCAGTGTTTCGTGTAGCATTGTGCGGCGTGCAGCGGTGCGAGGCGTGCAGCGGTGCGAGGCGTGCAGCTGTGCAAGCAGCGGCGCAAGCGCTGGGGCTCAGCGAGAACTAAAAACCACACTGTTCACTTTGTGTGCAGCACCTCCGGTATCAGTTCGTTGTACGACAATAAAAATATCCGTGTAGCGCTCCGTAGCTGTCTTGAGCCAGGCGACGCTGCATCGGTAGCCTAAAACACATCCCAAAACTCCAGGCCCTCCAACATAGTCTGAGTTACTGAAGCCCACTTCCGCCCTGTCTGCCCCTTTTAAAGCCTGCAATGCCCGCCGTGCATGGAGTCATGGGGCTATTTTAAGGGAGCACGTGAACACTTGATCAAATGAAGGCGATCGAAACAGGAGCCTCGAACGCAGGCAGTATGGGGTGAAGCTAGCCTATGTGCTGTCTGAGTCCAACCCTCGTAACGTGCCTCGATGCTCTGTACTAAAAAGAAGCACATGCAGGCATTAATACATGTTTTTCTATAACCGACCTCTGTTCAGGGAGACTGCGCTCTGTCTGAGCAATGTGCAAGCTGAGAACTATTTCTCTGAATTTTAATCTGAATTTTTAGAGCTTTATATTTGAGCATGGTCGATGCTGGCAGCAATTTCTGTGTTTTCTCTTCAGGTTTTACTTTATTTCACTTCAGGGTGACGCTGGGACGTATAATAAAACAACAGACGCATCTTTAGGAAGTCAGCCATACAGTGAAAACATGTACGGACGTCTGTTTATCGCTAAGCAGCCCTCTGCCCACACACTTTGGTTACTTTCACAATCTCCTAGTTATCAGTTGTAGATAAAACATTTACAAACACAATACTTCAATGATAGCCGCCCCCCCCCCCCTTCCCATAAAATGTGAATACATTTTTGAATTTGAGCATAAGCTGTAGTCAATTTTTTTTCCAGGGGTGGGAGGGTGATGGACCACAATGACAGGTCTGAGAATAGGAAACCTGTTCAATATTAGGGTTCATTCTGTTTTAAATTCAATTACACCTCAGTGTACAATTTGCGCAGACTACGAAGAAAAAATGGGGAAACTACAAGCCCGAATTCGGCATTTAGACAACACAATGAATTTCGGCTGATTTGGGAGTATTCTGAAAAACCATCGTCACAAGTGCGCTTCTAGAGAAATGTCGGTTCTCAGTATACCTCTACGCAGCGTTGCCTCTACAGCGGAAACGGCAAAATTACACATAGCGCTTGACGTAAATAGGTATACCATTACATGTTGTAGTTGATTCTAAAGGCCAATAATGGTATCCAGAAATACAAAGAGGTACGCCTTTATTAAAACACCAAATTGGAGAAATTTGATTGTACACGAGGAAAATGACACGATGATAAACACTGCATTTCAGTAACAGGCAAACCGATAGTATTGTGTGAGCTCAAATTCAAAGAATACGAGTGGAATTCATCTGCCCCTGTTTAATTCCGTATACCTAAAATTATAAAAATTATGATTATAAAAGAAAATGAAGTTAATAGCAACGAGAATAACTAACATAATATTAACCATGATAATTCATACATAAATCTTTATTGTTCTGGGATTTCAATGGCGCTGTATAACAACATGTAAATACGCAAATATTTTCCAAACGCCACAAAATTTAATATCAGCAAAAATTGTGTTCCGTCGACATAATTCACACATAACATATATGCGAGGTTTTCACTCAATACAATTTTTTATTTGTGTTTTATAAAAAACATTTATGGAAATGGAGTGGAATGGCGGCACCGACCACGACTTTAGAGACGATAACTGCTACTCCTACTGTGTAAAAGAACTTGCGCCTAGAAGCGCAGTTGGACCGCAGGTTGACAGACATTTGCCTTCAACTATAACATGTCTCTTGCATTCCACGATGTTCGTAAGTGCTCGCATGCCACCCCCTCTTCCCGGACAGCTGAAGAGTCACGTGGTCCACACATATTTATTCCTCACTATTTATACCTTTTAAAACAAAATACACGCATTCAAGAATCGTTGACACTTAAATGCGGCCAATAAATAATTGTGTTAGATTATAACATGGAAAGATACAAGCAATGCTGAATGTAGTAATTCCACGCACTAGCGAGGAGTTCATATAAAACAAGCTTTGGCACCGCGGCCGTGAAAGTGATCGCGATTGCGATCGCGTGCTCCGGAGGAAAGAAACATTGCGCTGCGCGCGTGCACGTTCACGTGCACTGAAGCTTTAGGCCACGGCAGCACTTTGAAATTCCCAACTATAAAATGTCTCTCCGAGCCAGCGCAAGCGCTGGGGCTCAGCGAGACCTAAAAAAATGACCCGAATAAGATACTCATTCACGGTAGCTCCGCAGCGCCTCTGACTGGTGAAAGGGCCAGTGTGGGGTAACCATTTAAGCTGTCCTATATCCAGACAGGCACATGCAGCCTTTCTGAATTAACTGTCCTAATCAGATTTTCAGTTTGTAGACGAGTTTTTGAAAAATGTACATTTGAGGGTTTCGTCTCAACCCAGACACCTACCAGCTTTACTTGCCTCGTTCCTTGCCAGCTATAGGGCGTGAAGCGGCCAGTTGGGAAGTCCCTCATCGGGCCAAGGGCAGTAATCAGACTTGGAGTCCTCAAGCCCTGCTGTGCCTCAGGCGTGCCTTAGGAAGGAAGGGCAAAGACCTGTTTGGTTTTGTGGAGTAGGAAAAAAATGTTTCAATGGGGCCCTCACGTTCTCCTTAGGAGAAAATGCCACTCCTCCTACTCCTCCTAGGGGTTGCAGTGCGTTCTTCAATGTTTGAAGTAAGCGCCAGGAAAAGAGTAGACCGAGTCGACCCCTGAGCCGGATTGGCAGTGGTCCCCAAAGAGGAGAAACTTGATTTTCCCTGTGGGTGTTAAAGTATGTCTGGGCATCCTTTGCCCAGTCGACAATGAATAGCTGGCCAGCCCCTTATAGTGATTTTTCCTGCTTACTGCTGTGATACAGATTGAGTTATTGCTTGCTTATGTATGACCAAATATAAGGCAACAGTTTGCAGGAAGTGAAGTCCCATAAGTATTAAATAGGACTGTTGAGACTAATGAACCTTGTGGCGCCCCGCAATCAATCTTACTTGGAGTGTTATTAAATATTCCTATTTCTGCCCCTTGTTTTCTGTGTGACAAAAAAAGTGGTAAATAATTGAAGTAAGGAGGCAACTCCCACAGTAACCTTTGGTAACTAGGTATGTCGTGATCCCTGGTAACAAAAGTCTCTGATAGATCTTAGAAAGTGGTATCCAGGTACATCGTGTGTCCTCTGCCATCAGAATGTTGTCCTTAGGCTTGTGGAGGACAAAACCTCGATTGTGCAGGTACAGTCATACACACACGTATGTCTAGGTAGTCGTGGAGCTGGCCAACACGTTTCTCCAGCATCTAGAAATGGAGGGGCTAGGATAATATTAGCAGACCTTTTATTGAAACCTCTTCTCGATGGGAACCAGAAATAGGGCTGTTAGTGCAGCACAGGCCTGAATACCCTGAGCAGGACTGGGGACAGCGCATAATTCCCTGCTTTTAATGACTCAGACAAGACAGTAATTTGCCTGTTCTTTAATAGGATGGAGAGAGATTGAGCATTATGGAGGAGCGTATGTATTTCTAATGATTGTGTGCGGGATTGGGGAAGGTGAAACAAAAGATGGGAAGGATGAGGCGAGAACATGGGGGACTGAGGAGAGTAGAGGCAATGCCCTTCAGGCAGTGAGTACTCTGAATGTAAAGCACAGGATAATTGGATCAGTTGTATGGTGTGTAGAAAGGTAAAAGGGTTATAAAAGTGCTCCAAAAACCAGTGGTTGGGATCTGTTGGGAACGGCGTTCCCAGTCCGTTCTAATTTTACACCAGTTCCCATACTTCTTGTTGCCCCCCTCCCACGCCCTCCCCCTGCCGTCAGATTCTCCGACTACACTCCCACTGCACGCATCATAGTCCCCCCCCCCCCCCCTCCTTTTTATGCACTAAACATCTTCCAAGATCTGCTGGCGTGGACACACCAGAACAACCCACGAGTCTAGATTTATTGTCCTCGTTCCTCGTCTGTAGTTCTGGTACCTCCGCCTCCTCCTCTCCAGTAATGTTATACACAGCAAATACACAGAGTACTTAACGGTGATGTGTTTTCCCTCAGCACTTATCTTTAGTTAGCTGGAATAGTAAGCCTCTTCCTGTCCCCGCCCCACCCCTCCTCACCCGAGAATATCAAAGGGGATTTTGTGAGAATCTGTTGAGCTATTGTGAAGCATGTTGCACAAGGGGGTGGGGGCGAAGGGTGATTGCAGGAACTATAAACATCCAGGGAAGGTCAGCTATTCAATCAGGCAGGTAAAACAAATTACCAAATCTGTTTGCGGAACGTTTATTGGTGGAAAAAGGTCAAAGGTATCATAAACATTGATTAGTCACTCACCACTGTAGAGTAATTTCCTCTTTTCAATTAAAATGCAAAGAGGCGCGTTTTCAGTGGGAAAGATGCAAATACGGTGACTCTGGGATCCCGTCCTGAAAGCAAGGTCCTTCTGTTCGCCCTCTGTACATGCCTTAAAGCAAGTTCCCTCAGACAAGTCCTTAAAACTGAGGAATGCTTCTCTCAAGGGCTGTACGAAGGGCCCAATGAGTGACTTCTGGCTTCAGCACAGTGTTGCTTCGTGGAGGTATATTACAGTATTGGCTGGCCGGGTAATAACACAGTTCTGCCTGACGGGCTGTGTGCTGCTCAGCTCGGACTAAAGTGAGTGATCGCTAGGCAGATACTTTATATAGGAGTATTCTTGCCATCACTGAGAGGATGTAGGCCTCTGAAATAGAAGTTTCTGTCTTCCACAATAATTCTGCTGTGTATCTTTCCATTCAAGCACTTTAAGACCTCAAGTACCACATTACCTGTCGACAGTTTTACACAAGGAGTTCGCATCTGGAGTTCCAGAGCTTCTCGGCCGCCTCTTAAAAGGATGAGTGTTGCAAAGTCCTCCTGTGCCCTGGGCACCCCCCAACTTTTTGCTGACTGGAACTGGTGGTAACTGACTTACTGACCCTGGGCTCTGCCTAACCAGGCCCAAGGCCTGTGCCAAGCTGAAAGGAACACATTAGAATACAGTTAAAACACCCAACATACACTGGGGTACACTATGGTATGGTGCGGTACCCCTGTAATTGGCATGACCTACCCCATAAGCCCCTAGTATCTAATAGGGCAGGGGATTGAAACTACCTAGAAGTCCCCAGTATCCTGGGGTATGGCAGTTTAGAGGCCAGCAGCTTTTTCTGCACTAGCATGTGTGCAGTGCTGAAGCCTGAGGCGAGTTTAAAAGCAGCACTGGGTGCCAGGACTGCTTTGAAATAGTAAATTGCTGGTCAAATTCGACTTTGATGCTAGAAACACAGTAAAAGGAGAATCTGCAATATTTCTACAGATTCAGAACCCATAAAGTCTCCCCTAGTTGCACAGGGGGTGGGGGGTTCTGTAGAAATTAGGGAAATACTTATAAAATATGTTTTTATAAGCCCTGGTGCTAGAACACTGGCCCAATTCATTTTCCCCATTGCAAACCCCATGGCCCATAGGGTAACATGGTAGGAAGTTAATGATTAATAAATATTGATAGGAGAGGACTAGCCAGACCATTCAAAGACTTCCCCGAATGGTAGTAGTATATCCAACAATATTATATTGTTGAATTTCTCCTAAAGTGTATATACAAGAAGTTATAAGACTTTCTTGTTTGTAAGTCCAAATTCAGCCTTCCAGTGGTCTGCCCTGATTGGTCAGAGTTAAGTGGATTAGCCAGGCTGCTTTGAAGAGGTGATAAAGAACCACTCTGCTGGGGGGGCAGTGTGCTGGTCTATAGGTATGCCAGGCCAGGAGGTGGATTCGTAAACTATGCTCTTCAAAGGCAGAGGGGAGGCCTGGGTTTCAGTTTCACTCTGACACTCTTGACCAGGAGTCAGGGCTAGGCTTAAGGAAGGTATGTGCAGATGGTAGGGGGAGAGTCCATGGAAATAAGCCATCCTTGGGGGGGTGTTTAGCCAGCTCTTACCTCCTTGCTGGAAAATCAGCCATTATGGATTTGGAAGAATGATGCACTCTGGGACAACAAAATGCCACACTCTGCAGGATGTGGTCATCACTATGAGGAGTTACCCTGCTTTCATTGGTCAGAGGTGACCTGTGGCTTGACCCAGAGAAGTGTGAATAATTATCAGATAGGGGCAGAGCCCTCCAGATCTGCTGCTTAAAACTTACTGAAGCAAGACGTGCCCTGCTGCGAAGTTCTGCTGTGCAAAGACTTCTAAGGCCTGACCTCTGAAAACTGCACCATCTGAACACTGCAGCCCTGTGGATTACCTTGCTACAAAAGGACTAAGAAGTAGACTCCCTGCAAGCTACAGGTTAACAGAGCTTACCTGGACATCCCCACAAAGAATCCCCAGCCTGGAGAACCGGTGGATTTGAAAAGGTTTTGTTCAAGTGGATTGCGTAATTGAAGTTTCACACTTTCAAGGACCCTCTTGGAGATTCCAGAACCTTGGACTGTGTGTTGGATACTTTGGGACCCGCAAGCAGAACTTCAGGAAGGAGTTCTAACTGGACCTAGCCTGCTGGAGAAGGCTACACAGTGGTGAGATATTCTCCAGAACCGTTTCTAAAGGTGTGTCCCTGTCAGAGAAAACAAAATGACTAAAAGGGGGACTGTTGGTTTCTAAGCCCTAGAAAGTGACTAATCTTTAAAAATTCATATCTCTGGTTCCCTACAGTGGATTTTTTTCGTTTTGGTGTAATTTAAAAGATAAAAATATTACCTATTTTTTTTAAATTGGTGTTGGATTATTATTTTGTGTTGTGTCTTAATTATTTACTGAAATTGTATTTTTGAATGCTTTACATACCTGTCTTTGAAGTTAAGCCTGTCTGTTCGCAGCCACGTTACCAAGGGTTGAGCATAGGAATAATTTCTAAGACCTATGCTGGCTCCTATCATGTGTTAGCGGCCTTATTGCCAGTGGCAGACCTACATTTGCCAATAACCCACCTTCCAACAATGAGTTTTTAGAATGGACGTGTCTTAAATTGGTCACTTGTAGCATCTGGGATTATCACCACCAGTGCAAATATCTCCGTGTTTGTTTGTGCTAAAAAGTAAATGTGCAGACCAGTGTTACTGGCAGAGGGTGTACTCCATACTATGAGATGTGTCCCCATTAATTCTGTATAGACTTTCAAAGCCAAAATATATATTGGATGATTGTGAATAAGGAAATTGGGGCAAACCAATGAGGTTGTCAAATAGATTTTTCTTGCCTGCTTCTGCTTTATCTTATCTTCAGTTGTGCGCAATAGTTTAAACTACAGTTTGGTTTCAGCTGTCTGTTCTTAATTAAGCCTGTTAGATGGAGATAAAAAGCAGTATGTTACCAGCATGCAACGCAGTATGTTACCAGCATGCAACGCAGTATGTTACCAGCATGCAACGCAGTATGTTACCAGCATGCAACGCAGTATGTTACCAGCATGCAACGCAGTATGTTACCAGCATGCAACGCAGTATGTTACCAGCATGCAACGCAGTATGTTACCAGCATGCAACGCAGTATGTTACCAGCATGCAACGCAGTATGTTACCAGCATGCAACGCAGTATGTTACCAGCATGCAACGCAGTATGTTACCAGCATGCAACGCAGTATGTTACCAGCATGCAACGCAGTAAGTTACCAGCATGCAACGCAGTAAGTTACCAGCATGCACTGCAGTAAGTTACCAGCATGCACTGCAGTAAGTTACCAGCATGCACTGCAGTAAGTTACCAGCATGCACTGCAGTAAGTTACCAGCATGCACTGCAGTAAGTTACCAGCATGCACTGCAGTAAGTTACCAGCATGCACTGCAGTAAGTTACCAGCATGCACTGCAGTAAGTTACCAGCATGCACTGCAGTAAGTTACCAGCATGCACTGCAGTAAGTTACCAGCATGCACTGCAGTAAGTTACCAGCACGCACTGCAGTAAGTTACCAGCACGAACTGCAGTAAGTTACCAGCACGAACTGCAGTAAGTTACCAGCATGAACTGCAGTGTACCAGCATGCAGCCCAGTATGTTGCCTGCATGCAGCGCAGTCTGTTGCCTGCATGCAGCGCAGTCTGTTGCCTGCATGCAGCGCAGTCTGTTGCCTGCATGCAGCGCAGTCTGTTGCCTGCATGCAGCGCAGTCTGTTGCCTGCATGCAGCGCAGTCTGTTGCCTGCATGCAGCGCAGTCTGTTGCCTGCATGCAGCGCAGTCTGTTGCCTGCATGCAGCGCAGTCTGTTGCCTGCATGCAGCGCAGTCTGTTGCCTGCATGCAGCGCAGTCTGTTGCCTGCATGCAGCGCAGTCTGTTGCCTGCATGCAGCGCAGTCTGTTGCCTGCATGCAGCGCAGTCTGTTGCCTGCATGCAGCGCAGTCTGTTGCCAGCATGAAGCGCAGTATGCTACCAGCCTGCAAAGCAGTATGTTACCTGCATGCAGCGCGTCATGCTGCCAGCAGTCAGCGCGGCATGCTGCCAGCACGGAATGCGTCATGTTACCAGCACGGAACGCAGCATGCTACCAGCACGGAACGCAAGTGACAACCGACCTGAAGCGCGTTATGTTATCAGCATGGAACACGCCATGAACGCAGGTGACAACCAGGATGAAGCTCAGCATGCAACCGACCTGAAGCGCGTTATGTTATCAGCATGGAACACGCCATGAACGCAGGTGACAACCAGGATGAAGCTCAGCATGCAACCAGCATGAAGCGCGGCGTGCAACCAGCATGAAGCGCGGCGTGCAACCAGCATGAAGCGCGGCGTGCAACCAGCATGGAACACGGCATGCTACCAGCATGGAACACCACAAAAAGCAAGGAGGGTTCTGGCTCAAGTAACAGCACGGCCAAACCAAAGCTAATATAAAGAACAAACCAAGCGCCAATGCTGTATGTGTTTTCACCTCGAGTTTACGTAGTGAACTGAATTAAACAAGAACACTAGCCACAACTTTGTCGTTGAATTTAATCAAAAAAGTGTTTGCTATTTTATAAACACTGCATTTTTTGTTTTTTTGTTAATGTTAAATAAAGTACGCTCATTACAATACAAAATACATTACAACATTAATGACAATACAAATACATTTGTTACAATTTAGACACCTGTGCACAAAAAGAAGAGATTTGTTCTACCTAACATACATCACAAACAAACAACACATTCAAATCACATTATATACAATCTATATACAGGCCATCAGTGTATCGCAATTGACATAGTCATGAATTAATTCACTGTTTACTTTAAACAAAGATTGGCCCGAAGCGGAGAGAGGTCTACGCGTTTCGAATCCCACTGAGTGCTGGGATTCTCATCAGGACCAACATGTGGCTGTGAACCAAAAAAAACAGAAAAAGTTTTAAATAATAGTGACCCAACTCTAGTGTGTCAAAGCTGCATGAGTTTGTTAAAAAAGGCTCTTACCTAACAGTGAGGAAAGCCAACTTATTCTCTAAGGTGTTGCTTCTTCAAACAAAAACCTAAATGGAATCAGGACCAGAGGCGAGTCAATTTCTATATCTATATTGCCACAACCAAACACAGAAGGAGCCCAACAGACAGAGAAAACACACCTTGTTTAAAATGTTGTAATGAGCCGAGGATCTGGGCCAGAACGATTCTTTTGTCTTTATAATTTGTATTTGACTCGACAGCCGCCCCAACACGACAAGCGCGTTATCTGAAAAACCGAAAACGCTGTGTGTGAGTACGCGCAACATGGTCTTAAATGAAAGCAATCTTTACTTGAAGCTGATCTGCTTACCTCGGTGCAGAGCGCGAGCAGCCAAGCAATTTCCGTAGTATAGCGGAGGGACGAATCAATCGCGGCGTCCGTTTTACTCTGTGAAGACAGACGGATAAAGTGGTCTTTTAGGCATCGGTCCGCGAGTGAATCGTGAGTTTAGCAAGCAGTCGTTATAGAGAAGTCAACGACCTATTTACCTGCGGGAGCGTAGGTGTTCATGTTCTAATTTTGCGGTGGCTGGCCTCAGAGTTGCTGCAAGCTGGAGGTGGCCATTGCCGTCAGCCGTATTTACGCATTTCCTTCTCACGTTAACAAGACTCTAGGTGACATGGGAGTTGTAGTTTTTTGGACACGATCAGGTTAGCAGTGGCTGTTTCTTTTTTGGTAATGCGCCCTGGTGGATGAGCATGGGTGCTCTCTTGATTTGTTGGAGTATTCAAGGGATCCTAAAAAAGTTTTTTTCAATTACATGCAACGAGTGGAATGCAAATGTAATAGCATGTGTAGATGTCTCAAACACCCATTGCAGTTGGACCCAGTCAATCCGTCCTTTATTCTTGTGTGGAAAAGGCCTTAGTTCATAGTTTGTAAATTTCCGAGAGTTCATTTAATCCATCAATGGACGTATTGAATTTAATTATCAACATTGCTTCTCTCTTCAGTAGTTTGGCGTCCAAGTCGCCGCCTCGTAGGTCGCGTTCCACTTTGGAAATAACTGTCCATTTTAGTTCCTGTTCTGTGTGATTGTTCAAATGCCAGTGGTTCACCAATGGCGCATTTTGCACTTTTTTACGGATCCTTGATTTATGTTGTTGGATTCGAATCCGTACTTCCTGATTGGTCTTGCCGATATAGAGTTTGTCACATGGACAACGGATGCCATATACTACAAATTTTGATTTGCAGTTTGAAAAGGTCTCGTGTTTCCAGTGTTGGCCTGTGTGGGAAAACAAATTGCTTTCCATAGTGGAGTCACAACAGACACATGTTCCACATTTACGATGTCCTTGTATTGGTGGGAGACATAGCATACTTCGTAAGTCAGAATCTTTAGTTCTTGGTAATGCTGCCCGTATTATCTGATTGGCGATACTTTTGTCCTTTTTAAAGGCAAATAAGGGAACTTCGTTTAATGTTGTGTCCAAGTGTTTTACTAAATGCCAATTCTGTTTTATGGTCTTTTTGAACCAATTTGATGTTGGACAAAATGTGGAAACACATACTATTCTCTCGGACGTCGGTTTCTTGCGTCTCTCAAGTAAAGCTTCACGAGGTGTCCACCAGGCTCGTTTAATAGCTCTTTTCAAGAGTTTTTTTGGATATCCTCTCGCTAATAGATTTTCTTTCAGTCTTTCTGCATGGGAGAAATATTCATCTTTGAATGAACAATTTCTTCGTATGCGTAAAAATTGCCCATAGGGCAAATTTTCTCGTAAACTGCGCGGGTGGTTGCTTGAAAAATGCAACGCTTTGTTTCGGTCTGTCTCTTTTTTGTACAATGTGGTCATGAGGCGTCCATTTGTTGGATATACTTCAACGTCCAGAAATGCCATTTTGGTTTTAGAGGAATTCATACTGAATTGTATGTCTGGTGTTCTATTGTTGAGCCAATTGAAAAATGCTTCTAGCTGTTTTTCATCTCCGGTCCAGATCATAAAAATATCATCGATGTACCGGAACCAGCTGTTGATGGAATCTGCAAATGGATTATTATTGTAAACAAATTGATCTTCATATTTGGACATAAAAAGAACAGCTAGTTCCGGGGCGAATGGACAGCCCATAGCCACGCCTTTGACTTGGTAGAAAAAATCATTTTGGAAACAAAAGTAGTTGTTCTTAAGAGCGAAAGTGGCTAAATCCATAATGAATTTGGTGGGAATTTTCTCGGGTTTTGGTCTGCTGTCCAGGAATGCTTGGATCACCGCTAGTCCCTCGTCTTGCGGAATTTCCGTGTAGAGCGATGTGACGTCTAAAGTCACTAGAAACTGTGTCCCTTCATCGAAAACCAGTGTCTCAAGCTTGTTCAAAAAGTCGGTGGTGTCTTTTAGATACGATTTCACTTCACTCATAAAAGGTTTTAGGAAAAAATCAATGAATTTCGAAATGGGTTCTAATAAAGATTCGCACCCGGAGACTATTGGTCTACCCGGCGGATTGTGTTGGTCTTTGTGAACTTTGGGTAGTACATAAAAGATGGGAATTCGAGGGTGTGTATTCTTTAAATATTCGTATTCTTTTTTTCCCAGAAATCCTTGATCAAACCATTTTTGGAGCATATGGAATAATTTGCCTTGGAGTTCACCTGTGGGGTCTTTAGATATCTTCCTGTAACACAGCTCATTAGAGAGTTGTCTGTTAACTTCTATGATGTAGTTCTCCTTTGCCCAAATAACAATCGATCCGCCCTTATCGGCTTGTTTAATTATTACCGATGTGTCATTTTTCAGGTTGATGAGTGCCTCCCTTTGAAGTTTAGTCATATTGGATCTTATGTATTTCTTTTTTTGTTTCTCTGTTTCAGTTATGGCTGATAGAATCACCTTTTCGAAGATTAAGACCTCTTTGGGGACTTTAATAGCATGGAACACGGCATGCTACCGGCATGGAACCCGGCATGCAATCAGCATGAAGCGCGGGATGTTACCAGCATGTAACTTAGTATGAAAAACAGTTTTTCTTCCCTGATTTTTTTTCTTTTTAAGACATGAACTTCCCAATCTAACTGGCAATTGGCCGTGATCAACTGACTTTCCATAAAGCGAAAAAAACACAGAAGTTAGATTGGTCCTAAACTGCAGAGTCCAGTTCACTTGAATAGCCTCTCATTTTCAGGGAACCCTTAACTAGACTCCATTTTTAGGTCGAGCCTAGCACAGTGAGCAAGCGCTACTCTAGGAGATGACCTTTTGGAATCTGTCTGCATTTTTGAAACACTCGTGCTTGTGCTTGCATCCACGTTGCAGGGAGCGAGCAGCGGTGTGCAGGGGCCATCTGTTTCTAATTAGCGTGGCCGCGCTTGTTTACATTTGCCTTGCCGGTCTCGCAGTCGCTTACACTTTTGTGCTGTGTTTTCACAGCAGGACCCATGATCTTTTAGGGCCACAGGGCTGTGTTCCTGCTGCCTTAACGAACGACAACAACGTGCGGTTTACTCTATTTCTTTATCTCTTTCCTGCTTTTTCCTTGAATTCATGCTTGTTTTTAAGGTCGAAGAATGAGAGCCGGTGGTACTCTGCAAAAATTCCCCTGAGAAGCGGCTTTGTTTCTCATGGTTTTATTGCCCCTTTCCACAGAAGATTCATGTTCAAATAGTCCGATGTTGTGAATCAGCCGCATGCGCATTCTCATCGACCTAGGAAAGGCTATGATAATGGCTAATTACAATGATGAATGAAACCCTAACAAGAGTGCTCAATCAGATTGCTGTCCGAGCGTGAAGAAACTAAGGCCAGGCAATGGAGATGTGATTTGGGTAATTACAAACAATGTAGCTGTTTGGGAAAAAAGCTTAGTAAATCTGTTAAAGACAAAATAAGGTCTAATTAATCACTTAGGGCACTGAATTCTCCAGATGATCAGCTTTTTAGTATTCTTTTAATAGACTGGCAAAATCCGAGGCATGAATTTTTTTCCTTGCTTCCTGTGCTGGCTCGAAGAAATGTAACTTTGTCCTCCTCCCAGTGGCGAGTGTGAACCAGTCTTTGTTGCCAGTTGTGCTACACCCTATTCTCAAATTAGGGTGACGTAATGTTCACGAAACAATTGGTACTTGCTTTTGCTACTATCATTAACTGGTAAGGTCATCAGTATTTTTAAGTGGCATCCTGCAGTGAGGGTATATCTCATGCTTGCGAATGTTATGTGAGCTGCATAGGTTGGAGTTTTCAAGTTATAAACCGCTAATTAGCATAATGATGCCACGGTGGAAATGACACCTCTCGACATTGGCTTGAAGATGACATCTAACTGGTTACATAGAATGGAAACTGAATCAGAAGGAAGAACTATGTGGCTTAGATCCCAAAATGGCATCATGAGAAATAAATGTAGTACGTACGCAAGTGACTTTTGTATACATTTGCCTGTGTTAATTAACCCTCTGCGAGATGTTAATAACCGCCAACATCCCTGAATTTTGAGGTAGGCAAAATCCATACAATTTGACGAAATGAGACAATTTCACGCAAGTTGTGCACAGCTTGGATACTGTGTGCTCAAAACGTGTCATGTAGAGACATTTTCTGCTCGAACCAGTCTGCTGTAGGCATCACGTGACACATTTTTATGTAAAGTGTGCACTTGCATGAATAATACACAGTTGCCACGGGTCACACTACCTCCCCAGGATGCACAGATGTCCCAAAAACGAATCTTAGAGCGCCTGGATACATTTTAACATGCATTTCTTTTCCAAATCAATTACTAATCTCGCCTGAACATGGGAAGCCACAGCCTGAATCATAGCAATCTCTTTTTTGTTAGTTAATCCTCACTCCCTTTGTGTATTGGCGAATGGCCATTTATCTCTTTAATAAATGTTAGTATCGAATTTGAACATGCTAGAAAGGACTTACTGACACATTATTATTTTTTCTTCCCAATAAGCGTCACCCTTTCTCTTTTTAAATTGTGTGCATCTTTTGGACAGTGCTGCTTGTCCTACTCTGAAAATAACACAATTGTCTACTGTTATTGTCGAAATTATTTTCCTGTGGTAGTGTTTTTGAGCTGTGTATGCTTTGCATATTAGTCTTGCTTTGAACAATTTTGCCTACCCAGGATAATATGCTGCATAGCTACTCACTTATAAGGTCCAAAAGGCGAGACCAATTGGCTATGACAATGCTTGTTTTAAATGGCTCTTCATATTTTATTTTTCTTGGTTTTATTAGAATACTGAGTAATACATGAAATGTAGCAGTGTTGTACATCTTACTTAATACTAAGGGGTGTATAGATACAAAAAGTGTGAGAAATAGAGCCTAAGAGCTAAGGGACATTGGCAATGGGGAATCTGCAAAAAAATGCGAGTTTGGCTGCACCTCTGTGGTGTTGGCACGTTATATTGACCTAATATGTGAGTGATGGCAAAGTAGTCCCAATTTGGGGGCCACACTTCTAGCTCTCATATGTTGACAGAAATGCGATCATCCGGCAATTGGCATTGGCAGAAATGTATCATTCACAGTGGCCCCACCCCTTTCCATAGATGTTGACTTTGGCATAGAAACCACTCCCACCATCACAGAGATCTCTAAATACAGCAGGTTTTCCACCACCAGTGTGGAGTAGGAGGTAACCCTACTGTTATGGCTGTTGGCGGCTGGAGGGAGGGAATCTCCACCAAATCTCTCATGAATTTCCGAAATACTTTTTGTCAGTGTATGGAGATATCAGGCCATTGATAGACATAGAACCAATCAAGTATGCGCAGTGAAAATTCTTCTTGCAAAGTGTGCATGTACAATGGTAGGACTCATGGGACAGAGACGAATCATAGGCCCTAATTTATTAGATTTTTTTTGCTTTGTATCTATGAGCATATCTGTTTGGCCTCCAGCACTACAAAACGTCTTAAGCCACTTACTCACGTTGAACTAGCATGACTAGTGGGGCTCGTCTCTGCGCTAGCTCAATAGGTTTTGAAAAATCACTTGGATCCAGTCATGTTTGCCGGACGCCCTGTATCTGAATAGGCTAGCTTTCTGTGGCAGCCTAACAAAGACCCACATTCGTGGAAGAATTCACTACAAAGCTCTTAGACCACTGGGCAGTCCAGAGTGCCTCCCATTCTGCCCTTTCAAGGCCAAGATATACTGCTCGGACTCAAAGATGTAGAGATGTATGGAAGACCTTCCCTCCCCTATGCTTAGATGTTATGCAGTCCTATGCGCCTTCGAACTGCGATATAGAACATAAAAGCAAAGTAGGCCAGTTGATCAAGGCTCTCAACCTCTACGATTCCCAGTACAGCCTTTTCTTTTCCATACAACAAACCCATGTTGTGTGGCAGGGCTTTAAGTGTATGCAAAAAAGTGTGTGTGGCCCAGGCTGAAAGCCTATATAATTAAGGGTGTGGCTTAAAGATAAAGTGCCACTCTACCCACATAGTTGCACGGAATCACAACTGCAACTGGCACACGTTACAATAGCTCTGCGTGGTTTGAATTGAGGCCAAAGTTTGAATGGCCACTTATTCTGAAAACATTTTTGCCCACCAGGCACTGCCTTCCACAACTCAATTGTGCCCTGTTCTACAAACCTGGATACGACTGAATTGAAATAATGCACTAGACTAGAGTGATATGCTGCCTGAAAAAATAAGTAATACAACATCCTAGAAAAAGCAAACCCTCATAGTGAATGCAAGATTAAGTAAATCTTGTGAAATATAAGTAGCAACGACATGTATTAAAGTCTTTTACACCCATTAATCAGGAATAGGTCTGTGTTTTTGCATCAAAAGTTATGGACATGACATGAATACAGGGTCCGAAAGGGACCCGTTTAATTGTCCGTTTTAAATTACTACCGGATCTGTGACCCGAAGGGCAGACATGCCAACCCTCCCGATTCAGGCGGGAGACTACCGATTTCAAGGCTAGTCTCTCGCCTCCTGATTCAAGCATCCAGAAACCTGACTCCTCGGGGTTTCAGCTGACAGGGCTTGGTATTGTGTAACGTGCTAATTCTTCCAGCAATAGTCAGAGTATTGATGCAGGGGCTCTAGAAGGGGAGAAAACCCAACAAAGCCCCATTAACAAGCGAATGGTCATGTGAAGACCTGTGAAGTACTCGGGGCGGCTGTGTGTGTGCCTGGGCTGCCAGGTGGAGGGGGGGGGGGGTGTATGCACTGCCAGCAACCTACCAGGCCACTGCACGACACGACTTGCATCACTCTCTGCCTGCCACTGCGCTCCATGCTTCTGAAAGGTAAGACACAAACGTGCACTTTGATCTTCTGAAATGTTGCCAAAGGGACCCGGCTCGCTTAAAGCCCTGGTTGGTGCACATGTATCAGTCAGGTAAGCAGTGGTTCACCTCTGCTGCCTTCCTCACCCTGATGCATTCCTTTCCTGCTTTCAAATGCAAGCGCCTGACATCACAAGTCGGCCTTTTACATTTTCAAATTACTGCAAGAATGCAACAGAATACGCCCACTTCTCCCACTTTGACAGACGGTTTCCCTCACTCTGACGCCACGTGATGGGTTTTGGCAGGCTGCCCACAGAGAGACCACATTCCATTCTGCCGACACCCACTGCTTCACTTCATTTCAAGCTTTGACACGGGTCAAGGCTGTCTTCCCACTGTGTGCAGAGGGGAATACATTCAAAGAAAAGGGGGGAGGGGGAGGGAGAAGATAAGGGGAAAAGAGGGGAACAAACAATACATTATAACTGCAAAAATTGAAGATAAAAATGTAAGTAAACCCTGTAGGCCTATTAAACATAGATGTAAAAGTCATAATATAAACATATAAGCATAAAAAATAGCTTCTAATGTATTGAGAAAAAGACAACATGGTGTAATTAGAGGGCTGTTTCCGTACAATACATCATCTGCCAGGGTTCCAACTTTAACAATGGAAGAAGCGGACAAGGATAAATATGTGCTCAGTTGAAGCCATAAAAGGTCTCTTTTAATTGCTAAAGAAATAGGGTTAACATAATTGCTATCAAGTCTATGATCAAAACATACGGCATTCCACCAAGCTCTGAAAGTAACCTTATTCATTTGTTTCCAATTTGAGATTAAGTGAAAGACAACAGCTAACAATAAATCTACCACTTTGAAATTTGATGATGATTGAGGCCAATGGGGTGATAAGGAGCCTAAGAAAATATTGAGTAAAGCTTCATTATCTTCATTAAAGTGCTGTTCTTTTTGCTTGTAATTATCAATACATTCAAACTTAAATAAAGGCTGTCTTCCCACATGGTCGGACTGAAGATAAAAAACAAAGACCTGGCACCAAAATGAAAGTAGCTAAAAAAGGGATCCACACTTAGATATCAGGCCAGTTTTGAACTTGTAGACGTATGCTGTATGGTAAACTGCATGCATTTAAGCTAGCTGCAGGCAAAGCTTTCAAAAAAAATTCTTTATTAGCTTTTAAAGTTTCCATACAGGATACAATGAGCAATCATGACAATCCCGACATTGCACTATGCAGTGATAAAACGCAATAAGTAAGTAAACAGATTTACCAGACAACCATTCCAGTGAACATCTGTGTCCCCCCTAACCCCACCTGGAAGCTTCTATGTAGATATGAATTCCGATCTCGCAGGTGGTGCCCATCCCAGGATTTAGTGATGTATCGCAGTGGGCCCCTATGCATCCGTTTCCTGTGTGCGAACCATGGCGTCCGTCCACCCCCCCCCCCCCCCCCTCCCATCTCTACATCAGTGCCATCGCTTGATTGAATTGTATGCCGCATCCGCGCCCCTTTTGTTTCGTGCGCATTACTGGCGACCGGCAGTGCGGACAGTTGGTGCGTTGGTGGCTCCGCCATGTCTCTCTTCGGGAGGATTTACACGTCTATTACATTCACGTGATTATACCTGCCTTTGACATTACTTTCGCACATACCTTGCTGACGGATTCCTGTCACTAACGAGACCACCTGTATTTTATTGGGGACATTTACTGCTCCTTTCTGAGGGCTCTACCCACCTTGAGACGTCACTATTGTCCAGTCCAGTAATACATTATTCTTTTGAAGGAGTTGGACTCCCATATCAAGGGTAACACTTTTATTTTGACATGGGCCTCAGACCCTTACTCCTCGCAGTGGACAGATTCTGCTTTGGGTCCAGCATTACATTCCTGCACTACTCTTAGTGTCGCTGCATTTTTTAACTGTTCAGGCTTTTTTTTGACTTTTCCACAACCCCCCCCCCCCCCCTTTGTTTTTAATGACAAAGACTGGCCCGTTTTGCCTGATTTTTAATTAAAGTTGTCACAACAGCCATCTCTGATGCAAGTGAATGATCAGTAGTTGTGAAGACCCAAACAGTCTCATTGTCAGAACTCGTGCACAATTGCTAGCCACTTTTGTACCTTCTTGGAGGGCATAGTGGCATAGGAGCTTTATGGCACATTTAGAGTATGGAAAAGCTAGCATGGACACGTTAGACATGGTTTATAGTGCATTTCTATGTTCATATCACTGTGAGGAATTCCTTTGGCATTAAAAAAAAAATGTGTTCATATGTCGGTCGTCACTGGGTATTTACAGTTAGTTCAGCATTCACATAGCAAATGTGTGTTTTGTTTTGCCAATAACTTTGGCTTCGTTTCATGAAACGTTCCAAAAAGGTGCTACTTTTCCACTAGTTTGTGCGTGAAAAGTTTCGGGTGATCTGTTAAACGGGGCCAAGTAAGAAGTGGGGGTCTCAAAATGCAAAATCCCCCTACATTTTCCATCAACTTCTTTTGGCAGCACGACCGCAAAAAGTGCTCAACAGAATTACACCAAATGAGGCAGGAAGCTATGTCCCGGTTCGCAGATTGTGCTTTTTGCGATTTGGTGTAAATCCGTTCAGTAGTTTTGGAGATTTGATGTAAAAAAAAAAAAAAAAATGGACGATTGGGTTTGACGGAAAAATAAACGGTTCTAATTGGCCCAGTGAGCTTTCTTTACCCCTTGGGTAATTATGCCCCCATGGGAGACACACTCCAGCAGAAGCAAGGACTCTGATTGGCTGCCAGCAACGTTAGAAACATGTTGCCAGTAGTCATTATAGGACCCAGGGACTTAGTCACCTGTCCTGAAGTAAAATAAAAATATTCTCATTCTCTCTCTCTCTCCTCTCTCCTTTCTCTTCTCTCTCTCCTTTTTCTCTTCTTCTCTCTCTTCTCTCTCTTCCCTCTCTTCTCTCTCTTCCCTCTCTCTCTCTTCCCTTTCTCTTCTTCCCCGCTGCCCTGTGGGAAGGAAAAAAAAAATGGTGTGTTTTTGCCTCGATTGCTTGGGACTCCTGCTGGATTGCGTCAAACAGGAAAAAAAACATGGTGGCTGCCATTTTCTTTTTAAATATGGGGAGGGGCAGAAGTATGGCCCCTCTTCTTGATACCATTTTGAGCCTGGGGGGGGATCACATTCCCTGGGGCCAGATATATTCATTAAGGGTAGGAGGGCGCGCAGCCCCCCTAACCCCCCTGAGTCTTGAAAGTCTCTGGTCACCCCATCCTCTGGGTATATTCCTTTTAAAAAAGGGAGGTGGCCCCCATGACTCCCCTTCCCGATCCATTGAAGGCCACTCAACTTGTGCTCTGTGGGTCCCCCAGATGGACTCAGGGATGTCCACCTCTCACCCCAGGGGATGGGGTCCCTGGGGCTGAGAAGGCTCGGGGAGGGGGGCAAGCGCAGCCACCCCCTTCCCTTTCAAACAAAAAATGTCCGCAGAACTTAAGAAGGCTTGGAGAGGGGGTCCTCTGGTCAGATAAGGGTCTGAGAGGGGCTTCATGCTCTACCCCCTTAATTATATATGTTTTGAGGCCAGTGGATGGGGTCTGAAGGCTAACCCTACGCTGCACATTCCAGAGACATTGCCCTCCTCCGCTGATCCGCCTCACCGGGCCTCTGGCAGGCAGCGGTGTGTGGTGCAGCAGCACGCCACTCACTTCTGGCCTCCTGTGCCCCTGAAAACTAAGCCGGGCCTCCATTATGTCCAGGTGCTTCTGATGTGGTCCGGGGCTAAGCTGCTCTGTGACGTTTTGCGACCGGCCAACGCCTTTTCACCATGTGGCCTCCTCCATTTTGCTCATTTCAATTTTATGTCTTTGGAGCCGAGGGGGTTCACTCGCAGGCGGACGTGTCACAAACCATCCCCAAACAACACCAGAGGCTTCTCTGGCACGACCCGATGTCTGCAGTCCCCACTCGGGGTCCTAGGCACAGCAGTAGAGGTTTCCTGCAGTAGTGGATTAGCGGAGAAGTGGATAGTGCATCCTACACGTCCGCCATCTTGTTTACGCCTCTGTAAATAAGAATTAATGAGTGAGCAGTTTAAGAGTTGACCACAGCATAATGGGTCCTCTGGTGCCCTACTAGAGACTAGGCTAATATTCCTGTCATGTTCATAAGTTAGAAGAGGAATTTTAAGTAAACCCACTTGAGGTGGTGTGTTAGTCACCATCATAAATAACATCATGTAAATTTGATAGGTATACATTAAGCACAGTGGAAATCAATTCACAGCTCTACTTAGCAGCATTCAAAGATCAGATCTACTTAGAAAACCATCCCATGCTGCCCAACCGCACTTTGACCACAGCAGTTTGATAAGTGCCAGTATTTTGGGTCAATCAACATCTCTGTCAACAATTTCTAAAGATGTCTGGTCACACTGTAAAAAGCTGCCTTATAAGCTGTAAAATAGAAGTATATTGGGGTTTGATTACATCTATTTGCTCCAATGGCCAAGCAAGGCCATTTAACTCCTTGAGTAGTAGTGTCTAAATCCAAATTAAGTTACATGAATTCCGCCCATGGAATAGATCTGTTTCTGTATATAGATCAGTGTATTCTTAGCTAAGATTCTGGGATAAGTCTCTTCTCGTTCTGTAATTTGTGGGGCAACGTTTGCTTCCCCCCTTCAGAATTTGGTGCGGAGAACGTTACCTCAAGGAATGTAGCATATTATTTATAAACCATTAAATTGTATTGCAGCATTTATACTGCACCTCTATCCCTACGTGTGGCACCAAAGCAGCGTCACAGATGGGTAGCAAGCTTCATCATCCGGGACTGTTTGATTATAAGGATGTTGTCAATGGGAGTGTGCCTATGTGGGAAGCGTGTTAATGTTTGCGAGTGATCAGAGAGGTGCTCCTATTGTGTCTTATATCACAGTGTTAAGCGGTGTGATGGATCACAGCAATGTGAGAGAAAGATGCTCAAATGTATCCTTGTAGTATTTTGGCTGTGAATTAGCTCTGCAGAGCCGTGATCCATTTTGTTTTCTTACTTTTTGTACTTTTCTATTCTCTTACATAAGGGTGTCTATTTTCAGGTCTTATGTTGACATGGGACCGGGCTGGGGTGGAGAGGGTAAAGGCATATATTCACCTGGATGGCTTGTGTTAAAGTCATCTTTTTTTGTGATTGGTATTCAAAGTGAGGGATATTTTAGGAGTAGGTACCCAGACACATTCTGGGAGCGTATTTATCTCTCCGGTTTGTTGGGGACAACTGTCAGTTTTCTTTGTGTGGTGGATGTTGATCTTAATGGGCACTGCCTACAGTTCCCGTAAACTCTGAGACGTGTTGGCTTTCATTGTTGTTATTCCAGCCATCTAGGATGTTATCTGTGGAACATCCAAGTTTTTACTTCCTTTCTGGATTTCAGGTGTTCGTACATATCCCCCATTTTGGCTGGCAGTGGGTTCCTGAACAGAGAAGGCAGATCTCCCAATAGACATCTTTTTGGAGGGTGATCCGGCAATCCTTTGCGCTAATCTTGAGAGCAGTGTCGTGCTTTGCGAGTATCATTTGAACCTTATTTTAAGGTATTATGGGCTTTTTCTGTAGTTGCTCTATGAACGATGCTGAGTGCATTTCATACTGAAGATCATGGGGCTATGGGTAGCCAGTGCAGTACTGCCAAGATTAGCTTCATAAGCTTTGTTGTACGTTGGCTTGCTGCTGGTCTCTCAGTTTATTGTAGCTTTATGGTGTTAGCACCTTCGCTTTTCCAATTGCATTTTGCGTAAAGGTTGTTGCACAGACCAGTAAATTCCGGTGTCCTACAGTTGTTTATACGCCAATGGTCTCCCCGCGATTTATGTAGGCTGCATACCCTTATGTGATAGGGTGTGTCCCCTGGGCACTGGTATATGTCTCAAGTTCTAAGGTTTTGTTCGGTTTCAATAAAGTTACAACAACGTTGTTGATTGATTGTTGTTTAATTGCCCATCAAGAAATTAATCTTCATTTCCATGATGCATACATTTTACATAAATCTCTTTGTTATATATCCCGATGCATTTCGGCTAAGTGCCTTCGTCTGGGGAATATCTGAAAACAAATCCTATACGAACTAAGCTAAATATGCAGTTGTATTGTCATATATATTACATAAGCATTTTTGGACCATGCGGTGTAAAGTGAATTAAATTGGTTGTGCCCCTAACTTCAAGTCAAATCCATTCTCTTATGTCGCTTTTGTGTGTTAGTTGCTTTCGATTTCGCTGTTATATGTGCTTATAGATAGTGCAAAGCATTTAACAAGAGGCGTGTTTGTGAGCGTTATTTAGACGTGCACACTCATTAACGTGGCGTTATGGGGTGATTCGTGTGAAAAAATAATAATGATTTACGAGTGCCGCTTATGAAAAACGCAAGAAAAGACAAGAAAAAGTTGCTCACTATGTCGCATACGCTTCCTCGCTTACTTACAATGTAAAAGATGTAGGTTGGTGAAACTCTCAAGCGCGTTCGGTGTGGAAACGTGCTGTTGCTCCTGGCGTGCATACGTGAAAGTGAACGCCGGCATTAAACAACGGTGTTTGTGAAAGTTAGAGATAAAAATAGGACTGTCCAGCTGGATCTGACAGTGAAAAAAGACTACTGTGTGTTGTGAAATGTGTACGATATGATTACGAATTGTGCAATTGATTCGACGAAACTTAGTTTAATGTTGTGAAACTTCAAAAATGGAATTAAATTAAAATTGTAAAACATCATAATTAAATGTGCAGTATCTGTTAAATTAAAGACAATATTATTGTAATCAGGTCAATCAGAGATAACAAGTATATTCCATCCGATCATTCATCCCATGGGGTTTCATGGAATTCAATGTGCGTATCCAAAGGTTTTCACGCTGTAGTAATGTGTTGTGATTGTCTTTGCTTTCGCTTTTTGTAATTGTTTCTAAGACACAAAATTTCAATTGGCTAATGTTGTGTCCGGCCTCTCTGAAATTACTTGCCACTGTCGATTTCAGGTACTACCTTCATTGTAAATATACATTCAATCTCTCCCCGCAATTTACTCAGAATGTAGTTACCTGAGGCTGTTTTCGAATTCCTCCTGACACTGCCATGCTGTTTGTTCCCATAAGTTATACCATCGATTGTGATCTTGGTTTGCCTTACCCATTCTCCTGTTTTCACCACTCTGCTCAGGCTATTCCGAATGGAGTACACTCCGCCTTAGAGTTGCCACCTAACCAGTATTTTACAGGCTTGACAATTTTTTTCGAGGCAAGAGTGGGGAAAATATTGAGCGAAACAGTAAAAGTCTCTGTTGTTCAGGCTTGCTATGTTAAAATAATAGAGGAGTTTACAGAAAACCATTTACAAGTACTAGCTCGATTCTAGGCTGAGAAAGGTGGCAACCCTATTTTCGGTTATCACTCCAAATTGCTGGTGCTTCCAGATGGCGAATTCAACTAACGTTTCTTTTTGGTTTTAAGAATAAATATTTTATGGTAGGCATTTGGCATCCTTTGTACCATTTCTCGTGCTGTGGCTGCTTATTAAAAAATTACGTTAAGATTCGATTTGTGTTCTTTGCCGAAGTCACTCTGGCACAATTGTACGATGCATGCATGCACCACACAGCGGACAAACTCCCATCCAGGCACATAACATCTGTATTCCTTAACATCCCTATCCCTTATATTTACGGTATTGCTGCAGGAAACACGACTGTGTTCCTGTTTACACTTCACTCTCACGAAGCACTAGCACTGTACTAGAAATACCACATTCCATTAAAGCAGTCCTGCCACCCACAGTTCATTCCCGCCGTAGTTAGGTTACCGGCACAGCACTGAATGTTGTTGTGTTGCAGGGTTACTGTAACACTTTTTTACTTCTTGTGGAGACCCACTAGGCCTTTCCACATGGTCATCTGAGTAGTTATCATAACAGTGGTACAAGGATGGGGGAAGATATTAACGTTGGGTGTCTTTCTTATGGAAAGTTATGTGAAAGTAATGTGAGCTTAGTTTTACAAATTTATATTCAAGTCACTTAAACTGATCACAGTTTAGGACCACTGGTATCTTGATTTTTGGGCCAAGAGTTCATTGCTCTTCTGAATTCTTCATGGTTCATGCTTGCTGTTCTCTATTTGATTTCGGAGCGTAACCACATTCAGGCATGCTAGTTCCCCCATGCTTCTTGGCCATACCATGCATCGTCCCCTTCCCACCAATCATTCAGAGGACAATAGTTTGTGGTGAATAAAGGCTGCAGTTTATTGCAAAACATGGATCATACATCTTGCTGGTTGGTCATTTCCAACCCATGTTTGTTTATTACATATCACACCCATCACTCTGAATATTATCCACTGGTTTTCCTTCCTTCTATCTCTGTCGGACCGCACTGCCCCTGCGCAATGGCCCTTTTGCAGGTGTCTCGGGTTCTGTGGGTTCTAGCCTAACCTTGCTACTGACCTTGTGGGCGTCCATCAAACCCAGCCCGGGCTGCAAGTGCCGTTCTGCCTTCCTGGACCCTTGCTGGCCACTCGCCTGCTCCCAGTGCCCCTGCCATGTGGCTTCCCAAGGTTCAAAACACTAGCAGTCTGCTCTACCTAACTATTTTAAAGAACACAATTAAGTCGTTTAATTGGAAAGCCACTCCAGCTAAGCCATGCGCTCAAACAAAAACATAAATCAAATTATTTAAACAACATTTTGTTTTTATTTTACTGTTATTCAAAGCAGATAAATCCGTGCATAAATCATCTCTTTGCACACTAAAATATGTACAACAAATACAATGGCCCGAATAATGGTGATTCCCATGGACTTTTTTTCATACAAACCATTCATACAGTCTCGCACTCAGATAAATCCATTCATGCCGTGAAAGCACACTAAACCTTCATCACAAATTATACGTAATAATGATTCAAGATCCCTATACATATGAAACCTAGAAGGAATTTTTACTTCATAAAGCAGTCTAGTTGCTAATGTGCGGTTTAAGAATTATAAACACAAATTGCAAAGAATTTTTTTTTTTGGATGAATATATTGAAAAAATTAATTGAATCAACATTTGTTCGTCTTTACATGAATCAGACAGTCAAATATATATGTAAGGGACAAGAAAGATCAAACACGCCGACGCGTGTTTCGGTGTTACCACCACCTATCTGGGGTATCACCTTCTTCAGGGCGTGGGGGTACATTCATGTCCATGGGGCCGAACGAATGTAGAATACCAGAAGGAATGGGTAATCCACACGAAGGATCAGGTAAGAAGATAAGGCTGATAAATGAGTCTGTATGATAAAGATAAATGAAGAATGCCAAAGGAAAAACAAAGGATTGCAGCGAATAAGTTCGTGTCAATGCACCCGTCCACCAGCTGGAGTCGTGGGTCTGGGAGGGGTGTAGTCTGATCAAATGTACGGAGGATCTGAGCAGTCGGGACTTCTTAAGATATCAGAAATCCTGGATATAACGTCAAATGGTATTATAGTAAAATGAATCTTGTCATCCTGTAGCAACTCCGAACGGATAACGAAGCAGTCGTCCAACGATCGAAACATTAAACTCCTAACCGAATTGTCCTGTAATGCATATGGAGCTACAATAAGAAAGGCGAACTGCAAAATAACGCCATACCATTGAGCTAACATAGACCTGTGGCTTCCCAAGGACCGTGTTTGAGCAGCTCTTCTATTCTGGTTGTTTTTGTCACCTTCCCCGCCTGCCCCCCCCTCCCCACCCCCCCGTGTCCCTGCCGTGAGGCATCCCAAGGACACTGAGCAGCTCCTCTACCTAGGTTACTCTTTTCTCTGGGTCCCCTTTTTGTGCTGCCTCCGCCTCACCCTCATCCACTGTCCTTACGGCTGCGACAACCATATTCTCTTGCTGTGGGTGGGTGGTTTCCAAGGTGATGATGCAAGGTCCGATTATAGTAAAGGTCGGCCCCTGCCGCCTTTTGACCCTGTTAGTTGCCCCGCCCTTCTTTATGTATTGGGCGGTTCGTACTTGTCAAAAGACGCACCCAATAATTATGCGTCTTTTTCGCGGGCTTTCGCCCTATGCACTTCCGGTGGTCCCGCCACATTTAGGGGTTCCCCGCAGGCCCCTATCTGGTCCGGCTTCTCCCCCCCCCCCCCCCGCCCATTTCACATTCCACGGCTTGCAGGTCAGTACTGAGAAGGAGCTTCTATCATATCTCGTTTTTGGGTCTGCAGGCACTTGCAAAACATGTGTTCAGTAAAGGGCTTGGAGCCCTGCCATGGCTTACATTTGCAGGCTTAATTGTCATTTATTTTAGCTCCCTCCTAATTAGCCATCATATGCCTCATGTTATTTCCTTTTCTTCCGTTCCTATTTCCTTTCTTTTACAGTAACACACATCTGCCCCTGACTCGGTATTCCCTTGTTGCTTGCTGGGCCTCCACACCCTCCTGATCAGTAGCTGCTCTTGCTTCCCCTGCATTTGGACACCAGCAAGCGGAAGAACCTGCAGTGTTTTGAAGTCAGAATGCAAGCTACAGCAAAATGGAACATACCAGTATATTCAGTGGTGGCTGGTGACATTTGAAAGTGGTGAAGCGTAAAAGTTGCGCGCGGCACACTGTGGTGAGGGAGCGAGCCCGAACATATCAAGAGGGGTTCCGGGGGGGAGAGAGCGGTCAAATGGTGCATTTTCAAGGATATTTCAGAAAGCAAGAACGTTATCCCCCTCTCTTGTATATCTCTTTCTCTGTCAACAACGCTGACTACTCCGTACCTATACCTCAGGTATCCCTTGTTTTATCATCTTAGTCTCCCTACATTGCTCACCCTCTTTAGATTGCACACCTTCTCTACCTCACTGCAGCTTACTCTTACCTCCTGCTGTCTTCCACAGCTTACGCTCTACCTTTCCCCTCTCTTTCTGCCTCACCTATCTCTGCCTCACCTCGCTCTGCCTTTATACTGTATTACATTTTTCTCTACCTCACGAATCAGTAAATCCTCTTTCGATCTACTAGACACCAGTGTGAAAGCGAGGAACAAGGCATGATGACAGAGCAAATCAAGAAGCCATGGATGACGACATTGGGCAGATTAGGACAATAACGATTATTGCTTGGCGGCGATGCTCCCAGTGAATGGAATGTAAAGCAGTGGTTATCAGTGACTGAAGTGGAGGGCAGTGAGGGCAACAGATGACAGAAGTGGAATGAACCAAACGGGCAGTTTAAGTACATTGGGGTGCAGTGTGGCGTTAAGAATGAAGAGAGGGGTGGACAGCAGAGAGGGAAGTGCAGCAGAGTGGAGAAGGTGATGAGGGACAGACGCTTGACAGCAAGATGTAGTGGGATGACAGTGATGAGCATGACGTCAAGAGACCGTGAAGAGAAGTTGCAAACCGCAGCGGGTATTTCCAAGCTGGAGTGAGTGACGGTAAAGGGAGACAGAAAGGGGCAGCAAGCGAAAGTGGATGATAACAGGGCAGTCCGTGTTATCCCACACCAATGACGTTGTCCCTATCTTTTTTTTTTATTTATTTTATTTGCAGTTTGAACACATCAATAAGAAAACATCAGCACAATTACTTATCAGGCCATCGCAAAATACAGTACATGAGATACAGAAAGAGACTTATAAAAGCAGATTTAAAATTTGTATGCCTAACTCGACTGGCTACTAGTCATCTCCCTCCATATTGAGATCGGGGCCCAAAATTTTCTACCAAAGTCACGCATTTTTTTGCCCTTCTGCTCATACAAACGGGTCTCTATGTTATGAATGCTTAGCAGCCTTGAGAGCCACATTTGAAAGGAGGGGGCCAGAGTATCTTTCCAACCTGAAGAAATTAGAATCCTCAATACCGCAACAGACCTAAAAACCAACGCTTCTTCTGTTTTAGCCAGTTTTTGCTTCCGCGGAACTCGCGGATTCCGTAGGCGGTAGAGAGAGCAGCTGCGAACGCGACCAAGGCAAAACGAAGAGCATGTTTCAACAGCTGACACCCGGTAAGTGCCGTCGGCATAGCGGGCCTTGATGGAGCCGTGGCTGCAGGTAAGGACTCCTTGGGGGCTTAACTTATTGCCCTCACTGCTCTGCTGCGTCGGCCTCCGTTACGGGGCTGCCATCTTGCTTCGACGTTGTCCCTATCAAAACTCAGGATTTATCGCTTCCTCTATGGGACAGGGCTCTTTACCAACGAATGCCCCTATCTAAATTCTGTTGCAGTGGAGAGGGCTGAGAGTCTGTTGGCACTCTGTCAATGCCCTAGAGAATCCCAAACCTTCCGCTCACTCTGTTGACATACACACAACAGTCGAAGATTATTGGGTGGAAATTGTGGAAGGGATAGAGAGAGAGAGAGACACGCAGGTGCCACTCGTCTGCTTCTCGGATGTCTGAGGACAGACAGGCTCAGCAGGTAATTCAGACTTCAGAAGGAGGCATTGCACAAACAAGAAGCAAGGGAAATCTAACCTGCCAAATCCCACTAATCCTAGGGAACCAGGAATGGGAGAAAGGGTAAGGGAAGCAAGAATACGGTGCCACATTAATGGGAACAGAAAGCCATACCACAAGCAAGTATTGAACACTGTCCTCATGTTAAAGTCTCCCACTGCCGCCTCAGACTTGGACTTCCTGACCTGGAAGTAAGTACAGACGTCCGGTTCACAGAACCGATGAAACAATTCACAATTGTGATCCATAATCACGGACCAAAACTGCTTCTGACCATCACTGCCCTTTAAATGTCATATTTTGGTAAATCGCAACCATGCTAATGAGATGCACAAAGTCGCTATGACACCGAAGTCTTGACCACATTGTAGTTCCCTACCTTATTGCTAACTTTTCTTTTCAGGAAAGCTGTATTGATGTACATAAACCATTTTACATTAGGTATTCGCCACTTACAACATATTTCATGCAAATAGAGACAGCATTATTTATGCCTTTGAGAAAGGTTATTATTATTGCAACCACCAAACATTAAGTAATCAGAATTATATCATAGCTTTACACAAGGAGATTTTTGGAGCATTTCCCAGTGGTCACACAATAAAATGCAGGCAGTGAACAAACTCGCATCTAAAAGCGGAACATTACTTTCCAGATGGATGGGACTATCCCGGTGACTGCATCCGTTCTCTGGAATAATGTATATCTGAGGCGACAAATCAGCAAAGCAGACTTGCTTACATCTTTTTAATGCCTTCCCTACACGGTTCCGCTTCACAGTCAGGAGACGTAGATAAGAGCCCCACCGAGCTATGCAATTTCGCGCACTCCTTAATCTGAGCAATATCTAAGATCATGTGCGAAAAATGCACAGTGTGCTTGTTTCCCTGCTAAAAAGTCGTTTACAGTGTCACCACATGACACCATCGCTTCATATACCCAGTTGTGCTGCCCTGGTTAAAAAAAAAAAACACCCTGCATTCTGGGAGTTGTAGTTCTGATTCACATCAGTTAAAACACCTGACAAAAATTATAGATTTATAGTGGCTGATAGAAAAGGAAACGTATTCCTTGAATATGCTGCCCATCATTACGTCCAGCCATTGGCAAACCCTAAGTCACAATATCGTTTTAAAAAACAATCTGCTAGAAATGTACCGAAATTCTATATTTAGCTGGAGTCGACACGATTCTACATAGAAGTGCTCTCGGAATTTTGCAAAATGTAGAAAATATTCACTCCCACGATGCTTTTGAAAAATATGTGGAGACTGTATTTTTAAGTGCCAAATTCCGTTTGGTAAAATAAAATCCATTATTATCACAATAAAAGATAAACGAGTGGTTTTAGAATAATGCCATTTTTAAATCCACCGTTCTTCTTAAAAACAGCTTCTGCGACTGGGTCAGCTCTGCATCCTTTCCATTAGTTCCCCCGCTTCTGCTTCAATCGCGCTGCATTTATACAGTTTAATTTCACGATTCCCTGCATCAGGCGTCTCCGAGAACTCCCCGGGGGCAGGGGCTGCACATCTTGGTGACCGCGGGATCCGTCCAGTAGCTATCCAGTACCCACCCCAGGGAAGGGACCCATTGGTCCCTGCCCTTTACCTACCTGTAACGCTCCTAAATTTAGTATTTAGGGGCACCCTGAACCTTACTGCTATCATCATCTTGTGCCCACACTCGGCTGACGTCAGGTTGGAGCCTCTGGTGTTTCCTCCCCTTTGCATTAAACACATTTTCTCGCAAACTTTTTCTGCAAGAGGAGACCCTGCAAAGGACGCGCTCTCTCATGCCCAGGTAAGCGCCGGCTTTTGCGATTTCTCTATTCTGCGTGTGAAACTTTTCATCCTCAACCCTCTCGCCCATCCGGGGATGTAATTATCTGCCCACAGACCAATGTCACGCCTGGCGATCGATAAGGGATAGTGGCTGTGTCAGGAAGCAAGAGAGGAAGGCCCGGGGTGGGGGCCGGGAGGGGGTAGTTTTAAAATAATAAAAAAATCCTACCTGAGCAGGACAGGTCCACCGTCCGCGCCGCCTCAGGTCCGTTGGCGCCTACAGCTCCTCTCAGCCAATCCTGGCGCTGCCAGCAGCGCCATGTTTGGCTTACGGCACGGTTACTACTCGCCCGCCTGCCCATTAGGAGACCGAGGTTTGAGCCTTTGCTCAACCCTCGCTCTCCTAATGGGCATGCGCCAGTCAGAGCAGACACTGGTGCGCATGACTGGGCACGGCGCGAAAATTTGCTCACCTTCCCCACTCATGCGCACTTGTGCTGCTGCCTGTTGCCCCTGTTCCGTCTGACAATCATGTCAGTCAACATAAAGCTGGACCGCCCACCCCCTTCAGACTCTGAAGGGGGTGGGCGGTCCGACGTCATGCTGACTGACATGATTGTCAGTTCTCTCTCGGCGTCTTTGAACTTAAGTAAACTGATTCAGTTTACTTAAGTTCAAAGATGCCGAGGGCGCTGCGGGCGGGGGGCAACGCCCCAATGGACAGACCGCGCCTGAGTATATTAATCCCTAATCTGAAAAGATTTTAAAGTGAGTGATTTTGAAATGTAGGGGCCACTACTCATGCACTCTGCACTCTCTACTGGGAACTTTCTAACACATCCCTGGTGTGGCTAAAAGACAAAAAGGGGAGGAAGCAATTAAAATCAGCAATTTGAGCCCATGGCATTATGGGCATGCACATGAACTCGAACGGTTTCTCCACGTTGCAGTTATGAACTAGTAAGAAATGAAACTGATATGCAGTGAAACAGAATTTGTCAATAATGCAGTTGTTTGCCTGGAGCAACACAAATGTTATGCAAAGATGACAAATTGCACAAAATTAATACATTTTGTTAAATACAATAGTTAAATTTAAAACAGCTGCCAAGCATTTGAAACTGGATAGTTTGGTTTTTCTTCGGGTAGCTGCAATGGGATAAATGTCTTCTGGGCCAGAAAAGTATTTTTTTAATTTTTCAATACAAATTGGCCAGGCAACTATTGATGGAGAGGAATGTACACATTATCACAATCATGCTCCCACTTCCTCATGGCACTGTTTCCCCTCCCTCTTCATAGTGCTACTGCTCCTCCAACTTCATGGCACTGCTTCTCCTCTACCTTCCATGTGCTACTACTTCTCTTCTTCATAGCATTGCACTCCCCCTCCCCCACTTCAGCCTACCCTACTCCGCCCCACTTCAATCTGTCCCAATCTACCCCACTCCAATTTATCCCAATCTACCCTACTCCAATTTATCCCAATATACCCTACTCCAATTTATCCCAGTCTACCCTACTCCAGTTTATCCCAATCTACCCTACTCCAGTTTATCCCAATCTACCCTACTCCAATTTATCCAAGTCTACCCTACTCCAATTTATCCCAGTCTACCCTACTCCAATCTACCCACTCCAATCTACCCCACTAACCCATTGAACTTTACCCAAATCTGCCTCACTCTAATCTATCCTACCCCTATCTACGCTACTCCAATCCAACCCACTCCAGTTTATTCCAATCTACCCCACCCTCCCCCACTCCAATCTACCCCACTCCAAGCTACCCCACTCAATCTACCCCGATCCAGTCTACACCAATCTACTCTACTCCAATTTACCCAAATTTACACCACTTCAATTCACCCCATTCTACACCTCTCCCATCTACCCCATCTACCCCACTTCAATCTACCCCATTTCCTTCTATTCCAGTCTACCCTACTCCATTCGACTTGAAACGACCCTACTCCCATCCACATCCACCCCACTCCCATCCACCCCACTCCAAACCACATCTACCCCCACCCCAATCTACCCCACCCAATCTCACCCACCTCAATTTACCCCACTCTACCCCACCCAAATCTACCCAACCTTAATTTACCCCATCTCAATCTACCCACTCCAATCTACCCCAATCTACACACTCCAATATATCCCACCCCAAATCACTCCAGTCTACCCCACCCCAATCTCCTCCAACCTAACCTCAACCTACCTCCAGTCTACCCCATCTACCCCACTCCAATTAGCCCCAATCTACCCTACTCCAATATACCCCACTCCAAATTTCCCTACCCCAATCTACCCCTACCCCAATCAAATCTGCCCCACTCCAACTACTTCAGTCCACCTCAATCAACACTACACCAGTTTATCCCCATCTACTTCACTCCGGTCTATCCCCAATCGAAACCTCTCCAGTTTACCCCAATCTACCCCACACCAGTCTACCCCACTCCATTCTACCCTACTGCAATCTACCCCACTCCAGTCTACTACAACCTACCCCATTACAATCGATCCCATCTAGCCCCGCTCCAGTTGACCCCAATCTACCCCACCCAACCCCAATGTACCTTACCCCAGTCTACTTTACCTGAGTCTACTTCAATCTATCGCACTCCAATTTACCCCAATCCCCCCACTCCAATCTACCCCACTCCAGTCTATCCCCATCTACCCCACTCCAGACTACCCAAATCCAACCTGCCCCACTTCAATGTACACCACCACAGTGTACCCCACTCCAGTATACCCCATTACAATCTACCTCACTCCAGTCTATCCCTCTACAATCTACCCCAATGTATCCCACTCAAGTTTACCCCAATCTGCCCCAATCCAATTTACCCCAGTCTGCCTCACTCCAATCTTCCTTAATGCACCACACACTGATGTATTCCAATCCAACTACTCCAGTCTACCCAATCTACCCCACTCCAATCTACTCCGTTCCAATCTATGTCAACCTACCCCAGTCTACCCCACACCAATCTATCCCAATCTTCTCCACATCAAACTACCTCAGCCAACAGACCCAAATCTACCCCGTCCCAAACTACTGCACCCAATCTACTCCACTCTTAATCTATCCCACTATAATTTACCCCAACCTACCCCACTCCAGTCTACCATACTCCAATCTATCACACTCTTCCTTACCACAAACTACAACACTCCAATTTACCCCAACCTACCCACTCAGTCTACCCAACTCATATCTACTGCTATTTATCTCAAACTACACCATTCTACCCCTCTCCAATCTACCCCACTCCAATCTACGTCAACCTCCCCCACTCTAATCTACTCTAATCTAGCCCACCCCAATGTCCCTCGCCCCAATCAACCTCCTCCTGCCCCAAACAACCCCACCCAGTCTACCCCAATCTCCCCACCCCAATCTACACTACCACAATGTACTACACCCAGTATACTCTACCCCACCCCAAACTACCCCACCCCATATCACCACAATGTACCCCACCCCAGTCTACCCCACTCCACTCCACTCCCTTTTAGCCATGCTGAACAGCAGTCAAACTGGTGTACACAGTTGCTAAAACACACTGCCAAACCCAATAACTCTTGCATAGGTCAGGCCACTTTTAGCCATGCCGAACATCATTCACTCTGGTGTACACCATGGCTAAAACACACTTCCAAAGCCAATAACTCTCACATAGGTCAGGCTTATTGGTTTTATTAATGCTTGTTCAAACAAGCATTTGTAACGCATCGGTTTCGCCTCTGTAAAGAATAAAGAGCTGTTTTCATCAATCATCGTCCGGTAGAAGGAAAGAGCTCCCTGACAGATAACAAGGAAGTGGAGAGGATGTGGCGCAGCAGCAGGAGGTGCTGACTTGAGAGCTGGGGATCCCGGTTTAAGTCTCGGCTGCGCTGCGCAACACTCTGTGGTTCTGTGTAAATCACTTAACCTGGGTGAAAAATTGTTACATAAATATGCTGCAAGAGTAAAAGACAAAACACTATTAAAATATAGTTCCAACAATGCGGATGATAACAGTATTTCGGCTGCGGGAAACCGATAAGAGAAGCAGGCAAGGTACAAGCATTGGTAAATGCAGCAAAATATGCTACAGTAAATAGAAATGGAGGAAAGGTAAGTGTCTCGCACAGGAACTAATGAGAAGCCAGGAAAAAGAGTAAGTCCCTTATATTAAAAACAATAGACTTCTCGAGCACAGTGCTGTGCTGGCGAAGACTAAAAAATGGATTGCAACATGCAGGAGCATGTGAATGTAAAAAGGGAATACAACCCACAGAAGCATGTGGACGCATATTGTTCACTGAAACAATAACGTGTTCCTGATGGAGAGAGACGAGAGTGGAAAGTATAAATATAATTAAGTAGTGTTGGATTTGAGTCGGCAAGAACCAGTGAATAGTGGCTCTGCGAAGGGGAAAGGGAACCGGTGTAACCAGAACGGTTCAATAGCGTTGAGCAAATATTGAGATGGCGAGATTTCAAAGCCTGCGCCTTTGCTTCGCATACCCTCCCACAAGGATTGAGGAGTGAGATGCTGGCACAGGGCCAGCCATGGCTCGCTTCATCATTCTGCAAGACGGAATCCCGTTTTAGGCAATAGGATTGGGACGCTGAGCACTGTAAGGACTGTCTGTGAATATAGTACACATAGCATGTGTCGGCGAAAGGCTGCAGATGCAAAGGTAGCAAGGGCTGGATTATGATAATCTGTGTGAAATGGGTTGCAAAATTACCACCGACAATGCCACTGGGTTGCCTAATTGAAGAGTCCTGGATCTGGTGTCATGCATTCAGCGCTTCCATTAACATTGTTGGAAAGGTTGCCAAATAACATCCCATGGCTAAAATGTGTAAGTCGTTTTAATTTCTGGATAATGTAGAGGTCTTGATTCCTAAATGTTTGATGTTAAATGATTCATGTGACAAATATAAAGGCCACTGAAATCCTCCAAATTTAGGTTTTCAGTTCTGAAAGCAAACCGAAAGCAGTGCAACCAACAATGTTTGTTGGAGTGATAACCTGGGCACTAGAACTAGGAGTGCCTTTGGATGAGGGGTCTGGGGCTCTGTGAATGCCATTCGAAGAACTCTCCTTATGCTACAGACTTGGAACACGCTGTGACATTTATGGGAGTCTTTCGGTCTTTGGCTCGTATTCTTTAAGTTGGTTTTGCCTTTTTCTGCACATAAACACCCGAAGCGAGCTTAACTAAAGCCCCAGCACATTGAAGGAGTTATATAACACAATGGTATAAATTATTATAAAACATTTCATCATTTCATTCATATAAGACCATGTATGAGCCCCAAAATGTGTTCTGATAGTTGGTCTTTGAAACATGTTACTTTTACAGACATTGCCCCCTGGTACTACACAACCCATTCAGAATGTTGGCCATCAGCCCCCTTACGCCCGTAGGCCTTCCTCTTGCAGCATGTTCTCACTCGCATAGGCGTGACCTCTTCTTCCTCTGTCCATGTGCTCAGCATGCGACAGGCACTCAACAGAGCAAACCCATAATTCCATGCAATGTTTTGAAGCTGTTAAGTGTTAAGAGTTGGGGTGAGAAAAGCTTGGCCTAAGATGTCCCCTTCAATGCCCCTCATCAGTAAGTTGGTGCCATGTTCAGCAGTCGCCCATGTGGACAGGTTAGGTATTTAAAATGATGCAAAGAATTGGGCACTACTTTCCCAATTACAAGAATTCCTCTACCCCTCCTGAACCTACAGAATCTTTTTTTTGGCCGAGAGGTGTGTTCCTGGTTTGATGAGCAAGTTTTTCTCTGAAGAAATTGGATGTCTCCAGTCTAGTTTGTTTGTCCTTCGACTCTGGTTTTCTTTCTAGTGTGCTAAAGTAAAGGAGCCAGTATGGCAGGGGAGACCCTTGTCCCCCTTCTTTGAGTCCACTAGGAAAACAAGGCAATTTAATACAAACTGTTCTTGAACACAGTCAAAAACTCATTACTGTTTATAACTACCGTATTAAAAGGCAGTATGTCACGGAGGAGGATACATAGAGTAAGCACCAGCTGCTAATAAATCCAAGTAATATCAGTCTCAGGTCGGCCACTAAATTCTATGTGACAAACTGGGTTATATACTTCTGCTCTTTAAAACTTTGGATGGAGAGGCATAGACTGAAGCGACAGAAGGAACTAGGACAGATGCTCCGTGTCACTATGCAGCCTCCTCTTCCGAAGCATCAGGTGGGTATCTTACGTGTTGTGGGATTGTCGCCACACGCATTCAAATGTTTGCCCTTCATTTTCCATCCCCGAGAATGCCTTCTATGACCTCGGTTGGTAGATGAGTTCTTCACAGCAAGTTTAAGCCACTTTCAGTTTCCTAATGTTTTATGCACGCCTGGTAAACTCTACTCCCTAAGACGGCTGTACTGTAATCCGGTGTTCGGCATCAGTGACGTTTGTTGATGTTCTTTATTGGCTGCAGGGTAGGAGATGGCGGCTCAGCAGTGTGTGACAAAGGTGGAGCTCAGTGTCTCCTGTAACAACCTCTTGGACCGCGATGTCAGCTCAAAATCAGACCCGCTGTGTGTGCTGCTCATGAATTCAACTGGACAGCATTGGTTTGAGGTATCGTATCACTTCCTTCTTATTTGTACCCCTGACATGTTTTTGACACTAACGCCATTTAAAACTCAGTAACACATATAAGCATCATCGTGTAAATATGTAATTTCGAGATCTCTTGTTAGAATTTGCAATTCATTGTTATTTTGTTGGTGAAATACATATGAGTCCGTTTACTCACGTGCGCTCCCATGGATAGCTGTAAACTAACCCTTCCAATAATCCCTCGCCTATCTCACCAGGCCATAGAGAGAGTTTGTCATGGCTGCTGCATCCCACTCCTGCTGTCGGTTGTTCTGCTGTCACCCTGAATGAGTCCAATAGAAATAATTGACAACGCTCGATGTAATGGAAAGTGGGCATACTCAATCTGTCACCCCCCTACACAATTTAGACTGTGACGTAAAAGAGGATAGTAGCACCCTATTGGTCTCGCATGCATAAACACCAAAATGCCATGCTGCAGTTCAGGACCCCTCCAACCAAGCCCCCCCCCCTCACTGTGTAGTATGACCGTGCAGCCCATCCTCTAATGATCTTCAGTGACTGAAACAGGGACGAAGGGCTCTACAAATGAAATTGCACCTACAATATTTTGAGAAAACCACAACCCAGCTGTATTTAACAACCACGAAAACCGCAACCCTTTGCAACTGATGTTTTTAGCTCCGACGTAAAAACTCTCTTTAATAACAAGAACTGATTTGTACCCAAATGAACCCTTTTTGCAATATTCGAATAATGAAAGTCGGAGAAAAAAATCCATTGCTCTAATCTATACCTTGAAGTCTGCACGCTGCTCTTTGACAGTTAATAGCTCACTACACTGCAACTAACAAAAGGAAGTCTCTCACAAAAGCAGTAAGCCACTGACCTCTTTACATTAAATTCACTTTGTGATCTGCATGGTACATGTTCTTTGCAGCAGGCATGTTAACCCTCAGCGCTACCTTACCATGAATCAATACTTTCAGAAGTCTAAACTTCTACTAAACAAAACTCCGATCTCGCCAGGAAGAACGTTAATCACCGGAGTTTTCTTGACAATTTATTTGTTGCCTGAAAATTTCTGGAGGCCAGGGACGCGGCCGCAGGTGCTTTTAAGCACAATATAAACTAGCAATGCGAAGTTAGCACCCGGTGCAGTGGCACCGGTCGCACCGCCCTAGAGCCGGCTCTGGGTGACTGACATCTGTGAAAGTTCATACACATCAACATAGCATGTGCAGATTCAGGTAAAGGCTGAATCTGTGCTCATAATCAATCGACCACATTTATATTTAATTCCCCAAAGCTACTGTGTTCTTGTAAAACATTGTGAGGGACACCTACCCCATCCCACAGGGGCCATGCCCCACGCTGCATAGGAAAATAAACAGTACTTTAATTCGTTTCACCATTTGCACTTTATTGATAAAGCCTGCTTGGGGAAATTCGCAGGTATTTCCCGAATTAGATGTGTTCATAACATTCATTAGATTTGAACATATATTGGAGAAATGCGTCCATTCGTTAATACTGTCATACCATTATATTTCTATTCACAATGGAGAGTTTGTGCAGGTGTGTGGTCCCACCTGTGTTGAAGACACGAGAGGTTTGGAAGGATTCCCATCAGGGAGTGATGAAATGAAGACAATAGTACACTCTTTTGTGCTGCATTCAGTGTTTGTAGCCAACTGATGTAACAATACTGCAATGAAAAATATTGAAACATAGTACAAAACAGTATGTATCAAGCTGTATGCAACCCATTGAAAGAAATACTGTTTAACATTTTAAAACGGATTATGCACAGTAGTTAACAAAATGTGCATTTCCACTTTTCTTTTTTTTTTAAGGGCGAGCTGCGGTTTGACATACTCCGTGTTTGTCAAATGTCTCAGTTCATGCCATACCTTGGACTTAAATTAGACAGATTGTGTCAACTTCTGTGTTGTCAGCTGACTAGTTTGGGCACAATCTGTGAAAAGAAAAGGAATTTGTGATGCATTTGCTTTTTTAATAAACTTTTAAGGAAAATACATTGGCAAAATAAGGCGCATTCTTATTTGGCTCGTTTGAAGTAATTGTTCTCATTTCACGATTCATTCAAAAACTCTTTTAGGAATGAACAAAATGAATTATATTTTAAATTATATAGAGCATGAAAGTATACCCAGTGGGTATTCTGATGCGTAAATATTGGCAATGTAAGTTGAATTATGTTGGAATGACCTGCAGCTGAGATGATCAGCATTGGCTGGGAGGTACAGAGGGAGGCTGTTCTAGACTTGTGTTGCAATGGATGTGAAGGAGCAACCTACTAGTCTGGAGCTGCGGGGAGAGGTGTGGCGCCGTGGCCAGGGCGACTGACGCTGGGCGCTGGGGATCACGGTTCGATCCCCGGCTCTGGCTGCAGGGGTCTGCCCAGCACCATGCGACTCTGGGCAATAGCTCGCTTAATCTTCCCAACGGCCCCCAGCGCCGAGATACCCCTTCGGGGTATCTCTGGATTTATTTATTTATTTTCAGTGCCCTGGTTAAAAATAAAGACCGATTGTAGAGAGCGATTTGATCTGTACCAGGAAAAGTTGGCATGCATATAATTTATTCTTTAAAAAAATGTAAAAGCTGCTTTCTTACTGGTGGGGAGACGCGAGAGATGGGTAGAAGAGAAAATCATACGGAGGGTTAACAGAATGAAAAAAACAGGTAGCAGCAACTTGTGACATCTGTTGGAAAAATATAGCTGATTATCAAAGAGCCCCAACGATTCTAGCAGTGCTCACAGGCATGGGAGTGGGTCCAAGGTAGTAAGACCAGCAGAGGGGGCACCTAAATAAAGAGGAATCACCAAAAAGCTAAATCTTTTGTCACTTTTGAGGTTCTGCTCCATCCAAGAAGCCACTGACAACAAAAAGATTGAAATTGGATTGAGTCAAGCTGAAGCCCCTGGTGATAGAGCTGATCTGATGTGTTGCCAGCATTGTAATAGATATTTAAGCCAAAATGATGTTGCCAAAGCTGCAAGAGGGGAGGCATAAATAATAAAATAAGTTAGACTTGGTGAGGATTCCTGGGGGACTCCACAACTAAGGAGAGCCCCTAGAAAGGATGGGGAAGCAGAATACGGCCTGTGCTCTGCCAGTGAGGAAACAATGGATCAATTTTAAGGCCATCTCGCGACGACCAGCGTCTGCAATGCTGCAACAGAATTGCCTCGGATACTGTGTCAAACGCTACTGAAAGGTCCAATAAATTAAGGGCTGCAGAGTCACATTGATCTAAAATTGTGTCTAATGTCATCCAAGATGGCCATCAGTACAGACTTAATACTGTGTCTGGATGTGAACCTTGACGGAGGACCGTCAAAGATCTTGTTCTTTTCTCGACAGACTGAAAGCTGTGTGTTAACTGCTAGATCTAAGTTTTTGGTGTGAGGGGGAAGAAGATAAAAAAGCTGGTAGTTAGAAGAGACCAAAGGGTAGACCTAGGGATTTTTTAGGAGGGGAATGACCACCACCCTTGTCCAGGCAGAAGGAGCGGTACTTGTGGAGAGACTGATTCCATGGAGATGTGAGTATGGGAACAACTTAGTTGCTAATTGAAGAACAATAGAGGGAAAGAATCTAAAAGGGATCCTGATTTTAGCAGATTGGTGAGTTTGTCTATTTGATGCTCCAAGACGGGGGCAAAGTCCTTTAAATAGTGATAGCAATAGGAGGCCTCAGGCTTGATGAATACGATCTCGGTATTGATAATAGGGGCCTGAAAAATTGGTACATATCAGGCTTGTTTTCTCTTTAAAGACGGAGGTTAGATCATCCCACAGTTTCAGATATGGCAAGGTATTACTTTTAAAAGTTTCAGATTGAGTGAGCTGTTTAACTAGGGCAAAAAGCCTTCTTGATGAGTGAGTGGACTGTTCAGTCGTATTCGCATAATAGATGGCCTTTGCGCCTGTTATAAGGTCCTGGCCTTTTATGAAAGCAGTAATAGCTAGAATAGGGATTAGCATAGCTTCTGTGACGTTAGCCCACTTTTGAGCAGAACGTGGTGTATTAAGTGTTTGTGTCCCTTAAGAGGAAAACAAATATTAAGTTACCGTTACACGATGTGACCATTCTAACTGTATTTGGTAGTAAGTATTTTGTTTGAATCAGAAAAGGTTGGATCCAAGATGCAGCCGTGGGGAGGCAGCAACAATTTTTGGGCACAGACATCAGTTATCCATGTTTTATTTAAGATTAAAATGTCTTGCTCATGGTCTCAGATAAACGTGTGTATCTCCAGTTTATTCTGGGTTAGGGACCGAATATTAAAGAGATGGCCAAAAAGAGTCTGGGCTGGCGATGTGGCAAGGTTAGAGTAGGGTTGATGAGATTTAAAGTTGTGGCAGCTAGGTAATAAGCTGAGGAGTTGTTTGCATGTTGATAAGCTGCAGATATTATATGTATAGGATAGGGAGCGATCCAGATCCCATGCACTGCGCAACATATTAGCTGGATTAAGGTCAATAAGGGATTACGTGGTATAGATTAGCCATTTGACTCGAGCTGAGAGCCAGGGCACCTGGTGCTAAGCGCGGGCCAGATGGGCTTGCCTTTGGTGGAGATCCTATAGGCTTTTTTTAAGTAGCCTGCCATGGGAAAAATGGGCGTGGCTGGGCAGGACCCACTCATGTCAATAGTTGTAAAGAAGGATGGGTGCGGAATTAAAAGCCAAACCAGAGTTCAGCCACTCCTCTTTCATGGGGAAGACTTTTCTTTCTGAGAAAAGAAAACTGAGTTGTTCCACGATGCACCTGTTATGTCAGAGTGGAGCCAGTCCTGTCCGATGGCCTGTCAGAGGCTTACAAAGACATGAAGAGCGGTAAAATATATCCGCCAACAGGTGTCCCGCCTAAGATTTGCACAGGTGCGCTACAGGCTTGTTTCAGTTGCCCGCCATGCACAATGGGGCATGACCGCGCAGGACTTAAATGCATCAGTAAGTGTGAAAAGGGGAGATTTTAAAGCCAAATCGGAGTTTAACCACAATAATCTGTCAAGAAAAACTTTCCTTTCCTAGGGCTATATTGACAATGCCTCACTAAACTTGAAGCAAAGCTTACTGAACACCATCTTTATCCCTTAAAAATGACTATGTGCAGACGCTCAACTGTCTTCTATCAGAACTTGCATCCACCAGTAAATAACATACCATGGTAGACTTATTCTAACTTTTCTACTCTTAACACTCCACTCTCCTACCCCCGTTCTGATCTGCCCTAGCAGTAACATAGCCCTGCCCTCCAAATACTGCCGCCAGAAAAACCCTCCAAGAGGAGTTTTTTGCCTCACCAAATAACTGCCACAGTGTCTCATCCAGCAAACCTGCCAGAGCGTCCCTCACCTGCTTCAGGTACAGCTCGGTGCCCATCACCAACAAATGTACCCCTGCATCCCAGTAGTAGCCCTATTCTTCAGAACGTATGTCCGGGTGAACGAAATGTTCTCAACTCCCCATTCACTTGCCGGTGCGCTTTATCAATCGCTGAGGCCTCTTTGCACCCTGCCATTCTCTCCTAGGTATAAGTTCTCTCCACAGCAATGTTGTCCCTTGCCATGACCTTTCCATTGTCAACAGGTCTCTTTTTATGCTCTTTAACAGAGCTAATCCATTCAATTGTACAAGATAGTTTTCTCTGAGGTGAGTTAGCAAAACGTCAGGACAAATACTCCCGCAGGCAAAACTGTTGAACTTTGGCAACAATTCATTCTACCGCATTCCTCTTCTCATTTTACTTGCACGTTGTTATTGTCAAAGTCTACTTATCTCCTAAAGCTCCATCTATAAACAATTGAGCACAGATCCAAATCTCAATGTACGCACTTAGTCATCCTGAGACACAACCTGCAAAAGTAACAGCAATAAAAACAATTAGAGATGTATTATTACAAAACCCAAGAAGGTCTTGTTTAGCGCTTGTAGTACTCTGATTTCCATCTCTGCATATCCTTATCTCACCCCCAGAGCAGCCCCTCGGCTCGCTTCAGTGGTCACAGGTATGCAAAAATGAATGCTTTTCAAAGTTCTTCTGCTGGCAAACTGCAGTGCCTTGGGTAAACCTGCAAGCAATCTAAAAGGTGAAAGTCTTGAGTCCAAGATAATTTATTATTTTTGTAACTTCTCCACCAGGTCATAAGACAAACCTTCGAGTCCTGGTAGAGTCTAAAAACAATGCACTGTCCTGTCCCTCTCCGATTCTTTTTTTTAATTTTGACAACCAACCACTTCCTTTCATTTGACTAAATCTGATAAAGGTAAACCATTCTTGCCCTAGTCACCAATATTTCAGGCAAAATAAATGAAAAAATTGTTGCACAAGAGAACTGCAGTGCCTCTATGCCGCACACATCCAGAACGGCAGCCAAAACCGTACTCAAAATCTGTAGCATCAAAGGTCTCTTCATCTTGCTACTAACTCCTTTCTCCTGTGTCCACCCCGTCAATATGCTTCTTTCCTGCTGACAGCTCATACACCTTAAAAAGCTTTCCATAAAAAGCCAACACAGCCAGCTTACCCTCAGTCGTCTGATTACAAACCCTTTCTGTTCATGGTCATAATGAACGTAACTGCATCATCTCTGTCGCTCCATACTGCCTTCCAAAAGATCTCCTCTTTGCACCTGTTGCTAAAAACCTTATCCATGCCTTCCTGGTTGACTCAGCCAGTGACTCTTCAGTTATCTCGATCACTCCACAAATGTTATACTCCATAGCGTCATCTACCCTCAGCCCTCAGAATCTCCTTCAACGCAAATGAGACAACACATCCACAGTTTCATTGTACACACCCAGATGGTGCTTGGCTGTGAAGATAATGCTGTAATGGGTCCAACCCAAAACAAAACCTCTCAACAACTACAAAACTCTCACTTCCTATGATGACTAGCCAGTTCACAATATTCACAATGACCATGTTATCCACATTAAAAAGCACCTTTTTGTTTTGGAATAACCTGCCTCACAGCACCAATGCCACCAACATAAAACTTGGAATATTTTACTATTCGGATTATGCACAAATTTGGGGTTCCCCCGGCACCCCTCCTTGTTTAGAAGATATGCTCAGTCTACCATTGAAGCAAGCGGGTATCTTACGTTGGGGAGATTTGAGAATAGGTACGGATCTGGTTACTTGGGAAACCTTGACATCATGCACTCGGGGACAACTAACCAGATTTAAATGTTATCAACTCTCTGCTTGGTGGGATAGGCAAAATTGGGCGGAACAGATGGATGATTCTTGGTTAATTCAAGCTATGAAAGTTGGTGGTATTAATAAAGAAGCGTCTTGTGGTATCGAACTCTCATCGAAGCAGAAGATGATATAGATCAGGATATTCAAAAGCTCTGGAGTGATGATATTGCTAAAATTAACCTGAGCGAGGCTTGGATGGGCTCATTTGCATTGCTTCGAGAGATAGTTAAACCCGCCTTTCTTAAACAAAACCATCTTTCTACCTTATAACGAGTATATTGGTCCCCAGCAAAGTTAACAAAAGTTTCTGGAACTCAGTATGTTTGTTCAAGGTGTCAAGATCCTTCAGCAGATGACTGCCATATGTTTTTAACTTGCCCAGAGATCACTAAATATTGGCTGGACCTTTGTGAATTTTTGTCGGATGTAACTAGAATTCAGATAGAAGTAACCCCCTTACTTATATTTTTCGGAATAGGCCAAGACAATATCTCTTTTTCAAATAAAATGGTTGCAAGATTAATATTTTATGTCATCTTAATGGGAAGACAAGAGATTTGCAGAGCCTGGAAATCAGCAGTTCCACCCCTTTTCTCTGAGTGTAAAAACAATATTATACACATAAGCCAACAGGACATGGCATGTGATCCCAGAAGTCGGAAGAAAATGTGGGCTATGTTGGTTGACTAGTGTCAGAGGAATGGGGTCCAATGAATAAGCCAATAAACAGCTGTTGGTCCTGGTCCCCTTCTTCTGTATGTTATGCTTGAGAAGGGTAGGAGTGGAAGCAGCTAGATTTCTTGTGTGGAACGACTCTATTCCTGTCCGGCTCTCGGTAAGGGAAAGGGAGTATAGCCAACAAGTTAATTGGCAGAATGAGGAACTAAAAAAACAAAACAAACAAAAATGCCACCAACAGTTAGAAAAACGATGAAAAGGTGATGCTGCATCCTGCCCTCATCCACTGACACGTCTCAGCACACCACCTTCCCTGGCAAAAGATGCTAAAACCTGCATCCGCTGCAGCATCAGAGAATGTCTCAATGGAACACTCTGCTTCTACTCCCATATCCACCAAGGATATCCCATTGAATCAGACAGGAATGTTTTTCACACTTTCAAGTCCTCCTCCACGCCTGCCGATAGTGGAACTCATTGATGAGGCACAGTGTACCCTGAAAGAGCCACTCTCAATATCTTGCAGAACGTCCTCCCTGCCTTCACTGCTGTGCATGAAAAGGTCAAACGACCTAGCAGCACCTATATGTTCTGTACTAGTGGTGTTTTCTTCAATACTATAGCCTCCAAACTTCACTTTTTATCCTGAGGCAGCCTAACTTCAGTAGCGACGTATTCAAGTACCACAACCAAAAAAGTCAGAACACACTAGAGACTACAGTCTTGTCCAGTTCTAAAGGCACGCCTTTGCCCTACATCAACCACTGTAATGTGTCAAGCATCTTTCCGCAACCACTGAACCAGGTCCGACCCACAAAGAAAGTGATCAAAGTAGTGTGTAACTGAGTAAACTTCAGAATCTGGAGACAAATTCCTTCGCTTAGAAAATTCCCCAGGCGTCAGACTGGATCTGGAAAATTTCCTTGAGCAGTACCCTGCGTGCAAGTAGGCAGCGTCATTCTGCTCTGCATGGTGTCATCTGCGCCAAAAGGGACGTGCGCAGTGCCTATACAAGCACCACCCCAGTGTGCTGACATCAGTTCTTTTTTTCTGTGCCAGTCACCGCAGATCCAGGGAAGAACTAACCTCTGTCTCTTTTGACTGCCCTTTTTTTTAACCTTTTGTTGAAGGTTTTTTGGGATAGTCTCCTGGTGTGCAGAACGTCCACCTGAAAGGCAGGTTTTAAACCATGTGGCGCCTGTCACTGACAGATGTCAATGACGGACCTGCTTTTGGTTTGTCTTTGGTGTCTTGAGTGAGACCACAACAGCCTGCCTGGTGTGGAATGCTGCACCCTAACGTGCTGAGGGAGTGTTCCCTCAAGCACCTTGTCACCCCACGTCTATCGACTCGCAACACTACAGATCTCAGTTGCGAGAAAGATCCTGAGATCGTTCATGAAGTCATACACTGCAATCATCCCATTCCAAGTCATCGGGGAAGTCTGAGAAATATCACAAGTAGAAAAAGAAGTCAAATAGGTCTTCAACTTCACTGTGCAAGTCTTCGGATGAGTCTGGGAACAGTCGGCACTCGACGCCTAGCATTGTGGTAGAGCCTGCGCCTGTCTGTCTCTGTGCCTCCCTGAATTGAAGAACTTTACATGGCCATGCACCTAATCTTTGGGCGGCCTGACCAGCCTGGAGCACCCTTGGGCCCCATGGGTCTGGGAGGGACCATTACTCATCTTTTGCCGGTGGGTTCACCCTTGGTGGCAGTCAGGCCCCCAGGATCCATTGACCTTCACAGGCACCACCAATGCCCAGTGATGGTGCCCCCCCCCCCCCTTGTCATTCCTGATTCTGATACGGAGCAGCACGGGTATCACCTGACCATGGGTCTGGCAGCAACCAGGGTCAGACTCCCCATATTGGACCCAGTTCTTTTTCATATGACCGGCCTGGATTGGGTGATGATTGGGAGTGCTCTGTGGACCTTCATGGACATCAGACATTAGAAGATCCCGAAGACACTGGTATGGGGAGCTTGCGAATGCCAGTGGACTGGACATCTCCCCAGAAACTGGCCTGCCCCCCCTACTGTGGCTACAGAGAAGGGTTCCTCCTATACAGTATTGGTGTGTAGGCTGGCTGAGGTCCTGGACCTTGTGCTGCCCTCAGTGGCAGTCAAGACAAATGTCTTGACGAAGGTGCTTCAGCCGAGCATTACCCCAATGAACCATTATTCCTATTCAATGAAGCCCTTACCGACAACCTACTCGGGGCCTGGTCCAAGCCTTGCACAGGGGCTCCTGTGAATAGGACGATTGCCCGCTGCTGTCGTCCTGCCCCAGGGGACCCCAGTTTCCTCACCCAGCACCCCAACCCGGATAGCTTGGTGGTCCAAGACTCCACTAACAAAATCAACCCCGGCGCATTCCCTACCTCACCACTGGATAGGGAATCCAAAAGGATGGACACCTAGGTTAAGAGGACATTCCCTTTTGCCAGCTTAGCACTGCGGTCAGTGATCGTGTGCCTCTTGGGCCGATACCCCAATATGATCTGGGACACTGTTGCTCAAGTGCTGCCCATGGTCTCAGAAGAGGCCCGAGCCATACTCAAGCAATTGCTGATGGGAGACATGCAACCAAGTTCACCATAAGATGTCAGGTGGACACAGCAGACTCCTTGGGCAGAACAATTTCATCATCTGTGCCCCTTGGGTGCGATGCCTGATTGAAAACCACAGGCTTTTCCAGGAGACTTGATGGGATTGCTACACTTGCAGGATGCATATTTTAATATCCCCGTCCAGCCTATAGACAGGCGTTACCTGTGGTTCGCTGTCATGCAAGAGTACTTTCAGTTTACCTCACTCTCATGTGGCCTTACCAGCGCCCTTTGGGTGTTCACAAAAGTGATGGCGGTAGTTGCAGCTCATCTCTAGAGGTTAGGGGTTCCAGTCTTCCTCTTCCTCGACGATTGGCTGTTGAAAGTGGGTTTGCCCCAGGGAGGCATCTCCCACCTCCAGATTACGGTGAATTTTCAGCACTCGCTGGGGTACACTATCAATGGGCCGAATTCACACCTGACTCCCTCTCGGACACTCCCTTTCATTGGAACTGTTCTGGAAACAGGGCAGTTACTGGCATATTGTCCCAGGTGGCGAGTCCAGCTTTATTCAGGTTATTATACTGATGTTTCAGCCTCTATCCTGAATTTCATTGAGACTGACTCAGTTTGCTGGGCCTCATGACTGCCTTAATCCTTCAAGTGACACTTACCAATTGACATGTGTGGACTGTGCAATGCGGCCTGAAGTTCTAGCGGGCGCAGAATCTAGAGTCTCTTCAACATGGTCTAAATCTGGGCTTGCACTGCAAAAGACTTGCAGTGGTGGCTAACAAACTGCAGTTGGGTCAGTGGCAGACCCCTCTGCCTTGCCTAACCGGAGCTTACAGTAGTGACAGATGTGTCATTCCTGGGCTGGGTGGCCTTCTGGAAGAGTTGGAGATCAGAGGACTCTGGTCTCCGGTGAAATCCAGGATCCACATCTGTTGGAGCTTCAGGCTATCTGATTTGCATTGAAAGTCTTTCTTCCTTTAATTAGAGTAAGGCTGGTAAGAGGTGTTCAGGGACAACACCACTGCCATGTGGTTTTGCAACAAACTGGGTTGGGTGGGGTCGTAGACCCTTTGTCAAGAGGCTTTGCACCTCTGAACTTGACTGGAAAACCAGGGCATATCCCTAGTGGTTCAACACCTCGCTGATTCTCTGAACAGCAGAGCAGACCAACTCAGCCATCGATGCTTAGAAGATCATGAACAATGTCTCCATACAGAGGAGGCATGAGTTCTCTTTCAAGAGTGGGGAGATACTTCGTTAGATCTTTTTGCCTCTGCCAAGAACGGCAATGTCCGCAGTTTTGCACACTGGAGTTTTCAAGGCTGGTGTCACTCGAAGACAGTTTTTGTCTTTTAGAGGAGATCCAGCCTCTTGTACGCCATTCTGCCTATACCACTCCTGCCCACAGTTCACAAGAAGATCAGGAACGACTGGGCTCAAGTTATTCTTGTGGCTCTGGATTGGCCACAGAGAGTCTGGTTCGGAGCTGTTGATCTTGAGCACTGGTCCCCTGATCAGGCTGCTTCTTCGGAAGGATCTTCTGTCGCAGCAGGGCAGGGTTCTTCACCCAAACATGAAAGCACTTTGCTTTCATCCTTGGAGATTGAGCAGTGACAGTTAATGGCTTTTGACCTTCTGCCTAAAGTCTGCAATGTTATACTAGCAGCCAGGTGTCCTTCCACCAAGACGGTATATCGCTCCCGTTGGAGTTAGTTTGCGATATCGTGTACAGATAAACATGTTGATCCTCTATCTGAATGTTAAAAGTTAATCATTTGCGGTTGCCATATCAGCCATTCCTATCCAATTCCCCTATTGTACATAGGTTGATGAAAGTACTCCAGCATATGTTTCCCACCAACACCTTTCAATAGACAGTGGGACCTCGACCTAGTTTTCACATTTCTAAGGAGAGCCTCCACAAAACTGTCCACTCAGTCTTCTCACAATCAAAACGGCTTTCCTAGTGGCGATGACATCTTCCCGAAAGGTCCGTGAATTACAGGCACCTTAACATCTACCCAGACAAGCTGGTCCTTTGGACTCGAGCATCCTTTTTACCAGAGTGGGTGACTCCCTTTCACGTAGGCCAGTCCAGCACTTTGCCTACCTTTTACGCTCCGCCTTACCCCTCTAAAGAAGAAGAGAGTCTCCATTAGCTGGACCCAAAAAAGAGGTTTGCCGTTCTACCTTGACTGCACAAAAGAGTTCTGGGTGGACGATCAACTCTCTGTAGGTAGGTGAGGGAGAGAAAGGGAAGGCGGGGCAGAAATAGACCATCTGATGACAGATAGTGCTCTGCATCGAGATCTGCTAAATCACTGGCCAAAAAGCAATCTCCTGAAGGTTGTGACCACTGATTTAGCTTGCGGAGTTCCTGTTCTGGATATCTGTCAGGCAGCAATGTGAGCTTCCTTGCACACGTTTACGTAGCACTGCTGCCTGGACATTCAGTTAGGGCATGACAGTCACTTTGCCTGTTCGATCCTACGCGACGACTTAATCTAATCCGTTTCGCAGCCCCACCTCCGGAGAGGTATTGCTTCGCTATCTAGCATGGAATCTGCGGTTGGATGACTCTATCAGATGAACAAGTTACTTCGGTAACACCAAATGTGGTAGAGACTATCTAGCTGCAGAATACTTACCGAGCCACTCATCCTACCTACTCTGTGAAAGGATTTTAGAGTAAAGGGTTGTCCCCTTTTTTAAGGGCCCTAGCTTAGTGCAGTAGTTGTTATTATTCCTTGTGGCTCCACGCTTCTGGCGTGGAAAGTCACGAAAAGAAACTGAGGCCAACATGGTAGAGTGGCACCTGTATGGGACCCGATGATGCCTAGAAGAGGCGAACAACACCACCTTCAGGCGTGCAGGGGTACTGCTCACTAAACGTTTTCGGCTCTAGTCTGACACCTGGCTAGATAGTCTCCACCAGATAAGGCGTTACTGAAGTAAAGTAACTTGTTTATTAAAAGTAAACAATCATTGCAGGAACCTGCAGAAAATCTGAGCAACTTAGCTCCAGACCTTAAAAAATGGATCACCAGACTCTTGTCTATGGGTTCAAGTTACAGGGGGCACCACAGAACTGTAATACAAATCCACATAAAAATGTGAATTTTCAACTGGAATGTCTCTGTTGTAGCAGCAGCTTGTTAAGTCTACAGGATGGTTGTGCTTTCCAGACATAGGACACCAGTTCTACAGGGGTAGGCAGTTGAAGCTGGTATTTTGGTTATCTCTCATGCATGTCACAGTTTCCTCTGTTACAAGAACTTCTACATTTTCCAATCACAGGAGACAAATTCCATAGCAGCAATCAGCTTTTACTGGCAAGTCACCAACCACTATATCACTGGAGGTCAGCGAGAAGCTTGGTGTTACTCTCTGGTCCAAGAGGTTCATGACAGAAATTGAGACAACTCTTACCACAGTACTGTATAAGGCAGGCTGTTTTAGACGAATTTTGGAAACCATTACAATGTTGGTTGAGAGATAAAAAGTACAATGGTTATATCTCATGTGCCAGTAGTATTATGAGGTCCTTTGGGTATCCACCTCAGATAAACTGGATCAGATGAGCTAAGGAGTGTTAAAAGTATTCGTGGTGATGAGCACACGAAATAATTAACCTCAGATGCACATCTGAGGTGATATGAGGACAACAAAGGCAGGCAGTTCCGTCCAGCAACAAGTTAAGTATTATTTTCATCTTCTTTTCCAGACAGCTCTCTTCTAAGAGTGTAACCATGGTCTATTTCTCAGTAAAGTTTTATTAATTTTCAATAAAATACAATCACAAGCAACCACCCGGAGTATGAAGTCTAATCCATAGTGTAACCATAAACAAAATAATTGCAGCTTGCTGGTCCAACTCCTGGAAGAACGTTCCAATTCTTCACACCCCCTTAATTAAAAAAACACCATCACTATGGAATGCTTTGGCTTGTTTCTCAGCGCAAGATAAGGCAACAATTCATCCCTCTAGTCACGAATACAGCAACATCTATCCTTGGATCAGTCTTCCCAGGAAAATCTCCATGTCCTTAAAGTTGTCATGCTATGCAGCTTGGGTGAGTAATTTACAAGAAAGTCAACTTTGGTTAGTGTGAATTAGTCCTACATATCATTAACAATGAGTCAGGAATTCCATCACCAGAATGCCACAATTTCTCTTCTCCACACGGGCATTCATAGCGATAGTCTGCTCACTTCCAGTGACACAGAATTTGCCACTAGTAGCATATGAGGTTGCAAAACGCAGTCCCTACTAGACGCACCCTCCAGCACCTCATCCCTCAGACCCAGAATCCATAGAGCTCTTTTGTCGTTAACAGGTAACTCAGAACCTTCTTTATATCATCCAGTATGTGATATCCTTACACATACATCCTTTATCTTTCTGGCATTTTACATTCATATGCCCACATAAGTTGCTTACTTTTCTTGCGGTGATATATTGCCTTAGTTAAAACAGGTTGATGCTCTGGATCAGCGTTCTGAAATTGTTGCTGTTGGTTGGATCCAACCATTTACTTCAACGTGATAGTTGGATAACACAAGACCCGTGTTTTATATCAGACCGAGATGTGGTGGCTCACTGGAATAGTATATCTTGAAGAGTTTTTCAAGCTACACATTTATTCAAATCCGCAGCATTAATCTCAGTAGCCATGACCCATTGCCTGCTTCTAGATAATTCAACCATCGTCTTTCATCTAAATGAAAACAAGAATTCTTGCAAGTTTCAAGGGACTTGTGGTGTCATCGGGTTTTGCGGAGTGTGAGTTCGGTCACAAATTGGTGCTGCTTTTTTTCGCTCCATCATGCTCGGGGTCCGCCGACCCCATTGAGGTGTAGAGGAGTTACTCAACGCTGCTAAACATGTCAATTTATGGGTGTGCATACACCAGCAGCACATGCCAGTCTTGAATCTAGCACCTCATACTTGCTTTCAGCCTCTATGAGCAGATTTCCATGCATGAAATATTTTTTTTATGAGCGCAAATCCAACTTCTTCACGTGTAAGCCAAACCTAGCTTTGAAAATCTGGCTATTAACATTTTAACTCTATTAAGACCTTGTAGAGTTCACCGAACTGTAAAATATAGACCAGCCCTGTAATTTGCTGCTGCTAACACGAAATTCCGGACATATATCCTTCGGCATGACCTTGTCCTTAAGGTGTCATAAAGGCAAATTTTAACAGGATGTTCCTCCAGCATCCCATAGGCGGCATACTGTATATGCTCTTACAATCCATACAGGGCCAGGGTCCTCTTTCATCCGAATTTCTCTAAATTATTCTTCAGCAAATTTTTGGGGGTCACAATCACCCAGATTTTGTTTTACGTTACACACGTAAATGTTCCTCACCTGGCATGGTCTTTCAGGCCATTGTGCTTGTTGCTCTGCTCCCTCTTGCACACATCACATTGCCTTCAATTTCAATGGCCTCCACATGCCTTTCATATCACCAGGCAGAAAGGAAACATTATTTTCATTGGTGCTCACGCTGTTCAATATGTTCTGAATTTCTTTTGAGATATCCACGAACAACTTGTCATATCTTCCTTGACACCTTTGGTTTGCTCCGCAGATATGTTATTCTAGAGACAACTGATGCAGCCCCGGGGTCTCCTTTAAATCTGTGGCATGGGTAAGTACTTATTCATCACCATTTTGTGTATCTCCACAGATTTTGGCCCCTTTGCCTGGCATGGATCTTTTCCAAATAAAAATGGATGCCCATTTAGGCCTATCCTGCGACACACTTCATGAAAGATGGGCTCACTGTAGTTTGATGTATGATATGCGAAAGGAAGCAATAATACAGTACCAAAGGCAGCAGAAACCTCTACCTGCCAGTCTGAGGTACAACAGGATCTAGTTTCACGGCCCTTATCTCATAGAGACTTCAGAATCACACACCGGTGGTGTTGTAGATGGCACTGAAGCACAGCCCAGGCCTGCCAAGCATGACACATGATCTCACTTAATGCGCCTCAGTACAGCAATCCACAGCTTTTAAGTGCACATCGATTCTATTCTGAAAGGACATCACAATTTCACACAGTTAGGCACCCAGGATGCAGTTGATGCACCTTGCAGATCTAACTATATTCATGAATTGTCAGAAGGAGCCATCTTCATGGTAGACGTCTGAACTCCTGCACTCCATGATGCTTCAATGGATGAAGAAGGCCCCAGAGACAGGCTCTTCTCCCACGCTCACCATATATGCCTCTGTCCTCCTGCACAGCACAACAGAGATTCTGGTCTGTCTGTACTCCGTCCTCCTCATACTGACAAAACCAGTCTGCATACTGTCTGTAGCTGGGTTGTCCACCTCTTCGGCCACTCCACTCTATGGACACTTAAGGTCCTTACTAAGCCAAAACATTTATATTAGGCAGCCACATTTGATGTCTTGTCTCAGTCGGAACCTATTTCCTTGACTGGCCACCTTACTGTCATCCTCTCACATCACAAAGCTGTCAGGCCCAGCACAGGCTAAAACTGCTTCCGTGGGCCATTTCTTTTCTGTTTTCCAGGGAATTTGTGTCGAAAAAAATCACAGTAATGGGTGCTAGTCCAACAACAAAATGAAGTTCACTGTATTCACTTTAGCTACTGCTGCTTTAGCGAGTACGTAAGAGGGTAAACTGGACCAAGGTCAACTCCCAGAGCTCTCTATAGCTAACTGCACCTTGTGAGCATGGAGTTTTTAAAGGATAAATCTAGGGAGCAAAAGTTGAAAAGCCATGTAGGTCGCCTGCTCCTGACTACCACATTTTGCAGCAGTATTGACTCAATTCCTGTACATGGCTTCAGGCAAAAACTTGTCCTGGATTTCCTATCACCCCAAAAGCTTTCATTGTGGATCAACCTCTGGACTGAGATCTTCCATTCTTCGTACTCTATCCATAGCTGGCCAAGGTACTTTTACCAAAAAACCTTCACTCCTAATATGTATCTGCTGTAACTTCCATCTGGATGTTGACTTCAGACGTATGCTTCTGTTCCCACAACTAAAAAAGGTGTGTAATAGCTATTCACAGGAAAATGCAACCTAGAATAGCTTACAGGCTTGCCTTGCCTCCTTCCAAAGCCTGTTGGATTGCAGGCCTATCTTTGAAGCAGCAGCTGCTGGTGGTTCTTTCAAATCAATGATGGAGATGTAAATGACAGGAGGTGAGTCAGGAAAGGGAACGTCTTGTCGAACGTTGCAACTTAGAATAGGTGGGCCATATTTAATGTGTCTGAGCCGGCTAAATCATGATAGGTAAAATTTAAAAAAAATCTGACCACAACAGTAATTTTATCATATTGGGCTGCCCATATTCTGCAAATTTGGTTTTGATGGTTGTTTTTGATTCTGACAAAAAATATATCTGATAGACTTCTAGCCACAGATTCCGTAGTGTAGACTATTCCCTGGCATTGGCATCCTCCGGCTCCGTGTGGCGTGATCAGCAATGACGTGCACGGTGGCTACATAGGTGCCACCCCAGCAGGCTGACCTAAGTTCCTTCTTTTCCATGCCATCAGTACGGATCCAGATTAAGCTCCCCACAGTCATTTTTTGACTGACTTCTTTTGACCTTTTGTCGAAATCTAATGTGCCTTCTGCTTTTCCAACTTTTTTTGGAGCTGTCCCTGAAGAAAGCCACCGGGTACAAACCTTGTGGTGCTTGTTCGACAGATGTCAGTGACAGACCCCCACTGGGTAGGTCTGCGGTGCCTGGAGAGGGACCATGACTCCGCGTCATATTTAGAGTGCAAGACCATGAACCCCAATGCTGTCCGCGAGCGGGCCATGAAGCCCTCAATGGCTCGTCATGTGACTCTGCGCCGCTCCAGTTCCCTTTCGTGTGGGAGCTCAGGACTGCTTCCAGAGTCGTTTGTGTCGGTCCTGATCCCACTCCAGGAATTCTTCTGTTAAGTCCCACAAGAGGAAGTCCAAGAAGTTGAAGCGCTCCTTGACTTCTGTGTTGCTCACATTCTTCAGACGATGTAGGAGTAATGACGCCACAAGTCTCCACCTCGCTCGAAGGTGGTCTCTGTGCAACCGGTGTCGGAAACTAGGTATGCTTGGCGCTTCACCAAATTCTCCGGAGCCAGAGTGACCCCCACCAAACTGCGAGAGTATTATGAGGCCATAAGCCTCAGTTTTGGGTGGCCAATTCTCTATGGAGCACCTTTGGTTCCCTTGGATTCAGGAGGGGCTCTGCTGGCGAGTTCACCCTCTGTGCCAATTGACCCCTTAGAATTAGTCAGTGGATCCAGATTAGTCTCGACCGCGACTTTGTAACTCCCTCCAAGGATTGTTCATCACAATTTCTGAGTATGATACAGAGGCGGACTGGCATCTCGCGATGTCCGTTCCAGCGCCGACTAGGCTCACACGGCCTGAATTGGAGAAAGAGCCCAATTTCACTGAGGGGCTTACTGAGGAGCATAAATAGGGGTGATCTGAGGATCCTTATTCATACACTAACCTCCTTGCAAAGTCCATGACCAATGACAACTGGTATGAGGTCCTGGCTAACGCCAGTGATCTGGGCACATCACCTGATATAAGCCTCCTCTCACAGGGCTACAGCAGAAGGTGCCTCCTTTGTACTGGTGGTCTGGAGGGTGTCTGAGGTCCAAGTCAAGTATTCACAGAGGTGCTTCAACCAGGGGTATCCCCATCAGTATTCTTACTACCCTACAACAGAGCCCACACTGATGTCCTGATTAGTACCTGGGCCAAGCCCTGCGCAGGCACTCCTGTGCTCCGCACCATTGCTAGTCACCATTGCCTGCTCCTGTGGACCCAGCCTCCTTCTCCCCTCACTCTACCTCTGAGAGTTTGGTAGTCCAGGCCTAAACTTCCTGATTCAGTCCTGGTGCATTCCCTACAATACCACCTGATAGGGAATCCAAGAGTCCGGATACCTTCGGAAAGAGGATTTGTTTTCTTCCGCCAGCCTGGCATTGCGGTCGGTGAGCACTGCATGCTTATTGGGCTGTTATTTCCATTCTGTTTTGGATACAGTTGCTGCCTATGGTCCTGGATAAGTCCTGGGCCATACTTTCTAAAGCTATTGCTGACAGGTGAGATGCACCAAAGTTCACAATCAGATGTGGGTCAGATACGACCAACTCCTTGGGCAGAGCCATTGCTTCTTCGGTGGAACTTCGACGTCACAGCTGGTTAAGGAATACTGGCTTTTCAATGGATGTCCAAGCCTCGTTCATGGGCATGCCTTTAGATTGAACCTGTCTCTTTGGAGGCAAGGCAGATTCTGCCTTGGAGAGATTCAAGGACAGTAGGGCCACTACTGGTACGTTGGGGCTAATACCTCCTTAAGCAGCATCTGTGGCTCCAGTAGGGGCTGTCAGTCGTGCCATCTCCTCCCCCCACACCACCATGGCCAGCTGGCTCAGTCCTTTCATGGTGGTGGATGCGAGTTCCACAAGCCTTATAGGGCCCAAAGCCACAGGATGGCCCAATCTGCTCCTCTCGACAGCCGCACAGTTAAAGCCTATTCAGTTTGCCCTCAATTCAACATAGTCATCCGGTTTGTGGCTGAATCCTATACCTGCACCAATGGAGGGAGATTATTACTGACAAATAGGTGCTCCAGATTCTCTAACTGGGTTACGCCCTTCCGTTCCAACAAACCCAGCTGCTATTACCTCCGTCCCCAGATCAGCTGACCGACGACCTCCTTGTTTTCTTGCGAGAGGAAGTACTTGCCCTTCTGGTCAAAGGAGCCATCGAGAGGGTGCCAACATCAGAGGTTGGTCGTGGTTTCTATTCCTACTGCTTTCTGTTGCCAAAAAAGGATGGAAGCCTCCGTCCTATATTATATCTGCCCCCTCTTAATTGCTTCTTGAAAAAGGAAAAAATCAAGATGCGTACCCTGACTCTGCTCAATATCTGCCCTCAACTCTCGAGATTGGATTGTAGTGTTGGACTTGCAGGATGCCTATGTCCACATTCCTGTCCTGCCTGCCACAAATGCTACCTGTGGCAAATGGTGGACCAGGAGTATTATCAGTTCGCTGTGCTGCTCCTTGACCTTACCAGTGCCCTCTGGGTGCTCGCCAAGGTGATGGCGGTGGCTGCAGCACATCTGCTTAGGTCAGGGGTTCCAGCCTTCCCCTACCTCGATTATTGGCTGTTAAGATGGTCTCGCCCAAGTAATTGTTTCCCACCTCCAGACTATGTCGGATCTCCTGCACTCTGTGGGGTTCACTATCAAAGTGCTGAAGTCACACCCGGCTCCCTCTCAGATGCTCCCTTTCATCGGAGCTGTTCTGAACAGCGCAGTTTTGGACTTATCCTCTTGAACAGCGAGTCCAGAATATTTGGGCTGCGATATCGATGTTTCAGCCTCTATCCTGGATTTCAGTGAGACTGACTGAGGCTTGTGGGTCTCATTGCCTCCTGTATTCTGTTGGTAAAACAAGCCAGTTAGCTTATGCGGGCTCTTCAATGGTACTTGAAGAGCCAGTGGGCAAGGTATCAGGGAAATGTCTCAGCCCTGGTCTAGATATCAGAGAGAGCTGCAAAAGACCTGTATTGGTGGCTCATGGACTACGATTCGATCAACGGCAGAACTCTCTCTTCCCCACCCAGAGCGTACAGTGGTGACAGATGCCTCATATCTGGGCTGGAATATACATGTGGGAGACGTGGAGGTCAGTGGACTTAGGTCACTGGTAGAGTCCAGCCTTCACATTGACCTGTTAGAGTTCCAGGCTATCTGGTTGGCATTAAAATCCTGCCTTCCTTCAGTCAAGGGAAGACTATTACAAGTGCTCACAGACCACACCACTGCCATGTGGAGTCACATGGCTTATATTTTCGCAAGAAAAACTGTGCGTTTGTTGGCCAACATAAACGTCGGGATTGTGTGAGACTGATTTATCACACATCATCAGCATATGTTGGTCTAAGTCCTGTTAGCTCGCAGTGCACAGGACTGTACCCAAAACCCGACCAGTTAGATGGATTATGCAACCCCAAAACATGATAACCCTGACTCCTCAAGGAAATGGTGGTAACGGATCTTGAACATTTTTGTTTTGTTACTGATGCATACCCAAACAGATACACAAAAAATACTCAGTAAGGTGTTTCAATATTTATTTAAGCATTGGGATTCTTGTATAAAAGACATGCACTTTTATAATCAATAGAAGGAAAGAGAATAGGGGAATTAGCATTATGAGATAGTAAAAAAATGAATAATTCAACAGTCGTGCTATAGCAATGAATATATGCTGGCATATAAATACTGTATTATATTGTGCTCTAACCTAGTGCTACCTAACCTATTTTGTCTAGGGTGGATAAATCTGTCAAATCCCTACATGGAGGTCTACCTCCCATTACCTGTGGGTAAGCGTCATCGGGCTGCCCGTCTTGGTTGAGAGCTGGGCATCCCTCTTAGAGGTAATCAGGAATCAGCTGGGCTGGAATTCCGACATGCAGCACCCTTGCAGTGGATTCAACCCAGATCTGTGACTGGGGGTGAGTGTCTGAAAAGTTTCTGCGCTCCGTCCATCTCCTTGTGTTTGCTTTGTTCACCTTAAGTTGGCAGGGTATGCCCAGACGTTGGTCCCTTGCACACTTTGCCTCTGGATTCTAGCTAGCCTGGCTGTTGAAGGGTGTAACCCAGAAACGACTCCCAGGATGCTTGTTTCAGGTTCAGGGAAGACCTGGCTTGGTAGTTCGGGCTGGATTGTTCCCATGAGGCACAGGGTCAAGACTGATTTCCATATAGCTGGGTCTGAACCGAGGTGGCGAAGTGAGCTAAAGAATGATGATGGATTTAATCCAGATGTGTGACTGGGGGTGAGTGTCTGAAAAGTTCCAGCCCTCCGTCCATCATCTCCTTGTGTTTGCTTTGAGCAACATTGCAGTGTCAGTGAAATGCTCCTCTAACTAAACAGGTTAGTGATGTTCTATATAAAACAACCCCCATGCTACGGGTGAACGATCAACTCTTTGTTGGATCAATGGAGTCAAAGAAAGGAACACAATCCAAAGAGAACCATCTTTCGATGGATATTCCTTTGCATTAAGATCTAGTCACAATGACCTAGAAACAGCCCCCTGAGGGCTTAAGAGTTGACTCCAGAGCTACTCCTGCAACCACTGCGTTAGCGAGAAGAGTCCCTGTCCTGGACATCTGCCAAGCACCTGCATGGGGGTCACTGCAAACTTGTGCTAAACGCTATTGCTCCGGCAGTCAGGTCTGGCGAGGTGGGCACTTTGCCCGTTCGGTCCTCCAGGACGTCTTAGTCTAAGATGTTCTGCAGACCCACCTCCAGAGAGAGATTGCCTTGGTATCTATTCTAAGGCAAGGACTCTGTGGCTAGAAATCTGTCAGATGAACCAGTTACTTACATTCGGTAACGCTTTATCTGGTAGAGAATCTCATTTAGCCGCAGATTCCTTCCGGTCCTACCCCATCCTCCCGGTTCTGAGAACGGTCTTCTCTCAAATAAGAAAGCTTTTCGGATCATACTGGCCCACTAGCAATTCCTCCTCAGATTGCCCTGTGCTTTTGGTGCGTAAAAACTGTCAAGAACTGACGTCAGCGTGCTCGAGTGGTGCCTATATAGGCACTGCTCAAGCCATTCCCAGCATAGGCTACTACAGATATGGCATTACCAAAAGTAAGGAAATAGTTCAACTAAGGAAACTTGATATGGAGAAACTTTCTCCACTGTCCTCTTTCTTCGAATCTTTTCAGATGAGTCATGCCAATGATGTCGAATCCAGCTTGGTGAACGGGACTCATGTTTGAAAAATCCCTGAAGTCTACCTATCCCTTGCACCACTATCCATACTTATACCGTACAGCGTCTGCCTCTACCTACACCCATGAACCTCTACAATTGCCTATATCTTAGTACTTTTACTGCACCTATACTACTGTAACTCTGCTCCCACCATTGCATATCTACTGCTGCCTTTACCCTAGCACCTTTACCTATACCCTATTTCTATCCTCGCTTAGACCATAGTACTTCTACCCCGACCTGTACTCAGTTACTCTTATCCTTGTCTTCACTCTTTTACCAATGCATTTAACTAAACCTAACACCTCTGCTCATACCTTACTTTTAGAATACTTACCTGTGCCAGTACCTAGTTTGTCCTCCCTGCCTATGCCACTGGATGTGTTACCCCTATGCATACCCTTCTCTCCCCAACTCTTCATATGCCTCTACAACTACCTCATACCCCACTTTTGACTTCGTTCACCTAACCCTGGCAAACCCTTGTGTATGATAACCTAAATCTTAATTTCATCATGCTGCCTGCCCACTTGTGCCTCTACCCATAACGACACCGTAGTCCCTGTGCAATTATCTAGAGCCTAGTAGATGTATTCCTACCTACGCACATACTTTGACACCTACCTGGCCCCAGCATCTCAATCCGTTTACCCTTTATTTAATCCTGCTGATTTTTTTCTCATTACCTTATATCTTACGCCATGTTCTCTTTCACTCCATTGAGTTGTTTGCTGGATTTCTTCACTTTTATCGAGGAAAAGTGCTTCCTCGTTTTGGGAAATCTCAAAAATGATGTTTCACCAGCCTGGCATTATCAGGTCTGTTTTCTTCATTTTTGATTTCTAAAATAAGTTGTAGCAGGTTTTGATAGCATTTTTCTCAGACGTTTCCAAGTTAAGATTTAAATCATTATTTAATTCATTTTAAGTAATTTGATAATATTCTGTTTTGTTCATTAAATCATTTTCACTTTCCAAAACCACTTTTAGATTTTAAGGTGCAAGAGGAAAAGGTTTTTGTATTCACTTTTGCGCAACCTAGCTTCATTTTGTAGAATTGTGCAGAATCGTTGTTTACAGTCAGATGATTTACCAAAGGGACATGTATAGCAACATGAGTAAAAACAGTTGTACTTTTAAACAGAGCACATGTGGCAAAGGCCTTATTAGCAGGTCATACTTACTTTAGACACCAGGGACTGAATTATATACTGTTTCCCAGGAGTGCAAAGGGCATGTGCTCTGGCTATGTGTGTCTCTGGGGCACATTGATATCACAGAAGCATCTGCGTCCCCTTCTGTAATACTGATAGCGTTGGCGCACATGGAGTACCAGCGCTATTATGAGAGGGAGATCTCATCTGCATGGAGGCATGAAACCAATGCAAATAAGGGAATCTATTTACCTTTGCGCCACCAACGTGTTGATGCAGACACAAACAGGCCAGTAGAAGGCACTGCCACAGTGTGCCACAAAAGGGAAAGGGTGGTGCATTGTAATTAGGGCTCCTGGTTTTCCGGAAAACTATTTTTCCTTTGTCTGTATTTATATTTAGAAACGGTAAAATGCAAGTAAATTTTGCTGCGCAGTCGTGCTTCAGCCCAGAGTGACCACACCCCTGTTCCTGATGCTGAATTCTTTTGAAGTCGGCATCTCCAGCGCTCCGCTGCTCGAGTGAGCTCTGCGGCAGCCCGATGCCAATTTGCAAAGTAAGTGTATTTCTGTGGCCTCAGGGGACAGATTGATGACGGCCTCACAGTGACCCAGGACACTACCCCTTGAATGCTGCTCCTGACACTGTCTGTCCCGCTGCAGCCTCAAGCTCTGGCTTCGCCTCCCCCACCCCCTCCCCCTCCCCGTATGAATCGGCAGCTGCCGTATTTGAAAATGGGTGCAACTATCTCAAGCTGTGTCCCCAGGGGTTTGTATCCTCCGTTCTCGTGGGTGGGGGGGGAGGGAGGCGCAACAACCTGTGATTCTGGGCAAATCACGTAATCTCCCAGTGCATACAAAAAATGAATGTGTACTTATGTAATGTAACCGGTGCAAATATAAAGTGCTGCAATACTTTTGTGTCGAGTTTGCGCTATATAAAACTGCAAAAAAGCCCCCCCTCTTATTGGCTGACGCTTGACAAGGTTAGCCATTGTGAGGAACCAGCAGGATCATTCAATTTCTGCTGCCCAATGCCCAGCGCTCCCTCCTGGTCTGTTGACCACCTGCCTCCAACAAGCCACTGGTTCTGCCTTCTGTGTAGATCCCTGATCTTAAGGCCTGACCGGAAAGTGACTAGGAAAATGTTTGGGGGTGTGCAAGAGCATATATATGGATGCATGTGTCAGCGTTTCTGCAAACGTACTTGTGAATGGACGATTGTGAGGTTGTGCATGTGTATGATTGTAAATGGGTAGGTGTGAGCATGCGTGTGTGCTTATGAGTGTCGGTATGTGCACGTCTGTGCTTGTGGATGAGTGGGCATGAGTGTATATGTATATGCTTGTGAAAGGGTGGGTGTGGGTCTATATGAGGTAGGAACCATACCCTGCAACTTGAAGAAATACCCTGCCGCTACTGGCCCACACACTAGTCCTATTTCAGATGTTGCCTTCCAGTTTGTTCACTGCACCTTAAAATTCACCTTTTGCAGCACAGAGGTACAGTAGTTTATAGCTGCGTACCTGGGGTATCCTTCTCCGCGATTGTGATACAGAGTTTATGTATCTAAGAATGTAGCTTTCAAATTAGGAAACCATGTTTCAGTGGCATAATGTGCTGATGATGACCATCATAAAACCAGGCTTGGCAGGTTGGGAAAACGTCTTATCGTGAATAGGACATACTACTTTGATTAAAACAGTTGTGTTGGCCAAACTCGTGTTTTGCCTTGACAAATTACCCATGTTATGTTGGGAAAACATATTTGTCGAATTGTGTTCTGGCACTGGTAATTTAATGTAATCTGCAAAGGCAGGTAGGGTAGAATGGGAAGTTTTGTAGAGGAGCATTGTCAGAGGAGGACTTGTTGTCCCCAACCTGATGCATTACTACTGAGCGTGCTTTATCTACAACCTGTTTGCAGGTGATTGAAAGAGGATGAAGGAAGTGCGAAGCACAGGCTCTACATAGTGGATTTCCAAATGCTCTAAAGTAGCTACCATTCAGGAAGTTAGACCCTTGCCCATAAATATTACATCCGACTAGGACAATATTTGTAGAACCACGTTGTTCCATAACTGTCTGATGCATATCATTAGATGGATGCATGGTAACTACCTCAAGGTAAATGCAGACAAAACAGAGGTGGTGGAGTTTTGGGAGCTGCCCTCCCCTTTGGCATAACTACTGGTGGCCAGCTGAGACAGGTTAACAAAGCGAGAATCTGGAAGTCCTGGTTGACGATCCGCTCTGCTCTTCGGAACAGATTAACCATATCACATCTTCCTGTCTTTTTTCTCATGAAAATCTTGCAAAAGATCCTCCCCTACATTCCACAAGAACTGCAAAATGGTTATAGTAGCTCTGATCTTGTCTAGAATAGACTAATGCAATGCCCTTTCTTGGGCATTGATAAACTTCTACAACTAAAATTACTGTCTTTACAAAAAACTGCTGCACGGGTGCTGTTGAATATTCCCAAATTTTATCCCATATCCAACAGCATTGGGGACCTCCACTGGTTACCTGTCCAGGAAAGGATTCGGTTTAAAGCACTGTGTTGGGTGCACAAAGCATTGTATGGGGGTGGGGGGCCTTGTCAGCTGCAGAAACCTTTTGCCTTTTATGTTCCGCAATGGGACCTAAGGTCTGCCAATGCTGGGTTGTTTCTTGTTCCTAGAATTAGAAGGGCTAGGTGGGGTATTAGAAGTCTATCCTACCGGGCAGCAAAACTTTGGACTGCACTGCCGGTCTCAATCAGACTGCAATCTAACAGATCCTCTTTCAGGAAGCTGCTAAAAACTTGGCTTTTCCCCTCCAAGTAAAGGCAAATTTTCCTCCCGTTCTCAGATGAAGTACATGTAACCTTTAGTGCCAGGACGCCTCGGCATTCGTTGCGCTTTACAAATGTTTACTTACATACTTGCATCACAGTAGCAGATGTCCCCTTCTCAAGCAGATGTGAATGAAAAAATGGTACCTGCATTTACTAGTTGTGGGCTGAAGTCGCTTTCTAGCTTCTTTACTTAAAAGCAGGGCCACTAGAATTATATGATTGTGCCGCGGCTGCGTTTTACACATATTTATGGATTTGCCACACAACCCGTCATGTGCTGCATAATTTGCATATTTTAACGCAGAAACATTTGTAGCTCGAATGGATCAAGTTACTAAAAATACAGTGACGCGTGTTGCTACACAGTGGAAGGCCCTTTACCAAGATTGCCTGTTCACCTTTCCCTTACATCTTGCTATATTTGTTTGTCAAACTGATACTTATGAGGTGCTACCTATGGCCAGACATTGTTAATAAGTGTAAAAATAACAAAATAATGAAGTAATACTCTCACAAAATATTTGCCACATTACGCCACATAATTTGGTTTTCTTCCTGCATAATTTAGTCCACTCTGCCACATAACTTGGCCCTCTTATGCCACATAATCCTAGTCGCCTTGCTTAGAAGCAATGGATGGCTTGGAGGAGTGTATAGACGTGTTGGTCATTAAATAGGCATCTTAGAATGCGCAAGCAGGAATGTTATGATCGCTACCACGCCTGAGTAGTGCATTTGTAGCACCGCATGAAGCGGGTGACCAAATGACATGGTGTAGTAATCATATATGCCTCTGGTATAATAGTCATTTATACCCCTGGTATGAGATAAGAGTAGGCTTCCCGCTTCAGTGAGATTAAATATGGGTTGTGAACGTGATGACACTGGTTTGAGTTAAAAATTAACCAAACGAGCCAAAATCAACAGAGAACATAAACTTCTAAAAAGCCAGTGTCTCTTATCGTGCGCCAGCAGCCCTCATTAAATTCAGTAGATTGTGCAGGATGCGGTATCATGAGCAGTGAACCGCAGGTTTATGCGGAAAGGTCTGTGGCTGGACTAACATTTTTACAGACATATTTTTTTCGTGACACCACCTTTCTTACGGACTATTTAGATGGTGTTAACGCCTATGGTTTTGTTATGATTCTCTACTTATGCAAACTTAATGGTATGTATTATGCCCAAACTATGCATTTTGGGAGTTGTCATATTGCAATATCAAAATTTGGTGTCAACATTTTTCAAAATGAAATGGTGGACGAAGGATCAATTCTGGAGTGGTGTTTGTATGCTTGAGATAAAAGTGTTACCAAGCTGTAAAGAAGTCTCTGAGCAGATATTCAGGGGCCTGATTCACAAAGGAGAACTTGCACTTTTGTGTAAATTTACACAATAGTTTGCTATTCACAAAGGGATTAGTTAATTGTATCTTTACGACTGTTGAGTCTCCACACATAAAAAAATAGGGCTGTCCTATATTTTTGTGTGCGTGGACTCTGCTGTCGTAAGGATACTACTAGTAAAATACCATTGTGAATAACAAACCATCGTAAACTTACACAAAGTGTAAGTTTCACTTTGTGAGTTAGGCCCATTGTCTGTGTGCATGGGCCCATGTTAAGGTGCAGACAGGGCGGCTACTGCAGCCAGCTCAGCACATCCCCAGTTACAGAGAGGTGTGAAGAGTATGGGTCTGTGAGTAGGAGAACGGGGTCTGTGAGGGGGACTGTGGGAAAGTAGCAGCCGGAGTAGTAAGGGACACAAAGTGTAATATTGATAAAGGTAGTGGATGGGTGCCAGTGGATGGGTGTCATAAACCTGGCTCATCCTGGTGGCCATAAACGTGGCTGTTATCATCCAGTTACTGAGCTTTATTTTGGCATTTAGCCCCTGTTTAAAGACATCCATGATGTCTGAGGCACAGGGATTGATGGAGTAGTTTAGCCAGGAGGATGCAGTGCAATAGAGATCTGAAGCGGGGAGTGCAGCTCAATCCATGGAGCCCACCAGAGTGCGGAAAGGATGGGTCTAAATGTCTTACTAAAAGAAGTGACATAAGGCACTACAGATGCAGAGTACAAAGTTCATTTACCCATCATTGTTTGATACACAAATTAAATATCACCTCCCTCTGCCTCGCTGTAGTGTACATTGTGACACTGTAAGGCATGGCTCCTGCGACAGTTGGAGCACAATCTACAGACACACAAGTTTCTGTCTAGCACTGTATGTTCACGGTAAGCTCGTCTGAAATGCCCTGTATTTGAGGACTGTGCCCTACTGTGGATCGTATGTTTCCCTTAACATATGCCATTATTTTCTGGCGTGCTCGTAATCGTAATATTATGTTTTGACTTCCGGTTATGCGAGCCCGAGCAAGAGTTTGACTTCCGTAACACCAGATTATACAGTCCACCACTGTACAAACTGAGGAGTGGGTACCATCATGCCACTCCAATCATGTCTGTCTGTAAAAGGACCAGTCCGTGTATTCCAGACACTGGTCAGTGTATCTGGCACTTCGTAGCTTCCCAGCTTGCAAACTGCACTTTAAACACATAATTGCTTTACTGAACATTAATCAAAATTAGTAACTACACTGCCTGTAATGGGGATCAGTAATTAAGAAATGGACAGGTTTATTCCTCCATCAATAATTTGCTATTGCATAATTGATCGAACGCTCCAAATACATGATCAAATTGTATTTTTGTTTTTTTATAGGCGAAGCGATTGATTCAAAATTCTTTTTTTCTCTGAATTTCTTTCTTCTAGGTTGATCGCACTGAAAGAATTAACAATTGCCTGGCCCCCAAATTTTGTAAACGATTTAAGGTTGATTACCATTTCGAGGCAGTGCAGAAGCTGATCTTTGGTATATATGACATCGACAACCAAACCATCGGCCTGGACGATGATGATTTCTTGGGACAATTTGAATGCACTCTCGGACAAGTAAGTTCAAATGTAAAATGGGCGTGGCTTTATTTATCCTTCGGTGCAATCATCAAATTGCAGACAGATCATATTATTTCAGTACATTTATATGCGATGCAGCTTCAAATAATCCCTAGGCCACTGCACACAAAATAAAGTTAGCAATAAAAATGTGCAGCTAGTCAAGTGGAATTAAATGCTAAAGTACATTATATTTTTCTTTTTTTATGTAGCGATAACATTAGCTAGTAATGCTACCAGAATGTGCAGTACGCGAGTGTGCAGACAAAATACAATGCTGTTACGGAATTAAGTGTATGGTTGAAATCTCACCACTGTGATTTGGACAGGATTTTGTGGTGGCGCAAGTGTGTGAAGCGGTAGTTTTCTTGCCGCATACATGGTCGCAGGCAGTCTTGATGCTGAAAGCTTGTTTTAGGAGGTGGGGTTTCCATTTTATGCTGAACTTTTTTTCCTGGATTTCATTAGATCCATTGGACGATGCAAAATTTAATTTCTGTTTTCCGGAATTAGCTGATATGCTTTGAATGTTTCCTTGGACATTAGGTCAAAATGTATGCTCTCATCGCTTTGCATCTCATTTATTATTAACATTAAGTGAAATCTAAAGAATGTTCGAGGCAATGTTGAAGTCTTCTCCGCTGACCACACCATGAGTGGGATCATAAGGGATTTTTTAAGAAGAGTTAATCGAAGCTTAAAGGCTTGTAATTGTTCTGTGTGGCCTATGATAAACAACATCATCACATGTTGTGGTAAATAATATTATCACTTGTCTTCTAGCTAAACCTTCAGAATAATACATTGTTATAGTTCCATAACCACAGAGTCTCCAATGAGTTTCATGGATAATTTCAAGGGCACGTATGGGGTGCAGAAGTGAGAACCATCTTGGCTTCTCTTGGGCCCCACTCCATATAGCTAACCGTGCAGAGATCATTTATTATTTTTTAACTTCTGATTGAAGCTATTGTCCTTCCAAGTGCTAACATTGTACACATTTTTGCCTAGTATTGAATCGTGCCAGTTGCATCGTACAATTACATTGGAATTAGAAGAAAATGGGCCCTCGTATCACAAGCCACAACTCTACCTTCCTGGTAAGAGTTCTGTGCAGAACTCATTGCTGCAGGCGTGGCTCCCCAATTGTGTATCCCGATTGATGTTTGAAAATTAGCAGTAGGGACACCAGTTTGTTCTGCTCCAAGGCATTTCTCAGACTGTAACAATTTTCCCCAGTGACCAGTAGGGGTTGGTGGCACTCTGTAGAGCCTCTCGTGTCATATTATTAAAACCAGCCCAAGAGAATTTGTATTCCTGTTGTTTTCTTGGTCTCCTCATCCCCTGACAGCTGATACTTCTTACCTTCTCCTCTGTCCTCATCTGGTCAGTGCTCTTCGTCTTCGCCCCTGCCCTTGTCTCTCTGTTGGGGTACACAGCTGATGCTTTGTTTTTTTTCTAGTGCTCTGCAGTTATACTGATAGCTCTCTCCTTACTGCTCTCATGGCCTTCCCTGGTACTACTTGCGTCTCTCCTTGGGCTGCAGCTTCTTCCTCCCTCTAATCTTTTTGCTCCTATCCTCCTACAGTACGACTGGAACTGCTGGTCCTCTTCTCAGCTTTCAAAATCTCTGATCCACACTGCTTCCAGCGCTTTCCCTTATGTCCCCAAATGCTGTTATCTGTGATCCAATTTTGCACCCTCACATCTCCCCACTATTGCTTCCTATGAAATCTCTCCCACTGCTTAGTGCAGCTGTTTCCACTCTCGCCTCCTGTTCAGTGTGCTGCATTTGTTGATTCACCTGTGTTTTCTCTGCCTTGATCTGCTTGCCTCGCTTCCTATCCAGCCAGACGTGGGAAGCATGCTTTGTGTTATAGTCTGGTTTTGTTTTGCTGGCCGCCTTGAGACTAATTTAGTCAATTTTAAGAAACCAGTAATTGTGCTCACATTTTTCTTTGATTGATTTTTGTCTAAATACTGTAGCTTTGTAGCTATGGTTAACATTGTGCCTTCATCTTGGGCCAAAGCTAGAACAAATAGGACAGTGGGAGACACTAATAAGGTAAAAGAGTACCCACTCAATATTAAAAAAAAAAAAAAAAAAAAACCTCCATACTATAATACTAAATAAACAAATATCAACGAAACATCAGGTTATCTCAATTGTTCATCAGTACATAGTTATTTAAAAACAACTCATGAATCCAGAAATTATAATTTGGTCTACTCAGAAGATTTATAAGAAAAAAATAGATAATCGAGCATCAAACACGGAGGTGGAATTGCCATAATCTACAAGGACACCATCCACTGCACGAAATCCTCAGACGAATCGACCCTGAAAATTGAGCACCTCAACTTCCAACTCCACACAGATGGAAAAAGCACCATCAGAGGAAGCCTGGCCTACAGACCATCAGTACCACGCCCCAGCTTCTGCAACTCCATCCATGACCCATGCTTCACCCCATTTTCACATTCAGCAACAGTCATGTACAACCACGTCTCTCAGCTCACCTGGACCGACCATTACAGCGTCTAATTCACCATCTCAGGACCTACCAACACTGGCCCCCTAACCCCCCAACTCCATGTTCAAAAACTAGAAAAAGATAGATCACAAGACCAGTGGAACAAGTCTCTCAACTCTCACCTCCCAGACACTACATTCAACCATGAACAGGCAGCGTAGAACTTCTCCCAGTGGATCACTGAATGCGCCGACACAATCACCCCTGCCAAACCAGCCAAATATAAACTACCTGCCAGGAGCGCCAGCTGGGTCACCGTGAAGTTGAAATCCACCAAAAGCAACTGCCGGCAACTAGAGAGGAAATTGCAAAGAGGAGACCATACCACCTTCGAGAGAGCACTCGGTACTACCGCCTCCTGAAAGAAGCAAAGAAGAGTGCCCTAGCAGACCGCATAGCAGCCAGCACAAACCACAGCAAGGAGCTCTTCTCCATCTAGAATGATTTCTCCAACCCCGCATCTGCGGGGAACAGCATCACCCCCTTCCATGAACTGTGTGACACCCTGGCGTACTTCTTCCACAGCAAAATCTGTCATCTACGAAAAGTTCACACCCCAACCCACTGCCACAAACAACATTGGCCTTCTCACACCCACAAACCCCTAACACCTGATCATCCACTGAGACCCTCTCAAGCCTCAAGCCACCATCTTCATCATGAACTCCGTGCACTCAGGTTCACACGCGGACCCCTGCCCCAACTACGTCTTCAACCTCTGGAGCAAGACAATTGGCGACGGGCTCAAGAAAGTCCTGAACACCTCCATCACCTCAGCCTCCTTTCTTGAGGACTGGAAGCACGCTGAAGTGAGGTCCCTCTTGAAAAAAAACATTCGCCGACCCAAGAGACCAAAAGAACTACCGGCCCATCTCCCTGCTCCCCTTTCCAGCTAGGGGGTCTCGAGAAGGCAATCAACCATCAACTCACCGAACACCTGGAACGCAACAATCTCCTGGACCCCTCTTCATCAGGTTTTGAGCCAACAGCAACGAGATAGCCCTGATCGCAGCCACCAATGACATCCGGGCCCTCCTGGACCACGCCGGAACAGGTCTGTCCGTCACCTTCGACACAGTTTCCCATCACGTTTTGATCAACAGACTTCACCACATCGGAATCCAGGGAGACTCCCTCAAATGGATTGCCTCAGACCTCACCGGGAGAACCCAGAGAATCAGCCTCCCACCGATCATCCTGGAACCCAAGAAGATCTGTGGCATCCCCAAGGCTCATCCCTCAGCCCCACCCACTTCAAAGAGTACATGACCCCCCTGGCCAGCACCATCAGATCACACGGCCTCAACATCATCTCATTTGCTGATGCCACCCTGCTCATCATCTCGCTGTCTAAAGACTCCTCCATCACCAGAGCTAACTTCCACCGGTGCATAAAGAACGTAGCCAACTGGATGAACAACAGCTGTCTCAAGCTCAACATGGACAAGACGGAAGTTCCCTCCTAGGAACAACACCTCTCCATGGAACAGGGCATGGTGGCCTGCTGAACTCCGCCCGTCCCCCTCCCCAACAGACCACACCTGTAACCTTGGCATTATCTTGGTCAGTAAGCTTTCCATGAATAAATAGGTAAACGCAGTCTCATCTGCCTGCTTCCACACCCTGCGCATGCTCCGCAAGATCTTCAGATGGCTCCAAGTCAACACCAGGAGGACCTTAACTCAGGCCCTCATCACCAGCAGGCTGGATAAAGTGAATGCACTCTACGTAGGAGTCACTGCAGACTCCCGAAGAGACTACAGACAAATCAAACCTCAGCGGCAGACTCCTCCTCGACCCTCCCAGTTGTTCCCACATCACATCCCACCTCAATAAGTAGGCTACACTAGCTCCCGATCCAGAGGAGATGCCAGTTCAAGATGTTGACCCATGCATACAAAGCCCTGCACAACTAAGGACTAGCTTACATCAACAAAGGCTTGAACTGCTACTAGCCAACCAGGCACCTACGATCCGCCTCCCTCTTCTTCGCAGACACCCCCATGGAATGCCAGAGTCAAAGCAGAGGGTGCTTCTTCTCACATCTTGTGGCCAAGCTTGGAACGGCCTTCCCCTGCACCACCTCATTGCTCCAGCAGTTCAGGAAAGTACTTAATACCCGGCTATTTGAATGTACCGATCACCACGAAGCATGCAGCATCTCCAGCGCTTTGAGACCCTCGCGGGTGATTTGCTGCACTTTATAAATCATTGATTGATTGATGATTCAGCGTAATGTGGTTCATGTGTGACATAAAGAAGAAAATACATGATGCTTAGATAAAAGTTGCAAAAATAATCTGATCTTGGTTTAAAGTTCTCACATGACGGCTGTTCCGACCCTGGAATGCAAAGAAAACATATCCATCTTATATTTGTTAACAACAGCCAGAAAAAAGGACCCAAGGATACAGCACAATTCCTGGTATGGCTGAAGTAAAGTATGTGCTTCTAGAGGATTGTTCTGCTCATTGAAAGTCCTGAAAAGTTCTTAAGACACATCATCTGCCGATGTAATTCACTTATGGTAATGCCAGTGGTGGCCGGCACGGCTCGCAGGTGGCGGGCGGGTGAAGGGGTGGTAGCGCGGGGAGAGGGGCGCACGGGGCATAATGTAAAATAAACAAAATACACTTACCTTGCTGCCGGGTACCGCGTCTCCACTCCTGCTCTCCTCCGTCTCGGACTCCAGGAAGCACAGCCAGGCTCCCCTGACCAATCACAATGCTGCAATGCAGCGTTGTGATTGGTATGAGCGCCGTGATTCGGCGCTCAGCCGGAAATGGGAGCCTGGGCATGTTCTCCATGCAGGCTGTAATTCACCCTGCATGGAGAACAGGAAAAGTCTTGGGCCGCCCAAACAGTCATTGCGCACTGAGCAGGATTCTGCCACTCCTCCTCTGCTCTGCAGCCCCGCCCAACCTGTCACGCAAAGCTGCCGCAGCAGAAGGACAAAATAAAATGATAATAACATTACGTTATTATCATCTTATTGTTTCCCTTTTTTGCTGCTTCAAGGCAGTGGGGGGGACCTCTGCCTTAGTTGGGCCATGCCACTGGGTAATGCAGATTTCTTTGCCTCTGACACATTTGGTCAACTCTTTAAGTTTGGCTTTACGTGTCTGTTGGGCTGAAAGACTCTTGTATGACGGTATTAGAGCTGCTAACTCTCCGGAAAACCATCTATTCGTTCTGTGCGCCAAGTTAACATTTCTTGACCTGAACTGTAGGCGGATTAGGATATCTTGAACATCAAAGAAAGTGACATTAAACAATTTTAACATTAATGAGGAAACTTTAGAAGCAACCTCACTCAGAGACCTTTTGAGCACCTTGGTTAGTAAAAATGTCAGCTGTTTAAAGTGTAGTGATGGGCAACATGGGTGCGCCTGCAAGACATTGGAGGAGATTCAGAGATAACCCAGAAGTTGACTAGCATAGCTGCTGATAATCATCTTTAGGGACACACGTTTTATACATTTTTATTCATATTCAAATAATTGTTTAAGAGTGAGTTGGGTCGGAGGCACAAATACACCAAGACAGCTCTGGAAGCATAGTGGCAGGCCATATTGAAGACTCTTCCTAAGGTGACCGCAGGTGAAGCACATCTGGATGACTCGTGATTTGGGGCACATTGGGTGGCCAGGACACAAGGGTTGGAAGGGATGAGGGCAGAGCTGCAGTCCAATTTAGTTTTGATGGCGCACATTGGGCTAGCTAAAGTGTTTAGTCCACACCCTGCGGTGCACTTCTGAAGGGATTGTGGTTTGCTGGAACACATTTGGGTGGCTCGGAGCATGATCGTGGGGTGCAGGGCAAGGACTAAGAATTGAAAAGACCAAAGGGGACAAAGAATTGAAAGGGGACAAGATTTGAAAAGACCAACACCATCTCGCTGAAAAAAGGTTATATTCTTAAATGAGAAAGTAACGTTTGTGAATTAAATAAAAAAAAAAAACAAAAAAAAAAAAAAGTGACCCCCAACATTTTTTTCACTGTAAGGAGAGTGTTCTGGTTACGATCTTAAACCTAACAACCACTAACAATTCACCATTTATAATGAGCGAAGCAACCATAGCTCCCTTCCAGTACACTGCTCCGGAACCGTCACATGATGTTACAGATTATATATATATCCTATGTGGAGAGAGGTGTGTTTGTGTGTCTGGCTTCCCGATGTACTGAGAAATTAGACCGAGTAGTCCTTCATCTTGCATTGCATTTTTCCCAGGTCAGTTAAGGTGTTTCCACGTGTCATAAAAAAAGACTATCTTGCCGCCTTTAATAAATAATGTCTTGATTTCAGGATTCAATCGCTGTTCCTATCAGTAAAGTAAGTAGAGTCCTGTATCCTACATGCCAGCGTCGGAAGTCACGCTATGTTGAACACACGTCACTATTCCAGAGGAAGGATTTTGCCTTCTATAAATAGCGCGCCGTGTGGCGGGAAGTCTAAAACTGCGTGCGTGTTCCACCTTTTTTGCCGCTTACTCGGGCTTTGCTCTGCAGTTTCATAATTACCTTCTGTCACTCCTCGACTAGTGACTGCTGATTACACAAAAACATATCTGCTGACGGAGGATGAAACCTTAGGCTTCATACTTCGACAATTGACTATCGATTTCACAGTTTGCAATCCAGAGAGAGAAAGGATCCGAATCACGTTTTTCAAATTATTTTCTCAACTAAAAATAGCATCGTGAATTATTCATTATCTCATTTTGGAAAATAGGAGCGATGCGTGCATTGTATCCGATTTACCTTTTTTATGAGTTAGTGTGTGCTACACAGAGAAATTGAGGAGTAAGCCGGGTTTATGCTGAGAAGAACACCGCTGCTGCAGAAATCTACTTTGCAAACCGAGCCTGGTATTTGTCCAGTAATACCTAGTCCCTATATTTCTCGAAGTTTGTTGTGTCACGTTGATAAAAACAGAGTGGCAGGTCATCTCCATTGCCAATCAACACACTATTGTGTCATACTTGAGCAATATATGTAGATATGGCTTCCAAAATCAGTCCTTTGCAAATATTGAACTCTGATCAGAATGAACACGTGTATTGAGGAGGTCTTCCATTTTAGGACTTTTCCAGGAAAATAAGTCATTCATAATAAGTAAAGCACGAGCATCTTTGTCGAATATGAATGTTTTTAATGCATATAGTTGTATTCCAACAGATCGTATCCAGCAGAACGATAACAAGACCTTTGGTGCTTAAGAATGGCAAGCCAGCCGGAAAAGGAACCATCACGGTATGTAAGCTTACCCAGGGGTGTTATTTTGTTGTTGTCTTACTCTTGATGACATTGCAGTATTGTTATTGTTTTATTCAAGAATGCCCTCCTTCAGAATCTCACTGCTTTCTTATACAGAATTTAATTGGATAATTTGAAAAGAAGTGTATCAATTCTCGAGGGTCTATAGTTTTAAGTTCTGCTGTTTCAAGAATAAAGACCTTAAAAAAAATAATCAATTACATCGATTATTTTTGCACTCTGCTGATTTAACTTTTGTAAGGCATTAAATGTTAGGTGGATATACTCATCAATATTTTTACTCATTTCAAATTTTAATTCTCTAGATTGAAGCCGAAGAAATAAAAGATAACAGAGCTGTCCTTTTCGAGGTAGAAGCAAGAAAACTGGACAATAAGGTATGTATAATCTGTTTGCTGCATGAGAAAGCAACAGTAACGTCACTGTAGCTTCAACAGTTAGGGCCTCATGTACAAAGCCACTCTGCGATCGCAAATCCTGCAAGTTGCTAAATCACAAGCTTTGCAGCCACAAAATCTTTTTTATGTACTTAATACATTTTCCGAGTTATTGAATCACAAAATTGGTTTGGAAACACATAACGAATCGCTCTTTAGAAGGAGAATATTTAGAGCTTCCCTCCCAAAGAGCGATTCGTTAAGTTATTTATTTATGTTTTGTGATCGAAATGCAGTTGCAAAACATTGAAATTTTACCGACACCTCAAAGGAGCTGTTGACCCATTCGCAAATGGAAAGGGGTCCTTTGGAACCCTCTCACCTTTGAGTATGTAAAAAAAAAAAATAAGTTTATTGGGGAGTAGGCAGTGGTCCACGGAACTACGGTCAACTTAAACAAACAAGCAGGAAACAATTTTCTTAAATGCAGCCCATTTTCTTTAAGGAAAACACGCTACATTACCAAAACAAAAGCTGACTTTATGTCCAATGCGATCACAGACATGTTGATCTGCTTCTCACCATCCCTTTGATGTCACCTAATTGTAGTGAGTTGCAATTTGGAACGTTCTTCATAAATTTTGATGAGGTATATGGATTGTGACTCACTACAATTTGGAATTTTGTGAAGCCACCTGTTAGTACATAGGTCTGTTCACAAAATTCCCTTACATTCTCAAAAAGTAGGTGTGCAATTTGTGACCACTGTTTGCAAATACATTTTTTGTATATCGGGCCTTAAATTTATTGTTCTATTTACATTGGCTTTGGTTAAAAAAAACAAAAACACCTGGTGCTAGGAAGTTGTTTTAGAAGATTTATCTTAGACTCCAGTCTGAATCCCTGGTTTTTCATTTTGGTTATTTAGCTGCCTTTTTGGCAAATATGTGAGTAATATCTTCTTGATTGCCCATTTATGTACTATATTTATGTAGTGCTATCTTGTAATCCTCATCCCTCTTATAGAACTTTTGGGGTGTTTTTAATTGGAAGGGTTTCCTTCTCTAAATTTTGTAAATTTGTATTTCACATTGTGCTTAAATCTCAATATATTATAACAATATTAAGAATACATTATTTACATAATTATAACACACCACAGCCTCATTGTACTATAAACAGATTTTATTTTCATACTAAATAATATTCCAATTTTTGTACCCCTTTTTTATACTACATGTTTACTTACAGAAAATGATTTTCTGATTTCAAAGTTAGTTGCCTACATTAAAAAAAAAAAAAAGATTATGCTCTATTTGCTTGCATGATCTACCTTTGTTTTGCCCACACTCTGCTTTCTTGACAAAAGGTGAATGCTTTAGCCAGTACACTGGACCTCGATTTGATGTAGGGCTTTGTGTAAATCTGAAAGCTCTCCTAAAATATAAAACTTCCCATGAACCGGTGTGTTCCTCAACCAGAACGCCTACACAACTCTTTAGAATGTTTACATCCTTGACTTCAACCACCACTAGTACTTACCCAGAGAATTCAATACCCTCTTCACTGGGATTTGCCCCAAGGGCCTGATCGGCTCAGCAATTGGCTTTTGTTATGTAACACACCAACTTAAAAAAATACAGGCACAAACTGTTTAAATTAGTTTAGTTTAATTTAACTGTATTTTATTTGGTGCACACTGCACAACTGATTGTCTCTAGCTACCATTGACCACTACAAACTAAAGTATTCTAACACCTTATAGTGTGCCATTTTCAGTGTATCTTCAAGACCCAAACTTGAAGACAGAAAATCAAGATTTTCACTGGTTTCTGAAACACCAATGCCCATAAAGTGGCAAGGGCCAACTAAGGACAAATCCCGGTAGCAGCCGCGATGGAGTAAGGACGTCGATCAGATCGTCTCCAGTCGTATAAATTACGCTGTGCCCCGGATTGCCTGATTCATTCAGCCAACTCTTGCCACGCATACGGGCCTGAATATTATGTTCCATGGATGGTCTGGGCACCACCGTCAATGGTTTATATCCACTGAATAACTGGATTTGTCCTTAGTTGTCCCTTGCCACTTTACGGGCATTGGTGTAACCAGGTTTTGGACTCCAATAGAGCATTGCAAGATGGATGAGGGTCACTTCACCTGTCCTCTTGTCCTGAGGAAGATCCGCATGGCTGAGGTATTAAAGTCCCTCGGTTGCCAATAAGCCGGATCGAAACGTGGACGCTATCCCCCACCGCACCTGGACCAATTTCCCCTTCCCCCTATTTACAGCCTTAAAGAAACTCTCCTTACAACTTTAGAAAATATAATTCAAATGAATAATTTGCATGTGGCCAGGTTGCATCTAACTGTTTATTGGATATTAGTTCTGTACAGTCTTGTAAATATATGCCCTTTACTTTTCTACACACTTTGAGCTCTCTTGACTCCTTTATATACACTTGAGCACTCTTTCTTGCACGTTCCCTAGAACATTTTCCTACCTTCTTGACCCTCTAGTGATTGTTCCTTTAAATGACTAAATGAATATATTGTAATAATACCTAGCGGTTTTTCTGCACATTTGCTTGTTTTACTTATTTTTACGATTTACAGACGTTTGTGAGCTGATTAATGTAAGGTCAAATAAGTTGATAATTCTGCTAAACTAACTCTTCCTTGAATAACTGGTCCAGGACCATTGTTTCTTTATAATAACCGATGTCCAGGTACCATTTGGGAATACCCCATTGTTTATAATGGTGGCTCTGGATTGGGCATGGAAAGTCTGTTATACGGACCTGTTGTGCTTGAGCATCGATCCTCTGATCATGCCACCTCTTTGGGAGGATCTTCACTTTCAGCAACAGGGCAGGGTTCTGCACCCAAACCTAAAAACGCTTCACCTTCATGCATGGAGATTGAGCAGTGACAGTTAACAGCATTCAACCTTCCACCCAAAGTCTGCAACTTTTTTTGGCATCCAGGGTTTACTCCACTAAGACGGCGTATGCCTACCATTAAGGAAGTTCGTGGCATGGTGTAAAGACGCATATTGATCCTCTGTCTGCACCCCTTTCCACAAGTTCCCCCATTTCTTCTTTCCTTGGCCCAGCAGGGCAATCCTTTAGGCACGTTGTCAGGTTGTCTTTCTACTATCTTTACAGTTGCCAGCCAGCCATCCCTTTTTAAATCCCTTATTGTACATAGGTTCTTGAACGGTTTCCAATCATTCTTTCTCACAGCAACTTATATTATGCCCCAGTGGGACTCCCTCTGCCTACCTTCTACACTCTGCCTCATTTCGCCAAAGAAGAGGAGAGTCCTCACTGGCTGGACCCAAAAAGAGCTTTGTCGTTCTACCTTGACCTAACAAAAGAGTTGCTGGTGGACGATCAACTCTTCGTGGGGTGTGTCAGAGCCACGAAAAGGGGAAGGCTGTGCAGAAACGAACCATTTTACGATGGATAGTGCTCTGCATCAAAATCTGCTACCAATTGGCAATAAAGCAACCCCTTGAGGGCTTGTGTTCTCACTCTACAGGAGCAGAGGTCGCGACCACTGTTTGCTTGCTGAGTTCCTGTCCTGGACATCTGTCGGGCACCAAGGTGGGCTACTTTGCATACATTTCCGAAGCACTGCAGACTGGACAGACGGGTCCGGTGTGATGGTCACTTTACCCATTCTGTCCTACAGGGCTTTTTTGTCTAATTTGTATAGCAGCCCCACCTCCGGGGAGGTACTGCTTGGGTATCTTTTCTAAGGTAAGGAATCTGCGTCTAGAAGTCTCTATTAGATGAACAAGTTACTTACCTTTGGTGACGCCTTAACTTGAAGATACTCTATCGAGCCACAGATTCCTTACCAACCCACTCAACCCACCACTGTGTGAACAGATTATAATGTAAAGAGTTCGTTCACCCTTTCTAAGGCCACTAGCTTCACACACCAGTGGTCAGTGTTTCTTTTGACTTTGCGCTTCTGGTGTGGAAAATCCCGAAAAGAAACTGCCATCATTTGGCTTGGGTGGTGCATAAATTGGTACCGCGGACGACGTTAAGGGCGCCGCATGGAGCTGAACGACGCCACCTACCGGTGTGCAGGAGTTCTGCTTATTAAAAGTTTCCAGATCCAGTCTGGTGCCTGGGGTATATTCTAAGATAAGCAATCTGTGACTAGAGAGAGTCTCTACCAGGTAAGACATTCAAGGCTTGTAACTTGGTCTCCAGGACTCCTAAGGAATTGGCCTAGTCAGTTGAAACTCGTTGTTGGAGACCTTTTTTTGTTTGAATGGAAAGTTTACCAACTTAGAGGATATTGGAATGTTTTGACTGTAAACTCAGAAGCAGTGACTAATAGAACTAATGTGTCCAGCCTTTATTTCAGAGCCACAGTAGGAGAGAACAGACCGATTACATTCAAGCTGGATATGTTGCATCTTTCTTTCTAGTACTGTGACCCATTCACTGAGAACAACCGAATGTTTAAAGATCTCCTAAACACTCCTCTCTGGACAACATTATCCATAGTACTCAAGGTTATTTGAAAATCTAGCTCGACAATGTAAAAATTATGCCCATGTTTTGGGTCATATCAAAACCCAAGATCCTATTACAAATGTCCCTATTTGTTTTCTTAATCGTGTCCTATTCTTTTCTGAATTAAAAAAAGGAACAATTAATGAATTACAACACTCATAATATGCTTCCTATCTGACGGTCGCTTGTGAACTCTCTGTAGTCGCAGTGCCCACCAGACACGGAGTTCATTGTTTTTTTAAATTGCTATCTCGTGCTGTATTAGGGTTTCTAATTCATACCAACCTCTGCAGTAAACCTTAAATGCTCAGCTTTACTACACCTAGAGGGCGAAGTGCCCAATTAGGGTAATTTGGTTATCCATTTGTAGTATGATTAGCCATGGGACTCAATTAGTAAACAATAGTACCACTTAGGAAACTGCCCAATAACCACTGACTACTCAGTACCATAAGGAAAGACCTCACAGTTTTTGAACAGGACAAGCACAACATCAAATATCTGAGTTTGGCAGCAATAGTGCCTGCAATTGTAGTGACCAATTAGAACAAATTCTGGATTCTCGAATGTTTCCCATGCTAGAAAGGCATCAAGTAGAAGAAGGAAATCTCCATACTATAAGGTGATGGCCTTTGGTATCTTACAGCCCCTTAGCTGAAAGTAAACGTTATGGGAGAATTTTTATTCTCATCTCAAAAATTACCTACAAATTGACAATTCAGGAGGTCAAAGAATGCCACCTGTTTATTGAGGTGGAGTAACAATTCAACTAGGGCTGTTGCTGCTTTCACAATATATCGTGATGCTCCTGAAAGTGCATATGTACGGGTATGCCAATTGAATTTAAACCAGGATACATTTTGACACTTGGGTTATGTTTCTCAAATATGACATTTGGATTATATTTGACACATCATATGCTTCATAAAGCTAAGATTGGTACAGCATAGTTTTAGTTTTTTGGTTGTATTCAACACATATTACTGTACACAAATCCAGAATCATGAATATTAGTAGAATAGCATCACATGAAGTTAATGCCGTAGTACCATTAAGTTTATATTTGTCAGGTTGTAGGGTTATGTAAATGCCCTTTGAATCAAATTATGAGAAAACAAACACTGGCAGCTGCCCTGTGTTTTGTATCCTTACAAAACCTTTTCAAAGATAAGGATGTCTTGGATCCTATTAGTGACTGTGGTTTTCAAAGTCATGGACTTTAAAGGGGCGCAGAGAATGAATTGTGTGTCTAGGAAACAGTAGGAAATTGATTGTGTGTGTATTGCACTTGAAGCCTGGATTGGCATGGAAGGGTATAATGTTTTGTGCTAAGAGTAGAGACATTTGGATTATGCGGAGTTATTTATCATTTTAAACATACATCTATACCAACTGCTACCTGAACTTTTATCTGGGTCCCAATTTTGTTAATCCCATTTTTGTCCCCTCACTTTAGAATGTTCTAACTTCAAATACACAGTCTTTATTGATGCTCTTGGGACATTATTAGGCCTTACTGACATATGTACACGGAGACTGGTGTTTTACAGACATTCTTATCCTCAGCAGATGTTTAGCTCATCATTAGCGGTGAAGATATTTGGACTCTCATGTATTGTTATTGTTACACTCCTGTTTATTTGATATGGGCAGTAATCGGCCTTCACTTTTTTTGTTATATGAATTTGTGGATATCATTTCCCAAAGTTTTTATTTCTCTTATTAAATTTAGTTTGACAACAAATTAGCAAAACAACCTCCGCTTTACATGCTTCTTTCACCCCTCATCTCTGGGTAGTAATCATACACCGCACTTGTTCATTACATCACATCATTACAGACTGAGTATCCTCCTTATTATTGTGGACTTCTTGAACTCTAAGCAATGTATGACTTAATTAACCACTCATTGCCCTACCATACCGTTCTCAGGCGTTCATTGCACCGGCTCACTTTTTGACCCTCCAGCATCCATCCTCCCCACATTTCCCATATTTTTTTCTATTAATATGGATATTTGACCGATGATTATAGAAATCCTGTTAGGACTAAGGTTGTACCTTCCCCATTGCAAAATGGCGGATAAGATCTAATAATAGTAATGCTAGGTATTTGCAGGTTTCAATTCTGTCCCTTTTAAGATAGGGCCTAAACAAGAGGCTCTGGAAACTCCTTGGATCAAGGTGTGGTAACGCTGGCTAATATTCTTAGTGAGTTTTTATCTCTTAATCACTTTTACGCTTTGGCCACGATTATGGTTTCACTGGTTAAGTAGTTAATTATGTGTTACATTATTGGTGTCTTAATTGCAGAGTGCAGCACTCCTTGACTCACAGCATTGCAGGTTTTCACTTAATTGCGAGAAGCCTCTTCTACACTGCGATACGGTTTTGTCAAAAAACTGTGTTTTTTGTTTGACTTTTCTGTTACTAAGATGACCAGCTTTTAACACAGGAATTATGGGGAGCTTATATGCATGTTATTCCATTTAGAATGAAGTTTCCACACTGGAACCAGCCGTGCTTATACCACAATTTGTAGAGATTTGAATTTTATTCATGTAAGTATATACATATATCACAGTTCTGATTTCATGTTGCTTTTAATTAGATTAACTCACACTTTGGTGCTTTGAGGTTACACAGGATGAGAGGAGACCCGGATCAGGTTTCATAGGCTGACAACACGTAGCACTTTAAGATGTGTATGTTTTTTAATGATGTGCACAATGGGTGAGGCATTTGACACTTAATGGTTTTATGGGGATACTTTTTTAGCACTACGTTGGTAGTGGTTACTGGTGGGGCGCACAAGTTTGTACAGTGGTAACTATATCATAATTTGATTTAATGGTGACTTACACATATTGTGCTTTCTGTATTGTAGACCAAGATACTTCATTGAAACTGTCAAACATACTAATGACGGTTTGGGATACTTTGGTGAATACTTACTATTCTAAGGTGTGTTCACTTTAAGCTATAGCTATCATTATACAACTATAACATACTCTTACTTTGGGGACCTACTCCAAATGCATTGCCTGAAGATAAACCCCCATGGACCTAGGCTGCTATCAATATGCAAAGATAACTACATTGCATGAGTGCTGCAAAGCTTTTGTAAACTGAAGATGATTATCGATACACTCTGAACATTAAAGTTATTGTATGGACTGCAGAACATCATCTTGTAATGGTTTAGGAATTACCCCTTTATGCGTGCTCTTGAGTCTGTACACTGCATGCATGTTATTTTGAACTCACTCCTTGCGTGATGGATTGTGGTTTCACGCATGACGTCAAGCAAATTATGGTAAATGTATGTATATTTTCTAGTCCCGACGAGGTCTAAGTGACAAGGTCGAATGGAACACTTGTTGGTTAGAAGCCCTCGGGCTCATTAATCCAGGGTCCAGTTATTCCACAATGCCAGGCAGGCTTCAGATGATTCCCAGCTTCACTCGGTGAAGCCCTTGTGCAGTGTTCTTTCCTCTACACTTCCAACGGCAGTGATGAATGACCTGCCACGTTAGTCCGCAGTGGAAAATCTTCAGATTCAGGTCTTGATTCAGCGCCCCTTAAATGAAAAAAAAAATGGCAGTCAGTTCAAATTGTATATCCGTTAATAAAAATGATTACAATAAAAGATCAGTATGGCATACAGGAACTGCTGGCCTCAAGCTTGACATTAATTATTGATTATAAGTAGTTTTTCCTGTACATGTATATTGCCTCGCCACTGCATTACAAGTGCATTATATATTATGGCACTAGAATACTGCGGACTAGATATCAGTCTCGTTGTAATGGGGTAATCTGTCCGCCAAACTCTAAATTAGGCCCTAGGCCTTTAATATTGGATTATGGTCCCAAAAAGTAAAGCTAAAACTATTGTTTATATTTTATTCAATGTAACTACATTAAATGCTCCCTAATAGATTAAAGCATGTTCTGCTGCTAACTGTCATTTATCTTCCTAATTCTGACAATTAAAGACAAGCTCCTTACATGTCTGAAATGTTTTAAAGGGTGTCTTGCCTCTGTAACAATGCTGGGCAAATACAAGGAATATATGACAGAGATTGATCAATGTAAACACATAGCCCCTGTTTAGGTCGAGCCTAGAGCAGCGCATGCGCGGCTTGCTTGACTTTCAGTAAGGGGGTTTTCAAAATGCTACCAGAGGCTTTTGCTGGCCTCAAGCTTGCGTGTATGTGCGCGTGAACACGCGCAGCCGCCATCTGTCTTTTCTCCGTCACGGGTAATTAAGTGCATTGCGATCGCGATCACTTTAACTTTCGGCTCCCGCGCGGCCAATGCTTTTCGCGCGTGCTTGTTATCTCTATCTCGAGCTTTTTTCATAACTTGCATGTTGGTGTTGCAGTGTTTATTCTTGTTTCGCTTGTGCTTGTTTCCTTTTTGGTTTATTATGTTTTTGTTCTGCCTTTTCTTTATTCTTCCTCCTTATTTTCGTCGTGCCTCCCACTGTGTCCTCCTAGTTCTGCTGTTTCCCTGGCACGGGGTCTTCTTTCAAGCTATTCCTTCTGCTTAGTCTTCCCTGCTGCCCAAGAAACCTCCGCCGATGGGCTATATTCGCCCTGGGGGGGCGTTCTCCTCGCGGGCTCCAATCGGCTATGATGACCCAGCCGGGCGTAAGGGCACTCACCCTGCTGCTCCTGTTCCTGCAATCTCAGTTAGCAGGCGGCGTAATCACTCGGCCTCGCTATCTAGCCCTCTTTGCCTCCCTGCGATCACAATCTGGAACAGGAGTTTCACCCTGCCGCTCTCGCAGCACCGCTCCCTTTCCTTGCAGGCCCGGGTTCGAGGGCTCAGTCCGGATGCAGCCGTAAGGCGGCCGTCTTGTGTTCCTGCTGGCTGCCGCGGCCTCACCTCGGGGCCGTCTGTTTCCAGCCCCTGGATTTTCTCTGGAGAGAGAGTTCCCAGGTCACTCCCTCTCCTGCCTGCTAGCCTCTGCAAGACTGGTCTCAGATGTCTGCCCCGCCCTATTCAGCCACCCGAGTCACTCACTTCACCATCTGCTGCTATCGACGCTGTCTTCCCTTAAGGGCTTCTGCCAGGTGGGTGTCCGGATTGCTGTTTGCTTTTCGTCATGGCCACTTCTGTTGCTGTGCCCTCTGGGCCGCGGGCAAATGGGCCTATGCCGCCACCTCCGGAGCAGGCTGCAGGCCCCGAATACTTTGTGTTCCCACTGTTCTTTGCACTGGGATCTGCTGGGTCCCTACTTTCGCTGTCGGGGTGTTTTTAGATTATGTGTTCCAGTATCACTTCTTTTTAACGGGTTATAACAGGATTACGGGGTCCCCGGAGACCCGATTAATAGAGAGCTCATGGCCATGTTGCCAGGCCACGCTCCCCTATGTTTATTTTTAAGTAGGCCCAATTCATCACCCCTTACCATCATGCGTGATGGTTGGCATGAAGTTCTTGTGGTGATAACCTGCATTTAGTTTTTGTGCATTACAGCCAATGAAGTTCACTTAGGTTTCATCTGCACAAAGGGCACTGTTCCAGAAACCTGGTTCATTCAGATGCTGTTTTGAAATGCTAAGGTGTAGTAAATTTTGTAATCCATTTTATATGAATATTTTACAACCTTGAAAAAGTCAAGTTGACGAAACAGAAACACTTGTCGGCTGCTTTTGTCTATTGTATGTAAACACTGTAAGAATGGAAGGATGTGAAGAGGACTACACTATCAGGGGAACTTACGGCATGTTTACTAAATTTGTCTTGGACTCTATTTGAAATTCTTGGGTTACTTGATGTTAAATGGTCTGGTATAAATATTGCTAAACATATAGCCCTAGATTTTGGTTTCAAGAACTGTCATTGCGCCCTTGGTTGGCAGGGGCATTTACCATGAGAGCACCTAGGAATTCTGTGTACGTTGTATCGATTTACTGTACCCCTTCATGATGTTAATGACAGAGGTGTGAATATATGTGATCGCCACCAATTTATCTGTAACACTTTATGGAAGCCACTCAGGTTCTGAAGGACAAGAAATTGTGCAAAGCACAGAACATTAGAAAGGCAGGACTGAAAAGGGTTCAGGCCTTTCAAATTGCTCCTCTCCACAAACAATCCAGCGACCTGCATATATGGATTTTGTGGCGGACTTTTTAGCAGCCAAGATGATGCCTGTAATCTCTGTTCAACAGATAGGCGTACCATATACTTCTCTCCCAATCTGGGGGAGAAGCACCTTCAGAAACAAAATTGACAAAAAAAGGAATAGGTGGGAATATGTAAAGCAGGCCCCACGACCAATTGAACTGAAGACTTTCTTCAGGGAACTATTCAGAAGACATTGTGTGGCACAAAACCAATGCTACTTCTTGTTCAGGGCTATGGTGAGGCTACCAATGCATGGCTATCACAATATGGAGAAGCTCACTTTTGTTTCTTCAGGTTGAAGCTCTCAGTTATGGTTATTGAGGGAGAGATGATTCAGCGCATCCTCTATCATTCTGGGAACCTGCAAGGTGGGCCTCTATTGGAAAGAAGCCCACTTGCTATGCCCAGCTCATAGCCATATCACCTCCCAACACAAGGTTCTAGACCATACACTGTCAACATCTTCCTGCGATGGGAGGGAGGAGTACCTTCAAAGTGAGGTGGGCAGACTGCATTTCCAACACCTTTATATGTAGGTGAGGCGCCAACACCGATAACCGGTCCTGCACTGTGTTGTCCCCTAGGTTGGCACTACAGCACAATGAGGAATCTGTTACCATGGTAGCCTGCAATTATGGAGGCTGAAGGGGTGATCCACAAGAAGGTTCGAGGGGCACATACAACAGTGCAGATCCGGCTCAACAAAATCAGAGCTATGAACATCAGCTGAGCGGCTAGCTTATGCTGTAGGCACAATCTCCCCTCACACTACTGAGGGGTACTCATGTGCCCTATGGCATGGGCCAACAGCATGCACTAGGCCATCAGGCCTAATAGGTGTAGGACTTGGAAATGGAGTCTGAACTAGAAACACTGAAATTATCTATATTATCTGCAATACTTTGAGGAGGACGAAGAAAACCATTCAAGGACGTTGGGTCTAGAACCACACCCATGAACATCAGCCTCTGCATGGGGACTTGATGGGATTTCTAGTGAAAGCTCAAGTGGTACAGCAGAAACATGGCACGCGTAAGATGGTCAGTGGCCAGCCACTTGGATCCTCCTTCACTAGCCAGTTGTCCAGGTATGGAAATACAGGTACTCCCGACCTCTGTGAAGTCACCACACACCTTCCTGTGTGCTGTCGTCAGTCCAAGTGGTATTGTTGAGACCCAATGGTGAACCTCCACGAATACCTATAAGATAGGATTGACAGATGAAAGCAGGTGTATACCTGGTGACACTAGGGAGATAGAGAGTACTTTTCTTAAACAGTTTTCATGTATATCACTTCCCATGATGACCCAGAAGTAATTTTGTTCAATCTCGAATTGGAATAACTTAAATGTATTCCTTATCAAGTCTTGAGACCTCTGTAATAATGTTAGTGGCCAGCAAGTGCCACTTTTTTCACGGTACATATACTTTAAGAGAAAGGGGTGTTCCATTTAATATTTCATTAAAATGAATGTTGGAAGCTAGATGTCACCTACCAAAGACTCAATACAGCAGCCCGAGTGAAATCAAGCAAAAGACCAGGTAGAGGCATGAGAAGCTCCTGGAGTTATTTACACGCATAGCGTTGTGCGTCATAAACCGTTTTCGGTGTGCACTTGCACAAGTCTTGTGTTATAAAACTAAAGTTGGAGTGGGCTGGTGAACTGTTTTAATAATGGAATTGGAGCTCAGTGTCACATGCTGTAGTGAAGGCTCTAGCGCGGAACTTGTGAAACAAAGAAGGATGTCGAGGCACATTCACAGGTAACATTACTCATGAGCAGGATGAGGGGACGATGTAGTGCCCTTTGTGGTTGTGCTAGTGGCATAGGCTGAGCAATGCAGAAGGCCGAACAGCACTGTTGTCTTTGTTACAAGGGGATTGGCAGTCGCAGGTGACAAACAGCACTTTGAGCAATCTCCACAAAGCAGGGGATCACCCCGTGGGTTCTTGTGTTTTTACCTCGCACCATACAGACCGCTCCACAACACAGTGTTTTGTTGTCTCTCCGAAAAACATGGATAGTGGTTGCAGTAATTAGATTTCTTTATTTGTTGAGGTCATGCTGTAGAGTGATAGAATCAAACGTCTCAAGCAACCCTTCTCTTGAGATGCAATTACAGTAGGAAATTCTTCTTCAGTCCTGGAATGTTTCCTATTGTTTCTGGAATAACAGCCAAACTACCTGTCGCTGGCTGAATCCTTTCCTTTGAATTGGAGCACAGTGATCCTTGAAGTAAAAGGGGACATTGATATCTTCATATAGACCAGTTTATATCCAAAGACTATGGTAGTTGAAGTTGATCAGCTGGTCAAATTTTTGAGGGACCCAATGATTAACTTATGCACATTCCAAGAGGTACACTTGAGTCCCAATGAATTGGTATGTCAAACTGTGCAGTCACGCTGGTTACCTTAGTTAGGATTAACACCCCATTTTGTTCACTGGGTTAGTAGATCTGACCTTGACACTCCTACAGCCAATCAGTGACTTTTGCTGAGCACAGTTCTCCTAGCTATCGCTAGACACAGAATGTGTTGACAGTCAGTTCATCTCTTATGATTGCGACTATGCACTTTGCTAGTCACCTAGTTTACAATGTAAATATAAATGTGTTGTACTTGTATAGCGCACTGTTACTCTAGGGTGTCCTGGCGCTGTACTCATACCGCTGGGAACCCTTCCTGGCTTTTCCCTGTGAAATGTCCACTCCTGGGCACCCCCAAGGTGAAGCCAGGCATCCCAGCGCTGTTGGGGCCGTTGTGGAGATTAAGCAAGCCATTGCCCAGAGTTGCAGAGTGGCACCCATGATTAGAGTAGGCACCGAGTAGAGAATTAACAGGTCCGAGGAAATTGAGCCCAAGACCCACCGAGGCGGGAATTGAACCCTGGTCCTGGGCCAGACCTCTGCATCAGGGTCTGCCGCTCTAACCATTGAGCCACACTTCTCCACAATGGCTGAGGAAGAGAGGGGGACAAGGAGAGAGCAGTGCAGGGGTCATACAGGACAGGGGAATACACAGGCGCCGTTGTGTAGGTATATTTAAATCGGAGTTTCCACAGGAAGATAATTTTTTGCTTCTCTAATAACTATGGAGCAGTTTAACGGATCAGCACAAACGTTTTCCCCCCAAAAAGTTAATTCTTGGCTCATTTACACAAAGATTTTATGCTGATCTGTCATGTTGGGACCAAGAAAAGGGAGTGGGATTGAATCACACATTCAGATTTGCGCGCCTAAACTGTACAGAACATTTTGTGGAACCATTATGGGACTTGGCCCCCGTGTCCTAAAAACATGTTTAAACAAGCATTGGCATAGCCAATAGGTCTTGCCTTTGGTATGTTATAAGTGTTTAGTTATCCAGCACAATATCCTTGGTACAACAACATTAACTGTTGCATGGCTAAACACTTATAAGGTCCCAAAGGCGAGACCTATTGCCTATGCCAATGCTTGTTGTCTTTCTGTGCTGGGTCCCAGGAACCTATGTCTGCGGACTGTAATCGTAGAACATGGATCTTAATGAATTTATGCCAGGAGCTTCAGTGCATGCCCAAATGCAAATAGCTAGGTGTGATTCCCAGATCATACCAAATAACGCTACAGTTGCATATCTCAGAATGTTTAACAGTCGGTTTTTAAAATGGAACTTTTTTTAACGCGTTTTCTCATTTCACTGAATGGTTTAGTACGAGTTTTTCAAAAGTTGTAACCACAAAGACCTTTTTATTAATATGTCTTGTAGTCTATTTAGTAGACCAGTTCTTTGACTTATGAGTTTGACATATCCTTAATATGGTTTTTAATTGTGGGTATTGAATGGAGAAGCTAGCTACCACCGTATCTCTTCTACAGACTTGGTGAACAATTGGAAGCTGAGGATAGGTCACAAGAACGGTTCTCACTTTTGAGAGGGCACATATTATAAGTGCATGCTCCTGTTGGTTCCCGTAGGTTGCAGTGCTGACAGGGCCCAGCGACAACTGCTGGTTTACCACTGGTGGTCCGATTGACAGAACCTGGGTGACTGTGAGCATATAGTAGGTGACTGATTGACCGGATGAATGGGCGCGCCTGAAGCCTGTCTGGGATAGAATGTTCTCTGAGAGCGGGAGATATATTGTAGGGAGGCTGGAGGAGAATGGAAACTTTCTTGTATTGGTTGCCTTGCACTTTCGGTTGCATTGGGGTTGGCCCTGCTTGGGAAGGGACTGTGCAGGGCATGACAAAACAATTGTCAAAGAGTTGGATGAGTGGACATCAAGATGCCTTAAGGTGCTGATGGGTGTTTTCCTAGGGCTGTTTTCATCCCTTCATCCACCCTGGAGAATGGAGTAGCCAGTATCCCGTTGGCAACAAGGCACCACGTGGATGGGTCTGGACACTGGATAGTCTCTTACCTAACCCTGGAGGGCAAGGGGGTTGCTCCTCACCTCTGTTTGCCGGGTGACGTGGCACTATGATTGCGGTTTCGGAGTATTTTATGGCCGAGTACACACAAGAAGTGGAGTTACCCATCACATTAAACTCACCGGCCACTCACTACCTTCTAACATAGGTGCCCTGCCTTTTTCCTTAGACCTGGGATGCACTTTAGTCTAAACGAAGCTACAGGGACCAACAGTATGGGCTTTTGGGAAGCCCAGAAAATTATTCAGTTGTTACCTTCAATCAAATCAGTCTCCTGATGACATATGTCCAATAAAAGTGCTGCACGCTGAGCTCCCCCCTATACCTTTTGGGATAGGTTCTATTTTTAGTGCTTCATTTTCTTCAGGTATTGTCCAGAGCAACCCGAAGAACAGTGTGTTTAAATCTCTTCTGAAAAAATCTGTTGGATCCCAGCCACACGAGAAATTATCGACCTATCTTTGTCCTACCAGCCATAGCTTTGTTAGAGAAAAATGTCTCTCGGTTCGGAAAATGAAAAGTTGCTGGATTAATCAGAAATAGAGCTTCACACCGGCATGAGCACAATGGCTTAGTTACAGTTATAGATTACCTAAGGATGAGACAGGCCTCTGGTTATCCGACTTGCCTCATTATTGCATTTCTCTGCCCCTTGTGTTGCGGTCAAACATTCCATTTTACATGACAGATTGACAGCGTTTGGGCTTCTCATTGCCACACTTGTTTGGTTATCATATTTTCTATTGTGATGCAGTTGCTCATTCCCTCCCCTATCGATCCAGCCTCATTTCAGTGTCATCCCGGGCCCCCTCACTCTCACCTAAATGATTTAATATTCAGATAAGGTGCATGATTAGTATCATCAGATCATTTGGTTTTGACTGTATATTTTATGCCTCCGATTCCCAGAATATTTTCTGATCTGACTGTACTCCAAATAATTTGTAAAACAATCTTCAATTCTGTCTCCTACATATACAACCCTGGATGAGCACTAATATGTTGAAATTGAATGCAGACAACGGAGAAAATTTCATTTTTGGCAATAACTGCTTGTGAAGTGCTTGTTTCTGGCCTAGTCACCTCGAAGCCTCTGCAATACATCCTCTCATCTTGTCATTTTTGAGAATCTTGGCTTTTGATTTGACAAGGATCTCACAATGGATAGCCAAGTAAATCAGTTTCCTTGGCTTTCTTCTTTCAACTGCACCAGGTGAAAAAGGTCCTTCCCTTCACTGCACAGCAGGCGAAAAATGGTTGGTGGTGACGTTTTATGTAGACTCAACTGTGCTAACTCTGTGTTCTAGAATTGCCCTCCAGGACTGAGATTGAAATGTCCCATGCATGGTGTACAGTTGTGTTCCCTAATCCTGAGTGCCCAACAGAGAGTACCTGGTATCCTAGTTTTTGATTCTGGCCACAGCTTCACACTAATCTAGAAAATGTACGAAGGCTTAGGCCTATTTCTTGACATAAGTAAGGTCCTGGACATATCCTGCTCCTGGAAGGGCACAGAGACCGTGCTGTCATTTGTTGGACAGTGTGCGAATGTCCCTGTCATGGGTTTACCATGTAGCGCGATGGAGGCACCCTACTGTGATTTGTGAATCAGTAATTGTGGCCAGGCATTTTTTATCTTTGTCACTGGACTTGAGTCCAATTTGCCCACTCATGTAAAATTCTGCTTCTGGGCACTGTTGGATCTTAAAGCTAACATCCCAGTTTATGTTATGCACGTTTGTATATGTGTAACCTGTGTGGTGCATGCATGATGTGTATGAGTGAACCAGAGTATTGGCGGCCTGTGGATTCCATTTTGGAAGCCCTGGGCCTACCTGTACTGAAGGAGGAGGTGAGGGTGTTTTCCCAGACAGTGAAGTGTATTGTTGACATTCCTGGAGGGAGGAGGCCTAGGCACTGAGGTAGGGAAAGAGGAGACAAAGCTCCTTTAGAAATTTAATTATATCCTTTTGCTCAGGAGGTTTCTGATTAGTCTCCTTGATGTTGCTATTTGTTAGATGGTCGGGGTGAGGGATGGGACTCAGTCCCCGTTGTTCAGACTGTGAAGGATCCTTGAGGTGAGGCCTGCCTTGTTTACCTGTACTTCATCACTGTTAAGTGTTTCTGTTGGGAGCCAGGTTCAGAATGCTCACACATTTGTGTGCCTTTCTTGTGGGTGTTCTAACCTAAGATGACCATGGTGTTAGTAGCATCACTTTACACAAAGGCTGTGTCTAGAAGATAGACTGGAAAGGACAAATGACAGAAGAGCCATCCAACGTGGTTGTGAGAGTGCAGACGGAGAATGCACATCCCCTTTCTGCTTTGACTGTATTAAAGTGGTACCTTCCCAAACATTTTATGTTTCCAGTTCCAAGTCCTCTTTGACTAAGGAAGGTGGGTGCTTTGCAGAGTACCCAGAGGACTGCATCCAGAGCTAGTGTCTGCTGGGAGTCAGCTTCACAGAGATGAGGGGACATCACCTGAAGTCTGACCTGAGAGTAAGAGCTGTCTCCCTACCTTTTTAAAAAAAAAAAGTTTTTATTAACATTTTCCGTTAATTGGTACATAATACTGCATACTAAGGTATAGAAATAATTACGATCATTCTTAAACACATTGAGTACATCTACATGTTCTTCAGCACAGTTTTCCTCCACGTGCCTAGCGACACTGCAATGTGAATTGGCGGATACAGCATAGCCCCCCGGTCTGTAAAATTATTCGCTGACATCAGACACCGACTCAACCCTAGGCGGATCACAAATGTTGCCTCTGAAGGCATTCCACTTTCCCCATAACCGTGTCCATTTCTTGGGGCACCCCTATGCATATATACCATATATACCACTTTCTCTGCTATCATTGCGCCGTCCATGTCACAGCACCACTGATGGTAAGTGGGAATTCGTCTCACTCCCCAGTGATGGGCTATGTTCCGTTTTGCTATCGTCATGCCTAACGTCGCCCAATTTTGGGCTGTTTGGTTGAGGTCTGTCAGCTCCCAGATATTTAGAAGACATCGCTTGGGCTCCGCCCACCCGCGAGATGGTGCGCATTACTGCTTCCCAATATGGTTGTAACTCTGGACAATCCTACAGTATGTGGTCAAAGGTACCCAGCCCAACACACTGCCGTAAACCGAATGGTGTCAGCACGTCCCATGCGGTGCATAGTCGTTCGTGTGTAGTAGATGCGATGGAGAATTTGAAATTGCACTAACTTTAATCTAGAGGGGATTGCTACCTCTCTCGGGGAGGACAGTTCTTCCTGCCAGTCTGTCTCGTCCAGTTCCCATATGTCGGTCTGCTATCTGTCCCTGAGGGTTTTTGTGGGGTCTGGTTTGTTGTTTATAATTTTGCGATACGTTTGAGATATCGCTTTTCTCGTCATGTGGTCCATCAATAATCTATCCTCTAGTGGTGAGGCCCCCGGAAGCTCAGTTTCCGGCGGGATGAGTGTTGTAAGTGCGTGGCTAACCTGCATGCAATGGAAAGTTTCCGTCGGTGCCATCCCATATGTTTCCTGGAGCTGGGTGAATGGACTGATCTTACCCCTCTTCCATAAATCCCCAACCCGGGAGATACCAATTAGGTCCCATTGTTTAAATCCCTTGGTGTTGCGTAATTTGCCTAAGCGTTGGGTTTCCCACAGTGGTGTGGCTTGTCAGTACTCCCTCCCAGACAAGCGTGGGTAGTGCATTGAACCATATTTGGACGGTGTGCGCCACTGGCCCTATGAGGTTAGGTCCCCAAAGTTTATTATAAAGTGCTCCCATGACGCGCCAGGCCCCCCCCCCCCTCTCCCCCCCCCCCCCCCCTCCCAACCGAGGACATATCTGTCCATACGGAATGCCGGTTCCTCTTGTGGAGCATGGAGCCCAATGGTTTATTACGGTGAGTTATGATGACCAATAGTATACTTTTATGTTTGTAAGGGTGATTCCGCCATTGTACCAGCTCTTTACCAATTTATGCATTGCTATACGGGCGGGCTTCCCGTCCCAGAGGAGATTGCTGACTTTGGTTTCAATGGCTTTAAAATAGTTGGGGGGAACCGCAAAGGTGGTATTTCGCAGGGCATATAGGAACCTAGGGAGCGCCTTAATTTTTTTTTTGTGTAAAATTTTTTATTGTTTTCACAACAGTTAGAACAAAAGGACAACGAGACAGACCTTGTACAGGAATCTCATGACAAATTCCCACCCAAATGCACAATTCCTCAACCCAGCCCACTTCCACTGCATTAAAAAGGACCACGTTCCCCCCTCTCCCCGTCCCCCCCCAAACCAACCTAACCTTCCGAATCAGAGGAGTCCCCATCAGACACGGGCGGTGGATCACATATTCCTCCCCTGTACTTGTTCCATGCCCCCCAAACCTTGGCCCACTTGCGAGGGCAGCCCCGCCTGACGAACACTGACCGCTCAGCAAACATGGCTGCATCCATCTCTCTCCGCCACACCGACAGCAACGGCGTCTCCGCCGCTCCCCACCTCTGGGCTATATTTCGTTTGGCCGTCATGATCCCCAGCGTCACCCAGCCCTGCGCCTGACGATCGAGATCATTGGGTTCCCACACATTCAGCAAACAGCGCCGGGGTTCCGGCAACAGCGATATCCTGCACACCTGTGACATTGTACGCAGCACCCGTTTCCAGAACACCTGAAGAATGGGGCACTCCCAGACAGTGTGGTAAAAGGTTCCCTCCTCCCCACAACCCCGCAGGCAGAAGGGGTGAGTCGCCCTACCCAGCTTGTGTAGAAAGCATCTGGTGAAGTACGAGCGATGCAAAATGCGGAGCTGCACCAGCCGCAGCCGTGAAGATATACCCGCCTCCCGCGGTGAGGCCAGCGCCTCACGCCACTCCGGATCATCAAAGTCACCGATCTCTGCTGCCCACCGTTCCCTCAGGGGCCCCAAAGGGTCTGGCAAGTTGTTGATCAGTTTACGATACGTGAAGGACGTAGCCTTCTTTGGCATGTACTCCGTCAACAGTCTATCCTCCAACGGGGACGCCTCCGGAACCTGGGCGCCAGGAGTCAATTGCGCCACCAGTGCATGCTTCATCTGGAGGTACCGAAACCATTCTGAGGGAGCCAGCTCGTATTGCTGTTGTAGACATGCAAACTGGACGACCGCCCCTTTTTGCCACACGTCGCCTACCACTGAGATTCCGATATTGTCCCAGGCATCGAACCCTTTGCTATCCCTCAAGCGACCCAGCTGCTTGGCGTCCCAAAGGGGCGTGAGTTGAGTCAAGACCCCCCGCCATCCCAACCTGGCCTGTGCCGCATGCCAGATAACTACAGTCTGCTTAAGGGGGCCAATCAGCTGCGGGGCCCGTCGGGCATCGTATAGACGGGACAGCATACCCTTCTCCCCCAACACCTCCCTGTCTGCCTTAAATGCGGGATCAGACTGAGGCGCATGAAGCCACTGGTTGATCACCTTAAGCTGCGCCGCCCAGTAGTAGAGTTGGATATCCGGGAGCGCCAGGCCCCCATCGTACCATCCACGAATCAATTTTGATTGCGCAATGCGCGCCGGTTTATTACCCCAGAGTAAGCTGGAAACAAGCGCAGCTATCGTGCGGAAGTAGGTCGGAGGCACCAGGTACGGAGTGTTCTCCAACACATAGAGAAACCGTGGCAGGGCCATCATCTTGAAGAGCGCCGCCCTCCCCACCAGTGTTAGAGGCAACGCTCCCCAGTGCTGCAGGAGCGCCTTAATTTTGAAGAGGGCCGCTCTTCCCTCAGCGTCAGCGGCAGGGAGCGCCAGTGCTTCACCATCCCGTCTGAACCTACCCAAGGGTTCCAGGAGGTTTTTTTCCGTGTACTGCTCGGGGTGTGATTTTATATATAATCCTAGATATTTAAACCCATTTTCCGCAATCTGTATCTCACAGTGTCTAGGTAGTCGCGGAGGAGGGCCCATAAGCACATACAGCAGTGATTTTCCCCAGTTAATGGTATATCCTGAAACTGTACCATATGCAGCGCAAATGTCTAGAAGGCAATTAATGGAGCGTGTGAGGGATGCCGTCTACAATAACACATCATCCGCATACAAAGAAATACGGTCTTCCCATCCCTCTTCCCACTTGAGCCCTCTAATGACCGGATCTTGTCTAATCCAAGCCGCCAATGGCTCAAGCACCAGCGCAAAAAGTAGCGGTGACAAGGGGCAGCCCTGTCTAGTCCCCCTGCCCAAGGGGAAGTCCGCCGAGATACGGCCATTCACTACTACATGTGCTAAGGGTTTCGTGTAGAGTAGTTGGACCCATGCACAAAACCGGGGACCAAAGCCCAGGTGTCGGAGGACTGCAAAAAGAGAAGGCCATTCGACTGAATCAAATGCCATACGTGCATCCAGAGAGAGGATGACAGCGTCTTCCTCTATGAGGGGTATACGGGCCATGACGCCATGCAGTCGCCTCAGGTTAAGTGCCGTGTTACGACCTGGCATGAACCCTGATTGGTCCGAGTGCACCAATTTTGTGAGATAGAGTAGCAGTCTGGTGACCATAGTTTTAGACAATATTTTGGCTTCTGCGTTTAGCAATGAAATCGGACGGTAAGATGTACAGTCCTGCGGTGGTTTCCCTGGTTTATGTATTGCCACTATTGCCGCTAAACGTTGATTCCTGGGAAGTTCCACCTTTTCCAAACTGTCTGTATACATTTCCAGCAGGTGTAACGTTGGTTGACTCGCAGCTTTTTTATACATTTTTAAAGGTATCCCGTTGGGACCCAGAGCCTTCCCAGTGTGTAGCATGCCGATTGCCGGTATCAGTTCCTCTGCCGTCAAATCTGCCTCTAGGTCCCGCCGTTCATTAGGGGCAAGTGTAGGCATCTGAATATCTTTGAGAAATGAAAGATTGTCGTCTATCGTGGCTGTGGCGGTAGGTGTGTACACTTTCTCATAGTGGAGTGCTAGCGCGTCAACTATCTACTGTGGATCTGTCGTGCTAGCTCCGTTTTCCAGTCTCAACTGTGTCACCCACCGATTAGCATTCTCTCATTTATCTAACCAGGCTATGAGCTTGCCCGCCTTATCTCCAACCTCGTAAATAGTGTGTAGTGTTTTGGTGTACCTAATCTTCGCCTCCTCCCACAGGTAGTCCTGTATTCCTTCTTGGCCAAATCCAGTTAATGTGCGGTGGTGTCAGTGGAGCTTGATACGTGATCTGCTTCCGCGTATCCCTCTCAAGAGCCTCTATGTGACTCAATTGTTCCTGTTTATGGCATGTGATCAGTGAGATAGCTTGACCCCGCAGTACCATCTTGTATGCCTCCCACAGTGTCGTCGAGGATGTGACTGAGTGCTCGTTTTCCTCAAAGTACTGTTTTGTGGTTGTAAGCAGACCCTTCCATATCTTAGGGTTTTGTAGGAACCCAGAGTAGACCGGAAAGATGCGTCGTCGCCCCAGGGTTTGTGATGTGTATCTGAGTAGGACAGGGGAGTTGATGAGTACAGGCCCCAGCAAGGCCCGCTAGTACAAAGGGTTCGCCCTTCTGCGTACAAAATACTAGAAGGAAGTTGGCATGGAAACTGCAAATACAAAGACAAAGTTTATTAACCTTCAAAGGTGGTCCTACAACCTACGCAACACTCTACAGCATTGCACAGAGTAGTACATGGAACTCGTGCACATGGTCCCCTTTTATACACAGTAGAGGGGTTCATGAGTAGGCGGATACAACATGAAGCAAGATCTATGACCGTATATGGACATATTCAGTGCAGGATCGATATGTGGGCGGAGTTAACAGTTACTTGAAACCCGTAGAAAACATATTGGAGCAAGGCCTAATTAATGGCAGATGTGATCAGTTCTGGACATGCGCCAAAATGCACAAAGGAGTTTTTTATAGACTGTTGCTAGGCAAATCTCGGGAGTGACTGGCGAAGAGGTAGGACTCTCCTCGTGCAAAACACATGGTGTTATGGCCATACAAAATGGCGGACAGCTAAACATAATGGAGTCAGAACATTGGTCAATATAAAGCAGAAAACGTAACTTCAGACATGAAGAGCGCATGTCTTCAGTAAATGCTTAATCATATCGCTGTTTTATTTACAACAGAGTGATCGGAGATGCCTCTGGGCAAATGTGATACCTCCAGTATCCTCTCCAGGCCTGTCACTAATGTGAAGATGTAATCTATTCTTGATAGATTGTCGTACACCCCCAAACGGAAGGTGTATTGTCGCTCCTGTGGAAACTCGTGAACGCAAAGCATCCACGAGACCAAAAGCGTCAAGGAATTCAGATAACCGGAGGTTGATCCAGCTTTGATCCCTGGGGGGCCGTCGATCTATGTCGGCATCCACTGTGGCATTGAAGTCGCCCCCTATTACCAATTCGCCCTGTGGGAGTGTAAGTAGAAATTTACCCAGGGCAGGGAAGGTCACCCGATGCAGAGCCGGCGGGATGTATACTGACACTAGATTATACGGACGTCCCTCCCACTGGCACACTACAGCTGCGAAACGTCCTTGAGTGTCGGACCACTACCCTGTTACAATAATCTGGAAGCGTTTATTGATCAGGATGCCTACCCCTCGAGAGCCGGAGGAGAATTTGGAGTGCGCCATCATTTTGAAACCCCATCTATCTAGCTTTGTAAGCCGAGCCCACCAGGTGGGATTCTTGGATCAGGGCCACTGCTGGTGCATTGCGTTTAAGATATTGTAAGACTAACCCTCTCTTTATCTTATCTCCAAGGCTGTTTACATTCCAGGATATAATCGAGAGAGGGGTCCTTTTGTACTGGAATTCAATGAGTGTGTAGCCGAAGAGCCAGCCAGGGCATCCGCTTGTACCATATATTACATCCATAATGGGCAACATAAAGAACATTGCAATGCAACCACCATGCAAGTAGTGTGTATGTACCCAGTAATCTTGCAGTATACCTGTAACTTGAAGAAAAGCATAACATGAAACAGATCCCATCCCCCTCCCTGCCTCCCAGCTCTGCGGATTTGAAACTACCCACCACCCAAACTCTGCAGAGTGATTTGTCCCCATAACTTGGACTTGCGTGCGGGGAGGAGAGTAGTCCCACGATCACAGCAAACCATCCCCGTGGATAAAACAAAGTATAACGTGTAAATGGTCCAAGAAAAGTCTTAGTTCCAGGACAGCGGCAACCCTGGGTAGTGCTGAATGTGTAACGATTCCGGTCACAAGCATTGATCCGTTACAGACAATTCGGCCAACACCTGGGTCTGTCCATCTGAGTTATGGGGTCCTGTCCCATAACAAGTGTGGATTACCAGGTCCAGATTGCGTACTTAGTGTCAGCCTTTCTCCTGTTGTGGATCCTCCGGTGAGCCGGAGTCCTCCGATTCCGGGGAGGTCGCTCCCTGTAGTAGATATTGTTGTTTCTTTCCCAGCCTCTAAGGCCCAGACGCCGGGCGCCATCCCTCAGGCCAGTCGTTTACTTCCTCAGGAGTTTCAAAGAACCAAAGTTTCCCCTCAGCCTCTACTCGCAACTTTGCCGGGAATAACATCGAGTACTTCAGCTTACGGGCCCTCATTTCCTTCTTGGTCACTGCTGACGTATAGTTCGGCAAAAATGTTACAGTACAGTTCTCAATATGAATTGGAGGAGCAATGCTTGCCGTTTGGAGGATCACGTCTCAATGACGGAAGCTGAAGATTTGGGCGAGTATGGGCCTAGGGGGGGCTCCGGGTCGGGGTCTGCCACCCGACACTCGATGGGCCCTTTCGATCGAGAAGAAGTTGGACAGTCCCTGTGGTTGTAGCTGGTTCTTAACGAGGTCTTCAACAAACCGGTCCAGAGCAGGGCCCCCTGCCCTTTCCGGCACGACAATTATACAGACGTGATTGCGCCTTGAGCGGCCTTCCTGGTCATAGAGCTTTGCCGCCATCAGCTTATTGTCCGCTTCCAGTTTCTTGACCTGACGCTGTAAAGCAGCCGTGCCCGTAGAGAGGGTTGCTGTTGTGGTTTCTACCTCTGTGATCGGGGTGACCATTTTCTGGAAGTCTGCACGTATTAGTGAGATACCGGTAGAGATCGACCCCACCATAGTTTGAAGCTTAGTTAATGTGGTCATGATAGCTTGCAAGGTGACCTCTGCAGGTTTATCGGTGGTAAGGCTTTTTGCCTCCGCCTGTTTTTGCCCCAGACTGGTCCGGTGAGTCTTTATTGTAGGCGTATTTATCCAGTTTGAGTTGCTGTGCTGTTCATTGATCCCGATCCCCCATCCTGACTTGGTCTTCGTGTATCACCCTGGACTGTGTGTGGGGGAGGCAGTAGTCGCCGCTGCCTGTCCATGGGACAAGCAGCCAGGTGCGGTCTTTTGGTTTTCCTACCACCCTCCCCTTGTAGTATTAGTCTGAGAACGTGACAGTGGAGGTTTGCCGGTATTTGGCCTGTTCGTAGTCTGGATCGTATTTAATACCTCAGGGATAGTCTTGGTAGCATGTACCTGTGGTTGTGCTGCAACAGAGGAATCCACGGTAGTGCTCGCCCCTCTGCTCAATGATTTGGAATCTCTGCATTGTAGACCCCCCCCAGTTGCCTCGGGCCTCTTCTCAGCCCACTCCAAGTGCCTGTGACAGTTGTGGGTTAAACGTTTCACATGGCTCAAAACCTTAGTGCACCGCTGGCCCACAGGTTGTTGTACGATTGCCGATGCAGCGTTGGTGATTAAGTTGTGGATGGCGATGTGCAGGAGGTCCAGGCCCAAAGCACTGCCTGAGCCGCCACGGGGGGTGACACGACAGCCGCCACCAGCCCTGATGGATGTTCGCTCTTCCCACTATGCATAATCGGGCGCGTTTGTAAGCCCCGGGAGGCTCTCTACAGCAGACCAGAGGCGAGGGGGGCGGTCGATGGCAGACTACACTTATGGGCCTCTCAGTTGGTGCTGGGCTCCTCAGTACTAGTGTAGGCCCATCCTGCTGGCATGTACTCAGTGCAGGACCCCACTCTCTGCCAGGGCAGTCCTCAGATCTTCCACCGCCAGCAAGGCGCAACCGGGGGTTCGCGGTCCGGTTATAGGGCCACCGTACAGTCCTGTGCAGCACCCACTTCACCCCACCTTACGTGATCAGAGTAGGTCTCCGCTGTCCCGCATTCATTAGTTAGTGTGCAGGTCACCCGCTGCCATGAAGAGTCACGATCGGCTCACTTCCTCCCGATCGCGCCATTCAACTTGGTCCAAGCTGCTCGCGGGTACCTGGTTACACAACATCCCAGCTTCGCCGAGTGCTACAGGCCTTGTCTCTTCATCATGACGTCGGCTGTGCTTTATTATCCGCTCGGTGGTCGGGAGCCAATTATTTAGTTCCTTGGTGTTTCGGATGCTTTATTCATTGTTTTTCAAGCGTCCTGCGCCGTCAGATCTCCTATCGGATCAGTGGGGAGGCTGCCTTGATCCCGGAGCCTCACTATGCAGCGGCCATTTGCTTCGGCTGCTAGCCACGTGCCCCCACTGTCTCCCTGTCTCGAAGTGCCTGGAAGCTAACCAGCTTGAGAGGAAGAGGAAAAGAGTGAGCCATTCTGCAGGAAGATCTGATTGCCAGGGTGAACAGAAGCAGCTGACTCTGGAGCTTAAGGTCTGCCCACGAAAGGCTCGAAAGAGAGTGCCTGGGTGTGCTTTTGGATCGGAGCATTGTCTTTCTCGCCAAATTGCAAACCTATTGTGAATTGCCAGAGTGGACTGAGGCACAGTGTCCTCAACTGTGTGGTCTTGAAACAGACAGAGGAGCTGCAAGCCGTAAGTGTAGCTGGAGTAGACTGCTTGCTGCCTGCCTGCCATCAAGCATCTGCTGGCTGTTGACATGAGGGTAGCAAGGCACCTGTACCTGAAAACTACCACACATACTTTACCTTGAAAAAAGAGGAAGGTAGAAGGGAACAGGGAGGACCTTGAACCCTAGTGCCAGTGATTATTCTTAACTGCAATTTGTAGTGTGTGGAATTTTGTTTTCAAGGTATTAAAGTACTTCCTTTTATAAAAAGACAAGCACTGGGCAGGACTATCAGTTATTGCGCTGCTGACTGATGCAGTGCTTGATGCACCCTCACACTACCTCCTTAAGAAGCCAATGACTGCTCACTACTGCTGTCAGTCAAATGCTGCTGGAGGGATTGTAGTGACCTAGCTTGGAGAGCCATAGATGATGGACCTAGTAGCCCCTGCTTTCCCCATGGCCCGCTGAATGCGGTTTGGCAGATTGGTTTCCTGGTCTGAAAATGTGAACAACTACCAGAAGCATGTTGCAGACTACACTGGCTTTAATTGGAATAGGGAAGTGTCCCCACCATCCACCCTCGTATCTTAAAATATACCTCCTCAGGTTCCCTATCGTTATCTTGCCAAATGATGGGATTAGTTCCTCATTTCAGACTGACTCGTATGAAAGGCAGAGCTTATTCTGTGGTCTCTAAGTTGTGGAACCACTTGCTGTTACCGTTGCCTTGCATTCAGAATTGTTTCTTTTCACAAACCACCAAAAACCCATTTTATTCATTAGTCTTTTGGACTGCTGTCTAAATCTCTCATCAGTTCTAGTATTACCAGTTCTCGTTTCACCAGGCCTAGTGCCAAGAGGCCTCTGGGCAAACGTGCGCTGTCAAGTTAAAATTTTATTTATCCAATTTCATTCATTCTGGTGTGATGGGTAACATTGCTCTGTTGCAACACTGTACTCCACTGAGTATATGTTGAGCCAGCACTTCTAGTATAAATGTGATTCTTCGCATGTATGTGTGAGTGGATTATTAGATGATGCGCCCTATCCACCATAAAACATCCTGTGGCATTGTGTATTCTCACAGCAGGTCAGTCTCTACCCTTTTCACATAATGTTCATGTAAATGAGTTTGGTACATTGGATCCATGTTTCTGTACTTTTTTCCAGAGGGCACAGGGTAGCTCCTGGACTATCCCTAAATCAAGATGAGGCACTGTTGTAGGGTATGGTTTATTGTAGTAGGTGCTTCAGATAGGGTGCCCTGAATTACACAAACTCATTATTAGATTGGTCAAGACCTTTCATGCATTGTCCACCTCTTTTGGCCTATTTGAAAGGAAATTGTACTATACTCTGCTATGTGTCTTAAATTCCAGGCTGAGGGGCAAGTGTTACACAAGGCACAATTCCTGGAACAATAATTTTGGACAAAACCCAGATTAGTTCCTTGTACCTTTAGCAATCCCAAGTAACTGCTGGTGCAACTCTAAAGAACAGAGGAGTTTGAATGTCTTGATTCTTAAGCTGTAAATTGTTACCTGAATCTCAAGCATGATTAGGATTTGCTGCAAGCTATGCTATTCTGACAAATTGACATCTTTTCTCCGTACACATTTAACCACATACCAAGATATGAATGTTTTTTCCTTTACCTGTTGTGTTACAAAGGCCTTGTACATGGTTTTGGTGAAAGAAACGGATATGATAGAACATCATTTTTTCATGGAGAACATGTTGAGAATGACACGGGCATCACAAGGAACTGTTTGTGCTGGTATAGGATCTTCAGTAAATATTTACTAAATGCCAAGAATCAAAATATTGTTTGACAATTTAGATAAATGCATTTAAATTCATTTTGAAATCAAGCATTGACAATGCCAATAGGTCTGGCTTTAAAGAAATGTTGTATGGTAATGGGAATAGCAAAGGAATATATTATATGTAGTTGTGTGGAAGCAAATAACTGTGGATTAATGTTGCTGCAGATTAAAAGGCCATGCGACAGTTGCACTGTCAAGATGAGACCTGAAAATGCATGTAGGTTAAGGACTGCCTTCCTCCCATATGTGCTGCTGCCACAGACAATAAACATGAATTATCTAGTTATAAAACAAACTTTCACAGCATTACAATGTTATGTGTGTGCCCCTCAATGTTCAAGTTCAGGCATCTGGATAAATAAACACAATGATCACAGGAGGTGGAGGGCAACCACTTTTTTGTGAAAGCATGACATTTCTGCCCAATCAAATCATGTACTCCTGGCTAAAGCACCTCTCTATTGATGCTCACATACTTGTCTGGCAACTTGTGTGCTGTCAAGCCAGACCATAAAAACAACAAAACTGCTTTGATTGGTCAGAAGAATTGTGTTAGCAATTATAGCATTTGTATTTATAAGTCCCCTCGAACATATGAACTCCTTATATTTTTACAAAATACTCTTACTTTTACAGCCCCTTTTTTAGGTCGAGCATTCGAGACCTCTTGTATATACATATGTGTATGTACTTTGTGGGCTCTGGAGATCAGCCTTAGGACTTGTCTGCTTCCGCTCAGGGACTTTTTTTTCTGTTCAACTGCCTCTATTTAACTGTCTTAATAGAAAACGACCAGCAGAGGTCAGTAAAATACCACAATTGCTTTCTGCTTACGGACGTTATTTTTTTTATGTTTCTGGCAACTGCCTCTATTTAACTTTCTTGATAGAAAATGACCAGCAGAGGTCAGTAAAATACCAGAATCGCTTTAGCATCCTCTAGATTCCAGTCCATAGAATTTGTCTTCCACAAGCACCCGTAGACAATAATATTTTTTTCAAATCTTGTATTTTCAGTGATACGACCACCGAAGGCCCAGATTTTATATTAAAAACAGAGCTTTGGACTATACCATTTCCCGCCGAAAAGCAAAAATTCTCTCCATGTGTTCCCATACCTGCCGTGTCATGCAGTTTGGTGCTTATTTTCCCTCCATGTTAAAGAACAGTAGATGTGTCAGCACCCAGGCTAATGTGCTGCATAGCTAAATACATACAAGGTCCCAAAGGCGAGACCGATTGCATTGCAAATGCTTGTTTGCTATGTGTTGAATTGAAGTATTTCTGATTTACTATATTTCTGTTGACTCTTAGATAATGAATATTTGGCTCATCCGACTAATGCAGTTGCTTGAGTTGTAAATAATTTTAAATGAAGACTGTATTCTGGATGATGTTAAGCCCGTACTAGACCCTTCTTCAGATGATCACAGCACTTATAAACTAGCTATTATTTTCTTGTGTCATTATCCTTGAAAAGAAACCTATCTGATGAGTTGAGACCTTTATGGACTATTAGAATCACTTTTAGAGGGCCGCTTGGCATGCATAGGCTACTGAGACCAATCATGGGGGTTGAGGCCTTTTACTCCTGATGTCCCAAAGCCCAACCTAATATGGATTCTGAGCAACTGGGCCAAGTACTCATTCTGCACTTGACTCACAGGGTTAGCATGGTCCGAGCATTTCAAAGCTCCCTTGGGGTGGGCTGGTACAGGATAGTGAACTCGGGCTCACAACTGCAAATGTGCACAGCAATAAATCATTATCAAATCAAATACTCACTTTTATGACAACATATTTCTACCAATATCCACACATTGAGACAATAATACATCCACAAACAATTACACAGCGCTTCCTTTAGGTCGGGCTCTACTGTTTGGTGGTTCCCTGTCCCACTCACTCCGTACATTAGCGATTGTGGTTATTCCCCTTGCGCTATTGGTAACATCCAGGGTATGCCTCACTAGTAGTTCAAGTCTCAAGAATCCACTACGATTTTAACTTTAAGTCAATAGTGTTCCAGCGATATTATGCTAAGATATCTTCAAGTTCCCCCTGGGCCGACAGGCTCGAAATCGGTCTAACACACACGGCCAGGTGAGAAGTGTTTGGAATTCCAGCGTGCGCCCTGTCTGTGGGCACTCACAGCAGCTGAAGTCAAGATCAGGTGAGGCGGCCGCACGCATCTCAGGCACCTGCACTCAGTGGGTTTTAATATTGATAATAATTTAATAATAGGTTTTAATAGAATCAAACAAAATCAAGACAATTTACTTGGTGATGTGCCAATCATAAATATTTTCTGAAACCTAATTTCCACATATTATCGTTTGTGTGATGTATAGTTTTACCAGTAAAACTGCATATCTATGCAAATTTAGTGACCATTTCAACAGAAAATTGTCTGTCTGTAAATGACTTTGTGCAAATACAACAGTGTTCCAAAATGCACTACTGGCTACATACCACACCCTTACTACCCACCTGCATGAATTGGCTTGATACATTTGCTACCCTTAGACTTTTCACACTCACTATTACTTTAATGAGGTAACATTAATGGAAGCACCCCATCTCTGACAATTCTTCTAACATCACTGCCTGAAGTGACCGAGGCTTTCTGCAGTTTCTTCTGCAAGGTAAGTGTTTGTTTGGCTCCTGATAGTTGGGGTGGCTATGACGATCTTCTCTTGGTTCCTTCACCTGGGTGGAAGTGCTCACATGATGCCCTTGCTTCTCTGGCAAGGGAAGAACATGTCACAGTCTTTGGTGACCCCCTCTGTCATACGAGGTGTCCACAACTCACTGCCAACGGGTTTCGGCCCGATCAATATGGTGAAGTTCTCCACATTATCCCTTACTGCAAACTGGGTCGTCACCTTGCTACTGCTCGGGTCTGCGGCCCTTACCGCACGGCAGTCTTTCCCATGGCGCCCCTCCTGGTATACAGGGTTGCCACTATGCTACCGCACAAGGCTTTGGCCCCTACCGAATGACAGTCTTTCCCACAGCGGTCCTCCCCTGGCATATGGGGATAACCCACTCTATCCTGTGCACAGACAACAACCAGATTGGTGCAGCAGCTGTTTCCTCACACCTCGCACAGGGAGTCCACTCGACAGGGCTCCTCACTAGACCTTGCTCCATCCAATGCTCTCCCTTTCCTCACTGGGCACACTGGTCTTAAGCAGGCAGGTGCTTGGATTCTCTGGGTGTACCCTCCCCCAGCAGGGAGACTAGCAGGCCTTGGCCCAAAGTCCTGGTCATAGACAGAAGTCTTGCAGAGCTTCCCCTCCTCACACATCCTGTCTGGCTGCTTGGCAGATGACACCTTTTGGGGTTTCAAACTTCCCTTTTTATAGTCCATTTCCAGAAACAAATGTGGTTTAGGTTCTGAGTCTTTGAAGTTTTGTGTTGGGGTTCTGCTTCTTTTGAAGTTTTCACTCCTCTACTCCTCTTGAAAAGCAGTCTTTCAACGCTGGAGTGTGTCCAAAGCAAGCTCATTGTCCCACAACACAGGCCATGGAGTTCACACCTGGATGCCAGCCACAGTGATTATGTGCATTAAAAGGTTAGCATAGGGCCTCCACCCCTACTAATTTTGATTCTCTTATCAGCCCCATCTCCTTCCTAAGATGTGCCCTGGCCCCTTCCTTGTGACCTCTCAATGAATTAGAGAGCACCCTTTGCAGCGCATAGGGGAAGCTTGGTGATCCCCTCCCCAGTGTGTGTCCCACACAGCTTTCGGGAATGCAGCAATACACAAATATGTCTGGTGGAATCGCTCTACTCCCTCTCAATGTTTCACCATGCAGGCCTTGGTCTCCCAAAATTAAACCCAGGGCTCTCCACGAATTGTGCCATTCAGTGGCGCACACATATCCAATGCATGTGTTCAACACGTATGCACTGCACAATACTGTATCCTTCATGTACTGCACCACCCATAGTCACACATACATCCTGCATATGTTTAACAGCTCTTCTCATCCCAGGTCATTCTGACAATATTAAATTTGGTGTAGTAATACCTCTCCTAAAGCCTAATCTAGACAAGAATAAGATAGCTATTTTGGCCTATGTATTTGCTTCCTTATTTGACCAAAAATATTGAGAAAATGGTCTTGACCATGCTTACGAGCTTTGAGGAGAAGAATAACCTGCTGGATCCCCAGTAAGGGAAAGGAGTACCGAACTTGTCATGTTGTCTGCATTGATTGATCTGCTTGGTGAGTTGGATAATAGTGGTGTCGGGACCATGATTCGGCTTATTCATACGGGAACCTTCTAAACCACTGACCATGACCTACTCACCAAAAGATTGAACATCATTTTTTTAATGATTGTTCACTTGCCGCTCAGATAGGAAAGTCCTGTCTCCCAAGACAGTGATCTTGTCTATGGAATACTTATGCTCATCGTAGGTACCGTCTTGTCCGAACATCTTGTTAGGCTTAAGCTTATTACTGTGTGCAGAGCTGTTACACAATCCCTGCCACGTAGGGTACATCAAGGAACCTAATAAAACTTGTTAGATCTACACAGTAAGAGACTCCACTCCTCAGACGCTAGCTGTTGTAATTTTAATGACCGGAATCCTATTCAGAGCCATATCAGCATCAACTGTTATTACCTTAAACATACCTGTACAGCAGTGTGCATTTATCTACCTTCAACTGTATGTTTTGTGACTTCTAGCAGTGAAACTTCCAATTGTCTCCCAAGCTGAAAAGCAGCCCACATAGGATTAAAAAATGGCTTCCTCTACCAAATATCTCATTAGGACAACTGCTAGTGGATCGGCCAGGTAGTCCCAGTAACGTGACCTTCTCTATGCTTGTGAGGGCTGAAGCTACACTACTTTGCAGCCTGATGTAGCTTTGCCTTTTGAATATGTAACCTATTTGCGTTAATGGCGTCCTGTTCCATGTTCTCTTTTCATCTAAGAGGCTGTTAAGGAACCTTACATACAAATCTTGCTTTTAGTGTTAGCATTAGTATCAAAGCACTATTAGCTAATCCATTTAAACTCTATTTCTAGATAAACACCTTTTATACATTTGAAGCTGTATTTGATTGGTTATCAGGCAGATACCTGATTGAACTAAGGCAAAATATTGTGTATATATATATATATTACAAGGCTGTTATTTTATTGGTCAACCTGATAGAAGCAGTTTTCATTGTAAACATAACTTAATATTATAAAGCTCTGTTTCTTTTGTCTGTCAAACTGGAAAATGCTTACAAAAATAATAGAATTAATAAGTTAGCCATTGCTTGCACTATGAAAAAAATAATTTAATAAACAAGCAAGCATGTCTTTTCAGATGGATTCTTCTAACCGCAGATTTCTCACCAGGCACCAGATAGGATTTGGAAAGCTCCTAATTACAATGCTCCTGCAAGCCACTAGGTGCTACTGCGAAGCTCCATGTGGCCTACATACCACCCAGTAGTGGAGCCCCATATAAGCGTTTTTGCGCGAATGTCAGTTTATTTCTTCCTGTATCATCCGGAGCTCCGCTAAACATTCTGTTGCCCTTCCAATGACTCTTAAAAAAGGGAAAATTCCATTGTGTCCCTACTAAGGCTAGAGCTTGGAAACCATGCTACATCTGTGGAAAGCAAATTTCTGTCATGGACCGCAGGAGGTGTCTGTGGTGTTTACGACTCAGTCATGCAACAGGTGTGCTCTCATGCACCCGAAGGCGATCTGGGGTTGTGAAGTGAAGCTGTAACAAGAAATTGTGGGACTTTTTTTACATTCAGCTCTAGAAAGCGAGCTCCTGTGAGGTCAACTTCCAAGTCCTCCAGTAAGTCTAAGTCCAAGCATAAACAGAAGAAAGCGAAGTGGAACTCGACCCCATCCTGCCACTCTATCTAAAGAGAAGGCATGAGGCCATCACAAAGTCTGTTTGTCCAAATCTCCGGTTGTGGCTTTGGATGCTCATTTGCTCCTGGTATCGCCGGCATTTCGCGGGCCATCAGTGACACTGCAGCTCATTAAAGCCTTTATGAGAGGCCATATTGCAGATATTTGGCATTCTTCTGGCTTCCTTTGAAGTGCCCTTGGACCCATAGGATCTGCCTGGACCCTCAGTCGGGCTACCACAGACAGATTTGTCCTCTGTGCCATCTGACCCCCATGGTCCTGGTACAGAATCAGTACTGGCTCCGGTACAGATTTCTACCTAGCTCCACAACCTGCGTTGGTCCCTTCCTGGCCGATACCTCCACGGCCCCGCCAGAGGAGGATATGGTGCTGGTCTTGATGTCTGACCCGAGCTGACTCTGCATGATTCTGACCAAAGTCACAGTGTGAAATTACTAAAGTTCAGTCACCATACAACCTGATTCTAATCCTATGCCTCTAGTATAACAGACGCGCCATCAGATGTTCCATTGTCTTTTTGGCTCGTGCCACCCCACTGAGAGGAAGGATGATGGTGGTTTGGGGATGATTTACACCCTGATTATAAGAACAATTTTTACAGGGACTTACAAAATGCAAGTGGGCTTGATGCGTCCCCTGATACAGGGTTGAACTCTCTATTTGGACCTCCAGTGGATCATAAAGGGCGTCATTTGCAGTGGTACTTCGATGATCAGCTGAGGTTTTGGACCTGCAACTGCCCTCCGTTGAGGTTCAGACAAATGTCCTTACAGAATCTTCCAGCCTGGCCAGCCACATCAGAGCCTCTGCATCCATTCATTGAAGCCTTCATTGACACCTTAATGGCCACTTGGTTAAAGCTGTGCTCGTGCCCACAGGTGAATAGGCAGGTGGGCAGATGTTGGGCACCTTGCGACTCTGATTTCCTCACTAAACATCCTACTCCAGACAATCAAGGTGTTCACCCTTCAACTGGCACCCATTTAATTCCATATGACTCCCCTGGATAGGGAATAAGGATTGAGGCATTCAGAAAACAAATGCAGTTTGTTTATTGCATACCCTCTGGGTCTTGGCCAGCGAGATCTTGCCAGTGGTCCCGGAAGACCTTTGGTTCTCACTGGCTCAAACCATTTAGTATGGGCAAGATGCGGCCAAATACGTGATTTGTGCTGAGCTCAATGCTACTGATTGTCTGGGAAGGGGACCAGTGGTTCTGCTCCTCCGCCATGTTTGAATGCTCACCATGAAATTCCCTGGATCTGTACAGGCCTCTACCATGGATATGCCTTTAGATGGTTCACGCCTGTTTAGGGAAAAAGCAGATTATGCCTTGGAACGTTTGAGAGAGTATGGCCAAGCACCCAACACAGGGGCTTTGACCCCTGCCAAACAGTTTCTTCCCTAGTTTAGGAAATTCTGAGGCTGCTCTCAAGGCTCTGCTGCTATCATCCTTATCCTTTCGAGGCCAGAGACATGGATCTGGCAGTCAAAGTAGACAACAATGAGCACCAGAACTCTCAGTTCCCTTCAGCTGTGGCAACAGTCACCAGCTGCTTTAGTTTGCCATTAGTTGCTCACAGCCGCCCTATGGGAGGCAGGATCCAGCACATACTCTGCAGGGTGGTGATCCATGACGCCCACCAGGTGGGTCCTTCAAATCATTAAGCACAGCTATGACTTACCCTTTCTTTCTGCTCCGCTGAATCTCCCCATGCCCCTCCAATTCAGAGCTAACCTCAGAGAAATACCTATCCAATCTGTTGGACGAGGTGTGAATTTTACTTTCCAAAGGAACCATCGCGAGGGTTACAAACTGGGAATTCTGAGAAGGTTGTCATTCTTGCTGTTCCCTCGTGCAGAAGAAGGATAGGGCTCTTTGGCCCATCATACATTTTTGCCCTCTGCATGAGTTACTACAAAAGTACAAATTCACAATGCTCAATCTGGCCCAGTTTCAGTTTGTCCTGGACCTGAGCAACTGGATGGTGTCCATGAACATGCCGGATAAATATCATCATATACCTATATTTTAGTCCTGCAGACGTTGCCTGCTGTTCAAGGTAGACCATGAGTATTTTTAGTTTGCCATGCTCTCCTTCGCCCTCATCGGTGCCCTCAGGTGTTTGAGAATGATGGAAGTGGTCGCTGACCATCTTGGGAGTTCGGCAATACCAGTTTTCAGCTTCCTCGACAACTGGCTGTTGAAAGCAGGTTTGCCACAATCAGTTGCAGACCACCTCTAGATAACGGCAAACCACCTGACATAATTGGGGGTTCATGATCAACAAGCCGAAGGCACAGCCTGACCCGTTCACAGAGGAGTCCTTTCATTGGATCTGTCTCAATAGTGTACAATTCAGGGCTTTCTCCCCATTAGAACAAAATTAGGACATTTGGCCTATGATCTAGATTTTTCAGCCTTGGTCCTGGATTTTAGATGAGAGCAGCTCTGAGGCTTTTTGGCCTTTTAGTCTCCTGTAACCTTATTATCTACTACACCATGTGGCATTTATGTCCTCTGCAGTGGAATCTGAAGTTCCAATAGGTTCAGCACCAAGGAAACCTATTGGATGTCATTCATATTTCGGAGAGGACTGTACACAATTTACAGTGGTTGCTGCTCTACTGCTACATCACCAGTAGCAGGCCCCTCACCCACATCCGATGGTTGTGACGGATGCGTCACTGCTTGGTTTGGAGGGGTTGTGGTTGGCTCCGGTCTCTAGCAGAAACCAGCTCCATAGTGGTCTGTTGGAGTTGTGGGCCATCTCTTTGCATTGAAGGCCTTCCTACGGTCCATCAAAGGGAGGCTGGTACAGGTTTTCATGGACAATACAACCTGTAATGCTGCAACAGGCAATGTCCTGTCCTGGGTCCTGTGCCAAGAGGATTTGCTCCTCTGGAGTTGGCTGGAACATCCGGGCTTTTCCCTGATTGTGAACCACCTGGCAGGATCCTTAAATACCTGGGCTGACTAGCTCAGTCAACGATGCTGGCTGGTCACAAATGGTTGTCTGCATCCCGAAGTATTGCAGAGCATCTTCTGCCAGCGGGGTGAACCCTGGCTAGATCTTTTGGCCACCGTCGAGAGCACGCCGTGTCAAACTTTTTACGTATTGGGAGTTTCTGTGAAGGAACTCACTAGGAGATGCATTCTGGCTGGAATGGAACAAAGGACTCCTGTACTCTTTCATGCCTCTGCCTCTCATGCCTGAATTAAAAAAATAATTCAGGAACATTTAATGCCCAAGTCATCCTAGTGGCTCCAGATTGGGCACAAACCTTTGTAATTTGATCAGGCTAACATTTTTGGGAGGATATTCTATTGCAGCAGCAGGGCAGAGTCTTTCACCCAGAACTGTACAATCTACACCCCGATGTGTTGAGACTGAGCTTAGCAGTTGACTGCGTTTAAACTGCCACCCAATGCTGTGGATGTCATTCTTGTCTTCCACGAAGTTTGTTTGTGCCTGGTGCTGGGATACATTAGTTGCCTAGTGTGGAATCTGCAAGACAGGCCCTTTACAAGCCAAACTGTTGGATGTTTTATGCCTTACAGCAGAAATAATTTAGGGTTATTTGTCTCCCCTTTCTGACTTTTTTGTTTGCATTTTCCAGGCCTACCATCCTTGTTAAAATCCCCTGTTTTGCTGCAGTTTTTTAAAGTTATCCGCTCCCAAACCGCTTGTGATGCCACAGTGGGACCTTAACTAGTCTTGACCTTTCTCATGTGTATGCCTTTCATTAATGATGCACAGATTTGACTCTAAAGACTAACTTCATCAATGCGATCACCTCAACTCGTTGTGTGGGTGAGCAATTGGTGCAACCGCCCTGCACCCCATTTTTTCCCCAGACATATTGCCCTAAGGACTTGGTTGGCCTTCTTAGCTAAAGCCATGACTCGCTTAAACATTAGGCAATCCATCACCCTACCAGCGTTCGTTTGCCCTGCCTCATCCTTTGACAGAGGAGGAGTGGCTTCTCTAGCTGGACTCCAAAATCTTTAAGCTTTTACATTGATTGTGCCAAAGCCATCAAATGACAATCTGCTTTTTGTGGGGTGAAAAAAAGAGAAGGCGGTGTAGAGGAGGACCCTGTTGATCTGAGTAGTCCTCTACATTAAGATCTTCTATGCATTGGCCAAGAAGCACCCTCCGGAACGTCTTAAAGCTCATTCCACAACAGCCAAGGCTGCTACCACGGTGATCTGAAAGAGACACGTTAGTGATAGATTCCTTACTTTAGAATATCCCCAGGCATCAGACTGGATCCGGAAAGTTTTTGTCAGCAGTACCCCTGCGTGTCGGAAGGTGGCATCGTGCGGCTCCACGTCCGCCGCTGGTGTCGTAAGTGCAGAGAAGACGTCACGGAGACTACTTAGGCGCCAATTATGCATGCTGACGTCGGTTCTTTCTTTCTTCCACGCCAGCAAGCGCAGATCCGGTTAGAGCACGTACCATGGTCACTTTTTGACTAAACTTTTGAGACTTTTTGTCTTCCATTTTTGAGTCTTTGACTCCTGGTGCCACGTAGGGATGCTTGGCTTTAAATCCTGCAGGGCCTGTCGCCGTACGATGTTGGTGGCCGACCCCCATGGCGTCTGTCTCTACTGTCTGGAGCGCGACCATGACTCCAGGTCATGTTCCGACTGTCTGGCCATGGCTCCGACGGCCTTGCGGGAGCTGTCCCGTAAGCTACTGGAGGCCCGGCAGTCGTGACATCATAAGAAGTAGTCGGAGAAGCGTTTCCGCTCTCCGTTGTCCCCTCATCGGTCTCCGGACGGGGACGAGGGGGCTGGTGGTACCACCTCCGCAGCTCATTTGGAGCCTGACAGTCCCGCAGCCTACCCACCTTATCCGGGTCCGTCGGCGACTCCTGCCCAGGTGCAAGATTTCTTGCAGCCATGGACCGCCTCTTCAGGCCTCAGACTCTCGCCGGCATGCCTTTGGAAACTGCGGTCCAAGTTGAGGGCCCTCCCATGTGTTGGGCTCTCGCCGGCGCGCCTTCGGTCCCTGTCGTCTCAGTTGAGGGCCCTCCCTTGCCGGCGGCCCCGGCGCCGCTGGGACCACCGCCGGCGGCTCTAGCCCTGGCGCTGCAGGGACCTCCCCCGGCACCGCAGGGACCTCCGCCGGCGGCTCCGGCGCCACCCGCAGCTCCAATCCCGGCACCGCAGTGGGTTCCGTTCATTCCACCTCCGCCCTTGCCCGGGTTCTCGGACAATTTTGCTCCTGGTTGGGACCCTATTTGGGACACGGACACGGAGCCGGACCGGTGCTGTTCGACCATTTGTAATCACCTGCCCCCCCCTCACAGCCTGTTCCACTGCAGTGGAAGAAGGGGGCGACTGGGAGGGGTCTGAGGATCCTCTTGCACAGCAGTGTGGGTCAGAACGGGAATGGACGGAAGAGCTAGAGGATGCCGGTGGCCTTGACCTCTCCTCTGACCCTGGTTTTCTTTCTCCTCCTGCTGTGGCTGTGGAGGAGGGCGCCACATACACTATGGTGCTCCGTAGAGCAGCTGAGGCCCTTGACCTGCCTACAGTGACCCTCAAGACTGACAAGCTCTTCGGAGCCCCTGCTTCCGTTCAATGAGGCATTACCGGACTTTTTAACGGGCACCTGGTCTAGACCGGCCACAGGGGTTCCCGTGGCTAAGAATGTGGCCCGGCGCCATCACCCGGCCCCGGGTATCCCTGCTTTTCTGTCCACCCACCCAACCCTGGAGAGCCTGGTCCTCCAGGCCTCCACTTCACCTAGTCACATTCCATTCCGCTATGCTGGATAGGAATCCAAAAAGCTGGAACAGTTCGGCAACAAACTGTTCATCTGCCAGCTTAGGGCTGCGGTTGGTGAACACCGCATGCCTCTTGGGCCGCTATTCCCATGCTGTGTGGGACACGGTTGCGCAGGTGCTGCCTCAGTGTCCGGAGGAGGCTCGTACAATGCTTTCCCAAGCTGTTGCTGAGGGGGAAAGATGCAGCAAAGTTCGCGATTAGGTGTGGACTAGACACCGTGGACTCACTGGGTAGGGCGATTTCCACAACAGTGGCTCTCCGTCCTCACGCCTGGTTGTGGTCCACTGGTTTTTCAGGGGATATACAAAGTTCCCTTATGGACATGCCCTTTGATGGTACTCGCCTATTTGGTGATAAGGCAAGATACTGTGCTGGAGCGTTTGAAGGACTCCCGGGCATTTCGCCCAAAGGGGATACACCCTCCCCTTCGAAACTGCCCCTCCAGCCATGCCACCTCAGTTCCACTGCATTTTGGGGGACCATTTTTGCGCTTCTCCAGCAGGGAGTCGCAGCCCTCCAGCAGGGATTCACGGTTGTCCTGGCCAAGGGGGCCATCTAGCGCGTTCCTGGGCCAGAAGTCAGACGTGGTTGTTATTCCCACTACTCTCTGGTCCCCAAGAAGGAAAAAGGAGGCCTGCGTCCCATCTTAGACCTCAGGAATGTCAATTGCTTCCTCCGGAAGGAGACGTTAAAGATGTTGACTCTGGATCAGGTCTTGGCTGCTCTCGACCCTGGGGACTGGATGGTAGCGTTGCCCTTGCAGGACGCATATTTTCATATCCCCGTCCTGCCGGCCCACCGGCATTACCAGGTAGGCCTCGAACACTTTCAGTTTGCCGTGCTCCCCTTCGGCCTTACCAGTGCCCCTCGGGTGTTCATGGACGGGATGGCGGTGGTCGCAGCTCATCTGCCCAGCTCAGGGGTTCCAGTCTTCCCCTATCTCGACGACTGGTTGTTGAAGGGGGGTTCGCCACAGGCAGTCGTCTCCCACCTCCAGACTACGGCCGATCTCCTGCATTTGCTGGGGTTCTCCATCAATGTGCCGAAGTCGCACCGGAGTCCCTCTCAGACGCTCCCCTTCATCGGAGCGGTTCTGGATTCGAAGCAGTTTCGGGTTTATCCTCCCGAGCAGCGAGTCCGGGGTATTCAGGCTATGATTCCGATCTTTCAGCCTCTATCCCGGGTCTCAGTCAGGATGACCCTCCGGCTCCTGGGCCTAATGGTCTCCTGCATCCTGCTTATACAACATGCCAGATGGCATATGCGGGCTCTGCAGTGGAACCTGAAGTTCCAGTGGGCACAGCATCAGGGCAACCTGTCCAATCACGTCCAGATCTCGGAGGGCACTGCACGAGAACTGCAGTGGTGGCTCACGAACGCGATTGGGACAGTGGCAGATCCCTCTCCCTTCCCCAACCGGAGCACACAGTGGTGACGGATGCTTCCCTCCTGGGATGGGGTGGCCACATGGGAGAGATGGAGATCAGAGGCCTCTGGTGTCCGGCGGGGTCCCGGCTCCATATCAACCTTTTGGAGCTTCAGGCGATCCGACTTGCACTGCAAGCATTCCTTTCTTCTGTCCGGGGACGTGTGGTGCAGGTGTTCACGGACAACACCACCGCCATGTGGTATTGCAACAAACAGGGCGGGGTGGGGTCGTGGACCCTATGTCAGGAGGCTCTCCGCCTCTGGTCATGGCTGGAACATCAAGGCATTCCCTTGGTTCACCACCTTGCAGGTTCTCTGAACGCCTGAGCGGACGACCTCAGCTGCCCGTGCATGATGGATCACGAATGGCGTCTTCGCTCGAAGGTGGGGCAAGGTCTCTTTCTGCAGTGGGGAAAGCCTTGGTTAGATCTATTCACCACCGAAGAGAACGTGCAATGTCATCAATTCTGCACGTTGGAATTTCCAAGGCGGCACTCGCTCGGCGACACTTTTCGTCCCGAGTGGAGCTGCGGTCTGTTGTACGCCTATACCACTTCTGCCCAGAGTGCTGAAGAAGATTCGGCGCGACTGGGCCCAAGTCATCCTTGTGGCTCCGGATTGGGCACGAAGATTCTGGTATCACGAGTGACTGCATGGCGATCGCTCCCCTGATCCGACTGCCTCTTTGGGAGGATCTTCTGTCGCAGCATCAGGGAACAGTCCTCCCCCTCGAACCTGTCCAGCCTCCACCTCCATGCGTGGAGATTGAGCGGCGACAGTTAACAGCTTCGACCTTCCTTCCGAAGTCTGTGACATTCTGGCAGCCAGGTGTTCCTCCACTAAGACGGTATACGCCTGCAGGTGGAACAAATTTGTGGCATGGTGCACAGCAAAGGCTGTGGATCCCCTTGCTGTCCCTCTTTCCAAGGTCATTCTGTTACTTCTCTCTTTGGCCCAGCAGAACTCTGCTCTGGGCACTGTCCAAGGTTATCTCTCGGCCAATTCCGCCTTTCTACGGCTTCCATATCAGCCTTCTTTTTATTAGTCCCCGTTTGTTAATCGCTTCCTAAAAATGCATTACACATACGTTTCCTCCGTGCCCTTCATAATGCCTCAATGGGACTTAAATCTTGTCGTGACTTATCTGATGTGTGCTCCCTTTGAGCCACTTCATGACTGTCCTTTACGTCTTCTCACTCTGAAGACGGCTTTCCTGGTAGCTATCACCTCTGCCAGAACAGTGAGTGAGCTCCAGGCTCTTTCTTCTAAACCTCCTTTTCTCTCTGTTCATCCTTCAGAAGAAGAAGAGACGCTCCATCGTCTGGACCCAAAACATGTGCTCTCGTTCTATCTGAAGCACACACAACAGTTCCGGGTGGATGACCAACTTTTTGTTTGCTACTTGGGCGCCAAACAAGGTCGGGCCGTGCACAAATGGACCATCTCTCGGTGGGTCGTTCTCTGCATCAAAGCCTGTTACTCGTTGGCTAGAAGCAGCCTCCTGTGGGGCTGCGTGCCCATTCTACCAGGGCAACGGCAGCCACTAGTGCTTTGGGACGCAGCTTTCCCTTGCAGGACATCTGTCTATGTGGGCCTCACTGCACACTTTTACCAAGCTCTACTGCCTAGACAGCCAAGTCCGGAGAGACGGCTTCTTTGGCCGTTCGGTTCTCCGGGACTTTTTGGTGTGATTTTGGTTCACAGACCCACCTCCGGGGTAGGTATTGCTGGGGTATCTATTCTAAGGTAAGGAATCTATCACTAACGTGACTCTTTCAGATGCACAAGTTACTACTTGTGTAACGCTATATCTGTAAGAGACATTAGTTAGTGATAGATTCCTTACCGCCCCACCCATCCTCCCTGTTCTGCAAACTGATTTCTAGGGTTAAGGTCATCCCTTTCAGGGCCCTAGTTTCATGGCACCAGTGGTCAGTTTCTTGCATGGCTCTGCGTTCCTGGCACGGAAAGTCGTATACAGAACTGACGTCGGAGCGCATGGGTGGCACCTAAGTAGTCTCCGTGACGTCATCTCGGCGCTTATGACGCCAGCGATGGCCGCGGAGTCGCGCGACGCCACCTTCCGACGCGCAGGGGTACTGCTGACGAAAACTTTCCGGATCCAGTCTGACGCCTGGGGATATTCTAAGGTAAGGAATCTATCACTAACTAAGGTCTCTTACAGATATATCATTACACAAGTAGTAACTTGTACTTCTTGATATGAGTGCCTGTTCTTGATATCTTCCAGGCCGTGCCATGGGCATCAGTGCACACATTCAGAAAGCTCTACAGCTTTGATAATCAGGTCAGACGGAAAGGACATTTTGCTAACTCAACCCGCCCTTTACCTTGGGGAGATACTGCTTTGGGATCTATTCTTCTGGGGGAATCTGCGGTTAGAGGCATCCATCAGAAGAACAATTTACTTACCTTCTGTAACGTTTCTGGTGGATACTCTGTCTAACCACAGATTCCCCATTACACGCCCCCACCCACCCACCTGTTCTATGACGTGGCCTCTTTACATTTAAAAAGGTTCCAAGTTAGACATCCACACACTACTACTACCACCAAATGTTCATGCACCGCAAGAAATTGACGTCAGAGCATAGGGCTGGTGTTTATATGCAGCTCTGCTCTGTCACTTCCACGGCTGTATAGAGTCGGCGGAGCCCACCCAGTTTTCAGGGACTGTCCAGGACTGTCTGGGACACAGTCGGGGACTTGGAACTGGGTAGAAAACGCGCACAGAAAGAGGAGTACAGCTCTGCCCAGGATCATACAGGAAGTCAGAGGAGAACAGAGATCCACAGGGGAAGCCTGCACGAAGGAACAAGATGGCTAAGACTCCGAAAGGACAGGCACTCATAAGTATTATATCAGCATTAACAATAAAGGGAATGTGGGGTAAAGCACTCAGGAGTTCCACACGGTAAGACTGAGGCTCAGTAAGTTCCTCACCCACAATGCTGTTTAAGATAATGACTACAAATACCCACATGCAGGATATGCTTGCAAAGGCAGGGTCTGTGGAGCATATACCTATGGTGATGTTATAAATGTAACTTAAATGTAAGAAGACAATATTCACAGTGAATAAGAAACACCATCTAGGTTGTCAGCTGTGCCCACAGATTAAACAGAAACACACAAGGCAGTAACAGCAAGCGGGTAGAACTAAACACAAGCGCGATAGACAAGGAGCTAGCAAGGAGGAGTGCAAGGAAATCACAGGGCACATTTGGCAGAAATCAGGTAACAAACATACAAGGTAACAGAGGCAAGACGGCAGAATAGAAAGACAGCAAACTAGGAACTGTAACCTAGGAAATGGGGAAAAAAGGCTGGAACTGAAAAATGATATACAGAAGGGAAGGCTACAAGGGTATACTAGAATAGTGCTGGATCAGGAATCAAGAAAACAAAGTAACACTGAAGGCTGTGCTGGAGCAGGAACAAGAATTGAGCAAATGCTCAAGTGTCAAGGTAGCACTACAGACAGTGCTAGTTCAGGACCAAGGGAAACTGCTGCAGCTCAGGAACAAGGAATAAATAAAGCTCAGAAAACACTGGAAACCAGGATATCAAAACCTCAGGAAACACTGGAAACAAGAGTCTGTCTCACCGGTACACAGTTACAATGACCAACGCTGGACTGAAGGGAGCTGGGGCTCAAAAGAGCTGACAGTAATCATATCCATCAGGTGTGAGCAGGCTAGCAGCAACCAGCCACAGGTGACCTGGATTCCTCCACCCAACCTTGGCCTGCAGGGGTTGAGACGAAGCAGTGAGCAGGGAATTCTAGGTAATGGAGTTTAAGGCATGAGCAGGCTGGCTTTCACAAAACCTGGCATGGATTTGGAATGGATGACCATTTCCAAGTAGAGTCCAAATGGCTGGAAGTCAGTATGTGCATGAAGGGAAGGGTCCAGCAGCTTATTATAACAGTGGAATGTCCCACAATTAGGCTTCCTGCTGAAGGGCACGAGAGCGCATGGAGCGAATCGTGACACCAGTAGCTTGTGGGAGCATTGTTAGTGAAAGCTTTCTGGATCCAGCCTGGTACCTGAAGAGTATTGCTAGGGACGAAATATGTGGTTAGACTGAATAGCCACCATAAAGATCATTACTGAAGGTAAGTAACTTATTTGTGAAGCCGTCTGTGATGACTATAGCTAAATGAAAAATAGAAAAATTGCTCAAGACCAAATTGCTGCACTGTAGTATGTTAAACTGATTGTGCAAGGATGGTGAAAAAGGGACTTTAATCATGCATTTTAAGGCTATTCATTTGTATGTTCTGCAGGGAATCAATATATACTCCTACACAACACACAAGGCATATATCTCTGTAACGACACACAAACTATTGATCTTGACTGTATGACTCCGTGAATGTGTGCAGTAGATTCCAAAAGACTGAATACATTATTGAGGACAAATGCCACATGTTGGTTTTAGTCTTTGTGGGCAGGCAGAACACAGGCCGGCGTTAAGTCTCCATTTGTCTTTGTCTCAAGAGAGTTGAATTGTGAAGTCCCCTATGGGAGATACATTCCCCTCGCCTGTTTATTATCTGTTCGCAACCGTTGTCATGCCTTCTTCATGCCTAGGGAGTCAATTTTTACAACACCGATGGCGCTCTGCTTACAATCCATGTGGAACTAACACCACATTCAGCCACCTGCTTGGCATCCATGAGATTATCTGTGTTGGCTACCTTTCTAAAGCTTCCTCCTTTTATAACCCATGTCCTTTAGGCTGTTGATATCCTTTTGGACTTCAGTTGATTAGCCTACATTCATGGGAGACTGCCACATCTAGAGCAGCGTGCAACATGGGTAACACACTTCTTAAATTCTCCTTGAAACCTCAGGTGGAATCAGGAGCCAGCCTCTCCTTTTAGCAGTTGCCAGTTTCTCTTTTAACCATGTGAGAATCCTCTGCTGTACCTTGACCATTATGAACCTGTCTGCACAACCATACGTAATGCTATAATACTTTCCAAAATTGACTACAAGAGTAGCGTATAAGTGAAAGCAGGTTGTACGCTTCACAATGCGTTCGCTTAATGAAGTGCATGGTGGAAACCGATTTCTCTACAGAAACCTCTTTTTGGCTGTCTTGGAACTTTTGAAAGTTAGAAACATTTTTAAAACCTGGTTGCTTGCTGTTTAACTTTTGTTCAGCATCTTGGTGTATGGACGGACTTCTGTCCTTTGATACCAAGAAGCTTTTGCGTTGGTGTGCTCTGCAAATAGAAATTGACATGACACGCTGGAAAGCACTTTTTGTGTGCACGTTAGCTACCAAAACAATAATTTTATCATCTTCACATCTGTAGAGTTCTGTTGGACCTGGATTTTTAAGAATGGGCCGAGTTCGTAAACATGCCCATGTCCACGCCATAGTGTCCCTTGCTTTATGGTAGGTGGCAAGATGGTGAATCTCTGTCATCTTTGGACATAATCCTCACATATCTGAAGCATCAATCCGTTGCAGAGATTTTACAAACGTAAGGGATTGTCTAAAGTTTAATGACAGATTGCCTCATTGTTTTCATGAAACCCGTATCTGGATATAAGGATGATCTTCAGGGAACCCCACAGCTTGCAGCATGTGCCTTCGATTCTAATGTAAAAAGAACCAATGATTTATGGAATGCTGAAAAAATCAAACATGCACCCCCACTCACAGAACTGGAGGGGGTTAATCAATCGTTTTTTGCTCACCCCGCCACTCCAGTTTGGACCCAGTCATATGCAAATCAGTCTTGACCCTCCTACTTGTGCGAATAGTTCAGCCCGAACTGCCAGGCCCGGTCCTCCCTGAACTGGAAACAAGCATCCTGGGATTGGTTTTGGGGTATCACCCAATATCAGCTAGGCTGGCTTGAATCCAGTGGCACAGTGAGCATGGGACCCACGTCTGGGCATACCCTTCCCACTTCAGGTGACAAAAGCAAAAATAGCAAATGACGGACAGAATGCTGAACCAATGAAACATTCACCACCAATCGCAGATCTTGGTCCAAACTGGGGTGGCATGGTGAGCAAAAGGACGATGGATTCATTTAATCCAGATCTGTGACTGGGGGAGAATGTTTGATTTATTCAGCATTCCGTCATCATTTGTTTGCGTAGCATTAGATTAAAATGGGTCATGGCTCCTAACTGGCCCCTTGCCTGAATTCAAGAAAGCAAATCCGACATGATACAACGGTGAATGATAACAAAGGAATTGGCCATTTCTGTTTTCATGTTATCCAGAGCGATAGTAAAGAAAAACAGCTGATTTTCTTGAATTCGATAAGGCAGTGCAATTGTTCTTCTAGGGCTTGTTCCAGCAGTTTTCAAGTGTAAGAGGGGTTGGAAACTGTCTAGTAATTTCCTAGACCTCTTCACCATAAGAATTTTATTCCTAATACATAAATATTGTGTAATGGGTCTTGGAAATTTATATTTTTTTTGTTCAAATCAACCAACCATTATTATCATTTAGAATTCAGAAGACCCATAAATACAGTCACTTATTCTTAAAGCTTCTTGTATCCCTTTCCCATAAGCCTTTTGTGCCTGTATGTGTATCTGCAACAGAGAGTCAATGTCGTTTGATCCTTACATTTTATTGACACTCGCTCCCATCTGCAAAGCTTTTTCTTGTTTTAAAGAGATGTAGCTCAATTATAACTTTACATCTCTTATCTGAATCATGTCTGAAGATGGCCATTCCAGGTGCATGCTAATGGTCACTTGAAACCAATTTTGAAATCGCTCATTATTTTTTGCAGGACTTATTCTCGAAGTCAGACCCCTACTTGGAGTTTTACAGGCAGACACCCGATGGCAGGTGGCAGCTCGCTCACAGAACAGAGGTAAGGCTGATTTTCTTTTAGACAAAACTCTATCCATCGATGAACAGTTTCTCCTACTAGGGGAAATGTTGCACCATATCTGGCAAAAATCGTTTGTCCACAGCAATTCCTTACCGGATAATTAGGTTTGTTCTTAGATTTGAAGCAGTGTATTTATTTTGTAAACAGTTGGTTTTTGTATCCTTAAAAACACGTCATCATGGTTGTGGTAATTTGTAATCTTGCAGAGTACCTGTATTAGAGCCTAGAAACAAAAGTAAGTCACATAATATACAAAGTCAGGAGGAAAGGTAATATTTTTAAAATCTTTATCAGACTGCACCTTTGAGGCAAAGTGTCAATGTTGGCTAAACGTTAGAACGTTGCTATAGTATATGCTTTTAAGTGCAGTAATTAAAGACAATGTAGTCGTCTGAAACCTGAGTGGTGTGTTATTAGAAACCATGTGCATAAATTGGCACATTGGAGCAGAATAGGAAGAAACCGCGTGAGTTCCTAGATTTTCAGTGCAGTTCAAAATTGTAGGTATACGGGCTGGCACCCGCTATACAATATAAATTCTTCAAAATTGTCAATGAGTTGCTAAAAAATTACCCAAAGCAATTGGACATTGGCACGCCCCAAAAAATAATGCACATGTTCGGAGGGTCATGTTAACAAAGTGGGTGGTCATGATATCCAACCCAGAATAATATAGAAAAAATATTACTTTTAAAGGGCTTAAGGTCAGAGACTATGTTCATGAGGCATAGGGGGAAACTAAAGCAAAGCTGTATGTTTCCTTAATGTTAGATTTAGGTTTGTTTAGGGATCTTTCTTGTAACAGTAGTGCACAAAACGGAGTCCTAGCATTGCTGTAAACAGCTTCTTCTCTGTGAGCATCCAGAAATGTTTCTTGTATACCTGGGTATGTTGGGGGAAAAAACACCACAATAATTGAAGGATGTCAAGTGGAGCTACTTAAGCTATGTTATGTAAGACAACAGTAAATATAGAAACGTATTCCATTTTGGGCCATATCTAGAATGTTCAATTATCATCCCATTTTAGGATTATAAAACAACGAGAAGAGATGCTGAATACTAGTATGAAAGGAACAAATAACTTAATGAAATATATTTTTGCAAGGGCGTGACCTCTTTGTACAATAAAAGGCTGGCCACCATGGGAGAATATATACAGAAATATTTAATAAAATCAGAGCATAAGTATAATATTATTGAAATTAAATGTGATGTAAAAATAGTAAAAGTGGTGTTGTAGAGGAAAGTATAGAAAACGAAATAATGTGCCATTTGTAATATCATGAATCATCATCATTCATATTGTAATATAGCAATAATGTTTATAAAGCATAATGGGCCAGGCATATGGTGAATTTACAAAAAAAGTAGAATATATGTATTTGGATACAGCTGATGAGAATTTACACTACAACGAATGCATATTTAGGATACATATAGCAGTACTGGTAATTTAATAAAGCAATGTGGTTTAAAACAAGAAGAGGCAGTGTCGAACAGGTATATAGCCCACATTAATTTGAATTTCATTAAAATGACTACGTAATTGGTGCTCCATATCCTGTTTCTGACTTTTTTTTTTCTTTAGTGAGTTTCTAGAACTACCCATATAGATCAGTTTGAACTGGCAAATTGTAACATAATCAGCATATTTGGTATTCATATTTATCAAGCCACTAATTTGATAAATCATGATAATATTGTATGTAAAAAATTGCATTTGTGTATTCCAAACTGGCATGTTTTGCAGTTGCCCAATTTGTGAAAACCCTTGGGTAGAGATGATGACAACATTTTATTTATTAAATCTGGTTTTAAGTAACTTGGACACATCTGTTGGTCATAACTCCTTTAACGTACCCCCTAACCTTCTCTACCCCCCTCCTACTAGTCTCTACTCAGCGATGGAGTTCACTGGTCTACACACATATTCCATCAAATACCCCCCGAATCTTACAAAAAAAGCAGCTAAAAGCTTTAAACACAACCTATTAAAATCTCATCCCGAAACACCAATCTCCGACCCTTACTTCTCTTCTAACAAAGGTCACATAACTAATGACATCATTTTTTATACTAACAGCGGAGCCAAATGGAGGAAAGCCTTTCCCGCCCTACTAGCAATCGCCTCCACTAGGAAATCAGCACATGTCCTCACATTATCTATCAGCCCCTCCCCATTCTACAATGCCGCAGCTACAACCACCATCTATCATAACGGGATAATCCTTATGCAAGCATCAGACCTTAACCTAACCTTACTAGATAATATTTTTCCTATCATTAAGGAAAAAGTTGGCAGCCCCAAACTAACTGTCACCCTTCAAGATAACTCACAGCACTCCGAGTCCCATTCGTCCCCCAACACTCCCAATATTCCTATTGTTCATCCATACCCAAAACCCCAATCTCCTCGCATCCCACCTTCCCTCCTGCCCCTTCTCCCCTCACCAACACTAACCTTGTCCCAATCATACCCCTCATCCATTCCCCCTCACATCCTCAAGTTAACACACATCCCGCAATTCCCTCCCCACCCCAACACCACCAATAGTCACAATATCTCACTCTCACCCCACACACCTACACACTCACAGCCTGTGTTCTATCAGACAAAGACTTAACCTCCCTACTCAGTTCCTATGAGCTACTGCCTCTCCCCCTTAATTCTGGGCTCTCAGACAACGTGCCTAAACTTGCCCTTATCCAATCTATTCATCCCAATACGCATAGACTTACAGGACAAATTTCTAGAAATATAGTGAAAAACAACCTAATGCAAGTCCCCATAATACACAAACAAACCACAACACCCATCAAAACTCGGCTAAAATGTATACTTCTAAACTGTAGATCGGCCTCAAAACATGCAGCCGACATAGCTGACCTCATACTTTCGAAAGAACCTGACCTACTAATTCTGACTGAAACTTGGCTAAACGATTCATCTACTCCCATCCTAGACATACTAGTACCCCCAAACCATTACATAACGAGACTTGACAGAACGGACAGGCTAGGTGGGGGTATTGCTTGTATTCATCGGAGCAATCTCTCAGTGAACCGCTCCCACTCCCCGGTACTATCCTCCTGTGAATACCTATGCTTAGACATCACTAGTAATTACAAATCAATATGCTCTCTAAACACATTCTACCACCCACCTGGTGATAACCTCACCTTCATCGAAGACCTCATGGACATTCTAGCTACAAAGGACGGGCAACATATTACCCAAATATTTCTTGGTGATTTCAATCTCCACTGGGATGACCTTGATGACCCAGGAGTTAACAGCCTAAAAGACTTTCTCTCAGACCTTAATCTTACCCAAATCTGTAACAGCCCCACACATGATAAAGGCTCAACACTTGATCTAGTAATTTCAAAAGCCGATTCCACTCAGCTTGATTCGATCCTCCCCTGCGACTGGTCTGACCACCACAACATTACATTACACATCAACGAATCAGTTAAATTATTCTCTACCCAACCCACGAGAACAAAAATATGGAAGAGAAATCAAATTTTTTTCCCCGATCTAATCACAACTTACAGCCCTAACATCTTGCTTCCCCCTGAAGGCCTATCTGATGTACAAGATCTGACCAACCATTACTTCCATTTCATGAACGCGGTTCTAGACCATATAGCTCCCTTACAATTGAAAAGAGTAACCATAAAAGACTCAAAACCCTCGTATGAGGGCAGGCTAAACAAAGACAGGCTTCCCTAAGATTAATCAAACGTAGATAGAGAGCGACATCATCCTCGGATCACCTCAAGCTACTAAGGAGCACGAGAAACTCCTACTACAGAAAGATCAGACTATCAAAAGCAGACTTCTTTACTAAGCAATTAGATCAGTCCAAGAACTGTCCCAAAAAGCTTTTCGAACTAATCAAATCGCAGACTAAGGAGGTACTCTAACGCCCCCTAGCTATCCCAGACACACTACCCAACTGCGAGGAATTTGCCTCCTTCTTTACAATAAAGACAGAAAACATTAAGACGGACCTGCGCAAGGACCTAATATCCCTTACCAACCCACACTTGGCCACTTCAGTGCCCTTGCCTGTTGCCCTACTGATGCGTCCCACAAATTTCGACCTCAAAAACAACGCATCTTGGTCATCCTTCTACACCTACAGTGAAGAATCTATAAAAACGCTCATGGCCCTGAATCCCTCCAGTCACTTAACAGACCCGCTCCCCGCAAAACACTTAAGACTTCATTCCACTGCTACTGTCGCTCTGGACCAAGATTATAAACACCTCTCTCCTTCAAGGAATCATCCCAGAAGCCCTTAAAGCAGAGCAGTTATCCCCTATTTCAAAGAAGCCATCAGCGGACTTAAATAACTATCGCCCAATATCCAACATCCCCACATCGGCCAAACTCTTAGAGAAATGTGTCCACTTGCAGCTTGGCAAACATGCACCATTCAACCTGCTTAACCAATACCAATCCGGTTTCCGTGCTGGTCACAGCACTGAATCGGCCATGACCCACATAATAGATGACGCATTAAAAATCCTGGACTAAAACGATGCTTGTTTACTAATCTTGCTGGACTTATCCTCTGCTTTTGACACCGTCAATCATGACACTTTGATCTCCTCAAACACATAATGGGTCTATCTGGATCTGTTCTAAACTGGTTCACCTCTTTCCTCCAAAATAGATCAAAAAGATTCATGGTAGATCAATCCCTATCCAAGACCGTCCCAGTCACTTTAGGAGAACCACAGGGATCATGCCTTTCCCCTACACTTTTCAACCTTTTCATGGAACCACTCACTGATCTCAGCTCATCAAATGTACATTATCACATGTACGCAGATGACACTCAACTCTACATTAAAATCCACTCACTTGAGGATATCAAATCTCCCAATTCAACGCTTCAAAAATGCAGACCTGGCTGGCCGAAAACCATCTGAAACTAAACACCCTCAAAACTGAATTTCTCTTAATCTCTCCCCCCAACCAATCGACCACCATCCTCAATTGGATGAACCAGCTAACAGCACTCAAATGTCAACCTCTCATTATCGACTCAGCGAAATCACTGGGAGTGACCCTGGACTGAAACCTAAGCTTGCGGAAACACATCAGCGCCGCTACAAAAGGAGCAAATCTTCAAATGAACATGAAATGATTTCACGCATGCAGTGCAAGCTCTAGTAATCCCCAGAGTGGAATATGGGAGTGCCACTCTCAGCGGCCTTCCCAGAGCGACGATGGCTCCTTTAAGAGCTGCAATCAACACTGCTGCCAGACTCATCACTGGTTCAAAAGAAACAGTCACATATCCCCTGACCTCCGAGCCCTCAACTGGCTACCTTTGGAGGCTAGAATTCATCTGAAAATCGCCTGCATGACGCACAAAGCACTTCATCACAAAACTCTGAGTTATCTAGCTCAGAAATTAGTACTATCCTGTGGTAATAGATCCACCAGGAGCTCCAGAAATCTCCTACTAAAACCCCAACGCTCTGCCAAGAAAAAAACATACAACCGGTCCTTCTCAGGAATAGCTTTCAGGATTTGGAATGCTTTTCCCCCTGAAACGAGACAGAACCCTCCTACTGCATTCTTCAAAAAAGAAGTGAAGGCTATTCTCATGGCTATATTTACTTGAACTATTTATATGTACCTGTAATATATCTGCTAGGTTGTTTTAGTAATACTTTGTATTAGTCTCACCTACATTCTCTCTATTTGTTTTTGTTTTCTGTTTATTTACACCAACCCTGTAAAGCGCTCTGATACCCGTTAGGGCAGAGGTCTTCAAACTTTTTTAGGATGAGTGAATCCCCCTCCCGCCCAGCTGAATTTTTGTAGATGTTGGACCCCCCCCACCACCTGTCAGAAATGTCTGGAATCTGGTACGCTACATAATCGACCGCCATCCGCATACCCCATACCATATCTGGCATATAACTGATCGAACCTACTACATCTACAGCCACTTAGAAACAATAGCTTAAAACTTTACTGCTTGAAGCTTACAATGGGCATTGTACATCTTAGTAGAACAAAACAAATTACAATGTCGTTCAGCACATTAATCCTTGCACATAATGTTCATATCGTTAGATTTGTGAAACCATTTCTATATATTTTATTAAAAAGGAGAAAGAAAGAGAGATCATTGGTTCCTTGCTATATAGATCACCATGGAGTACACTGGTTTCATGGTTCAGGAAGTTCCAAACTTTCCCTTCCTGGAGGTTTAGGTGCCTTATTATTGTATGTTGTTCTGTATTCTGCAGCTTTTTGTACAAATTGTCTAGCCTGCTTTCCCTGATTCCTCAATTTTTCCACACGTTTTCTGCTGCGCCTGAGCTACTAAAAACTCTGCTGCCGCTGCTCACCCTAACCCTGGTCTGTTGATGTTACGTTTGGGCTATGCTAGCTTGCTCTCCGTGGCCTTTCTGCTCTACATTGCTGTAAAGAGGAATTGGACTACTGTGGACAACATAGTCAAGACTATTTCACTGAGCTCCAATGCGTACTGGGCGTACTTTTCTAAATAACTGAAAATGCATGCTCCTTACCCTGCCTGTTACCACTGTCCAGGAGCTCCAGCTTGCCCTATTCTTTTAGTTGGGTACACCTTGATGCTTTTTAGGAAATCTCAGACTCACATGCCCCTAACGTTATTGAAAAGCTATGCCTCCAAATGCACATTCCTCTGGAAGAACAAATACAGCAGTGCTACCAGGTGTTTTTGTACTCACTTTAGCTTTATCTAAAAACAGCAGAGCTGTTAAACAGGGCTTAGCACCATTCCCACTGCAAGAAGACTAACTTTGTGAGTGAACCTCAAACTAGCTTATCACAAAAAAGGAGAGGTATTATCTCATGGTAGAAAGCAAGATGCCACTACTTAAATGTATCACTTGTGGAGCTCCTTACTGACCGGCCTTTCTTAATTACTACCACGGATAATGCACATTGAAGTAAAGGTTGCACTCCACTCCTGACTGAATCTGCATACATCCAAGTGCTCAACGCCTGTGACCAACTAATAGCGGACCCGCTCTCCCCCAGAAGGCCTGGCTACTCATCTCTGGCTACTCCATTTCCAGGCCTTTCTCTGCTACCTTCATATAGTGTGTTCTGCTGCTTCCAATGGGACCATGAAGGGCAGTTACTACGAGGGCTACAATCAGTTTTTGCCCTGTCAGGCTTCCAGCTGTACTACCTGCATCTGGAATGCAAACATCCAGCAGGCATAGGTGCTTTGGTGATTGAAAGGTTGTACACAATTTTAAATACCTCATTGAAAAGATGTGTTGGCAGTCACCATTGTCCTCTGCTAAAATGACTTGAGTGTGCATGTTGCGCAGCTGTTGGGCATACCTCTTAGATCTGCTTGGAGGGCAAAAGCCAGAACACCAGAACTAAGACCCCAATGACAACACAGAAAGAGACATCACATGGCCTTTGACAAAGTGACATCACATCTTTGCTACTCAACTAAACGGCTATAATTTTATCGACCTCAGAAACCTGTATGGCTGAGTGGACCTACAGGGAATCGAACATGTGACCATGGGATCAAAGACATTTTGAGATAAAGAATGGGGCTGGCACAGCAGTCAGAAAAATACACAGAAGTACTTTTTAGGTCTCGCTAGTGTAGGCTGCGCGCATGCGCAGTCTCGCTGGCGAGATTTAATGATATGGGGTATTTTCTGTATGGGGCATTAAGCCCCGCCCCTCTTTTCCATTGGCTGGCGTCACCGTTTATGCTAAACGTTGGCCAGCCATTGGAAAAGAGCTCGTTATGACATATTCGCTCGGCTTTTTCGGCCGTCCCATTTGGACGGCCTCGCCTGCTTTGCGTTCGTCGCAAAAGTTTTCTTATCTTTATGCCAAACACATGGCCCCATAAAGACAAGAAACCTTTTAGCAGGCGAGGCAGAAAAAGCCTAGCAAATACGTCATGGCGAGTGCTTGTTCTCAATTCCAGCACTGGTTAAAATCCAGGCTCAGTGTAAATACATGTGCATCGAGTCCTTGGAGCTGATCTGTACCTCACAGGAGGGCGGGTGACGGGCTGCCTGCCTGCCTCAAAACCTCCTGCTCCATAGACTCTGAAGAAAGACTGGCAGATAACGGTACCTGGGGCCGTCAGCATGGAAGACAGACTACTGGGGCCTGCTTGCCCCTCACAGACGTGGCGGTGTCACGTGTCGTCACTTCCGCGCCCCGGCAGCCCCTCCCTCAGCTCCCGGATCCCCGGCGCTGAGGGAGAGAGCGGCGGCTGAGCTCAGCGGAGAACTGGGCTCAATGCTTGGAGCGGCGACCCCGCCCCTGGAGGGCAGGGGGTGTCTGAATAAGGTGAGTAAATGATGCACACCCAGGAGGTGTACGTGCCGCTTTTGGGAGTTGTATTGCACAAGTCATACTGTTCCTCAAAGCCACCACATTCACAGCGCCATTGGCAGCGATTCTGCCCTTTACACACGTCCTCGTGCCCACTCCCTGATAATCTGTTTCTCTCAATTCATAAATTGCTCCTGCAGCGCACCTTTGGGTGAGATGTCACTCCCTCACAATACCTCTATTGCCTTTTGGTGGGTCATCCCACTCACTCCACCCCGATATCGCCCAAGAATCAATAGCGGCACACTTGGTATCCCTTTGACATTCACAACAATTCAGAGCCCTTGTTAACCACAAAGCAGTCCCCAGAGGGTAAACTGCCATTTCAGGATATGTGAAGCCCCACGCTTAAAGGAGAGCGCGTCATGTGTACCACCCTCAGGGTTGTATCACTCTCCAGCTTTATGATACCACAGCACTTTAAGTACACTTCCTTTTGAGTACCTAGACTTAAATATAGGAAATACACCACTCATCCATGACCATTATTGATGCTCCAGAATCCACGCCATGTCCTCTTCTGCACCAATATGTATTTAGTGGTAATGTTTATTTTCTCAAGCACCTATTCAATCTACCCAGCACCCTTAAGCCCCTTTTCGAATTTCCAATGCATGTTTTGTGTTTTTTTTAATGCAGTTCCTGCCCCTGTGTTTCTAGCCAACACTTCCAGTGCCCATCTGGAAATACATAAATATTTAGACCGACCCAGCTAAAAGCAGCAATCCTTTGGATGAATCTGCTCCTCCTTAGGGGTTTCCCCCTCGCATCGCCCCTTGTTGCCACGTGTCACCTATATTCAGAAGGAATTATGCGATTCTGACACCGTATTATTTTCCACATTTTTATAGATTTCACACTTGACACTTAAACCACAAGTTGTTGGATGATTGGTTATTGCTAAAACCGATCAGAAATTTGTAAAAGGAAGTGCGAATAACGTTCAGCCCAGTGCCTGGAAAGTTAATAGAGATAACTAATAACATTTTAGCTGTAGACAGCTATGTCTAGGGAGTAAAGTTTGTTTGTCCAGCTGTTGTTACCCTACCGAATCAATGGAGTTGCATCAGTTACACAGGAAAACACGCTACATATGTGTATTTGTAATTTAACAATGTGGAAAGAGCGATCCGTTCCTCATCATGAAAATGTTGTCTTTAAATATGAATGGCCGTTCATGTTTGTGTCACATGTTGATGTCAAGGCGGCAGTTATTTCAAAACAGAAAGGGATCTGAAACACATTGCATCAGTTTTTAATGTCCCTTGCTTTCAATTTTGAAGTTCCTCCTAGCATTTCTCTCCATGTTGGGTTAACTGATAAAGGGCCCTGTGTTGCTTCCACACACTAAGTCACTCATCCCCTTGGTTTACATGTTAAAACAATCTATTGTATTTTTGGCGGGGAGCATTCTATTTATGCCAATAAAAAGTAAAGTAGCAGCATTCTAAATACATTTTCATCCCATATACATTATTTGATAATCTTCAGTATAAAAACTTGTATATATATTTTTTTTTTTAAAAAGAGATTTGCTTTCCATCAGACTTATAAAAACTTTCCAGTTTTTTTGTTACATTTACAGTCATATACATCTTAAGAGTTGCTCATGGACCTTGTTTAGTCCTTTATCTGTGTACAGTCTGTACCACGTGAACAACAAACTCCTATTAAACTACACCCATCTTTGGACTCCACTCATCTTTGGACTCTTGTCATATGGTACATTAGCGACTCTTAAAATGTGTGCGACTATTAATGTAACAAGAGGACTGGAAAAATTTTAAGAATACATGGAAAGCAAATCTCCTAAAATTAAATAGTTTTGTATCAAAGAATGTATCTGTGGATGAAAGTTTGAGAATTCTGCTACTTCTCCTTTTGTTGACATTAATATGTATCTCCCCACAAAAATAGAATAGAACACATTCTAGCATGCTGTACAAATAATAAATATGTAGCATATAACAGTAGGCAGATATGTTGCTTAGTGAAAACCGGTGCTCTTATAGGTTCTGTAAGTAAACTAACTCCAGAAGCACAGGGAAATGCAAATTATAACTAGGTGTGCAGCATAAAAGGCAGACTTTATGTAAAAACGTGTGCACATATAGGCTTGTTGCAGTTGCCAATAGAGCCCTTAGCTTCTCAGGTGCGATAACATCATGCCCATTGTGGGCTTGCATTCACACCCAGCCGGATATTGGTTTCAAAGTACGCTGATGACGTCACTTTGTCCATAACCCTCAAACTAATCTAATTTTTCATGCAGGAGATAATGCAAGCAAAGCTTCCAAAGCATGTTACCAAAAACTTGTCGAAGTCTATTATATTCCGGCTTGCAGACGCCACTCAGGTCTTTGGTTCAGAGCTTCCCCTAGTGTGGGCAGTAGATCCAGTTAAATATTTGGGAATATAGCTCAGTCGTGATCTACATGCTCTCTGGCATGAAAATTACTGCCGGTTGATGAACTGGTTGGAGGATAGGGTGGACACATGATGAGGCTTCCGCTGTCCCTCATTGGCCAAATCCCCTTAGGTAAAATAGTGATCCTCCCTAAATTTCTATACCTTTTCATTAACATTCCCATGCCGCTGACGGCTCACTTTCGCAGGTGCCTTCGCTGCCTCTTTGTATCATTGGTCTGGGCACGGAGACCGCTTAGGGTGGCATATGAGGTTTTGAATCTTCCTTTTGAGCAGTGTGGGTTCTGCGCCCCTGGCATGTATTTATACTGCTTTTGCGTGCAGGCCCAGTTTGCACATTTCTGGCTGCATTCTGCACAATTATCACGTTGCCCCTGCCCGTTACAGGCTGCTTTGTATCTCCCTCTTAAACGTCCACATGCTCTGGTACAACTGTGGCTTACACAGTCTGGGCCTGCGACAAGTTGTACCAGCGGGCAGTAGTTAATATCATTTGTATGCTCCACCAGCGTCCCTTATTTACCATCTCCTGCTTCCAGTAGCGGAGGACGTGGGCACCTACAGTCGCCTTCAATGGCTGCAGCTGATGACCTTTGGGGATGTTTATCCGGAGGATATGTTCATTCCCCTGCGTAGGGCATATGATGATCCTATGTCCACACCCCTAGATATCCTCACCATCAGCTGCAGGCATCTCTGCGCACCACACATGACACCTTCTCAGTGGCCCCTCCAACTTTCTGCATGCTGGAAGGCCGGGTTGGATTGGGATTCAAAATAGGCCCAGGAATGCTTTAAAAAAAAAAAAAAAAAGTGGCCCAATTTTGCATAATGCCTTTCTGCAAAACACTGCTTTGGCGAAAGTTTATGTTTTTTTAAAAAAGAGGGGGGGGGGGGGGTTTAAGAAGATGGTGAAACACACTTGAAAACAAGTGAGGCCACTTCTGCTCAGGTCCCTGCCCCCGCTCAGTATGCACACCTTAATTGACCGGCCCAGCGAGAGAAAGGGAGTGACACCTATGCCTGTTGATAAAAGGGTAATGGACGTCCATCTACCTCCAGAAAGGCCACTCAGGCACCCACTGGGCCGCTGGTGGTATCCAAACAATGCAAAAACCACCCAAATAGCCCACAGCTAGAATTCAGATACCAGCCCCTCGGTGCATTGTCAGAGTGCCCGCGTTACCAATCCAATGCTACTGGAAGGGATACCAATCCATTGTCCCATCAGCTCATTACATGCTTATACACTACAATGCAGGAAACTGCACGGATTCGTAAACCTCTTGCACAGGATGCCCGAGTGTCGGACTTGGTAACCGCTATCAGTGAAGAACAATAGCTGTACTGCTGATTTCTGTCCCAGGCCCTAGCCCCAAATTATGGGCTTCATCTTATTCATTTTAAATACCAGCACAGCTTGTACCATACCCTGATGCAATTACATGGAATGGGATTACTTGAGGACCCGAATTGTTGGCAGTGCTCTGCTCCTACCGAAATGGGAGTGCTCTAGAAATGCGTGCTTATGGAATGATGTTTTTAATACCATTAGGCAGATTACATTTTGTGAGCTCCAGCGGTCTCTGCTGGTTGCACTGCTTGACTATGTTAAGGGTGCGCCCTCGGCTATGCATACATCTTATTGTTATGCTTTTGCTATTGGCTAAGCGTAGGGTATCTATTCATTCGGGCCAACGGCCGACGCCTCATTTGCCCTCCCTCCGGAATGAGCTGATCAACTTCTTCTGGCTTACACGGTGAGGAAGGGGAAGTGTCATGTTATTGGAACACTAGTGGTTCACATGTGCACATGTGTGTTTTTCTCTGGTTAAAGGCTGAGTGAAACTGTTATGTTTCATTGAGTTGTAATCATCTTGGAGGTTTACCTTGGCTGCTCTATTGTTGGTTTGTATTATCTGTCAATGTAATAAAAAAAGTAAAAAAAATTATGCTATGCCCCAGGGGAGGGGGAAAAGACATGTTGGACAGCCTTAACCAAAAAGCCAGTGAACAGAATACAAGCAAGAAAATACGTTACCTATAGAACTGTAGTTATCCAGTATTGGTATCTTTCATAGATTCATATTTTTGAATCATTCCCTGTCATCGAAGTAGGAGTCCCACTGTATCATAGTAAAGCAGTATGTAGAACTATCATAGGGTATAATGGCAATAGGCCATCAGTTTAATATCCTATGTCCTTTTAAAAACAAGAATTTGCAATGCAATAGATCCCGCATTTACGCGACTTTCAGCTATTGGCATTGCAATAAAAAATAACAGAGCGTCATTAACAAGGAAATGGTCTTTAAAAGACCTGTGAATTACTCGGTGCGGCTGTGTGTGTTCCCGGGAAGCTGTCTCAGCCACACGCGAGGGGGGGAGGGGGCCGAAGCCCTTTGAGCTTAATGGGCGTTGCGCGCCTGCCTGCACGTCGGTGTCTGAGAGGCAGGTTTGGACCAGACCCCATCCATTCTCAGAGTCGCCGAGAGAGCTGAAGACAGCTGTAAATGTTTTTTTCTTTAAATTACAAGAGTATGGCACGTCGCAAATGTACTTGCGACATGGGACGGTGGGAAGGTGAGATTTTAAGGTGGAGCGCGCGCCCCCCTCAAGATGATGTTGGGCCCTCCCAGGGGGGTGTGCCCCACAGATTGAAGAACTCTGCGTTAGGGTCTTGTTCGTGCTATACAAAACCTTCAAATAAATTTATATGTAAACAAGGTGTCCATGGTGGTATTGTTTCGAAGGCTGCTGTCTTCCAGTGCTTCGGGATCTTTTTAAAATGCTTTCCTTGGCAGTACTTAAAAGCGTAATCATTGCCATCTTATAACAGAATTTCCATGTATGTTTGCTTATAGTGTATAGTGACTGTATATCTGTTCAGTTTATTGATCCAATGCCTAGCTGACTGCATGCTCTGGATAGCCCTATCTCAATCTCTGCTTTCTAGGTTTTGTGACCTGGTCTGAAAGTCAGTGTTCATACTTCAGTTACATTTGAGTCGTGGCATCTCCTTTAAAGGTATGCCATATATCTGGGTTTTAGCAAGTCTGCCATTAAAACATGGTAGAGAATTGAGACTAGAGATTGGAGAATAGAGAAACAGAATCTAATGGTAGAGAATTGTAAGTTGTAGGTTTACGATACCTTGAAAAATTTAATGCTGTTTTCAGTACAGATACATGACACTATATTGATTCGAATTAAGGTAGGCAAACTTTCATTTAGCTTGTCTTCATCTCTAAGCTTGTCCAAATTATTAGTAAGACCTCAATCTTACTTCCCCAGTACATTATGCTATTAGTATACGGATTTGCAATGGCTCTAGACCTACTTTCTCTCAAACTACCTTTTGACAGGGTTTGCAAAAGAGGAAGCAAATCTGGAGCACATCAAAACCAAAACTTTGCATAAAAACATTGCTGTTCAATCTGCAAACTGCACTGTCCCTGTCCATTTGAGTATACCTAAAGAAAGTAAGCTTTTGTTGTTTACATAGGGCCAGATGTACGACCTGCCAAATAGCGCCTCACAATTTGCGCCGCATTTGCGACTCGCAATTTGCGAGGCGCTATTTGGCATGTACAACAGTGTGTATAACACGGTTTGTGATTCCTAAAGGGGTCGCAAATTGTGAAGCTTATGAATATTAATGAGCCTCTCGCAATTCGCGAGCCCATTGGGATTGACAGGCCCTCCCATGGAAAGGAAAACGGGATGCATTTAAAAAAAGAAAAATGAAACGTTTTCATTTCACTTTTTTAAGGGCAGGTAGTGGTCCCTGGGACCAGTGCCTGCCCTTCAAAAATATTTTCAGAGCCTGTCACAAAGGGGAAGGGGACTTCATTACCACCCTCTTGAAGAGGGTGGTAATTTTCGAGTGTTTTGCGACCCTAATTGCGGTCGCAAAACATTGGTACATGGCTTTGCGGTCGCCATTAGGAAGGGAACACCCTTCCTAAAAGCAAGTCGCAAAACCTATTTGCGACTCGCTACATAGGCTTTGTACACGGCCCATGAGGTGTTTGCATGGGCAAACGGGTTACAAACCTGTTTACGCATGCAAAAATGGGTTGTACATCTGGAATTTAATGTTTTATGTCCCTAAGACCACATTCTATGAGAATTGATTTATATAGAGAGGAAATGTCAAGACTGACTAACGTGTCAGGTTCCCAATTTACATAGAAAAATGCAGTGTTCCATTCGGATGCATTCAAAATCTTTCACATCTTTAGGGAGCCTAAAAGAGTGCAAGACATAATCTCTGGTAACGGACAATAAGATACACTTTGTCGGTTTCATAAATTGTATTGTAGTCAGCAACCACAAATTAATAGACCGTTCAGACACTAAGGCCCCCTGTCAATACCTGCACTGAGTGGCAGGCACCGTGTGGTGCCTGACACGCGATGCAAGGATTAACAAAAACTCCCATTTCTCTATGGGAGCTTGTGCTGTGGTTGGTTTTAACCATAATAGTGATTCAAGAATCAGTCTACCTTTCCACCTTATCCAGGGTAAAGCATTGTGCTAACATTCTGTTACAACTTTGGTAAAGTCAGTCGGGAACAGTGGAGGTATAAATAAGTTCATGCAGGTTGTCATTATTATGTAAGTTGAGCTCTAACTGAATAGTGGGGTCCTCTGCACCCAAATAAATAATATTTTACTACAGCCACCAAGTAGCAGAAGTGCATTCCTGCCATGCCAGTCCACCACTGTAGGCTCTTTGAATGCATTTTACAAAGGTTACGTTCAGCGGTTTAATCCCACACAGTAGCCTGTGAAATGTGTTGGGGATGGAGTTGACATATTTCACAGGAATCCTCGTTCTGAGATTATCTCACATCTATCCTCTGCAGCTCTGTCCGCCTCGGCTGTGTCCCTCTGTTTTTGTCACCTCTTTCCCTGTACATAACATGCCTTTTGGTAGATTAAATGTTAAATCCTCTGCTGGAAGTTTGTCATCTGGAGGAGAATCTACCTGTGGAAATTCTTCTGACCTACTAACCGTACGGCAGAGGTACTTCTTCATGCCGTAAGAGGGTTCATAGATGCACAGAGAGGATGATTTTATTTTACCACCAGATGCTTCGTTAGACCAAAGCAGTCCCTAGTCATAGTAAAATAATCTACAGAAAGGGAGCTGGAAAACCTCACTTGCAAAGAAAAAGGTGGGAAATTATTAAGATTGGGGAAAAGTTATGAGGGAAAGACATTTACGCATGCAATCGAATTACATAGCGAACAATAGAAAAATATGGCTCAACATGATCAGGTAAGGAAACAACAATAGAAGGTTGAAGGGCAGGCAGTGGATCAGAGGGCATGATTCAACTCAAAACATTGCACTTGGAATGTGATAGAGTAGTGATCAACTGGGACCAATTGTGAAGGGTTAAGAATATGTAATAAAATTGAAGCACCAGCTGTTTCTGCCTAATCGAGATTGAAAGTCACTTGTAAAATACTATGAGAACTGGTAGAAGAAAATGAAATGGAGACTCAAAAAGGTTTCTGTAAAAGGAGATATGAGAATGCAATTAAATAAATCTTTAAAAATGACAGTCACACTACCTCCGCTTTTGTAATCCTGATCCCGCCTACTCTCGAGAACGCTTCCTGTCAGTTTCACGGTGCGAGGACGCTGCGAGGGATTCCCTCTTCGTTTGGACTTTTGGATTGCCTTTGTGAACTCGAAGACGCTGGGAGGTCTTCCTTCTTCGTGGAACGTTTGTTGTGGTGAGCTGACGCTGTGAGGTGTTTCTTCTATTGGGACATTCTTCGTGGTAAGCGCGAGGTCGCGCTGATTGCTCCTAATCATTCCTCCCTGTGCAACGCCGTAGCGCGAGGGAAGCGCTACGGACAATTACGTGTTGAAACTTATCAACCCGCTGGCTATTTCTTTCCTTTGAACGCTGTTGCGCGAGGTAGCGCTCCTCGGAAACACTCTTAACAAGTTCCAGCAATACGCACGTACGCGTTTCAAAACGAACGCGGTGCTATTGATTTTTTTATTTTTTTTGCTGTTCTTTCACGAACGCTAGGAGGAGGTCATTGCTATCTTTGGAATCTGCATGCATGGTGATATATGCAGGGCTTTCATGGGACAGAAACGTTCTTCGCCTTATTGGACAAGCTATGTAAATATGAGTCTCTAATTACGAAGAGCACTAGGAAGTGCTACACCCTTTATTTAGTTGCTGGGATTCACCATGGAGAAAACGAACTGTGGTGTTTTTTAAACTCAGCTCCTTTCATTTATTTGGCGTTGAGAAAAAGAGACGCTTTAAAACATGATCCGAGATTCTTATCTGTGGGCAAGCACCTGTTTTCGAATCCGCTTGTTGCCCCCCAGATCATTCTAGCAAACCTCCTGGTGGCTCATTCCGGTCTCTTCTCTCCCCAGGGATACCTCCCTCTTCTTGTTTATTCCAAAAGGCAAGGGGGTTGCTTGTTCGTTGACCTGTGGGCGTATCACTGACTTCTGCCGCATTGTGTGCCCTGTGCCTTGCGCGCCCTGTCCTGCTGAACCCTTAGTCCCCCGCCGCCGCAAGCACCAACAGCGGTCGCCGAGTGGGGTCAAACTACGTTGTCCAGCAGCCTGTGCAGCCAGAGACCCGCCCACAACCTTTCCCGCGCCAGGAGGCGCTTCAAAAACCGGCGCTTCCTTCGCGTCGCGGGACGCGCGCGGGCGTCGCCGGGCTGAGCCCGGGCAGAGGGCGGGGCCGTCTGTGGCCGTCCGGGGCCGGAAGAGGCCGGGCTGGGCCTCCCCCTTGACAACGCTGGAAGTAGGTTGCAGCCGTGTTCGACTTGCTGATCACTGACATTTTGATTAACCTGTGATTGTTGTAGTCCACTGATTTGTGTTGCCCTGTGAGACATGGCTGGAAAGGGCAAGCGTTTCACAGCCCCCTCCACAGTAGCCGGGACTATGGACCAATTCATTACACGTGCCGTCTCGGTACTGGAACATGAGATAGCCATGACTGAAAAACGCCTCTCGTTAGATTCTGTGTCGGGCCGGCGCTCATCATTGGGCCCGCTTGCTCTTGTTAAATCACCAATCATTTCCAGAGAGCGCCAGAGCCAGAGGGAGGAGGTATCACTACTATCTACGTCTGACTCATCCCAGCAGATGTCATCCCCAACCGGGATGTTGATAAATCCCCCAATAAATATGGATATAGTGCCAGAGGAGGAAGTTGCATCTCGAATCTCCCCTAGTGCCCCCCGCCCCCAGACTAGAGCAGGGGCTAGATCTAATACATCCACTGGTGCAGTTACTCAGAAAAGGAAAAGGGGAGGGGGTAAGGATGGTGGTAGGCAGGCGAAAATAACCAAGGCAACAAAAAACTTGGTACCCCCTGTCACCGCAAGTACTAGCGCACACCACCCCATGGTTGAAACTAGCTCACTCGCTCCCCCCTCACTCGAATCTACTAATATAACCTCACAGCTAGAACGCATAGTACGATCTCTTATTTCTCCATTAGTGGAAAGGATTGAAAAGGTTGTAACTAAAGTTGATAAACTAGAGCAATGCATTTTGGACAACTTCTGTTCACTGAAGAATGTTGTTAAGCTGTGTACTAGGGATATATCGAAAACTAACTGCACCTATGGAGCAAGCCCAACCCTTGCCATCCCACCTTTATGTGGCCAACCCTCTGATTCTGCCCCCTCTACCTTAGGCACTGGTCTATCGATGAATACTTCCATGCCATCCTTAAATACCCAACAACCATCTCGGAGGGAGGGAGTGCAACAAAATAGACAGTCCCCGAGGCAATCGGGTGGGCTACGCAAGGCACCCTCAGGCCCTATTATTGCGAACCTAGAAAGATCTAACGCGATTGTTAATACCCCTCCCCCATGTAATGTAACTAGGCCATCTCCGACCCAAATACATCTACCTCAAGAATCTTTCCCATATGTCGTGGTATTAACGGGTGTTCCTGAACTTCCTATTAACAAAATGGAATCCTTTGAACAACTAAAAAATAAAGTAAGTCATTGGCTTAACATCCACAGGCCAATACCGAATGACTTGAATGGTCGGATTCTTTTTGTTAGAAGGGTCCATTGGATAGGCCCCCAACCAAAAAACACGCAGGGTGATTGCATCATTGTCAATTTTAAAGACCCACGCCTCCCTAGGTTCATTACTGAGCATACATCTTTTGAGTCTAGATCCAGCATAGAGGCCCACAATTTAGCCTACTTCTACACTGGAGGCTTTTGCCAGTGACAATCCTATAGCTTGACACCACCTTTTCATCCCGTGACATGGAGGGCAACTGTTACTACACCAATAGACCCGGTGGCCATCACTTTGGTTCGGACCGGATCCCAAACAACACCTAGAGCCCCAACACCACCTCCAGCCGGCTCGTGTGAGAGGGAAAGCTCATATAGTCAATCTACTGTGCGCCACACTATACGGCCCGGTAACTATACTGGCACCCTTTTGTCATGGAACCTGGCTGGCATTAACACTAAACTTGACTCCCCCGAATGGGTTAGCTTTGTAAATAATTACGATCTCTGCTTATTGCAGGAAACATGGTCCCTCGAGGCTCGGTTTTTGCCGGGTTACCTGAGCTTTCATGTCCCAGCGACGAAAGGCCCGAAAGGCCGTCCTTCTGGCGGCCTTATTATTTGGGCTCGCCAGGATCTATTTCCACATGCTGTGGCAATTGACACCGGGTCCCCAGACATCCAATTAGTGAGATTAACTTTTAATCACAAGTGCTCCCTTGATATTTATAACATCTACCTTCGGGGTACCAAAGGGAAAAAGTCAAGGGAGCTGGATATTTTAACCTCACTTATTGAATCCAACTCGTGCCAGAGGGATCTGATCGTAGCTGGGGATTTTAATGTCACCTTTGAGCCCCTTTTAGATTCCGATCTGGAAGGGGGCACTGACCCCGACGAGGACGGTCAATGGGGAATTCCAGGTCTTTCGTTACCCCCCATCAAAAGGTGGTCTACGGCAGCAGTCCAGATAAATGCATTTTGCCTTGGAAAAGGCTTACGGGCATTGAACGGCAGAACAAAGGGTGACTTGATGGGAGCATATACCTTTGATAATGGCCGTTCGGCCAGTAGGATTGACTACGTCCTTTGTTGTTTGAGGCTGTGGCGTCACCCCATAGACATGGTGGTGGAGAAAAGACTAGAGAGCGACCACAACCCTATCAGCGTCTCCCATTGTTGGTGGGGTTCACCCTGCCCATTGACCAAGGAAACAACTGTGGATCCCTTGGCGTGCGTCCCATCAAACGATATGCGGAGGCTAAAATGGTCTATGGTCAAGACCAACACCTCAGTAATGGCTCACATTGATGCCACTCTTTCTGCAATCAATGCGAACCTCGAAGCAACTCTGAAATCTCAGGACCAAAATGTACAAGCAACTAGAATACACGAGTCATTTTTTGAGGATTTACGTGCTTTCTTTTTTAAAAAATCAAGAAAGGTCACTATACCACCGTCCAAGCGACCTAGGTGGTATGATAAGCAATGTAAAAGAGCAAGAGTTACTCTGGCCAATGCCCTTTCCACGGGGAGTCTACCTCTCATCCAATCTGCTAGACATTCTTATAGGAAAAGCATTACTCAAGCTAAACGAAAATGGGATGCTTCATTTTGGCTTGAATTGAAGGATGCTTGCTATGCCCGTGACACGAGATTATTCTGGAACGTGCTAAAGTGGGGCAGAGGGGGTTCCCCTGACAACCCCGCGAATCATGTCACCCAAGACGACTGGTTGAGGTATTTTAAACCCCAATATGCACGAGTACCCCACTGTAGTAATTTGGGCTCTACTCCATATGTTTTCTATTCGTCGGGCCCTTTTGGCGCTAACGACGTATTAGTTGCCTTGTCTTGTGTAGCTACAGGGCGGGCCCCCGGTTTGGATGGTGTCCCATCCGACCTCTTCCTTAGTAATAAAGCTTCTTGGAGCAAGTATATTGCCCTAATCGCGAACGCCGTGGCTGTAGGTGCCCCAGTACCCAAATCCTGGGGGGGCGCTATTATAATCCCAATATATAAAAAGGGCGACAAAACCCTCCCAGGGAACTACAGGCCCATCAGCCTAATTGACACTATTCAAAAAGTCATTGGGAGGATGGTACTGAATGAGGTGCTCAGTTGGATAGAAGCTAATAAGATCCTTTCCAATCTCCAAGCGGGCTTCCGCAAATTTACCAGCACTGTGGACCAGGTGTTTCGCTTTAAACAATTACTTTGGAAGGTAGTTGAACTAGGCAAAGGCAGTCTTTATGTCACCTTTGTGGATTTAAGAGCAGCCTTCGACCTTGTCCCTCGAGAGCATCTCTGGAGGGTTCTAGAAAAGCTTGGTCTACCTCTGGAGCTCTTGACTCTAATCAGGAGACTCCATGAGCCTAACTTTGCGAAAATACAATGGGGTGGTCGGGAGGAAACAACTCAAGAGTTTCCTGTGGAGAGTGGTGTGCGCCAGGGATGCGCCATGGCTCCTACACTTTTCTCCTTGTATATCAACGGAGTAGTTGATTACATGCTCAAAGCAAACACTGACGCCCCTAAATTGGCAGGAGTCCCTATACCAATATTAATGTTTGCCGACGACACCCTTATAGTGTCCAAAACACCGTGCGGCATGCAAAGGGCTCTGTCAATCTTCGAAAATTTCTGCGAAGATCATGGATTGGAGGTCAATGTGGCAAAGACCAAGCTTATGACCTTCAATCCACACCCAAGCTACAGAGTTGGCAAGCTTCTAATGAACGGCCAAATCCTGGAGGAGGTAACAAATTTTCCTTACCTGGGTATCCATGTCTCCAATAATAATCGGTGGAATAGACATTTGGAATTGTCCACGTTGAAATTTACCCAGATTACGGGGGCGCTGGTCAAAGAGCATAAAAAATCGCTCATAAAACCTATCAAACCAGTGCTAGAAGTATATGAGGCAAAGGCCCTAAACTCTGTCCTGTATGGGGCAGAGCTCTGGGGTTTTGACCCATTAACACCCCTAATAGCCGCAGAAAATAAATTTCTCCGTTACATCGTCGGCCTGCCACAAAGTACGCCAATGGTCCCATTGCGCTATGACCTGGGTAGAAAGGGTATTAATGATCTGGCCAGTCTCCGTCCGGTTTTATACTGGAGGAGACTATGGACCACTCCGGAGCTACAACCCTACGCAAGGGGTATCTTGGATATAATCCGGGTTGACAAGTTTCACAAGATTGGATGGTTAAGGAACCTTCGTGAATCCTTAAAAGCCCTGGGGTTGGAAGATCTATGGAATGATCCAGTTGGTGCCCTGTTCCCAGCCAAAAAGCTATTGAAAACATTATATTGGGAACAGGTAAATCGCAGGGTATGGGGTTCTTTTTCTGCCCCCACAATGACCAGCCGCTTTCTAGAGGCAAAGGCCTCACCTACCCTGGAACCTTACTGGGATCTGATTACTTCACCGACTGACAGGAAACTTTACTTCCAACTCAGAGCAGGTTCCCTTCCACTAAGGGCTCTAACTTGTGGGTGGTTTGGTACAACTATATGCACTTGTCCTGCTTGTGGTGCGAAAGAAGAAACAATTGCTCACTTCTTGTTTGTCTGCCCGGTATATGTTACCCCCAGACGTCATTGGCTCTCTCCTTTATGTAAACTTTTGGGCACAAGGAGATCTGCCGTTGCCATTAGAATTCTACTCACAAGCACTTTACCATTCCACTCAGTAGTTTTAGCCAAATACATGGGGTGGGCATGGTCCCTTAGATTAAAAACCCTCCGGTCTAGTGAAAAGGTGCATAGGCAGGCCCTCAAATATGATTATTACTCGTGTATTAACTTTTTTAGCACTACTTGATCATCAATGTTTAATCTATATCATCGCGTCTATTTCTATGTTTAATATCCCTTTTACATAAAACTTTTATCTATTTATTGTAAAGTTTTTACATTTTTAATCATTAACTGACTTGTTTTACTTGTATTCGTTTTTTGTGTTTGTGTCTTGTATGAATTATTCTAATTCGAATAAAGACTACTATGATGATGATGATGTAATCCTGATCAATATGATGGATCCTATCATGGTCTCGAAGCAAACCATCAAATGTAGGCTCTTAAAAGGAAATACACCACATATTGTGGTAAAATCACGTATAAAAAACAAACCGTAGGAGATCAGTAGCGTTATTGCAGAGTATTACACAACATACTAAAAAATGTGGAAGACCTGGTGGGGCTATATGTACTAGTGGAAATAGAACGAGTGGGTAGCTCTTTTTGTTTTATCTACACCATAAAGACCTTTTCCCTTTACAGAGGAAGAAGGCTTTCAGCACTCCTTGGTTTGTTGGTCTAAGTGTCGAAATTCAACAACTGAAAATGTATGCACCATGGATATTTTATGTTTTTATGTGCAACAGTCCTGAATTTTTAATACAACGAAGTATTGCTTGAAAAATCCTTTATATTTGACAATGTTAGGTTTTTGATACATCGAAACAGCCAACATGGATTTCGTCAATACATGACTTTTCTCCAGTCCCAAGCAGCTAAAATTCTTCTCTCGATAGATCCTGGGTGCCACACTTGACACGTGGTGCTACCATACATCGCATATCACTGACAACTGTGACCCTTTGTTTCTGTGCTATGTGCGACTACATGCAAGATTGTTATCCCACATTGGATACCAGTGCTGCCAAACACCTCCTATCAAGCACACTACTAACCTGTGTCACAATAACTTACTAAGATCTTACGGTGGCCTGCTGCAAATAATACGCACCATACCTGAAATTGGCTATCCCGCGAACGGCCTCACTTTATATTTTATTGTATGTCACAATTTTAGTTTGGTCCTTAGGATACCATTTATTGACGAAACACCTGTCAGTTGTTTCCTAAGGTATATATTCTTAGATATATCAAGAACTGTCATATATAAGTCTATTCTATGAACTGTAACACTTCGTTGCATGAAAAACTCAGGACTTTTGTATAAAAACAAACACATATCCAAGAGCATAAATTGTTTCCAATTGTTGAATTTTGACAGTTGTACTAATAAATTCAGGAGTACTGCCATAAATCCATGTTAAGTATTCGATCAGTTCAGTTCTCACACCATGAGTAGCTTCCACTGCACAATCTACAAGTGTCTAGCACCTATAGCGTTCCACAGTCCCGAACATGCCAGAACAGGTGATCAGTCCTGACAGATAAAAATAAGAGTGCATCATGGCCAGTTGTTTGACAAATGAGGATCCATAATATGGTGAAGGGTGGCAGTGTTAAACTTTGATGACACAGGGCAATCTTTGCTAGGACATCCCTTCCTTGTTCCTAATCCACTAAGTAGTTGATCTAAATTATTAGTTTCAGGTGCTCATATTTTGACTGAGATACACCTCAAGAGTCTACGCACAAGTGCTGGCTCTGCTACTGGTAAGGGTTCATATATTGTACTAAAAAGACTTGCCCCTAACTCAATGACCTGGTAGTGTGTGCAGAGGCATAGGCACAAAATTGTCCATGAAACAGAGCTTGCCTCTGAATGTAAGTGGGGAATACCAGAGGTTAATCCTTATCTGACACAAGCGTGCCATTTGTGTTCCTGGGGCATGTGCAGTAGTGGCTGCCAACTGATTTTGAATGCACCGTAGTTGGGCACACATCTTACCCTCTTCCAAAAAATAGCACCATGCCTACCTGCCTGCTCATGTACAGTTCTGATTGGGTGCCATGCCCAGATGTTGCAAAGGCATCCCTATGTGTATGTTGAGTGTGTGTTGTGTCTACAGTACCTGCTTGTAGGACTCCATATTATTGGTGAGTGTGTGTATGCTGCAGCCAGTGGGATCCATTTTGGATTGCCCCTGTTTTTGAAATGGTAGAAGATTGAGATGCTGATACAGTCTCCCCAGACAATTGAAGTGTAGTTTCTACATTCCTGAGCTAGAGGATATTGCTCCAGACACTTGAAGTGTGGAAGGGAAGGAGACTAGGCTGCCTTTAGAAACTCCATGTGGCCTATTTAAGAGGGTATTGTTGATTAGTTCTCCCTGAGCATTGCCATTTGTGTGATGTTAGTGGAATGGCGTGAGTAGACAGAAGAGAGGTTTTAGAAGGAGGGAAGTTTCTAGGCAGGGCATGAAACATTTGCCTTACCCTTAGTGGTCCATCCAGAAAGGTTGATGACCGCCAGGTGCAGAGCTTCACGCTTACTGTGCTTGTTATTGGTACTCTTCCTCTGAGCCAGCATCATCACTACCGGCTGTGGAAGCCATCACCTTACACAAGAATTGTTTGCACTGCAGAATGAGATGACATTATGAAAAGGAACAACCCCATGCTGGTTCCTCAGCTGGATCCACATCTTCTATCTGACAGTGCTGTTTAAAAGTGGGAACCAAACCGTCCAAATTTGTTCTAGTATCAACCTGTTTCACTGACCAAGGATATGGGTATGCCACAGAGTACTGGAACAGCAGCTGTGACCTGGAACTGTTAATACTAATAGCCAATCTCTCATATGCATGGAGACATCACATGAAATCTGCACGTCTCGCTGGAGAAGATATGGGTGTGTCTGAGACTTTGGAACCTGCCATTCTGCTGAGCAGGAAGAAGGGAGCACAGTGTCCTACAGGAGCTGTCTGTCTGAGGAGAAGCCCAGCTGTCAAGTCCAGTGAGAGGGATGGCCCAGAAGAAGCAGACTGCCAAGTGAGTGTTTGGAGCTGAGGGTCCCCGAACGTCCCAGCCTGAATAAGAAACCATGTACCAGCGAGCCTGCCACAGAGGCCACCAAGTGGAAGAATGAGCATTTGTGCTGACACTACTGTTGCCGAGCCCGAGGACTTCCCTTCCATACCATGGACTGGAGGGAAATTGTTTCCTACCACATGGTCTCGAACCGATTTCTTATTTGTCTTCAAGCAGCTGCTGCATTCTTAACTAGCTGATGCGGAAAGGAGACCGGGCTGCTGAAACCAGCTCAGGTGACCGCAAGCATGATTGTTCTCCTTGTGCAAACTACATCAGTGCACCTGCACTTGGAAGTTAAGTGTGAGAGACATTGACTTTGAATTGGCTAAAAAGACTTGACTTTCGAGGATGATTGCAACCTGCATACAAGTACTGCCTAGTCACTTCCATGTTATGTTTTGGTCTGACTACAGTGCTTCTCTTTTCTTGAAAGATGAGCACTGGGCTCAACATTTTCTTAATGCACCTTTTGCTTGAATCCTTGAGCTCCAAGTCCTTACCTCCATACTACCTCTCAGAGATGCCAGGAACTGCTCGCCTTCACTTCCCTGAGAGTCCAGTAGTAGGGGTGTAGTTTGCCAAGCTTGCAGCACCATAATAGGGTAGGCCCCAGAACTCTAGTGATAAACTGCTTCAACCACCACTGCTGAAGCCCATAACCCCTGCTTGCACTATGGCCCCCAAATGAGTTCTGGAATAGAGATTTTATGGATTTGGATCCGTCAACCGTGCACAGTCAGTGGGCTACTATTCAGCATTCAGAGGGGTATGGCAAGATATTTTGAATGCAGAGCCCGTAGACTTTACTAATGTTTGTGAGCAACTGCTCTCACATAATCGTCCAAGCCATGTTATATACCCATTGAATGTCTGCAGAGATGTGTTTATTTACATGGTGAGAGTGGTGTGTTTTAGGGTAGAAGTTCTTCTACATTTCGTTAAGTCATGTACAGGGATGAAACCTGCAGTTCCCACTCAGGAGAGGTAGTCCTGTGATGATCATGGCGTGTGTGATGGCTAGTATGATTGTCCCTGAGGGAGTTTAGGTCTGATCTACATGAGTTGTCACATCCTTGCTTATCATTGGTCTTCATTAAAGGAATATGAAATGCAACAATGTGGCTCCTCACACATTTGGATGACACTATAATTTTAGTAGGGGTGAAGCAAATGAAAGTTGTGGTGGAAAGGTTATTTCTTGTCTATTGAACTAAATTTGACAATTGCATCTTTATGGTTTCACTCAGAAAGGCTCCTGTTTGGATCATTTTTGTGAGGTATGGTGTACTTTAATGTTGTGTTATGTGTATTTGTATAGCGCACTTTTATCCATGAAAGCATCTTGGCGCTGTGCAGGTGTGTGAGGTTAGCCCTAGGAGCAGTGTGTAGACTTACTCAAAGAGCCAGTTTTTTGCTTCTTGCGGAATTCAAGAAAGGAGGAGAAGGCTCTGATGTGTTTAAACTTGGCTGACTGTTCAAGCTAGTTGCTTTGGTGTATCCTTACTGATGTAAGCCATATGGCGTGGAAGATGGACGATGTGGTAATGACCTAATTAGTTACTGGTAAACCAAAGGACGGATTTAGCTGATTTATAAATTGGATGAGTCCAACTCTTGATTATCCTACATTTATCCTACTAATGAAGTTTGAGACTTATTCGGAAGATCCAGCAGGGTAGTTGATCTACTTGCATAGCCAGGAGACAGACTTCACAACAATACTTCTGTTGGGGGAAGAGTTGTCCTGTGTGGTTATACACAAAGCTTATGGGGACATGCACATAGAGTGGTGTTGGAGGTAGGGGTACATGCCTAGCCAGCCATTTGTGGAGAGCAAGCAAGGATGCTGGGAGAAGACTCGACCTCAAAGATATTAGAATTGTAAAAGGAAAAGTAGAATCAAGAGGAGTAGGAAATCATTGGAGCATCCATGAAACTATGGCATTTCTTGATTTATAGTTTACTCGTTGGTTGAATATTTTGGAACAATGCAGGATTTGAAAAAAAAAGGGTTTGAGAGCAAGAGGTGAAACTAACTCTTGGGCACCTCGCAAAGGTCACTGGCCTGAAATTGCTTTGGTAAGCAGCGGGGCACATTGCCAATGGTCCCCAACACTGGAAACACCCATGTTGCCTTCCCTAAGTTGAAACCAATGACAGTGGGAAATCCTACACACTTGTAGATTTTCCTTGTTCCTTTAGTTAGATTTGGGCTTAAAATCCTTCAAATACGGATTGTATGAGTCAAAGTGTAGGGATTTAAACCCTATCCAACTCTCTGCCATTTTAAGCATTGCCTTTAAGTTTGTTTGTGGCTGGCTCAAAGTGCGTACGTTTTTAGACCACTGCGCCATATTTTGCCATTTATAGTATAGTGTTGGGACACTGGAGAAACTTTGAAACCGGAAAGTCATCAAACATTTCTTGGTTCTCATGTACCAGCTAACTAGCTGTGCAAACTGAAATCGCAGAACTTTTAGCAGAGGTGCATCTTCAGCGGACATTTGGACAACCGATACGCATTCAAGTGAAAGAGAGTACAAGGTGTATTTTCATAATCTCATCTCCTGGGAAATTCCATAGAATGAAGGAATGCCTTTCATGTCACTGATTAATTGTGCAAAAAGCTTTTGATAGAATTGTGGTAATACTCAGTAGCAGGGATTAAGATTAAAAGAAAATAGCCAATCGTCCAAATGTTAATTTCATATGTGTTTATTTTTGCAGGTTATTAAAAACAATTTGAACCCAGTTTGGAGGCCCTTTAAAATACCCCTTCAGGCACTGTGTGACGGAGACTTTGACAAATCAATCAAGGTAAATTCCAGTACATACACATTTAAATGCCTGAAGAATTGCCATTCGGAGTGTGTGACAGTTAACAAAAAGGGGTAACATTTGTTTTAATATTTCTGCCTTTTCTTCAACAACATAATGTAAAATTCATAAAACTTGCTTTTTAAAATTCAGCATCGTCTGATGTTCTCGTCCATTGAATATGTATAGTTTTATAATTAAAATTAAATGGCTGGATTTAATGAGGGGGCTTGCAAGAAGAAGCTGCAGGCAACTTGATCTTTATTGTATAATCCTATAAATGTTACTTGAAAATATCTATTTTCAAGGTCTCCAGTGTAATTAACCTGGATATGACCGTACCATTTATTTTCGGTTATTGTCTTTTTGTTTTCACAAGCAGAATACTGTCTGAAGCGGCACCCACCCGTTTAAAAAACACTTTCTGCATTGAACAAAAGAGACCTAAATCTCTTTGGAGATCGCATGTTACATAACCACAGTGATTATGATTGTCTAATTTCGAATTGAATGCTGATATCTAGATTTTTCCAGTTTAACAGGGCAAACATATAGTATTGCCATTGATAACAGTTTCTTTTTCTTGTGCACACCTTTTTTGAAGGTGGGGTGCAATTACAGCTTGCATATTCTATGCATCTACCTGGTGGTATTATTTGCTACCTGGAGATTTTCAGGCTTAACTTCAGAGGAGACCATTTTGCAAAGAATGCAAATACTAAACAAGCATTAGCAATACAACCAGTAGATGTGGCTTACTGATTTTAGTTGAGCAAATCACTCCTACTCATGGCAAACGTTTTGCAAATCTGCCCTTGGTCTTGAAGAGTTGAAAAAATGTAGCTCCTGTTGCCCTTATTTCTTGGAAACTGCCCTTGAGTTGATAGCCTCTTATAGATTGTTTCCACAGTCTGCCAGAGATAAAACCAATACCGCTAGATATAAGAGGGAATATCCGAGAACCCCAAGTACTCTTTGAGCCCTGCAGCTCATAATGAACAAAGGAAACACATTTATTTTACGTTCATAATTAATCTGTGGTGAAGGGTTAGATTTATGAATAGGCATAGAGAAAAATAACTCCCGAATCCTGGGCTCTGTCAGAGGTCTGATATGGCTTCAACTACACCATAACACATGCCCATTCTTTTTCACTAGATGTTTTCCTTATATTCAAAGAACTCCTTATCAAAATTGTAGGAGCTCTGTTATGTGGCATGCCATGGAAAAATATTCTATCAATTGTTTAACCTAGATCTGAACGATGCCAACATTCAAATTCTAGTTTGGCAGTCTCAGTGGAAATGTTTAGTGAGTGTCTCAAGTGAGTGTATTACCTGTGCAATCTGCTCCATTTTGACCACTTTCCTAAGGAGTCTGTGTTTACATCTACCTAGGCAACTGCTTGTTCATAGCCACTTCCCCATGGATGCTCTGAGTTATTTATTTGAAAGTTTTGTATAGCACGAACAAGACCCTAACAGGTATCCGAGCGCTTTACAGGGTTGGTGTAAATAAACAGAAAACAAAAACAGAGAGAATGTAGGTGAGACTAATACAAAGTATTACTAAAACAACCTATGAGTTCTTTCTGCTAGAGGATTGATGTTCAGGCCTTATGCCACAGGCCTGTCTGACAACATAGCTTAACCCCCCCCTAGTTGGAGCACAACAGGTGACCTTCTAGTCACAACTGCATGATAGCTTTCCCTGTCCTGTGCTTTTTTTTTTAAAGACCTCAGGCACATTCTCTGACCATAACATAGTTGCTTCAGAGAGAGGACTCTTGGATTTATGATCACAAGTCCACATGCCCCTTCAAAGTGCTTGTCATTCTGCTTCCCCGCACATGTCAACAGGAATCGGACCCTCCGCCCCTCTCTATACATGTTTGATTGGTCGTCGATATCCGTCTCAAAATCACGTCTTACTTTGAGCTAAGACAGCCATGATTTAATATAGGTCCAAGTACAGATAAAGTGTCACTTCAACATTTGACCTAGTTTACTGTCTTTAGTTCCAGATGAATGGTGGCTCATTACAGATGCATCCCAGAGTTAACGACAAAAATTCATACCAAAACTGTTTGATTTACTCTGACCATATCACGGCAGTGTTAATAAACAAATGTGTGTATTCTCCTCTTGTTTAAATGAGGATTTAGTATGGGTTTTGGATTCTCTGTAATCAGCCATCCATCAAACAGAGCTGCAGAATGTTCAAGCAGAGCATCTGGTCAAACTAATGCTCACCGCAAACATATGGGAGCCGCACAACACTGATGCATCTTTGTCATACTCTGGATGTAAACATTTAGTTGTAAATGTCTCAATTTTAAATGATGTATGATCTCTCTTGTGGAGATGTTTAAGCTTTAAAGGGGTAGGCACTTTTTCTAATTTTACCACTATATAAGTTTTGACTCAAAGTTGGATTGACAAATCAACAGGGTCAGATATGATCCATGGGTCAGATAACAGGTGTATTTCACAGTATGTCCAGAATCTAAGCTCACCAAGAATTGGCTAGAGCTCTAGTACTTCTTCAACTCCAGCGAGATAGTATTCCGCGTCTCAGGAGTGCTTCACTCCTTCTGAATAGCTACTTTGTGCCTCAGAAATTAGCCTTAAATCCTTAGGAATCACTTCACAGCATCACATTTCACCTTGTGGCTGAGAAGAACTTTACCATGTAATAGTATAAGAGCGAATAAACACATTCTGCTATTGGGATAGTCTAAGAATAAATCTGCTTATCCACTCTTATACTGTTATCTGGTGATGTCATTGGAATATCCAGAGTGGTAAGCTGACTTTCTCTTGTTCTTCCTTTGGAATTCTGATTGTGATCTTTTTGACAGCCTTTCCTATTTAAATTTAATTTACAGGAGAATCCTTTCAGTTTGGGATTACAGCCATATGTCATCATGAAAGGCCGCAGTTTTATTTGAAAGAAGCACGGACTTCCTAGCATAGTGATAAGGTTTTTCGTGTGTCTCACCTCACCCGTTTCCCAACATTTTAGTTAACTTCCATCTTTTAAACTGGAAATTAGGAGGACCATCAGAGTTTAATTAGACCTTCTGTTCCCTCTGGTCCTGCTCCAGGCTTTTCATGCAGATGCAGGCAGGACCAAGGGGACATCTGTAACTTTCCATTGACTTGTTCACTAAACATGCTCTGCATTCTTCAAGCATTTTGTAGTCCGAATATTGTAGTTCATGTTTCCCTATTAAACTACATGTTTTATTGAAAAATTGTTGATCTCTGTGAATTGGGGAAATTTACATCACAGAAATCCAAGGAAAATGTGTTATTTGAGACAAAGTTTGCTAGGCGTTGTGAGTTAGAAAACGTTGTGGGATCCATGTGAGACACATCACCATGACCTCCCCTCGATGTCTAGTTTTTAGAACTGTCTGGGTTTGGTAGGTTTCCCCAGCTGGTGGCCGACTCAAGCCCGAAAAGTGCATCCATTCAGCATGGGAGTTGGGACGATATTGGAATTTAACCCCACTCTGCTAGCCCATTTGTAAAAACAGCACCCAAAAGAATCAAAACTTCCTCTTGCTTGCCATAGGGATGGGGATGCTTTAATCCCAGGGGAGCAGAAAGACTGTTGAGGCTTTAGGGTGGAGCCTGATGTCAGGATGAGCCAGACTTAAATCCATTATTTTATAAAAAAAAATTTGTGTCATCCAGTGGGCTTTCAGCCCCTTCTCTCAGGGCAAATTGGGGCATACCCCGTCTCTGCCCCTAGGATGGGGGTATAGTCCAATGCCATGGTGGGATAGATTGGGGGTAATCCCCCCCATCCGCCCGTGGGTTTAGGGCAGAAATACTACTACTGTTGGGAGGGTGTGGGGAGCACAAGCTCTTGCCCAAGGGTCCGCTCCCCCTGTTACGAATCCCTGGTGTCTAGTGTGAGGGCCAGGCAAACATATCCCACTGTGATTGCAAGGCATTCTGCTAGGAAGGGGAGGTAAAGTTGGAAATTTGACACTCTCAACTTTCCAACACCATCTCCCTTTTAGCATAGAACAGGGCACCACAGCTGCTGTTTTGGTGCCCTTTGCTTAGACATGAGGGCTCTGGTGCCTGGTGCTTCGGGTTGACCTCATGTCCATGGCGCCCTTCGGCATCCAGTGCTTGATACGTTTAAGAGTGACCTTTGTGGAATGGGCTAGTGGTCCCAGACAAGTTCCCATATCAGAAGATGTCCTGCACTGAAAACAGTAACACAGTTGTCACCATTTGGTACACACATTGTTTGTCTCGGTACGTTCGAGCACTAACTCAGTAGGAAGTTCAAGCCACCTCTCCCCATCAAGCGGGGGCACTCCAGAGAACTGGTAGAGTTTAAAGGCAGATGAGGTACTAAGGAAGAAATCTGCATATGAGATCCCCATCTGATTTCTGGAGGTATTGAAATGGTTAGAAATAGAGGAGGGATAGATGCTTTGAAACAGAGTTTGTGAAGGGTAAATGGAAGCAGAAGATTGTTCTGAAAATTATTGATGTAACTAAGAGATGACCGTTCTGCCGTTTGCTCCCAAATCTCATTGCTTTGTGTACATCACAACTAGAGTTTCATTGTATTCTGTTACACAGCACCCCCCAGCCCCCTTTCCAGGTATGGAAATGGCACATTTCAGTTTCCAGCACTTTCTGTAACGCAAATTCATGATCGTGATGTCCATTTTAACCACAAAAAAGCAAATTCTGCAGTGAAGGGGATACCCAGGGGAAGGTTGGAGTTGCATGCTTCAGTGTTTGAGTTAAGAAGGGAGGAAAAGATGTAGGATGTTCTTCGGCTACATGTTAGTACCAAGGGTTGAGAGAATCCTGTGGTTTTTCTGCATCACTTGTTAGACTTTTTACGTTTTGTTTCGGATTCTAAATGTAAATAATATATTTTGAGAATATTGCCATGATGATAACAGAAATGTAATTAATCAATGCCTGACCAATTTTATGTATTTGGGATGCTTACCTAACAACCATGCCATTCTAGCAATGTAAGTACAAGGTGTTTTATGTTTTCATGGGTGATCGCTTGTAGCGGCTCACCTTGTGCATTACTTGCTAATGCACAAACCATTGAGAGTCATCAGTGTGCCATTTATGTGTGTTGTGCTATAAGCAGCAAGCATTTTGTAGTGTGACTTGCAGGTGAAGCCAGTAAGCCTGTGGCCAATTTTTTTCAAGTCCCTCGAACAAGGTTAGCATAATGAAAATCATTTAATTTCAACTCCCTTCCAAAGAGAGAACATGGTAGATCGATGTGTGCCCATTCAATGGACTGTTGGGAGTCACATTATCATCGTTCAAGAATGAGCCTGGGTTCCACGCATTAGTCCAGTTGAACATTTCCTGGACATTATCATGCATTGTGTCTTGGAGGAGAATGGTGCTCTTGCTCTTGTAGCAGTCATGAAATCTATTATCCCGAACATTAAACCCGGGCCTTGAATAGAAGACTTGTAAGGGTGCGATGGAAATTCCCAACACATTCCTGCAGGTTGTTTTCTGATCGTTTGGCCTTCTAGGTAATTGTGTCATCAATTTGGACAAGATTTTTATGAACTGTCAAATAGTGTCAAAAATAAATGAAAATTGCTATTTGAATAAGCAGTAGTCCCCACTCTAAATTGTAACCTTTTTGCGTGTTATGTAATATTCTTTAGGTAGGGAACCATTAGACAATTTAAGAGTGTATGTCTCTACATATGTCTCTCTTCATCTGGCATAAAGGTAATACATTTTGTTGGATTTATGACACAGCATTACATATGCCTGACCTCATCTCATCACATTAAAAAATGTCAGTTGATGCTTTTAATATACAGTGCACGAATTAAGTCTGGTTGTCCACGCATGTGCATGTGGGCTCTTCTGTGAAGTATTTCTGAAAATTGCAAAAATCTAACCAGTGTCTGATCTTTTTAAAAAGCAAACTACCTAGTGGCGACATCAGTTGAGACACTTTTTTAAAAGAAAAAAACCTACTAAGCTCTTTTTCGTTAAAGGAATGTGCTTATATGTTTAGGGTGTGTGGCATGTTTTTGTGGATAATGGACCAAGAAACATCTTGCTTTAATTATGCCTACATATTGCCTTATACACAGCACATTATGAAACGTTGGCTCTTCTGTCTCTAGACCATTTAGTAGGGCTGCTGGATGCTTACTTACTGCTTATCACCATCAATAAACATAACTGTCAGCTTCTTTGGTTTATGATTTTTAAAAAAAAACACATTTCTAACCGCCTCAGACCTGCTCTCATTGTGTTCATCAAGAGGCTTTGGCTGATAACCAGATTATCTGAACATTTAGAAACTTAATTTTTCCCTTCTTGAATGACTGGCTGACTTGGGCTCATTCACTGCCTTAGGCCCTCTTCAGAACGTTTTGAAAATGCTTTGTTGAATCTCTGTTTGTCTGTGCACCGACCCTATTAGAAACTGCTTTCTTCTATTTGAGGTCATAGTAGACCCATCTGTGGGCATGGGTTTCTCTCTTGCTGAGTGGTTCCTGGATTTGAGCAGCTGTTCTTCACACTAAGCTAAAATGAAGAAAGTTCAACTTACATTTTTTTATAACGGTGATCAAATATCAGGAACCAGAAAACCGAATTAAACATCAAATTTTGCAGACTGAGCAGCAAATTGCTTTACAGATACAATTTGTATTCAAGCATGAACATCACAAACAGGTTTTATATTGTGATAGTCTGATTGAGACCAAATTGCCAACATACAGATGTGATTGAATTAAGGGGTGGGAATGTGTCATTGAGAAAGTATAGTAGTTCATGGCTGTTTATTTCCACGTTTAAATTACACAAATGTATCTGTCACCTCTCCTGGTTAATTCAAGAGCAAAACTTTGATCAGAGAGGTCCATTCCATCTTATTAAGATTTCTCCTGCCCCTGCTCTCCATACTATTACAGGGGTGCCAATTGCAGCCATTTTCAAACTGATAGGCTTTTTCAGAGAAATGTCTACGTGAAGAATATGTAATGTTTAGTCTGTACAACAGATGACTAGTTAGATTTTGTTGGTTGTCATTTCAGATTTGGGAGCCAGTCCTCAAAGTAGTTTTGCTTCAGTCCTAGATAATCATTTTGCTTGTAGGTCATATCATGAATAGAAATTACAGCTTATTACACACCTAGGATTTGATGGAATCAATCAATTTTAAAAGAGATTGCCTCATGATTGCAATCAAAACTTAACTTCTTGCATGAGGGTAGGTTTACTAGCAGGGCATAGTTTATGTTGGAGAAGATAGACTCAATAGACTCTGCTACTCTTTACATGAATGTTAAATGAGCTATATAATGACTCAATGGATATTCAACCTTTGAAGGGGGCATTTTCAAAGTGAATCCTTTAGTCACAATAAGCAACTCCACTATTCTCTACATGTCTCCTGGATGGTAGGCCATTAGAGCCTCTCGAGGAATGTTTTGCACTCAGATTTGCACATGGATGACCAGCTTCTCTCATGAAGCGGATTAACTAAACCATGAAATACTGCTCCAGAGGCTCGTAAGAAATAAGCGCTGTATCAAGCTTCTCCATCAAATGTTGGTTTCCATCTACAGTGGCATCTATGAAAGGATTATACACCTATAACTGTGCTTTCTGATGAATATTCTAATGGCAGACTCCCCACCTTTTGATTATCCCCAGGGACCAGACTGGATCCAGAAGAGTTTTCAGCATAGCCCATGTGCGCCAGTAGATGGATTTGTGTGACTCCCTATAGACTTTGCTCCACTCCGAACATGACAGCTGGAACCGCATAGTGGCTCCACATAAGTACCCTTGCATCAGTTCCTTTCTCTCCACGCTTTCTACACTGATCCAGATTTAGCTCCTACCTTTTTCTCATCAGTTGACGAGCATTTTTCCAAATATATTTCCACTGTGCAAGGGGACATGTCCACTGCTAAAACTATAGGGTTTAAGCATTGTAGGGACAGCTGCAAACAAATGTCGTTGACAGATGCCTACAAGATGTTCGCTGTTGTCTTGTTTCGGGCCTCTACTAGAAGTCATGTGGGGAGTGGACCTGAAGGCGATCCGCAACTATGAAGTGAAGATGCATGACGCTGGACATTGCAGTAAGTCACATAAGGCCCGCTTTCACTCGAGGTTGAGGCCATGAACTCATTCACATTCTTGTAGCTGGTCCCGCAGTAACTTATCGTGGCAATCCAAGTCTTTGGGTAAGTCCAAGTCCATAACAAAGCACTAGTCTCCGCCTCACCAGTCTCCCTCCTGGTCACATACTGAGGATCCTGTTCCATAGCTGATCCCAATTCACCCCAAATTCCTGGGTTTGCTGGCATTAACGCAACAGATTGAGATGTTCAAGGAGGCCATGCTGCACATCTTTGGCACCCTACCAGCTCCCTCTGAAGCGGTTTCACTGAGACCTCCAGTCAGGTTACCACCAGCGGGTCCACCATCAGTGCAGTCTGTGCCTCCTGAATCTGCTTTGTGTTCAGCTCTAGCTTCGGAGCCAACTCTAAGCCCCATGATCCTTGCCATTTCTACAGCGCCAGTTCCAGAATTGACATCGCTGCTGTTTGAGGACATCGATCATAGTGTTCTGTCTGACTCCTAATAAAATCAGTCTCAGCCTCTGCCAAACTACATTCTGGTACATTTCCGACACACCTGGCCCCCATACATGACTGACAAAACACTACCCTTGCCAAGGTTCGGCCCTTCCATCGTCCACCAGCTTTTCAGATCGGACTCTGACTTTTTGGCAATGATGGTGAAGATGAGTCCATCATTATGGCAATCTTTATATGGACCTTCACAAGGCCAGTGGACTGGGCACTTCCCCGGACTCAGGAATGGTCTCACCCCCTGGCCCTGCCACAGAGAAACCTGTTTCATACGCCATGGTCATCAGACAGTTGGCAGACATTTTAGATCTACAGGTACCTTCCATTGATGTAAAAACCAACGTCCTCATGGAGGTGGTACATCCTGGACAATCCTCATCAGAGCACCTACAGCTCTTCAACGAGGCCCTAACTGATACCCTTATGGGCATTTGTAACAAACCCTATTCTTGTGTACCAGTAAACCGACAAGCGTCACATTGTCAAATACATCCTTTGGGTGACTCTGCTTTTCTTACGTAACACCCTACACTTGAGAGCCTGATAGTACAGGCCTCCACCAGCAGGGGTAACCCAAATTCTTTTCCAACTACAACCCCTACTTCCTACCCCCTGACCGGACTGAGTCAAAAAGAATTGAAGAATTTGGGAAGAGGTTTTCTTTTGCTAGCCTTGCCCTTCTTTCTGTCAATGGCAGATGCTAGGTAGGCAGGTGCTCCCATGCCTTACGGGTCTAAGTCACTGAAATCCTTCCAGCAGTCCTGAAAGAATTTTGCTCTAATTTGGCACAAACCTTTCAAGATGGCGAAGGATTCGGCCAAGTACCTCAATGGGGGCCGGCCTGGACACAACAGACCAATGGGGCAGAGCAGTTAGAACTTTCGTGGTGCCACCACGTGTGAATGAGATCCATGGGCTTCTTAGGGGATGTTCAGGCATCACTCATGGATATGCCTTTGATGGCTCTCTCCTCCTTGGCAAGAAGGCTGGCTCTGCCCTCGAGCCCTTTAGAGAAAGTAGAGCTACTGTGCACTCTCTTGGTCTTTCCACACCTGCAAGACCGTATCCACAACAATGTTGTCCCTCTTGAGGCACCGCTAGGGTCTTACCTACAGACAGTGTAGGTAACCCAACCACAGACACCACAGTCTTTTTGGCGTTCGGATGGAGGATCCCGCATACAACCCCCAGACCTGCAGTGATAGAGAACCTCCCAGCCCCTCCAGCAGCTGTCTCCAAGGTACTTTAGTTTACCCTTAGTGACACACGATCACCCCCTGTGATGCAGGACCAGGCATTTTCTCCACAGGTGGCAAATGATTACATCCTGCAAGTGGGTCCGGCAGATAGTCCAGAAAGGCTGTACCCCACCATTCCTTTCTGTCCTCTTGTATCAACCGCCCTTAGTGGAGCAGCTTGGACTTGTTGTCATTTTGCTGCAGGAAGTGCAGGCTTTTGGACAAAAGAGCCATATAGAGGGTCCCAGCCTCATAGATCGGAACTGTGTGTTAATACCAATATTTCCTTCTGCCGAAGAAGGCTGGTGGTCTTGTTCCTATTTTAGACCTTTCACTCCTCAACTTCTTCCTGCAGTAGAACAAATTCACCATGCTCTCACTGGTCCAGGTTCTATCAGTCCTGGATCTAGGAGACTTGGTGGTAGTGGACTTGCAGGATACCTATTTCCATATCTCCTTCCTGTAGGTCCACAGGTGCTGCCTGTGGTGCAAGGTGGGCCACAAGTGCCATGCTCCCTCTGGGGCTCAACAGTGCTCCTCAGGTGTCCACCAAGGTGATGGTGATTGCTGCCCATCTTTGCAGGTTCTGAGTGCCAGTCTCCCCTTACCTTGACAAATGGCTGTTGGAGGCGGACTTGCCACAGTCAGTCGTTGTCCACGCCCAGAAGTCATTAAACTTCCTTACATCGCTCGGACTCACAACCAGCCTGCCGAAGTCACACTTGACTCCTTTTAATTGGAGCCATCCTGAATATTGTGCACTTTCAGGCCTATCATCCAGATCAACGAGTCCAGGATATTTGACCTATGATCGGCCTAAGTGCTTGGTTCTAAGTGAGGATGGCTCTGAGGCTCCATGGCCTACTGGCCTCCTGCATCCTGCTCATTGATCATGCCAGATTGCATATGTGAGCTCTGCAGAAGGATCTGAAGTCTGCGGGCCCAGCACCAGGAGAGCATGTCGGATCCCATCCAGGTTTTTGATGAGACTGCAAACAATCTGCTGTGGTGATTGCTCAACCGCAATTGGACCAGCAGTAGATCCCTCTCACTGCCTCACACCAAAGTTGACAGTGGTGTCGGATGTATTGCTACTGGGCTGGAGAGGTCATCTGGGAGAGGTGAAGATCAGAGGACTCTGGTCTCCGGCATAGACCACCATCCACATCAACTTGCTGGAGTTTCAGCCCATACACTTGCCATTGAAAGTCTTCCGATCATCGATCAAGGGGATTAGATCCTCACAGATAATACCACTGCCATGTAGTACTGCAACAAGGAGGGTGGGGTGCTGGACGCTTTGGCAGGAGGCCCCACACATCTGGAACAGGCTGAATTGTCAGGGCACCTCCCTGATTGTACCCCACTAGGCAGGATCTGTAAATAGCAGGGTGGGAAAACTCAGCTGGTGATGACTAGTGAATCATGAATGCCCGGAGGTGTCACAGGGCGTCTTCCAGCAAAGAGGAAAACTCTGGCTCGATCTCTTCACCACTACTGAGAAAGTGCAGTGTCAACATTGTTGCACATTGGAGTTACCAACAAGGCTCTGTCTTTCAGCGATGTATTGCATTTCCTTTAGAATGGAGCGTGGGACTTCTGCCTGCCTTCCTGCTGCTACCTCTCCTGCCCAGAGTTCTGAAGAAGATAAAGGACGCTTACAACCAAAAATCACACTGAGCAGAGAGAGAAAATTCTGTTATGGGGCCCGTAGGATACTATCTCCCTATCTATAATTTACCTCTCAGTGAGTATCCTACCTTTCTGTAAATGATTATGAAATAATGACCTTGGCCTCTTGCCCCTGAAGAAGCATTAAGTATTTTATTGTGGACCCTGACACACCCTTTTGGTGTCCTGCTTCATCATGCGTTCGCACCCTAGTCCCTGACAACCAGGGTAGGCTCAACCAGCTTCCAGGGACCACTTAGGATGATATTTTAAACCTGACTGGGAGTATCAATATTATAAATACCTAGTGGTCACCCTAGTTCCCTTTATTTTGGGTGCCACTGGTATGATTGAAATATAAGTTAATTATTCGGGTGAATTAAGGGGAGGGTTACTGCCCCTATACCCTCATAATATGTCAACATGTTTGCGCCCTTCCTCACAGACCATACTGGGTCCCGGGCTTTTAATAGGATTTATGTTGAATCCCTGTTCTTTATTTAATGTCACTGTTTAGTCTGTAGTTTCAGGTCAGTCACGCTCACTCCAAATGTTGCATGGGGAAAAAACCTGCAGCGCTATCACTTCTAGGGTGGAACAGAGTTGACGTGGAACCACACGATGTCACCTACTGGCTCACAGAGGCCATGCTGAAAACTCTTCTGGATCGAGTCCGACGCTTGGGTGTATTCTACATGTGAGGAATCTGTAGTTTGAGAGACTATCAACCAGAAAGAGTGTTTCCGAAGGTAAGTAACTTTTTTCCCCCAGTTCGTCCGATCAGCTGCATGTATCGACACAGTTTCCATATGTGTGAATCAACTTTGTAACTGATCCGATCATCGGATAATGTCAGTGGTTAAACCGTTTTTTAATAGAGCGGCCATCTTTGCATTTTGAATTTGCTTCTAAATATTCTTATGTGAAAATTATGTCCATAAAAATCCTGTAGCCGTCCTATGTTATCTTGTTTTATTTATAATTTATTTTTATTTATTTATAAAGTTTTATATAGCGCGAACGTGACCCACGAGGGTATCAAGAGTGCTTTACAGTATACAGTTAAACACATAAGTGGATGATGTAGTATACAAGCAATTGAAATGTGTCAATACGTACAATAGAGAAATATAATCTATAGATAACAAACATAGGTGACCCGGATTCAGCAGGATATTGTACAATAAATGGTTATTGAGCATTAGGTGGATGTGCTAATAAACATACATATAACATACTCCTTCGATTCACCATGGGTATGAAGAATATGGATAAATATAGTAGATCCGCGGCCAACTAAGCTTTATGCTAAATACAGTTATTGAGCATTAAGTGGCTGTGACAATAATCATACATATAAAAATCTCATTCATTCCACGGGAGGAAGGCAATAATATGCGGTTCTTATTGGTGACTAGGTGTCCGCCTAGAATTAGACTTGGGAGCTGAATTTGTTCATTAGTAGTATTTTTACTTCTTTTTTGAATGCGGTAAAGGAAGAGATTCCAGGCACCGCCAGAGGTAAGGAGTTCCAAATCTTTGGTGCAATCCCTGAGAAAGCTGTGCAACCAGATCTCTTCTTATGGAAGGATTGTGGTTTCAGAAGTAAAGTACTCGCACTACGAAGTTGTCTGCAACCTCCTGACCTTTCTAGCTTTAGAGCTAAGTAACTGGGTGTATTGTTATGTAGAGCTTTATGGGTCATGCAGGCAACCTTTAGGTGTATTCTAGCCTCGTAAGGCAGCCAGTTCAGGGCCGGAGAGATCTGGCTGTTTCTTTTTGTTCCTGATACCAGTCTAGCCGCAGCATTAAGTGATGCCCTCAGCGGAGTCAGCTTGTAATAGGGGAGACCGCAAAGAGTGGTGCTTCCATAGTCTAGTCTTGGTAGCACTAGGGCTTGCACTGCCATTTTTAGGTTATCCTGAGGGAGGAAGGGTTTGAGTTTCCTTAGTATACTCAACTTGTGATTAGCTACCTTGGTGGCATTAGAAATGTGCGACTGCATATTCAGGTGTTTGTCTATCGTGATTCCTAGGGATTTTGCTGAGTCAATGATGAGGGGAGCACAGTCAAAGGAGGTTAGGTGTTTTAACCTAAGGTTTCTTAGGTGTAGCATTGAGGGAGATGAAATCTTCTGGAGTGGAGATTTTCAAATACAGCTGGGTGTCTGCCACATACAGGTGATATAGAATGTTCGCTGATTTCAGTGCGGTCGCCAAAGGTTCCATTAGTAGGTTGAAAAGAATGGGTGATAAGGCTGATCCCTGAGGGACACCCAGGGTTACCCCAGAGGGTTGCGAGAGTGAGTTCTTCATGTTCTGTTATTTAAAAAGGAGGAGAACCATTGCAACACTGTGCCCGCGAGGCCCATCCTTCGTTCCAGTAGGGACAAAAGGTTGTCATGCTTGACCGTATCGAAGGCGGAGGATAAGTCAAGAAGTATCATTAGGCATGACTCGTTGCGGTCAAGCATTTTTAGTATATCGTCCATAATGTGAGTGAGTGCAGATTCAGTGCTGTGACCTTGACAGAAGCCAGATTGGTGATTGTCTAAGAGGTTGTACTTCTCAATAAGGTTGCATAATTGAATTTGTACACATTTCTCCAACAGTTTCCCCAAAGTGGGGATGTTGGATATAGGGCGGTAGTTGTTGAGATCAGACAGGGAGATGTCATCTTTCTTTGGTATAGGTGTGACCTGCCCTATTTTAAGACAGTCCGGAATGGCGCCTTACAATTTCAGCCCATAGCGGTAAGATAGTTGTTTTTAGCATTTTGAATAGGGCAGGAGGCAGGGGGTCAGAGAAGTGATTGGAGGGGTTGATTGCTTGAAGGGTGTTATCGATTATTTGTTGCGAGATTGGCGAGAAGGTGTTATTTTTTTAGACTTCCCCTGGAATATTAAAATGGACTTTGAGTCGTGCGCCACAATTAGTATCTTGGGCCATAAATTGTGGTAGAGCCTTCTTGGATTGGATGTCGAGCTCAATAGCCTTAGTCTTTTCGCGGAAGAAATTGGCCAGCACATCACAGGTAGGTGTTTTGTTTTGTGACATTCCTGTTATTTGTAAATATGGTTTATAAATCATTACAGTTCTTCAAATATGGTCCCAAAATATGTCTGAGATATCAGAGTAGAAAATATGCAAGAGCAGATGTCTTTGTTCCAATGTCAGTTTGGTAATGTTAATTAGCATTGTGTGCTTCATTGCATCAGTGATTATAGTGCAGGTTTAAAGATAAAGGTTTAAGCTGGTTTGCCTTCTTCATTGACTTCTATATTAAACAAACATGTTTGCTATTTGGTTCCTGGACACTGACTGTACAATGATACAGGAGTGATTTAGAGCAGCTCAGCTATTGACACACAAGCTTGCTGTCCGACTAAGACATGCATTGAGCAGTAATGGTGAGGACAACAACTGTTGTTAAACAGAACAACCTGCACTGAAGAGAGTTGCAGAAGTGCTGGACTCAAAATGCGAATTCACCCCCTGTTTCAGGGTGAGTCTTGGTGCCCCACAAGAGACTCCTTCATGACTCAGTAGAATCACCACATCGGAATAATTGGCTATCGAAGGAAATCATGTGTGTAGCTTCACATGAGATTGGTGGCTTTCTGCGGATACTCAATTTTTCTGCCTCTTTGTGGCCATTTTATTGGCTGTCTAGCTGCTTCAGTCCAATAGGTTTTAAGATTTCTCACTGTCCCATATTCTGGAGCGTTTTCTTGCTAAATGAAAAGTTGCCCCGTAATCTATTTACCTAATCCCCTCTAGTCCTCTGTGAAGGTCTGAATGTGCGACCATACCTGCTCATTTTCCTGGCTGGACTAAATTCATGTCCAGACTGCCTTTTCCTGTCCCTTCTGAAGCCGTGGTTAAACAACATCACCCATTCTTTCCACTTCTCGCTACGTATTGTTGAGATTTCCCTGTAAATGGGCAGACCAGTGATAAGTGATGACCTTTTCCTATAGTCGTGTGTGAAACATGTTTTTTTGTTTGTGTTTTTTAAGAAAGTTAGACGAAAATAGTGCTGCACCATGATTTGAATCCATGTTTATCTGACTTTTTTTTGTTAAATATAATTTTCTGTTGAAATTATGAATTGAACATACTAAGTACAAGGAACAGATGATCATTATTTGATCAATAACCTTGCAGCAGCACCCTACAAGACATCCAATTAAATGGTCTTGCCACATGGTCTGTCCAATCAGAAATTTTCATTTTACCTTAAAATTCGGTGGCTATCAGTAAGGCTTCTTACATAGCTCAACCGATTTTCTATTATCATTAAATCTATTGCTGTCTGTCAAAGTATTACATTATAACCCTGTGCACTCAGGATGTATTAAATTGAGGACTTCTAAGTTAGAGCCTTCTTTCACAGTTAAACACAGTGACCTTTAGGGAATAACTTTACCTTCCACTTTCTCAGCTGTAAGCCAACGGAGAGTTTTTATTGGCATTAAATGTTAGATACATTTATTAATAATAATTATTTTTTTCAGGTGGAATGCTACGATTATGACAATGACGGGTCGCATGACCTGATAGGAATTTTTGAGACCACGATGTCCAAATGTAAGGAAGCAAAACGCTCATCGCCGGTAAGTTCCTTCCTAAATTGTTTGAGAGCTTGTTTTTCTTTTTTTTTAATGAAAAAACGAGTTTGAAGAACCGAAATGATCTTAGAAGAATTGATGTTTCAGTCCTGTATCTAGTATCTAGTTTGCAAGCAGGAAAGAGTTGGGTGGGGCTGTGTTCAACACAGAATAGTGGATGAGTGGACTTCATTGAAAGGATGAAAGCAATTTTAGCCCATGGCACTATGGGTAATTAGTGCTACATGTGGAGGCAACATCCCAACAGTGGAGGAAGTTAATGTCATGCACAATGGAAGGTGTTGAAAACTATTGGGACCATAAGCTCTTAGCATGTGACCCTTAAACAAGCATTGTAAGTTCAGAATAGACTAATGTGGGAGGAGCAGGTGATCCGAAAGAAATGTAATGTAATGTAATGCAGCGCTTCCTACCCCTGAGGAGGCAATGAGGTGCGTTTCGATGCATAGCATGCTACTCGGAAGGATTAGTGGTAGATTAGTATAGGGAAAAGGAGGTAGTTCATTTGAGCAGTGGGCATGCAAGTCTGTTAGTGTGATTGAATAGGTTAAAGGAGGGAAGAATCTAGATTCTGTTATTTTGGAGCTCATATTAGTAAAATGAGGTTTGGGGTGAGACAAAGGAGGGATCGAAGAGGGAAGCGTATAGGAAATGTTATTTTGGAGATCATAGTGATAAAATGAGATTTGGGGCAGTTTAGGGAGGAGAAAACAGTCTTGGAAGGGTTGTCTGGGAGATCATAGTATTAGTCTGAGGTGTGGGGTGAGTCAAGGAGGCATAGAGGAGGTAAAAGTCAAGAAAGGATCTTAGGGAGATCATGGTAGTAGAATGACGTTTGGAAAGAGTCAGAGTGGAGGTAGAGGATATATTGAGAGAGGTATAGGATGAGACATATAGTAGTGCATTGAATGGAGATTAAGCATTTTTTTTCATTCCTTCTACAGTAGGTGTAAAGTAATAACTGCTCCAAAGTTAGCACAGCTGAGGGCTGAGCATGTAATCCTGTGCTCGCCAAAGGGGCGACCAAGTCTTTCTACAGTAAAATAGTTTCACATTTGTACTGCCAGAACATGTAAAATACATGGTCAGCCCAATAAATATGTTGAACTCTGCCTTAGGGCTCGGTAGGCCTGTCATGGGATGACTTGCATATATTTCAGGGGGAGATTGGACTTTGCCATTGCTTTAAATGGCAAAGTCTAGCTAGCAGTTTGAAACTGCTCTTCCAACGCTCAATAGCGGGACTGGAGGACTCATTTTACTGGGGTCACTTCCAGGGTGGCACAGCCAGCGCTGCAATCCCTTGGGTGACCCTCTAACTTGCATGCCCTGGATACCCTGGGCACACATCCTTTGGACTTATAGGTAAGTTAGCTTATGTCAGTTGGGTATGGGCTTATGTAACATATACATTTTAGGGTCAGGGCACTGGCACTGATGTCTGGGTAGCGGGCATCACTGAACTCTGAGACGAAAAACCAGAATCATCTGCCCAAAAACTTGGAGTTGACTTTACAAAAAGAGTCGTTTCCTCACAGGCAACATCTACAACCTCACCAAGATGCCCAGCCATTTTGTGGCTGTTACACCCACCAGCCTCATAGTCCAGGCCAACAAGGTAGTCAGACTACTGATCCCCTCCCAACATCCCCAGCACCCCCACCTGCCTAACTCCTTTCGCGTATGCTTAGTGAAGTGTACCCACACAATTGGATGCAGAATCCAACGATTGTTACTGGACTGGCAGGCCATCATATCAGAAAACTGGGGCCTGCAGATCATCCAGTGTTCCCTACCTTTCCTGCCTACTCCGCCACACCTTCCTCCATCCCCAGAATGACTAATGGAGGGACATCTGTCTGCTTTACAGCAGGAAGCACAAGCTCTGTTCGCCAAGGGGGCTTTTAAGAGAGTACCTGCTTTGGAAGTGTGTTGTAGTTGCTGCTTTTGCCACATGCTGGTGCCAAAGAAGGATGGAGGCCTTTGTCCTATTTTAGATGCATGTCCTTTCAATGCCTTTTTCTGGAAGACAAATTAAGGATGTTCACTCTGGTCCAGGTCTTATCTGACCTCGACCCTGGAGACTGGATGGTAGTGATCCAGCGGCGTACCAACAACCGATACTCCAATACCATATACTCACCTGGGCCCATAAACACACACAATTTGAGTAAACAGCTGGAGTCAAAGTTTATGATTTTCCACAATGCAAGATTAGTTATTTCTTAATCTTAACTAACCTTTCACTGATCAAAAAGTTCTTTCCTCTGGTCGATGGACCATTAGTTGAACTAGTTGATGGTGAAGATTAACACTAACTCTATCTTATTCATTTAAAGTAAATAATCACAGACTCGGGAAGTTTTAAAACCTTTATCTAAATCAAATTCATGTGTATCTTCTCAAATTCACAGCGCATTCACCAAAATTCAATTAGTCAATCATCAAATTCTTACTTCGGACTCATGCTATGATCAATGCTCAGAAAGGGAGAGGACAGAGAGAGAAAAAATCTGCAAATAACGTGAAATTATAATTACCAAGAAGGTTGTATAGACCAACCTCCTGGCCAAAGGGCTGGTAAGGGTCACCCGGGAAAGATCAGGCGAGATAAGCTTCAGGACAGGATAGTTGACCTCTCTAATACAGATGGTTGCGCCGCACCCATCTCTGACACGCTCTTCCTCCTCGAGATTCTTCTGCGATCTTCTTATCTAACACAATTAAATTAGGCTAGAAGGTTCTGCATTCGGCTTCTTCATCAGCATCTCACAGCATCAGCATCTCCCGCTACACAGACAGCATCCCCAGCTCTGCATATCTTCATCTCTTGTGCTAACTAACTAAAGCTTTCTCAATGATACCTTTCGTTCTTCATGTACCACCCACTAAAGTTTCAATATCGTAAAAATACAAAATCTAATTGGTCAGGCAAGGGGGGAGATCATCACGTCATGCTTACATGTCATCTAATTCAGTTAAACCATTGTTCACAAACCCATCCCCTTAATTTGTATTCATAATTTTATGTTCGAGGCATGTGGGCTGCTGAATTCATATCTGTGCATAGATCGCCGCCTAGTGTTGGGTCCGGATGTTTGCACGTTGTTGTCCTGGAAGAGTCTTCGAAGTATCCTGGGATAGGTGACTCCTCCCCTGGACTACAGTGCGCATGGGCATCCTCTCCATCCTCAGATTGGTTTTTTCCGCCATTGGGTTCGGATGTGCTTATCTTGACTCAAGTTAGGAAAAACTTTTTACAGGCCAAAAGGCCTTTAGTTCGCGTCGGTACTGTTCCCGATCGGTATCGATAGTTATTTGTTAGTTTACTAACTTCAAGAACAACTTTTTCGCATCATACCCGACCATCGACCCGACATCGACGATGGAATCGAGGACACCATTCAAGCGGTGTCCTGTATGCAATGCGAAATATCCCCATGTCGACGTCCACCCAGTGTGCAACAAATGCCTTTCACCGGATCACGACGAGTCCACATGTATGGCCTGTGCCCGATTCCGATCCAAGAAGACTCTCCGGAATCGACGAGCAGCGAGACTCGAAGCGCAGCAAGCGGCACCGGCCCCGACCAACATCTTATGCGCCGAAGACGAAGATGTCGAAGACGTGGAGAACCTACCCTCCAGCCCCGCTTCCGAACACGACTCCGGATCGGAAGACGTCGAAGAACGACTCTTTCACAGAGACGAAGCCGACACCGAGGTAGGAGACTACGATGAGGCCCTAGGGGCCGAAGAGAGTAGCTCCGGTGACGAGCAAGGCCTACCCGTACAGACTGAGGATATCCCAGTGCGTCAGTCTATGGCTCCGGTCGAGGGATCGCCTTCGGGCCTTACCCAAGACCTATCCCGCAGTTCTTCGGCCCCGCCCTCTGGCCCGGCCTCGGACATTCAGCGGCAGCCATTATTACCCAAAACGACTGGTTTCCCTTCATCGAAACCGAAAGCCGTATTGGTTCATCAGAAACCGAAACTGAAAGTGACACTGGTCGGATCGAAGCCCACCACGCATTCGACGCCAGCCAAACCTGTCGGCGCCGAGCGCACCAAACGGGACTTCGGTGCCGAGCTTGCAGCAGCCGATGTCGGCGCCGACACATGGAAAAAGACCATCAGTACCGCCAAACCGCCTCGGCTCACGGCACCGAAACATTCGGCTCCAGCCACGAAGGTCAAAATGGCTGCTGCGTCTCACACCGCTTCGAAAGCAGCACCAAAGGCACAATCATCGACGCCGTCGACAGCTACTAACTCTCCTCGGCTCGATGAACCAGTGGCGCCGAAGAGGTCCACGCCCACCTCTACAGAACCGGTCGGCGCCAAAGAACCGTCGACGCTCCAGGTGCGGCAAGTTGCAGCGTCCTTGCAACGCATCAAAGACAAGGCAGCCCTCCAGGATACGTCGGGCTCCGAACCGAAAAAAGCTCAAAAAGCTTCTCCGGCACCGGCCAACATCACTTTTGGCCTGCCACCATCCACGGCGCAAAAACTGTTCGAAATCAGAACACGTGTCACCCACACCAGGATCACACCTGCCGAACGCTCTCCTACGGAGACGTCACCATCACACATAATCGATGCCGACACCGGCAGAATAATGCTCCACAAGAGGAGAATAACTTCTGAGCCAGCTTTGGACTCCTACCGGATCCCGCTGAAGAAAAAGCTGCCAGTGGATTCAGAACCAGTTCTTTACGAACCTCTCCATACCTCTTACCATGATCCACAGTCCTTCTCTCCGACACACTCCGAAACCGACGTTTTGGAGGACTACATGGGTGACCACGTCCCCTACCCCGGAGAGCTGGACCCTGAAGGCCAACAGGGCCCTGACCAGGCTTGGGATGACCCTGTAGACCCCGGTGCACCTATGGATACACAGGACACGCAACTATATGGCGCAAAAACGTCTCCCACAGAGGACACTGCCGCATTCAACGCCCTCATTGAACGTGCTGCGGCCAATCATGGTGTGCAACTCCACTCTGACACCATCGAGGACGATTTTCTCATGGACACTTTCGCATCCTCAGAAAGGAATATCAAAACTCTACCCATGTTGAAAGGTGTCCTCAAACCAGCAAAGGACATTTTCAAAGAACCCACCAGGGCAAGAGTAATAAACCCCAGGATCGACAAAAAATATAGGTCAGCACCTGGGGACCCTACCTACATTAGAGGCCAGTTGCCACTGGATTCCATAGTAGTCGCGAACGCTTGCAAACGGGCGCACTCGCAGACAACAGGGGATGCTCCTCCCCCGGACAAAGAGTCCAAGGTGCTAGAGACCTCCGGCAAACGGGTTGCAGCCCAAGCAGCTAACATATGGCGTATTGCCAATACTCAGGCGCTCCTAGCTCGCTATGATCGCGCACATTATGACACATTAGAAACATTGCTCCAACATCTCCCTGACCAATACAAAGAGGGAGCAGAGATCCTCATCAGAGAGGGACAACTCCTCACCAACGCATCCATTAAGTGTGCGCTGGATGCCGCAGATACAGCTGCCAGAGCCATAAACACTAGCGTCATGTTACGACGACACGCCTGGTTACGAATCTCCGGATTCAAACCTGAGGTACAAAATAACATCCTCAACCAGCCGGTCAACCCCGACTACTTATTCGGCCCAGAGGTTGACACCACCCTAAAAAAAATAAAAAAGGACACAGACACTGCAAAGTCCATGGGGGCTCTCCAAACGCAGACATTTCGGAGCGGCTCCTTTCGTCGCCCCGGAAATAGAGGAGCAGGTAGAGGACAGGGGTCACAGCAAACCTACAACAAGGGAAACACACAAAGTTCCTACGATAAAAACACCCGGGGTGGATATCGTGGCTCAAGCACAAAGGGCAGAGGACGCGGATACGGCAACACCAGGTTCTCCCCCAAGAACAAACAGTGACGCCCTCTCCCTTCCTCCCGACCACATAACACCTGTCGGGGGAAGGCTACAAAGGTTCCTGTCCACGTGGAACTCCATCACCACGGACAGGTGGGTCAAAGATATTATCAAACACGGTTACTGCCTAGAATTAACCTCATCTCCACCCACAATACCCCCAAAACACCGTCCTATGTCCTCAGAGCACTTAACGCTATTACAGCAGGAGGTGCTAAGTATGCTACAAAAAGGCGCAATAGAGGTCGTACCCGTCCACGAGCACGGTACGGGGGTGTACTCCCTGTACTTTTTAATACCGAAAAAGGACGGGTCACTAAAACCTATACTAGACCCGAGACCCCTCAACCGCTACATTCTCTCGGAGCATTTCCACATGCTCACCCTGCAACAAGTCCTCCCACTGCTCAAACAGGGAGACTTCCTAGCTACGCTAGACCTCAAAGATGCGTATTTCCACATACCCATTCACCCATCACACAGGAAATATCTCAGGTTCACTATTCAAGGGCAGCACTACCAATTCAAAGTTCTTCCCTTCGGTGTGACAACAGCGCCCAGAGTTTTCACAAAGTGCCTGGCTACTGTGGCCGCACATTTACGGAGGCAACACATTCATGTCTACCCCTACTTTGACGACTGGCTTGTTCAGGCAAAGTCAGCCCAGCAATGTGCCAGCCACATGTCCTGCACTATTCACCTTCTTCACAGTCTGGGGTTCTCACTAAATTAGCCAAAATCCCATCTCCAACCCGCACACGTACAACAGTACCTAGGTGCGACCATAGACACTCTGGCGGCCACAGCTCAGCCGAATTTAGTGAGAATCAACAGCATGCAAATGCTGATTTCCAAGTTCAAACCCCAACACTCCCTTCCCGCGCGAGTGTTCATGCAGTTGATAGGCATGATGGCCTCCTGCATTTTCATAGTCCCACACGCGAGACTACATATGCGCCCGCTTCAGGAGTGCTTAGCACGTCAATGGAATCAGGCTCAAGGACAACTAAAAGACCTAGTGTTGGTGAGCGGTCGGGCATACAACTCTCTGCATTGGTGGAATCCACAAAACCTTTGCAAGGGCCGACCGTTCCAAGAGCCTGTTCCACAAATCATACTGACAGCGGACGCGTCTCTCCAGGGATGGGGAGCTCATGTACTCAATTACACAGTGCAGGGACTATGGACAACACAACAGAAAAAGATGCACATCAACCTTCTAGAACTGATGGCAATCTTCCTGGCTATGAAAGCATTCAAAGTACACTTGTGCAACAAAGTCGTGTTGATCCGGACGGACAACATGACCGCCATGTACTACATACAGAAGCAGGGAGGAACACACTCTCCACAGTTGTCTCATCTGGCTCAGAGCATGTGGAAGTGGGCCATTCAGAGGAACATGTTCCTCATGGCGGAACACCTCTCCGGCAAGGACAACCAGATGGCGGATCTGCTCAGCAGACACAGCCACCAGATGCACGAGTGGGAGCTACACCCATCAGTACTCCAGCCGTACTTCCAGCAGTGGGGTCACCCAGACATAGACCTGTTCGCCACAAGCGAAAACGCAAAATGCCAAAGCTTTGCCGCCAGGTTCCCACATCCGCAGTCGCAGGGCAATGCGATATGGATGAACTGGTCCGGCAGATTTGCGTACGCTTTTCCCCCAGCACCACTGATACCGCTGGTGGCACGCAAACTCAGACAACACTCACTGACACTCGTCCTGGTTGCTCCAACGTGGGCACGCCAACCATGGTACACCACCTTTCTCGAACTTTCCGTGGTGCCGCATCAAAGGCTGCGGATCAAACCCGCGCATTTGACGCAGAACCATGGAGAGATTCAGCACCCAGATCCGCAACAGCTGAACCTGGCAATCTGGCTCCTGAAGTCCTAGAGTTTGGCTACCTAAACCTGCCACCTGACTGTATGGACATCATTAAGGAGGCCAGGAGACCCACTACCAGAGCTTGCTATGCAGCCAAATGGAAAAGATTCGTCATTTATTGCAATAATAATGACATTAACCCGCTAGACGCATCCATCCAAAACATAATTTGTTACCTCTTACACCTATACCGATGCAATCTGGCGTATACCTCAATACGTGTCCATTTGACCGCAATATCAGCCTATCTCCAAAACGGGCAGCACCTCTTTATTCAGAGTGCCGGCCATCAAAGCATTCTTGGAAGGACTCAAACGAGTAATTCCTCCAAGCCACCCACCAGCTCCAATGTAGAACCTCAACTTGGTCCTCACACGCCTGATGGGTCCACCCTTTGAACCTCTACACTCATGCGAGATTCAATTCCTCACCTGGAAAGTAGCTTTCCTAGTAGCAATCACTTCTTTGAGAAGAGTTAGTGAACTCCAGGCACTAACCGTTCAAGAGCCATTTATACAGGTTCATGCCAACAGGGTCGTACTACGTACCAACCCCAAATTCATGCCCAAGGTGATATCGCAGTTCCACATGAATCAAACTATTGAACTGCCTGTTTTCTTTCAAAACCCACAAACTGTCGCAGAAAGAGCACTCCATACACTAGATGTAAAGAGAGCCCTCCTGTACTATATCGACAGGACTAAGGTCTTTAGGAAGACCAAACAACCTTTCGTTGCCTTTGCCCCACACCACAAAGGTAACGCCATCTCCAAAGCAGGTATAGCCAGATGGATCGTTAAATGTATTCAAATTTGCTATCAAAAGGCTAAACGTACATTAACGATTCCCCCACGAGCCCACTCAACACGCAAGTTAGGGGCCTCCATGGCTTTCCTGGGAAACATTCCTTTGCATGATATATGTAGAGCAGCCACCTGGTCCACTACACACACATTTACCAAACACTATTGTGTAGATGTGCAATCAAAACAGCAGGCAGCTGTAGGACAGGCTGTTCTCAAAACTCTTTTTCAGACCGCTGCAGCTGGCACTGGTAGCCGCCGCTAATAGGAGGTACTGCTATGTATTCTATGCACAGATATGAATTCAGCAGCCCACATGCCTCGAACTGAATATGCTACTTACCAGTATGCATCTGTTCTTGGCATGTAGGGCTGCTGACATTCATATCGCCCTCCCTCCTCCCCGGCGCCTGTAGCAGCTGCAGCTCTCAGAATTACTGTAAGCATGGTCATCACTTTCTGTATCTACTCCATCACTGCCACAATGGCGAAAAACAATCTGAGGATGGAGAGGATGCCCATGCGCACTGTAGTCCAGGGGAGGAGTCACCTATCCCAGGATACTTCGAAGACTCTTCCAGGACAACAACGTGCAAACATCCGGACCCAACACTAGGCGGCGATCTATGCACAGTTATGAATGTCAGCAGCCCTACATGCCAAGAACAGATGCATACTGGTAAGTAGCATATTCATTCCCACCTCCATTCACATTTCATTTGCAACATTTGGTTAAAGTCTAACATGTAAAGCCACTCCATTGAACTTTTCACCATCCGTTCTCAGGCTAGGACACTTTGCGAACTTGGCTTTTGTTTAAACTCTGAGTCATCATTCCGGGTTCACTTTCAGTAGACCTGCGCAGTCGTCACATGACTCGGCTTATTTCAGTTATACACGAGAGGCCCAAATGCGCACTAGTAATAAAGTCAAAGAGACAAATGTTACTTTCACAAATAAAATGGACACACTGCTTACCACCCATCTCTACTCTATTCCCCTTTTCTTATTAATACTTTTCCCGTATTATCATTACTAAAATAGCTCGTTTTCACTTCAGCTAAGCAGGTGCCATGCACGTGAGTCTTCAAGACTCCATTTTAGTGCCTTCTGCTCATGTGTAAAGATTTCCCTGTTAAAAGCTATTTTAGCCCTTCGTTCATGTTATTAGCGTTAGCAAACATATAGGCAAGCTTCACTAACCCGCGTATTCATGTGGTCCATATTAGTTATTCACAAAACGTATTTAATAACCATGTTTGTGAGTTAAACAAGAGGATTATTTCCCAGCAAGTCTCTTCTTTATGAGTCCTTGCTCCATCAGTAATGTTGGACCTGCCGGACGCCTATTCCCATCGGTCCCCTCTTGCAAGCCCACCAGTGCTATCTGTGGTTTGTGGAGGGACAGGAGCATTATCAGTTTTCTGTGCTTTCCTTTAGTCTCACCAGTGCCCCTCTGGTGTTCACAAAAGTAATGGCGGTGCTGGCAGCAGCATTTCTTTGTCGGTCTGTGGGCCTAGTCTTCACCTTCCTCGATGACTGACTGTTGATGGTGGGCTCGCCCCAGGCAATGGTCAACCAACTCCAAACTGCGGCGAACTTTGTCATCATTAGGGTTCATTATGAACTGCCAAAGTCACTCCTTCTCAGTCACCCCCCTTCATCTGAGCCATTCTGAACACGGTTCGGTTTTGTGCTTTTACCCCAGAAAGGAGAGTACAGGACATTCAGGATACGATCTCGATCTTGTGACAGCTAAGGACTACTCAACTCACTATCAGTACGTTCAGTTTGTCCAACTAGCAAGAGCGAAACACATTGACTACATGGCTGTATTGCATGGAGAAAAATTTGAAGAAGAATAAAGGAATTAAACCTACTATAAATTTGTTGCAAGACGTCTGAAGCCTTAATTCTGGACTCCATGTATTATTTGTAATTGTGGGTCGATGCCTCTCTATTTATGTACTGTTCCGGATCTTTCATCCTGTGTTCTGGATTTCAGTGAGGTTGGCACAGGAGCTCTGGAACTGAAGGCCTCCAGCATCCTGCTGGTCAAGTAGGGCAGGTGGCATCTGTAGGCTCTGCCATGGGATCTGAAGTATCAGTGGTATCAACATCAATGAGACCTTTCTGACCATGTCCAGGTTTGAGAGGAGACTGCGAAACATCTATAGTGGTGGTTACTTGATCGCGATTAGGCCAGTGTCAGACCACTCTTCTTACCCAACAGAGCTGACAGTGGTGAACAATGCTTCATTTCTGTGTTGGAGTGGCCACATGGGAGGTGTGGAGACCATAGGTCTCTAGTCTTCAGCAGGGGCTCCAGATCAGCCTCTTGGAGCTGCTGGCCATCTGTTTGGTGTTGAAAGTCTTTTTGTCCATCAAGGGAGAATCTAAGGCAGGTACTTATGGACAACACCACAGCCATGTGGTATTGTAACAAGTTGGCCTGAGTGGGGACCTGGGCCCTTTTTCAGTAGGTGATATGCCTTTGGTAATGGCTAGACCTTCAAGAAATGTTCCCAGTGTTGAACCTCCTGCCAGGACCCTTGAATGCCAGGGTGTTTGAGCTCAGCCAGCGACACCTAGCAGATCAAGGGTGGCAGGTACATCCGGAGATGGCACAAGGTCTCTTCCGCAAATGGGAAGAACCTTGACTTGATATATTTGCCACCACCAAGAATGTGCGATGTCGGCAATTCTGCACATTGAAGTTTCCACAGCGTCTCTTACTGGGAGACGTGTTCAGTCTAAAGGGGAACTCTGGACTCTCCTATATGTCTTCCCACTGATGCCTCTTCTGCCCTAAATTCTGAAAAAGATCAGGACTGACCGAGGCCAAGTCATCCAATTGGCCTTAAATTGGGTATGGAGAATATGGTGTGCAGAACACCTGGGCTTGAGCATCTGTCTGCTGATCAATCTGCCCTTCCAGGAGGACCTACTGTTGCAACAGCAGGGCAGGGTTCTGCACACCTGGACCCTGCAAACTCTACCGTCATGCGTGGAGATTGAGCGTCAACAGCTGAACACCTTTGACTTTCCTACAGAAATGGTTGAAGTCCTCTTGCAAGCCAGGTGGCCCTCGACAAAAACTGTATACAGCTGTTAAGATAAATTTGTGGTTTGGTGCAACACGTGCCAGATTGACTCCCTCCAGGGCAGGTTATCTGACATTCTGTTTTTTGTTTTAACTCTCGCCCACCAAGGCTTTGCTTTAAGCACATTAAAGGGTACCTCTCTGCTCTTTTGGTATTTTTACGGTTGCCGGACCATCCCTTATTTAAAATATCCGTTGTGATGTAGTTTTTGAAAAGGCTTACAAAATTTGTTTCCTCCCTCTCCTTTAGTCATGCCACAGTGGGACCTTAACTTGGTCCTGACTTATTTGAAGTGCACAACCTTTGCGCTGCTTCACAGCTGCCCCTTTTCGCCTTCTACCTTCAAGACCGTGTTCCTTATTGCCATAACATTGCCACGGCGAGTTGCAGGCTCTCTACCTCAATCCATATTACACCACTTTTTTTCATTCCACCAGGGCCAAAGTTGCTACCACTTCGTTGGCACATGAATTTCCTGTTCTGGACATCTGCCAGATGACTTCGTGGGCGTCCCTCCGTACGTTCACAAACTACTATTGTCTGGACAGCCAGGTTCACAAGGAGGGATTACTGCTCTGGTATCTATTTAAAAGGTGAAGTATCTGCGGTTATAAGTCTCTATCACAAGAACAAGTTACCTGCATTCGACTAATGGTCTTTCTGGTGGAGACTATCTAACCATAGATTCCACGCTGGCCCTCCCATCCTCCCCGGTGTATAATTTGGTCTCTACCCATTAATAAGATCCCAAGTCTAGGAATCTGCACACTAGTCAAAGCCAATTTGCTGTTGGGGCTCTGCATATGGGGGTGCGGAAAGCCTCAAAAGCAACAGAAATCAGCATGCAGGAGTGGGGTCTCTATGGGCCCCGCATATCATTTCTGCAGTATTTCCGCATCTCTGTGTAGCCGCATGGTGCCACCAACCGGCACAGCGTCACTGCTCAAAACTTTCCGGATCCCGTCTGGCACCTAGGGAGTATTCAAAAGGTGAGGAATCTGCGGTTGACCCTACTAGAAAGGTTACTGAAGGAAAGTAACTAATTTACTCTCGGTCTCCCAAAGCTGATCACTGGCAAACATGGTGCACCATGCACCTTTATACACAGCATGCTAGGAGTAACAAATGATGGAAAAACATTTTGAACATTCCTATGGGTAGTCTGTGCAGACGATGCGCTTGCCTCTCGTAGTGAGTTTAACATTTCTCATGATTTTCCCTAACCTGAAGCGTGTACCTCGATTATAGCTACTTTCGTGTTCACCAGCTGACTTGTGATTGCTGCATTAGGGAGATTGGCGGTTTGCAGGCCTTCTGCAGGTGTTGAGGCCACAAATGGCATAAAGAAGTAATAGGAGTATTATTTAACCTTGGTAATACCCGACTCTTTCCTCTAGACAGCTGTTGTTGGAGTGGAAAAGTTGTCTGCATGGTAATGGATGTGTATCCCTGCCCTGAGTGCCCACTGTACTGTTGTCTGGATAACGTAATGTTGTTTTTTGTTGTCACAGCAAAAACGCGGACCATGCTTGTGCGCCATGACATAGGCGGTGGTGGCAGCATATTCTGTAGTGATCAGTAGGAGTGAACATGTCCTTTTTAACCTGTGTCACTGGAGTGAGTCCTACCAGCTCACTCACCTTTTTGAAGTTCTGCTGCTGTCTGCTTAACTTTACCTATTAGATGTGAAGTGCTGCGCAGTGCAGGAGTGATGACTCTGCACTGAATGCATGTGAGCCTAGGAAGGGTACAGTACAGGGATAGAGCAATTCTGTGGAGTGCATGCATGGTGGGTGCATGTATTGGGTGTAAGTATATCTGCGAGGAATATCATTACATGAGAAATGTAGTTCTGTGCAATGCATATGCGTTGAATGCATATACTGGGTGTATCAGTATTTTTGAAAATTACAATACATGGAAGGTGGAGTGTTGTGCGGCACGCCCACAATGAATAGGCGTGCTAGCAACATATGTGTTTGCAAGTAGCACACCATGACACAATACAGGAAGACTACAGTACTGGGTAGTGCGCGGGTTGAATTTGTGTGCTGACTACATGTGTGCCTGTGGTGACACAAACCTTGTAGGTAACAGAACTGGACAAAGTGTGTGCTGTGTATAAACACAAAGTACAAGTATGCCTTTTATGGAACATTACGTGGAGGACACTGGGTTCAATTTTGGAAAGCCCAGGCCTGCTTCGTGAAAACATGAGGAGTAGAGGAATCCTCCAGACAGATTTATGTATTGCGCATTCCCGTGAGCAGGACACACTAGTGGGACACACTAGAGAAGGGAGAGTGAGACTCCCCCTATACAAATTAAAGGGTGCTTGTTGATTCAGTGAGCGAGCACAAGGAAAGGGCCTGGACACATCTCAGGAAGGAGATGGGGCTGAAAGGGAATTATAGAGAAGGGCTTGGAGCCCTGAATTAACCTTGTGATGTACATATCACTCTGGCTGACATCCGGGAGTGAACTATTTTCGCTTCCATGGCCTGTGTTTTACGGCTGTTGGCTTAGGAGTCCGTCCTGCCCTCAAGAAGGAGAGAACAAGTGTGTACTTTCAGAAGAACCCTAGCACAAGGAGAGGTTGAGACCCCAAACATTTGTCATCTGTCCAGCAGCCAAACAGGTTTTGTGAGGAGGGGAAGCTGTGCAAGACTTCTGCCTGTTACCAGGACTTGATGCCAAGGCCTGCTAGTCTCCCTTCTGGGTGAGGGGACATCACCTAGGGAAACCAAGTCCACCTGCTGTGGAGCCTGGAGCACTAGTGCCTACTTGCTTTCCAAGGCCAGTATATCCTGTGCGGAAAAGAAGAGCATTGGAGGGAGTAAGGACCAGTGGGGAGCCCTGCAGAGAGAACTCCTGATGAGGTCTGAGGAGATGGCTGTGCACAGAATGGGCTGTAGCCCATCAGCAGGATCAGGTCAGCAACCTGGTAGGGCAGGAGAGGGCTGCCGTGAACTGAGTGCTATGCGAGGAGCATAAAACCTGTACTGCCTTGTTTTGGTGACCCCATACACCAAGTGGAGCAACCATGAAAGTAATTGCTGCTGACAAAGCGCCAAGACCTATGCAGAGTGACAGAAGCCCAGGAGCACCTTTGATCGATGTTCGCGCCGCCACGCTGCTCAGGGACAGCCTGCCACTGCTGGTTGCTGCTCTTCGTCCCACGTGCAAATCGACTCGACCGAGCAGGAGTGTAGCATTGCAAGTACACGAGGTCGAGGCACCCACAGAGTCCCTGAACGCTTCCACTCTGCTGGAGCAGATAAGACATGATACAGGCCCACCAGGTACCGGGGGACTCGCTGCTGAAAGTGCTGAGGCACCATAGAGAATTTTGGCTGCTTTCAGAGACTGGGAGTGGACTCTTGAGTAGGGCCTGCTAGTTAGCGTTCCATGGATGCGCCACCAGTGAATGGGGAATAAATCCCTAACCTATGACGAATAGGTGGGGCAGGGATTTGCCAGTGAGACACTAGAGTCCTACCTCAAGGGGATTGTGCTATGGCATATGAATGTCGTAATACTTATTTAAATGAGTAGAGTTAGAAACGAAAATACTTCTTATTAATCTCAAAATAAGTATTGACGGGACATTGATTTATTGAAAGTGTTGTTCGCACTTTGAGTTATGGGTCGTGCTCACTAACCTGTATCTGCACTACTCCTTCTCGGCCCTAAAAGAGCCTTTGACTGCTTGTCCACAGCTACCACTAAGAGTCAAGTGCAAAAGGAGCACTTGGTGCAGTTGGTCAGGATCCATAATTGGTTGTGCCCCGAGTACACAAGGAGTTTAAATCCTTAACGACCACTGTTAGGCCCAGTATCCCATGAATACCTCCACGGCCCTCTGAAAGGGGTCCTGACAGCTGTTTACCGTTTTAACCTTAATTGGGCATGAACAAAATCCTTAGCGTCATATCCATATATTAACATTTATTGCTGTTCATCTTGTGTACCCTAGCACTGGCAACTTGTTCTGGTTTGAAGCGCTCTGTCATCTCAGTTGTGCTGTACAAAACTGCTAATGATTGAATAAACTTAAAGGAGGTGGTAGTGTAGCCGGTGCCATTCAGGTGTAACTGAGTAGTGTAATTCAACTCAAGGGATGTCTCTGTTTCATCACTATTTCTCACATGTTTCCGGTGTGTATTCGGAGAGCTCATGTAGGCGCGTCCTGTTTGTTGTGTGTCCTCCTCAGCGGCGAGATTAGAAACTGAGGTTATTTTAAGACAAGAAGATATTTTCAATTTGTACTGACAGACTAAGCCGATTTATATTTACTTGTAAAGTGATGTTTTATAAGGTTTATTAAGACTTGAAAGCGCGACAGCTCAGCAGTGTGTTTCCTGCAAACATCCAGGGTTTAACCAGTGGACTAATTAAACTGCAACTATATCAGAGAAGGGAATGGCATTAATGAACTAAACAATCCATGGAATCGTGCAGTTGGGAATTTAGGGTGAACTTTACAGAATGTCTTTCTTGATATTTTAGAATTTAAGGGCCTCATTAGGTGATAGTGTAATGACTTCATGTTTCCCCTGTGACTAGCTTAATAAGAGAAAAAATAAACCAGCTATATATTCCTGTCCGCTCAAACTTATGACTCAAAGGGTTATCTTGAAGATACCAACAGCTGAGAGGGGTTGTCAGGGTCCCTCGCCCTCACCGGCTCTTTACGGTTTATGCAGGGCTCTGAACCTGCACAGCCGCACTGCAGCAACACCAAAGCAAAAGACACAGATGATGGACAGAATGCAAATCAAACATTCACCCCAGTAAAGAGCTCTTGGTTAAATCCATTGAACTTTTGCTCACCATGCTACCCCAGTTTGGACCCAGCCATATGCAAATCAGTCTTGACCCTGTGCCTCATGGGAACAGTATTGCCCAAACTGCCAAGCCAGGTCCTCCCTGGACTGGAAACAAGCGTCCTGGGACCAGTTTCAAGGCATCACCGCTAGTCAGCCAGGCTAGCTTGAATCCAGTGGCACAGTGAGCCCAGGATCCATGTCTGGGCATACCTGGCGCACTTAGGGCGAGAAAGCAAAAGACACAGATGATGGATGGAATGCAGAGCAAATCAAACATTCACCCCCAGTCAAGAGATCTGGGTTAAATTCATAGTGCTTTTGCTCACCATGCGACCCCAGTTTAGAACCAGCCATATGCAAATCAGTCTTGACCCTGTGCCTCATGGGAACAGTATTGCCCAAACTGCCAAGCCAGGTCCTCCCTGGACCGGAAACAAGCATCCTGGGACCAGTTTCGGGGCATCACCCCTCATCAGGCAGGCTAGCTTGAATCCAGTAGCACAGTGAGCCTGGGACCCACGTCTAGGCATACCCGGCGCACTTAAGGTGAGAAAGCAAAAGACCTGGCTTGACAGTTCAGGATGGACTATTCCCATGGGGAACAGGGTCAAGACTGATTTGCATATACCTAGGTCTAAATTGGAATGGTGCAATGAGCAAAAAAATGAATTTAACCCAGATCTGTGACAAGGGGTGAATGTTTGATTAACTCGGCATTCCGTCCATCATCTGTTCTTTTTGCATTTGTCACCCTAAGTGGGAAGGGTATGCCCAGATGTGGGTCCCGTGCACGCTACACCACCAGCTTCAAGCGAGCTTGGCTGATATGGTGTGATACCCCCAAAATGGTCCAAGGCTGCTTGTTTTTGGTCCAGGGAAGACCTGACCTGGCAGTTTGGGCTGGACTGTTCCCACGAGGAACAGGGTCAAGACTGATTTGCATATGGCTGGGTCTAAACTGGAATGGCGTGGTGAGCAAAAAAAGATTAATTAAACCCAGATCTGTGACAGGGGGTGAATATTTGATTAACTCAGCATTCCGTCCATCATCTGTTCTTTTTGCTTTTGCAGCAACACCAAAGGCGCGTGCTCAGCATTGACTACGATAAGAGCACATTCTACTTGCGTTGTAAAATTGTTTGGCCCACTGACATCTGCTTGTTATTGATGTTCTGTCATTTATTCCTTTTTGTAGGTTGAATTTGATTGTATAAATCCGAAAAAGAAACAGAAGAAAAAAGGCTACAAAAATTCTGGAGTAGTGAGTGTGAAACAGTGTGAGGTAAGTGTGGATATGGTTCGAATTGCACATACATTAAAGAAATGTAACTTTGAATAGCACATGGATATTTTGATGTGTGCAGTCTCAGTGCTGCAGAATCAGAGGTATACGTTTCATGATGTTTTGCTGCAGGGCCTGCGCATCTATATCAATACTGAAAATAATTATTTTAATATGTATTTTGGTTTGTTTATAAGAATATACAGATTTAAATATTTAATCATTACACAAGCTATCCAAATCTCATTAAGAAGAGGTGAAGTATACATTTCAGTGACAATTTAAGGAGATAAATATCTTACCTACTGATGGTCGCTAGTAGGTAGCTCTAGTTAGGACCTAGTTTCCATAGTAAAAGCATTTCTTGTTTTGCTAATAACGTTGGCGCTGTTGGAGGAATCTTCCCGAAATTTTCAAAACTAGTGTGCCAGTCACGTCAGCTGCTATCTGGAAAGTTTCGGGGTGATTTGTCAAGCTGGGGCTAAGAAAAAAGAACATGTTTTCCCTATTCAATTTCCCATACCACCTGAACCATGAAACTGAATTACACCAAATTTGTCAGAAAGCTAGATCTTGGTCCAGAAAGAGTGTAATTTGGTGAAAATCTGTTCAATAGTTTTGGTGTCAATAAAGAAAAAAGATGTATGAATATCTAGAAAAACTGATCCACCACGGAGGATCCTACGCACCAACAGCAATGCGACAATTGGCTGCCACCACTTGAACCAGGAAGTGTTGGCATCCGTCTTGGGACTTGACCGAGTTCCAATAAAACCGGCCAAAAAACCACAAGGAGTCAGTGTAGGAAAACCCTGACTCAGTAAACCTGGTGGTGGGATCCCACAGGGACCAAGCCGGGAGCCAACCCCTTTTTTTTCTTCAATTTTGCAGCAAATTTGCTTTGGATCCGTGGTAAAATGTTAAAAAAAAACAAACGCTGTCGCCGACTCCTGGCCTGATTCTAAAAGTGGGAGGAGGTGCACAGCCCCACTCCCCGGGCCGATTTTGGCCTCTGGGCGTATAAGTAATGAGGAGGAAGGCCATGCGGACCCCCATCCCGGCCAATTTCGGCCCGGGGACCCCATCCCTCTGGGCCAGCTCATATATTATGTCCCGAGGTTGCCTCCCCCCAGGACATAGCCATTTCCCTCACAGGCGGAGCAATTTCAAAACTCCACCCAAGCTGGAGCAAATACTAAATGAGCTCTCAGCAGATGGGAACATGAAAAATTCTCCAACCCACTGGGAGCAGACTCTTCATCTATTTCCCTGCCTACACTGCCATAGTGATCAGCATCTTTAGTTGCTCCCTGTGGGTGGGAGCAATGCCAGCTCCTGCCGGAGGTGGATAGCATGATGGGGATGTGGGGGGGGGTCCCTCTGCAGCCCCCAACCATAGTGTTGTGGGTGGGTACCAGGGCATTAACCCTTTGTTGGCTTGGGGAGGGGAACCATGCCGACGCCCTCCCCCTTTGGACATGGGTCTGGGGATGAGGTCCCCAGGCCAGAAATTGGCTGTGTTTCCTCCTCCCCTTTTGGAATATGGCCAGGCCCTGGGAGATGGGGTCCCTGTGGCCAAAATCAGTCAGGGGGGGCTGCGTGCCCTCACTGGTAAATATAGTGGTGGTACTCTGGGGATGTCCACCGGGGGCAAAAATCGGCCCAGGGATGGGGACACGTGCTCCCTTCCCCACAAAATGTGGAGTTAGGGTCCAGCACCGGCACAGGAAGGGAGGCCAAGTGCTCCCCTCCCAATTAAATGTGGTCCTGAGCCCTTAGGGGTGGAATCCCTGGGGCTAAAAGCTTCCCCGGGAGGGGACTTGTGAATTGGCTGCCTTTGGGGGTTAGCCACAGGGTCTGGTCGCAGGCCAGGCCTTGTGGCCAACACACCACTGCGCACAGCCAAAGGCCATGCCCGCCGTCAGCTGGATTAACATATGGTAATTAAATATTACTTTATGTTAAAAAATCCTTGAAATTGACTGAAAAAAATCAAAGGTTACTGGGACTTTATAGTTAAGTTCAGATTTTACACACTTAAAACCATAGAAATTCAGCAGTTATAGTTCTCAAGAAACTATAACTATGACTTGCGTCCTCGCCATGCCCTGCTTATTACCCCACATATTACATCTGTCATGACCTCTTTTATGACATCATTGATAATCACTGCAACATTGGCAATACAGTTATTGATGAGAAAATGTGAAAACTGTACATGGCAGGGGCATGAGTTATTTCTTTAGTGCACAAGTCTTTGTTTCTTAGGATAACTTTAAGTGCTGAATATATATGTATATATGTATGTATATATACACGTATGTGTATGTGTATATATATATATATATATATATATATATATATATATATGTAGGTGTGTGTATACACACACAACGCTTGTTGTTTTATATCCTGAACTGCGAATAACATTACGTTAATGAGGGTAAATCAGCAAAGGTCCTAAGTAAATCAAAACTCTCTAAACACGTTATTCTTATCTTATTTAAAAATGGTGTCTGTCCTACTGTGAGAATATTTCCAGCAGATGCAAGTGAAAAACAGGGTCCAGTATTGTATAGATATCTTCAAGGGATGTACATGTTTAGTTAAGAATAGTAAATCTATATTTATCTAAATATAGTTAACTTCACAATGTTGTAGTAGTCAATATCCTGGATTCAGAAATTTGTCGGGATAATATTTAGTACTCGATATTGTGGTAGAGCACTCTCTTGGTTGTATGTCTCCATTTAAAAGTCAGTTTTGACCTGCACATGTATTGACTACGCATTGCCTACTACCAACATATTATAAGATAAGTAAATGTAGGGAAGTATTGTTTTACTGCTGACAACTCCATACCAATGTACTTTGAGGATATGCTGGTAGTCGATAATGTGGAGTTGACGTAAGTGCAGGTTGATATTAACACTTGGATATAATGGTAGGACACCTCGCAGTTGTAGTCAATGTAAATAAAAAAAATGTGGTGTTGTTATGGAACTAAGGCTCAAAAGGCAACATCCTTGACTTGATCTTCTCAACATCACCAACAGTCCTTTGCAAACCTTCCATACCCTAGACTGCATTGACCATCTCACCTTCCCAATCTCTCTTCTTAGCATCCTACCTACAAAGAAAAGTCAACCCAAATGAGAAATCCAAACCTTCAGATCCTTCAACTGCTTCTGCATTGACATCCTAATGCTTGAATTCATCTCGTAACGCCTACACCCTTTTAAATTACTTCACCACCATTTTCAAGAACTATATGAACATCTGGCCTTCAACTAAAACACTCAAGTGCAAGCCAAAACCTACAGCACCTTGGTGTTCTCAAGACCTTGCTGACAATAAATGCTTCATCCGCTGACCAGAAAGAAGTATGGAGGAAAAACAGAACTCCTGATGATCTAATAATATTAAACTCCTTCCGTAAAACACACAGGCAGCTCACCATGTCAGCCAAAGCAAGTACTATATCAACACCAGTGATGAAGCCACCAGCAGAAGCTGAATGCTCATCTAAACAATCAAGCCCTACATAGCATGCTGCAGCATGGGAACTTCTGCCTTACTCATAATGGATGATGTTCTCCTGAACTATGGATGATGACCACTTCCTGCTGATATTACTGGACCCCTCGCTGCCTTCCGCACTTTTGTTGACCATCCCACCCTCCTACATGCCTGGAGTCTTCAATGGGTTTCACTGGCAGTGTCCTGTTGCTTGCTGTCCTCCTACCTCTATAAAAGACAGTTGTATGTTGGAACAACGAGTTCCCCAACCACGACTTCCCTAACAACAAGGTCGCAACCACAATTTTTTTTACCACGCATTCCTTTATCACGATTTTTCGTGGTAAAGGAATGCGTGTTAAAAAAAAATGCTTTCCGAATAGTACCCCGATCCCCCACCCCATAAAAACGAATTTCCTCCACCCTAAAAACAAACCCGATCACTCACACCCCCTAAAATACAAACTCAACCCCCATAAATCTAATTCCCCTCTTCCTTTAAATAATCACGAAACCCCCTCCTCCTAAATACAAACTCAACCCCCATAAATGTAATTCCCCTCTTCCTTTAAATAATCACGAAACCACCCTCCTCCTAAATACGAACTCAATCCCCATAAATGTAATTCCCCTCTTCCTTTAAATAATCACGAAACCCCCACCTCCTAAATACGAACTCAACCTCCATAAATGTAATTCCCCTCTTCCTTTAAATAATCACGAAACCCCCCTCCTCCTAAATACAAACCCAACCCCCATAAAACGAATTCCCCTCTCCCTTTACATAATCACGTAAACCCCCACCACCTCTATATGAATTCTACTCCTTCATACTAATCCCTCCCACACCTTTAAACAAACCCGATCACCCATACCCCCTAAATACTAAACCCAAACCCCTATAAACTAACCCCTAACCCCATAAAAATTAACCCCTCTTACCTGTTCCCCTGCGACTGCGATGCTCCTCCGAACTCCGCCCTGCCCGAACACTAGACCGACTCAGCCTTAAACATGCACATGCGTGGTTAAGGCTCAGTCGTCGTTCGGGCATGTCTTTGTTCCACTATCGTGACTCCGGAACTCGTTGTTCCGGAGTCGTTGTTCCGGATGTTTCCCATAACAGACACCAGATTGTTCATATAGACACCTGCAGGTTCTCCACGATTACATATTGTCCCATCTTCAATCTCTGCATGGAGCGCCTTCACCTGGGTGCTCTACTCATAGATATCCCGTGCTTTGCATGCCACTGGAGCCAAGCTATCCTGGCTGATGAGGGCTGAAAGCCTGAAACCGGTCCTAGGATGCTTGTTTCCAGGCCAGGGAGGACCTGGCAATTCAGGCTGGAAGGTTCCCTTTGGGCGCAGGGTCAAGACTGATTTGCATATGGCTGGGTCCAAACTGGAATGGCATGGTGAGCAAAAAAACTATGGATTTAGGCCCAAATCTCTGTACTGGGGTGAATGTATGACATTGTTCTGCATTCTGTCCATCTATTGTTCTTTTTGCATTTGTCACCCTGAGTGGGACGGGTATGCCCAAACGGCGGTTCTGTGCTCTCCATGCCACTGAAGTCAAGCTATCCTGGCTGACGAGGGCTGAAAGCCCGAAACTGGTCCTAGGATGCTTGTTTCCAGTCCAGGGAGAACCTGGCCTGGCAGTTCGGGCTGGACTGTTCCCATTGGGCGCAGGGTCAAGACTGATTTGCATATGGCTGGGTCCAAACTGGAATGGCATGGTGAGCAAAAAAACGATGGATTTAGGCCCAGATCTCTGTACTGGGGTTAATGTATGACATTGTTCTGCATTCTGTCCATCTATTGTTCTTTTTGCACTACTCCTAGATAATAGCATCACAGCTCCCCAACATGCTGACAATACACAACTCTATTTGAATGTTTCCTCCACTTTGCTTCAAACACTGCCTGTACCGCAACTAAACCTGCATGTCCAGTGCCGACCTGAAGCTCATACCCAAGAAGACATAATTCCTGTTTGCCAAGAACAATAAACAATAAAAAGTACACTCATGGGTCAGTGACCTGACCCTTGATGGCTTCAAATCACAACTTTCACCAAGTGCCAGGTCGCTTGGATTCACCTTGGACACCAACCTTACTCTCAAGGAACACATTGCCAAGAAAATAAAGATGGTCTAAAGCCAGCTGTCTTTATTGAAGAAAATGAAACCAGAAACTGACTTCAGAACCACTGTTCAAAGCCCTCATATTCTCACATCTGGATGGGGAAACACCCTTCTCCATGTCCTCCCAGACTCCACACTGGTACCCATTAAGGGCAACCTACCTGTCGCAGTCCGTCTCCACCAAGGACTGAAGAAATATGATCACATCACCCCCATCCTGATGGAACTCCATTGCCTCCTCTTGCCAACCTGCACCATCTTCTAAGCCAGCTGTATTGTTTACAAAGCCAGCAAGACTGGCACCGCGGCATATCTAGTAAGCAAGCTGGCCTTCTCTGGTGGTTCTTAGCACACCCTCAGCCAGGACATCATCAAACAGGAGACTAAGAAGTGTAAAAAAGTATAAAAACAAGGCAGCAGGCCTTTTTAATCTGTGCACCAAGGATCCAGAACAACATCTTCACACCCAGCAGAATTGCCCCTGAGCTGCTTGAATTTAGCAATGAGTGGAAGACTCCTCTTTAAAGAGCAGTACATTGCAAAGCAATAACTGTACACTTCTCCTCCCAGAACCAGCCACATCTCTTTTCACTTATTAACTTCCCGCTTGCTTTCGACCATATACATGGTTCTGCTGCCTTTCAGGCTTGGTTTGCGCTATATAAATAGCAAATATATTCTTACAACTAAAGGACGAGACTCTCAGGAAATGCACATTGAGTCATGGAAAACGTCAAGAGTGGGCCCTGCACTTAGTAAAGGGTTTGGTGCATTTTCTGTACTGATTGTGGTGTGAACACCTGCTGTTGGAGTGACTGCAGAAAGGAAGGTCCCCCTTCAAGAGATTTCATCTTTGATGCCCTAAAAATGGCAAATGAAGCATAATTCGTACATCTTGATTAACATAATCCATATCTGCAAGCATTTACGCCTACTCAAAAAATGTCATCGAAAATCTGCCAGTGTTGTAGCCTTTCCACAATAGTAAGTTTAGGGTTTTGTTGGAAATGTTTGTTCCGAGGAGTGGGGTAGTATGGTGACTATTGGGTAGCTGGTGAGCCCTCTGAAATTCCTAATGATGCAGATATTCCTAAATATCCCCAGTATATTTTTCCCTTTTGCACACAAATGTACTCCTGAAAAGGTGGGGTAAAGACTTCCTTGAAACACCCTCAGTTAAGACTGCAACTTATTGTGGATTTTGTGAACATACCAAAAGGTCTGATATGTTCTTCAGTTGAAGTAGAAAAACTAGTCTGAGTAGACTTTCGAATTCTTCTTTTTTTTTTTTTTTTTTTTTGTTTAAGAAGTTTTTATTGAATTTTCAGAGAAAAAGAAAAAGAAAAAACAAATGATACAATAAAACAATTATTACAATATAGCGCCATAAGAAATATTATATAAACGAAGTTGGTTTATAATGATTAGGTCAACAAAAGGAAAAAAGGATCAATAATAGGGTAAATAGAGGAAAATGGCACTGGAGAATGGGATAGGAGGGAAAGAAGTGAAGAAGAGAGGAAAGACCAAAGAGGTGAGGGGGGAAGAGAAGAGAGAAAGCCAGAGAGAGAAGAGAGTAAAAAGAAGAAGAATTACCGCAAGGGAGGGTGCGAGGAGAGATAAACAGTAAAAGGAAGCCAAAGAAGATCAGTTTTGATTTTTTGGGAGACAGAAGAGGAGGAAATGGAAGCACTCCTATGTTCGTCACAAATAAAATTCCACCAAGTAATTGACGACAGTTTAGAATTATCTTTCCATGCAGACAGGATCACTTTAAAAGCTAATGCAATAAAAAGGGCAAATAACCTAGAACTAGGTAAAACAGTTTCCATATCAGGAGCTAAGGAACCTAAAAAGATGTTTACAAAAGATAAGGTTGCATTAAAGTTGAAAACTGACATGCATACATTCCAAATTGAATTCCAAAAAGATAGAACAGATGCACATTCATATAACTGATGGACTAATGTACCAGTTTCGGTAGAGCAGGACCAGCAAAGGGGAGAGGATGTGGGGGAAAACTTACAAATAGTAACAGGAGTAATAATGGCTCTATGATACAGAAAAAACAGAGATTGGGTTATCCTGGCTGCAGCCGAAACTTTAAATAATTTCGACCATAGTTTGTCCCAACTTTCAATAGGAAGAGAAAAGGATAGGTCCGTTTCCCATGCACTTTCAATGGTGGTTTTAGAACGAACATTAGCATTAGATAACAATAACTTATAAACAGTGGCAGCTTTGAGTTTATGCGCCGGGAATAGAGGATACAATGATGAAGAGGGTGTTAAAGAAGGTGGGGCTGATGGGAGAGAGTAGGTAGCCAATTGGGTTTGTATAGCATTAGAGATAATAAGGTATTCCTTGTAGAAGGAGTCAGGTAGCTGATATCGTGTTTGTAATTCCTGGAAGGAGATGATAGAGAACCCATTCAAAAACTGATGGACAAAAATGATCTCCTTTTCCTTCCAGTATTTGTAATAGAAAGATCTACCTTTGTATTTGAGAAATTTGTTATACCACAGGGTAGAGGTTAAAAAACATTGGATAGGGGATAGGTCCTTAAGAAATGTATTGCACAGCAATTCACGGGAGTATTTTAGTACAGGGTTTTTAGACAAAAAGGTGCAGTTGGACATAAATGTAACATGCTGAAACTGAAACTCTTTTAGAAGCGATCGCTCAAAGATAATCCAACGAGGTATAGGCGTATCCCCAAAATCGAAGGCCAATGAGAAAGATTGTTTAATCAAAAAAGCAGAGTGGTATATTTTAAAATTAGGGAAACGCACTCCCCCCTCTTCCTTGGGGCAAATAAGTTTGTTTAAGGCTATGCGGGAGCGTTTATTGTTCCATAAAAATTTAATACATAAAGAGTTTAGTTGGGAGAAAAACGTGTTAGGGATTTTGACAGGGAGCATAGAAACCGTATAAAGAATATGAGGAGTGACCATCATCTTAATAGTATCTAGTCGACCCCACCATGACAAAAATAAGGGGGACCACACAAGGAGAAGGGATTTCAACTTATTCATTAGTGCGTTAAAGGTGAATTTAATAGTGTCCGCAATATTGGGGGCAAACCAAATGCCAAGGTATTTAATTTTGGAGGGACACCATGCAAAGGCTGTATCCGCAAACATGAATTGATAACAAATCGAATTTAAAGGAAGAACCTCCGTTTTGGTTAGATTGAGTTTGTACCCAGAAATGGAAGAGTAAAGATGGACTTCTTCTAAAAAGGGGGGAAGGGATTCACTGGGGTTGGACATGTATACCAATATATCATCCGCGTAGGCAGATATTTTAGTTTCAACAGAAGCAGAGACAAAACCTTTAATTTTGGGATTTGTTCGAATACGCTCAAGGAAGGGTTCCAAACACAGGATAAAAAGTAATGGGGAGAGAGGACAACCTTGCCTGGTGCCTCTGGATAGGGGAAAAAATTGAGAGAATTGGTTATTAACAAAAATACTTGCCCTCGGACATGAGTATAACAATTTGATAAAGGAAATAAAATTAGGGCCAAAACCAAACCATTGTAGAGTATGAAACATATACTGCCAATTTATACGATCAAATGCTTTTTCAGCGTCCAGAGACAAAGCAGCCAAAGGATCTTTATAATTTTTACCATGGGACAGGATATTCATGAACATTCTAGCATTGTCGGAAGCCAATCTACCTTTGACAAAACCCACCTGGTCCGTCTTGATCAAAAGGGGTATGATAGAATCAAGTCGAGATGCAATAATCTTAGCGAAGATCTTGCAGTCGTAATTGATAAGGGAGATTGGGCGAAAATTTTTACATAAAGAATGGTCCTTGTCAGGCTTAGGGATAATGACGATCAGGGCATCCATAAAGGAGCCTGATGCTTTCGCATCAGCAATGAAGGAATTAAACAGCTGCAATAATTTAGGGGCAAACAAAGATTTGAAAGTACAATAAAACTCCACCGGTAATCCGTCCGGGCCGGGGGCTTTTGATTTCTTTAAAGCTTGAAGGGCGGCAATAATCTCTTGAAGGGTAATGTCCGCCTCTAAGGCAGAAAACTCAGCATTCAGAGATGGGGGAGCAGAAAGTCCAGAAAAAAACTTATCAAGATTATAAGAGGAGGGGTCGAATTCTTCTTTAAAATGACTTGTGAGCCGTTACTGTAGTTAGTCCATGTTACTGTAGTATGTTAAATTCTTTTCTTTTCCGCGCATATGTCATTCTTGGTGAATATTTCAATAAACTTGCAGAAATACTTTCTCAACTGTTGAATGCTGCAGAACAGAAAGATGTTTTGTTTGTTTTTTCCTGCTTTGTAAGTTTTTCAAAGGATTATCAGATGCTGATAAGAAATATATTTTAATGTTATGTTGGTTTGTCAGTTCATGCTGTTGAATGCCAAGCTCACCATAGTTTCTGTTTCCTCTTAGATTACAATAGAATACACATTCCTTGACTACATAATGGGAGGATGCCAGATGAATTTTATAGTAAGTAAAGCATATACAAAATAATTGGAAGAGCTCTTTTTCCTTAGGAAATCATGCTGCATATAGATTCAAAGAAATGTCAATTTCCCCACAGTATTTTTTTTTTTAAAGCCTAGACGCCGCTGCTTGGAAGATGGTTGGGTGCCCTGCACTGTCTACCAGGTAGCCGCATTTTTCAAGAAACGTCTAACAGCCCAGCAAAAGGTTTCTGGAACGTAGGTCACAGTGATCATAAGACCGTTGGGTGTTTTAGGGATTCCTGACCTCTTAGAACACTGACTCATTTCAAACTGTCCTTGGAATGTACTTTCGTTTTCTGGCGCAAGCAAAGGGCGCGTGATTTCACAGAGTTCTCCGCTCTGGTGATGCACGGAGCACGACCCTCGTCAAACAATACACTTGATGCACAGAGCACTCAACATAGTTTTACCAAATTCGAGATGTCAAAATGAAATGTAACTGTCAAAAATGCTTGTGCACAGTTGCGTATTTGACATTTGTTGCCTCCTATTTGTGAAAAACCATGTCGCACCTGTGGATGTAATACATATGAGCATGGCTGGCTGCCTGTCACCAGAATGCAGCTCTACCCACGTGGCCTTTGTTTGCAAGAAGTTTTTTATGGCTGATGAATGTAATGCAAAGCGTAACGCAGTCAAAGCGATGTGGCGCATGCGTACTGGAATGCTCTCCATTTAAATTCGGTTTAATTAGCAAAGTACTGTTACCTGTCAAGTGATCTTTCAGTTGATAAACATATTTTCTGGTGAGACCATACAGAAAATTTTGATTTCTAAGGTTGAATTCTTTGAACAAAGGGCCTGTTCACCCTCTTAAAAACTTGAGGCCGTTTGGCAAGATGCAAAATAACATTTTAAGGTGGCTGTCCATCTTTACTGGCTTTTAAAAAAAAAATCAAATATCAAGTGATCCTCAGAGCAGTGTGTTGGAGAACACTCAGCTTTGCCGCTAGTGGTCTCTTCCATTCCCCATATATTTAACTCAACCCTTTTCAGGTTGCTCAGCGTTGTCACAGGGCGCATCTGAGGCCCTGTCCCATTTGAAGACTTGAAGTTGCAGAGTTATGGCTTCCTCAAAAATTCACAAATATAAAACGGAAACGGCAATGTTTGGTTATTCCGAATTCTAGCAGAGTGGAGGAAAGCATAGGCCTTCACCTAATACTGAAATTCCTTAATCCAACCCTTTTCTGGTACAGCAGACTTGGGTTGTTAAAGAGCATAGCACATCAAAACGCAAGCACAGGCATGTGTTTTAGAAGGATTAATTCCTTCCTCTTCTGATTAATCGTGAGTGCCCCCTTCCAGAGTATGTCACTAAAGGCCAAGATGGCTTAAACCTGCTTCAGGTAAAATCCGTGTTTAAAGTGAATTTTCAAGTACGTAGAGAACAAGAACAATATTACGTCTTTAGCACTGTCAGAAATAAACAATGCCCCTTGGATTTACCCAACCATTGCAGAATTTTGGTTCAAGATTCATTTATTTTGAAATGAGGATGTTATGACATCTCTTTGAAGCCTCTTCCTTGCGTTTGCTTCCCTGTCTTGCGCTTGTCATTTACCCTCTGAATTCCTTGTCTACTTCATATCTTTGCAAGTCTCCTTTTTTGCTCACATTTCCCGTGGGCACCTGGATAGTTTTGTGTCACTTGAATTTCAGACCCATCTTCCTCCTGCCCCTCCTTGTTCGCGCCTCTCCTGGTGCTTGACTTTCTCTTTCTGTGATACTTTTACTTTCAGTTTCCTTTCTTTTATGTCTTTACTCCCACATGACATCTTCCCCTTCATCTCTGCTACCCTTCTGCATGTCTCCTTGCCTGTTCTCCCTTACACTCTAATCATGCTCTCTGTTTCACCTTCTTCCGTCTACCCTGGAGAGAGGGGTACTGGGTAAAGGGCTTGGACAAAGACCATATCCTTTTTCCACTGCCTGCTGTACTTGACCAAAAGACTAACTAGCCGCAGGGCATGATCACAGGTCTTTGAGCAGCCATTGAGACTGGACTGCCACCACACTACACCCAGTGCCCACTATAAAGAAACAGATTCTTTGTGCAGTGGATTCCTGCTTTTGACAGTATTTTTATTTTATTTATAAAGTTTTCTACAGCGCAAACATGACCTAAGCGGATATCCGAGCGCTTCACATAAGGACAGGAACAGCTGTCCGACAATGCAGGATAAGTGGGTAAACAAGAATACTGCAGTCAACAGAACGACACAAAAGTACAGTAAGGGAGCAAACGTGTGAGGAGGGGGTCTCGGCGCATAGTTACCGGGGGGAGTAGTTACAGTAAAGGTTCAGAACTTATGCATTAGATGTGCTTTGACTTATTTAATGAAAGAGGACGTTGAAGTATTCAGACTGATTTCCGGAGGCAGGGCGTTCCAGATTCTCGGGGCGATACCAGAGAAGGCTCGTTTATAGGTTTTATTCATTTGAAATTTATGTGGTTTCAGCAGTAAAGTGTTTGAGCTCCTCAAAGATCTGCAACTACCCGAGAGTTCCAGTTTCTGGGCGAGGTACAGAGGCGTGTTAAGGTGAAGGGCTTTGTACGCCATGCAAGCAATTTTAAGATGAATCCTAGCCTCCATAGGAAGCCAGTTTAGAGATTTCAAATCCGGTGTGATGTGGTTATTTCTTTTGGATCATGTGATGAGCCTAGCCGCCGAGTTCAGAGAGGCACTCAACGGGGCCAGCTTGTAGCTCGGAAGCCCACAGAGAGTTGAGCTCCCATACTTCAATCTGGAGATGACTAGTGCTTGAACAGCAGACTTCAAGTCTTCCGGAGGAAGGAAGGGTTTAGCTTTCTTAGTATGCTCATTTGGAAGTTCGCTCCTTTGGTGGCGGTGCTGATGTGTTCCTGCATGCTCAGGGCCTTATCAAGTATTATTCCAAGAGATATGGTAAAGTCAATGATGTGTGGAACATAGTTGAGAGGCGTAAGTTGCTTCATGTATTCAGTGATAGTAGCGGTCTGTTTGGGATGGGAGATAAGGAGGAATTCCGTTTTGATGGAATTTAATTATAGATGATTGGAAGTCAACCAGTGTTGGGTTTTGAGTAGGGTCAAATTGAGTAAAGTAATGTCTTATGGGGAGGCGATTTTCAAGTACCATTGGGTATCGTCCGCGTACATGTGGTACAGTATATTGGATGGTTTGAGCATTTGTGTTAAGGGCTCCATGAACAAGTTGAAGAGTGTTGGTGAGAGTGAGGACCCTTGAGGGACCCACAGAGTGATCAAAGAGTTGGAGAGGGAGTGATTGACTTTAATTCTTTGCGATCTTTTGTGAAGAAATGAGGCAAACCAGTTCAGATCTGATCCTGAGAGATCCATCTTTTGTTCCAGTATATCCAAGAGGTTGTCATGCTTGACCTTATCAAAAGCTGACGGGAGGTCAAGGAGGATTAGAAGGCAAGCTTCATTCCGATCCAGCATTTTTAGAGTGTCATCCATGATGTGGATAATGGCTGTTTCGGTGCTATGACCCTGCGAAAGCCCGATTGGAATTGATCAAAAAGCTGGAATTGATTAATGTGGCTACAGAGTTGGACATGGACACATTTCTCTAGCACTTCAGATAGCGTAGGAATGGTAGTGATTGGGCAGAAGTTATTAAGGTCTTCTTGCTTAGAGGGTTTTTTAAGAATGGGTGTAACCTGGTTAGCCTTTAGACAGTCAGAAATCACCCCTTGCTGAAAGGAGGCATTTACAATCTTGGTCCAAATTGGAGCTAGGGACCTCTTCATGAAACTGGGTGGTAGAGGGTCATTGAAGTGGTTGGAGGGTTTAAGTGTAGTAAGTATGTTAAGTATCAAGATTTCGTCAAAGGGTGTGAAAAGGCTCCTGGAGGTGCTATTTTTGGGAGTGTACCCTAGAACATGGGGTGCTTGGGGGAGGGAGGGGAAGGGTCTGTCAGCTGGTTCATCGATGTCTGGAGATCATTTTTAATCTCATCCATCTTTCCAATGAAGAAGTCAGAGAAATCATCACAGTTTGGCTGTGTAATGGAGGCAGTTGGCGAAAGAATACGAAGATTGTTGGATTGTAGTTTGTTTAATTCAAAAGCGTTTATTGGCCTATTTTCTGGGTTTATCAAGTTATTTTCTGCAGATCGCTTTAGTGCTCTTAATGTGTTTATTGTATGTGCTCCTCCTAGCTCTCAGGAGCACAAGGGGTTCAAGAGACGGCGAGCCTCTCCAGGATTGTTCGGCTAGTCTTAGATTGCGTCTGTCTGTATTTAGCCCCTTGTTGAACCAAGGTTTGGAGTCTTTGGTGGACCTTCTTTTTAGTTGTAAGGGGGCGATAGCTGCTAGAATGCTCGATATGGAGTTGTTGTAGTGTTCGGTGAGGTCATGAACCCCAGACATTTGAGTAGGAGGAGGTAAGGTCATGTTACTAAGAAATATCATTTCATCCAGGTTTGCACTTCGGATGGATCGTTTCCAGTGCCTAGGTTTCTTAGGCTGAGATTTTAGCTTAGTCCACTGTTCCATGATGCGGAAGAAGATGTAGTGGTGGTCAGTCCAGTCACATGGGACGATGGAATCAAGTTGAATGAAGTTTGGTTTAGCGATAATAAGGTCCAGGATCGCGCCCAGATTGTGAGTGGGGGTGTCACATTTTTGAGTCATGTTAAGGTCTACTAGGAAGGTTTTGAGGCTATTCACTGCAGGGTAATTATCGTCATTCTAGTGAAGATTGAAGTCAGCGAGGAAGATTTTTGGACAGTGTTATGGTATGTTATAGCCTCTTGTATAGCGTGCAGCTGCCCCAGTGAAGGGGCGTCCCGGCACTGATAGCAGTGTCCGAAGAGAGCCAGGGCTAGACTGTAGGAAACAGGTGGGTTTTGATGTCTTGCGGAAGGATAACAGGCAGTCTAAACGACGAATCTGCACAGGGAGGGAGTTCCACAACTTAGCGGCCAGATAGCGGAAGGACCTGCCCCCCGCCCTGATGCGTTTCACTCGGGCAACAGTGGACAGGATTTGCTCAGCAGTGCGTAGCTGGCGGGTGGGGACATAGGGGACCAGCATATTGGATAGGATCTCAGGGGTGGAGAGTTTTAAAATTTTAAAGGCTAAACACAGTGTCTTAAATCCGATCCTCTTGGAGATGGGAAGCCAGTGAAGGCGGCGTAGAGCGCCCGACGCGTGACATGTTCTGGGGAGTCTGAGCAGAACTCGGGCGGCTGCATTCTGGACTCGTTGAAGGCGGTTCACTTCCTCTTTATTGGCACCTATCAGCAAGGAGTTGGCATAATCAAGTCTCGACAAAATAGTCGCCTGGACTATCAGCTGACGTGTGGCTGGGTCAAAGAACCCCAATGTAGGCCTCAGACCCCGTAGGAGTCCAAAGCAGGTGCCAGAGATCTTTTTAGTATGATCTTGAAATCCAAGAATGGAGTCAAGCCAGATCCCTAGATTCTTCACCGCCGACTTAGGGGGTTGAGGCACAGCCCAAGGATACTGGCCACCACTGCGTACTCCAGAGCCCCTTGTCCTTCCCCACCAGCAACACTTCAGACTTATTAGCATTAAGCTGGAGGCAGTTCGTGGTCATCCAGCATGCGACCACCTCTAGACCATTCCGGAACTGAATGGCATCCCGAGACTGGTCATCAGAATGGGCCACCACCAGCTGAGTGTCATCAGCATAGGAGACCATGGCCAAACCATGGTCCCGCGCGACTTCTGCCAGGGGTTGGACATAGAGATTAAATAGAACAGGGCTTAGCGCTGAGCCCTGGGGGACCCCCTGCTTGATGGAATGGACGTAAGAGAGGAAGGGAGGGGCAGAGACCTGAAAAGATCTGTCGGACAAAAAGGACTGGAACCATTCCAGTGCCATGCCGACTACCCCTGCTTCCTCTTAACGGCGCAGGAGGATCTGATGGGAGACCGTGTCAAACACGGCGCTGAGGTCAAGCAATATCAGCGCCGCCGTTTGACCCTCATCCAAAATGGTCCGCAGATGTTCACTCACTGCTAATAGCGCTGTCTCTGTGCTATGACCGGGGCGGAAACCATTCTGGGAGCGGTCTAAGATCCTGCTGTTGTTCAAAAAGTCCGAGAGGACTCTATTGGCGTAGGCCTCCGCGATTTTTGCAACCCAAGGTAGAATAGAAATAGGTCGAAAATGTTCCGGCTTGGTGGGGTCCAATGAGGGTTTTTTCAGAAGGGGGAGCACCTTTGCCTGCTTCCATGCCGAAGGGACCACTGCCATGTTGAAGGAGGAGTCAATCGTCTGCCATAAGGGCGTAAGAAGTATAGGTAGACAGTCTCTAAATTGGGCCGGCCTCATAGGTTCCTGAGGGGAGCCCGATTTGACCTTAGTGCTCAATGTGAGAAGCTCGTCCTGGTAAATAGGGGGTATTACTGCCAAAATGGTGATAGGCTTGGGTGCTTAAGCGGTCGCCAGGTCCGTGGTGCAAATAGGGAAGGATTTATATATAGCTTCTACCTTCTGGACAAAGAAGGTGGCCAGATCCTCACATTGTTGTTCAGACGTAATCGTCGAGGTAGGGGGATCCTTCCTCCTTTTTAAAATGGTTAAGTATGTTAAAAATACTTTTCATAAGGTTTTTACTGGATATAATCTCGTTGGCGAGGTAGGCTGCTTGAGCCAAATGTATGGCTTTATGGTAGCGTTTGATCGCGTCCTGATACCGCTTTTTATCTGTAAGGTCATAGTCCTTTCTCCAGGCCCATTCTAGCTGTTTACATGTGGTACGCAAAGCGGCTAGAGAATCGTTGTACCAAGGATTGGAGCTAGAGCAGCGGCCTTTGGACCATTTGGCCGGAATAAGAGTGTCTAATGCCTAAAGTATCCACTCACAGATTGCTTTGTACGATTGCTCCGGGTCAGTGTCAAGGATAGGGGAGCAGGAAGCCAAACAGGCAAGAAGGTCCTCCAGCTTGAGTTTATGCCAGCAGCGTCTGAAGGTGGCCCTAAGGTCAGCTCTGGTCACTCCCTCAAAAAAGGGGAGGGCGATGGAAATAAGTTGGGGATCGGACCAGCACACTGGGCTAGGGGTCTTGACCGTAAGAGGGGAGATGTTGGAAAAAACTGGGTTAAGTAAATGCCCAGCAGTGTGGGTGGATCCCACGACCAGCTGTCTTAGTTGACATGCAGCGATATCCGCAAGCAAGCTGCCAATTTCCGGGTCGGAAGGATGATCGAAGTGGATGTTTAGATCTCCAATGAGGCTAAAATTCGCGGCTCTCAGTGCCAGGGAGTGCACAGCCTCAATAATGGCTGTTTTGAATTCTAAGATGGATACAGGGGGGCGGTAAACTAATAGACCAGAGAAAGAGGAGTGTGCGCTAAAGGAAATGACTAAACGGGCGCATTCGCACCCATTGTCTTCCTTAACAAATGTGCAGTGGAGGTGGGATTTAAAAATGACAGCTAATCCCCCCGCCTCTAGTCCTTCTGTTGAGAGTCCGAATGCTGAACCCCACGGGGAGTGCAAGGCCTGGTTCTGCAACTGTGTCATCAGTAAGCCAAGTTTCAGTAATGAAAAACACATCAGGAGATTCATCCTCAATAAGGTCATAGATCTCCATATAGTGTTTGACCAGAGAGCACACATTCAGGTGCTGATCCACATTTGAGGAGATGGTTTCCATAATTTGTTCAACAAATGGAAGTTATCACCCGGCGGGTGATAGAATGTGTGCAAGGTGTATAGAGGCCTGAGGTTGCTTGAAATGTCTATGTACATGTATTCGCAAGATGGGAGAGTAGCAGTGAGTGATTGTTTCACAGTAAGACTGTTCAGAAATATACAGGCGATCCCTTCATCAGGTTTGATCGTTCTGTCAAGTCTGATGATGTTATGGCTAGGAGGGACTAGGATGTCCAGGACTGGACCTGAAGACTCCTTAAGCCAGGTTTCCGTAAGTATTAGAAGGTCAAGGTCCTGCGCAAGGATAAGATCTGCGATATCCGCGGTGTGTTTTACAGCAGATCTACAAATGATAAGTATGCATTTCAAGTGGCTAGTTGAGTCAGATGAGGTAGCTTGTGTGATGAGAGCTTGTTTGAGGTTGGAGGTGTTTATAGTATTAGGGTTGTGTCTGGGTATTCTGAGAGGATTAGGGGGGATAGACTGAATATGGAGTTGTTTACCCAAATTGACTGTATGAGTAGAGTTATAAGTAAGAAGGAGGGAGTGAATGTCCGAATCTGTTAAGGAGATCTTAAATCTACAGGGTCTGGAGGTAGTATTCGGGCAGGGAATGGATCTCCACCTTTTGTGGGGGGGGGGGGGGGGGATCGTGTAGAGCGATAATCTCTTCAATGAGAGGGGAGAGGACATAGAATTAGTGCGGTAGTTAGTGGCTGGCGCTTGATTATATCTGTTCTTGCCTAATGTCCTGTAGGCCAGGAAGTCATTAACCAATGCTGAGGTGATGACAGTAAGCTTTTGTAGGTCAGCCTGAAGTAGTTGGAGATCCCGAGAGATGTCAGCTAGGCAAGGAGCAGAGATTAGGTGATGCTCAGAAGATATGGCGGGTATCTGTTGGTCCGTTTGTGGGGGTGGAGAGCTGATAGTGGCGTTTGTGTGATGCTGGACTGTGTGATCCCGCGAAGGGGAGGTTGAGTTGGAAGGATAATTAGACATGCCTGGGTGCGATAGGAGACTCCTGAGCTGATTGTAAAGAGATGCTGGGGTCGTATGAGTACTGATGTAACTAGGGAGAGTGGGATGAGGATTCAGAGAGGTCACCTTTTGCGCAGAGGGATGTGTGAAGGACATATTAGAATCCAGTACACAGGGGCTATCGCAGGATGTGTGTGTAAGTGTAGATGTAGTGGGAGAGCAATTGCAATGGCTGCCTAGATTAGGGGGGTGTGGTAGTGGGTTGGGTAGGATCCATTCTAATCGTGATGTGAGAGTCGGGTCCATTTGGCAGTGAAAGGGAGATGTTATGGCTGCCCAGATTGGGGGGGTGGGCAATGGGTGGGGAGGCTCACTGCTAATTATGAGTCAGGTCCAATTGGCTGAGGAGGGGGGCTGGGAAGGTGGGAGCTGCTCGGCGGGATGGTGAGGAAAGCATGGGTAGGGGTGGAAAGGTGTGAGGTAATAAGCAACGGGGGGCTGAGGGGCTAAGCCCCATATTTGTTATATCGAGATAGCTGTTCGTAATAGACCTCCTAATGTTGTGAAACGTATCTTCAAAAGTACCTAGATGACGGTCAGCCGTTTGGATGAGGATTATCCCATTGTTGTATATGGTGATGGTAGCGTCTGCTTTGAAGGTGGGGGAGGGGATTACCACAAGCCTTAGACCGTGTGCAAATTTTGGGGAGGAAATGATTGAGTTGCGAGTGGAACGCTTTCCTCCATGTAGCTCTTCTTTTTGAGTAGAAGATAAGATCATTAATTGTGGAACCCCTTTTCATGCAGAAGTAGGGGTCAGAGATTAAGGTTTCATTCTGTTTTGAGGCGTTTAGATGCATTTTTTGTTAGGGTAGGTGGGTATTTGATAAAGCATTGAGGCCCAGTGGCAGCAGCTTGGCATCAGGTGACTTCAGTGGGGTGGAATCCATGATAAAGAGAGATAGAGGTGCTCAGCGTAGGCAAAGATGTCGGTAGGCGTAGTTAGCCCCGCGCCCAGCTTAAAGAGATGGAGTGTGATCAATGCAGTGAAGTAGCAGAGAGAGAGAAGCTCCCAATTGCCCCAACAGCGGCACCCGATCACCTGTCGTACGTTCCCTTCTGATCGCCCTTTAACCAGAACAAGTGCAATTCCTTAGCAGTTACAAGATGACCAGTGGGCTCCTTCAAAAGTGTAGCGCGTCCGCTGCCCCGATACACTGCCTGTGTATGTGGTGGGCGTGCACCGGGAATATCAGCAACAGCCTTGGGGGCCGCAAGGATGGAAGCCGGCAGACCAGTGAGCTCTCCAGATACTGCAGAGAGCGCAGCGTGTAAACAGCGGGACAGCCTCCTTCGAGATGCAGCGTGGTGGAGGGGAACCACGGGACAGCTCATTCCCATATGTAGCGCATCTGCTGTACCGTTACACTGCCTGTGTATTCGGTGGGCGCGGAACGGGGGTGCCAGCAACAGCCTCGGGCCGCAAGGATGGAAGCCGGCAGACCAGTGAGCTCTCCTGCTACGGTAGAGAGCGCGGCGTGGCAACAGCGGAACAACCTTCTTCAAGCTGCAGCTCAAGGCAGGGGAACCGCAGGACATCCAACTCTTGATTTATAAAGCGGCCCAACAAAAGGAGTCAGTGACCGCCAGCCGACAGTCAACAAACCAGCAAGGTCTTCGGTTAGCAGCAGTATCCACTGAGAGGCCAGTCGAGACTCCCCAGCATGTCTGTGGAATCCTCACGTAAGTAGTGTGTTCTGTTTTCAATTAATTTCCAGCGTGATCCTCATGTCCTCCGGTCCTCCAATGCATACATGCAAACTCGCGGGTAGATGGCAGGCACAATCAAGGATATTAAAGTGATCCCAGGCCCATGCCCTGAAGCTTGCCGTAGGCACCTCCGACTCCAGCGGCCATCTTGGACATCTTGGACAGTATAACATTAAACATTTTTTTTATTCATTGACAAAACCGTGTGAAAAGGAAAGTTATTGTTTAGTCGTATGAGAAGACAATTTTTGTTAATTGAAAAAACAAAGCAACTAGTTAAGTTGAAGGGGCATTTTGATTACAGTTTAAACCCAAAATAACTGAATTTCACTAGTTATAGGGGGCGGACAGCCATTACTCCTCCCTCTGAACCTTGCAAAGAAGTGATATTTCCAAGTAATGACTGCCTGTATACTGTTGTGTGCCTAGATGCTGACATTCCCTCGGTTGTGTAAAAAATATTAGTAGACAGTTTCTGAGGACAATCCGCAATGCAGAAGCATATGTTACATACCTGTAACACGCGTTCTTGCATCTCGATACCTCTCATTGTTTACATGCACCCTCTCTGTCTCTGATGTGCCTACTTGACCCTTGTTGTTTTGGCTTCCACCCTGTTAAGAATGGCGTACGCCCTGTAGAGTTATTGATCAGCAGGCCCCTGGTCCAGTATGTGGTGCTCTGCCTCTGTTCGCTAGCCTAGTTGGGGAAACACATGCATGCCTCGACTCCAACATCTCCATCCTTCGAGGCTATTGGAGATTGAAAGTAACACATATAGTCCAAGTGTGTAAAATAAACCTGATTTGGACTCCAGAGAAGAGTGTTGCATGGACTATATATCTAAATGTGAATGAATGATGTGCTAGGCTATTTGACCCTCCATCTCAGAAAACAAATGAATGCCTCTGCTCCAACATCACTGCCCTTAAAGGATATGAGAGATCGCAAAATAGGAAACAAACAAGATTTAGGATCCAGTGAAAGGTGCAGTATTTATTATATTTACATGTGAACGATTGATGGATCTGTAAATGATCAGTTGAACATTAAATATGGTGCTGGGTTTGCGCTACAGCATCGTGTCTCTACCATTTACATCAGGCCTTTTTACTGCTGACTAAAATACTCATTTGTCATAAGCAAATTCGCTCTTTTGATGAATACGAATGACAGTGTCTGCTGCAATTTTGTGAATGATCCACCTAGTATTGTGATACACAAATATTCACCTGCAGTGTGGACATGTGCTATCCCTATGTTTAATCAAGGTTCACCAGGCGCACTTAGATCATCTTTATGTTTTTAAAATATTTTGCTGTTTACTAGTCCATTTTCAAATCTTTCCATTAACAAATAATCAGTGCGTATCTTCTGTATTTTGTTGGTGAATTCTTTGTTCCTTTTAACAGGTTGGGGTAGACTTTACGGGCTCAAATGGAGATCCACGTTCACCAGATTCTCTGCATTACATCAGTCCCAATGGAGTGAATCAGTACCTAACAGCGATCTGGTCTGTCGGGATGGTCATTCAAGATTACGATACGTATGTCTACTTATCTTCATGTGGTTTTAAATTATGCTTTTATAAAGGGTTCTGCCCACTGGTCACATTAAAAGATTCGGATGTGTCCTTTTTTTACATTAAAAAATTGCCCCAGTTTAGGTCTGCAAGAAAGTGACTTAAAATTACAGAGGCAAGAAGCTAAGTAGGAAAACAAAGTGGTGATAGTATTTGGTCGAAAAACTCTCACTGCTAAAAGGACCACAAGGTTGGCAAACTGAAGGCAATGTGCAGGCTGCGTGTTGTCTGCTTTGCAAAAAAAGCCAGACAAATTCTATGGTGGTCGCTGTGGTTAATATAGTGAAGTGTCGATGGTAGAGGTAGTGTCCGTAGTATCTGCTAACCTTGATATATGTTTAAGAGCCGTATTCCGCTCTAATTGTAAGTAGTGTAGACATTAGTATGGCCCAATAAAAGGCATTCCATTAGCTGTGATGAGAACAAATAGTAGTTTTAATGTAATTTTCTTAGAGTAGGATGGAGTAAATCCATGATCTCAACATGACTCAAAGAGGATAAAAGCGGTCTGTCAGACGCACCCGGACCCAGCTATGGAGTTTACTTGAGGTTGGGATCAAACTTCAGCCTAAGATGGGATCTGGTTGCAAAACTATGGGGATGGAAACGGATGGCAGTGCAATCCAAACAGGAAGAGTCTTCAATAGCCATTGTTTTTAATTTTGCTTGAGCTTGGCTTCCAAGAGTTAGTTCATACATTAACCAATAGGAGTACTGCTTTGCTGAAAGTGGAGTTTGGGTCGTATTCATTGGGTCTTCTGATAGTCTTTCTAATAGTCTGTTTTCAGTGTCTTGCTGTCATCACCCCTCTCTCAACTGTGCTCCACTGGCTCACTACTTTTGTCTAAGATGTGGACGCAGCCCTGGAAACAAAGACAATTCAGCCCGCTTTGTAGGCTCAAAACTCACGTAGAGAACCATAACCCCATTTTTAGAATGGCAAACTTTCTCGACCCACCTCGCTAAACAGACATAAGCAGGGGCGATTTTTTTAATGTAATATTAAACTTGTTTTTCAAAATGCCGTAAATTACCAAAATAAAATACTCTACTTTTTTTGTTTTCCTTTCGAACGGTAGCTAGTAAATGTCACGACCTTAAACACACTTTCGATATGTCTTCATATGACTGTGGTCAAGATGTTGATCTGCTCATAAAGGTAGCAGGTGGTGCACTGCACTGGAGCTGGAACACGTTTTAGGGTGGGGTGCTGACCTGTGGCATCTGTTCACTAAACTCGCAAGGCCTCTGAAAAATATTAGTGTTAATAAGAGTGATTTTAGCAAATTTGAAAAAGCCTTTCAGCAGCAGAGTATGGGCATAAGGCCTCATGTCCATTTTTGTTTTAAAACAAAGCCCTATGGTACATTTTGAACTCCATAAATATATATTCCCATTTCTATAGCACAAACACGGTCTAAGGTATGGGTACTCACAAACACTTTCCCAGGGGCCAAAAAGTTTGGTCGTGCTGTGACAGAGGGCCACATTGACGCCAGCAGGGGGTTGGGGGTTAAGTTTGGTGTGAGTGACGTGACACATGTGCAACTTAACTACAGTCTGAATCGCGCAATGTTGAACCAGAAAACCTGGGATCAATTCTGGCTTCCCCACTTGACCAAACTATGATTGTAGACAATTTTTTTATTTTACTTTCCCTCCATTATCACTCATAAGTGGGCCTTGAAATGCATGATGTCAGGACATGCATCATACAAAATCTTCTCCTGTGCTTTATTTAATTAACTATAATATTCATGTATACTAGCAACCCTGGTCATCCAAAGGGTGCACATAACAACTGACTTGCCTCTTAGTTCATTATTGGTATTGTTTCCAGCATGGGGAAGGGGGAGCATGAATGCTTCAAAATTAATGTTTGAAAACTCACTTTTAAATAAAAAATACTTCTCAGTGCACTGATATAATGTGATACTAAGGTGAAATGATTCTGCATGTTAATTAAATGAATTTTGAAGAGCTTGCTGCAAGATGTCTTTATAAATTGGTGTTCCTAAAGTCAAGCAGTGAAGAACACCCTAGTTACTCCCACTCTGTAACATTTAAATAAATGCTCCCCTATTTATTTAACATATTTATAATGTTAGTGCTATATCGAGTGAACAGTAGCCCAGTTCTGCTATTGACCATGGGGCAGCACATAAAGGTCAGGAGGGCTGCATGCGGCCTTCCGGGCTGTACTTTTGAGTATCACTGGTCTAAGGGCATAGGACCGCTTTACATGAGCATCAGATTACATTATATAAGGTCATATTCATTTTATTTTAAGCACAGGAGAATAAAGGGATTTTCCTAGAGCCTCTGTTGGGACTCTGCCTTGGTTCCCCAGATTCAAAGTCAGCAGCTCTGGCTATTAGTCTACATCCATATTTCTCACTTTGTGTGAAAGTCATATACAAGTGGAATAATTGCTTATGATCACCTATAATAACATAACGTGTATATGTAACGCGCACGTTCACCCAAGGGTATTTTGGCGTGAATAACAGATGTTTGTTACCCAACTCAGTGGTGCTCATTTTATCGACCTTAGTAAGATGAAAAGCTGAATGGACCCACTGGGATTTGAAGCTGTGACCATGAGGTCGAACACAAGCCCCTACAGTGGATGCGTTAGTCCACTAAGCCACCAGACCCGCCTATATTGTGTACATTCTCTGTTGAAATGACTTTGTGAACTAGAAAAAGCTGAAAAAACGACTCGAAATTTCATCTGGAGTCTTGCTTTGGAATTCTTGCGAGGGTTTGTTTTAAAACTGGACTTAGTCATAATATTGTATTCAGCAGGAGAGTGGTAAAGCTGTAGCTGATGGTCCATTTAGGAGCACACTGCTACAAATGTAATACTAAAGCATTGTGCAGTAGCACACTGTCATTCACAGACAGCACAGTTTCCATTGAAATGGCCACTAACTTTGCGCAGACACAGTTATATGTATAAAACTATCTAGCACACAAATGATAATGTGTGGAAATCTGATTTCAGTGAATATTTATTATGCACATCAACTGCAAGTATCTTGATTTGTTTTCATCCAATTAAAATGTGTGTCAGTCAATCATTTTTGCTTTCCTAAGTGCTGATCTATTCTGAAATGTGTTCAGTTTATTTACGGTTATCTAAATTTTGTGTGTTACAAAACATTACATCCTACAGCCATTACTTTCTATACCCCACCATGTTTGTCATATAGTTCATTTTAAAAGCTCCTCTTCCCCGACTCCGTTTTGGAGTCGGGGAAAGAAAAGTAAACACCAATCCCCATGTTAAACTGCAGTTTATGAGGAGACGTAGTCTGACATTTGAAGCACAGAAAATGCGACAAGATAAATACAAACTGATAAATACAAACTGTAAAGTCATCTTTATTTATTGCTCTTTCACAGCCCATCAGAATTTGGCTGATGACCCACAGTTTGGGAAACGCTGGTCTAAAAAATTAAATTATCGTTTCATTTATTTCAGGGACAAGATGTTCCCAGCATTTGGATTTGGTGCTCAAGTACCACCTTCATGGCAGGTAAAGAATCTCCCACCTCCCCTATGCTGCTTATTTTGACATCAAATTCTCTCCTCAAATGGCTCTTGATGACACGTACCACCTCTGATTAATTTCTCCTTCCTCAAACTACTCGTACCCCCTTACAATATATCTCACATATACCCACACCAATGTTCAGAGCTATCACGGTTTCAGTGTAACTGCTACCCCATTTTATGAAATTTGCTCATAAGAACTCAGTTTGTTGATTTGCTATTATCCTATTTGCTCATTCCTCAATTTTGTCTGCACCCTCTTCTTAACACCTCATCATACACATATTGTCCACTCAGAGCAGTTGTTTACCCTGGCCAGGGAAAGGAGCAGCCATAGGTCACCACCCTATAGTTTTGTTAAAGTTTTATGAAAGACCCAGTGCATTGCCTTCTTTCAGTGCATAAAGACAGCTCTAGCAATAACAATTCAGTTGCACCCATTTCTGTGTCTTACAAGGCCCTCTCCCTCTACTTCACTCCTCCATCAATCAGTTCTTTACCTTCTACCCTCTTTCTTACTGAGTTCTATTTATGTTTTCAATACCCTTTCAACTCAGGCCTCAGAGGTAAGGTAACATCTTATCGCTCAGAATTATTCAGGGATATACAAAGAGAGGAAGTGGCATTATTGCCAGAAATGACGACTTTGAAACTGGGGAACCAGGTTGATGTCCTCTCTGCTGAACACCCTGTGATTCTGGACAAATCACTTAATCTCTCAATTATGGAAAAAAAATATGATCTCATGTAGTACAACTGCTGCTCATTTAAAGCGCGCCAGTGCCCTTGTGCCGAGATTGCGCTATACCTAACAAAACTCCATCTCACCAATTAAGCCCACTTCTTTCTTCCCATTCAGTCATATATAGAACTCTCTACATTCAAGGTTACTCTGATTGCTTAATAATTCTTTCCCTCCTACTTCATTTTTTATCAGTCACCCACGTATCATGATTTCTGTCCCTCCATAGCTACTTTTCCACATCTGGGCAATACTAGAACCCACATCCCCTTGTTTCATTTTGTTCTGTTTACCTGTCTCCTCTCTTCCCACAACGACCCTCAGATAGTACCTTCTGCCATCTAGCTCTGTTAGCATGAATATTGATTAACTAATGCCAAGGGTCGCAGAGGTAACATCACACACCTTTTGGCCCACCGATGACATCACCAGGTTGACCACCATTAGCCCCTCTAGAGCAAACTGTTTGCTGCTTAGTGGGTAGGGGAAGGAACAGAGTGGAAACTGCAGAAAGTATTTAAGCTTTTTGATCCTTATGTACTGTTTGTTCCTGCTGCTTCCTTTATTAACATTGAGATTGGGGTAGCAAAGGCAATAATAAGGGTAGCAAAAGGAATGATATACTGCCATCTCTCATTACTCATTCTTAAGATATATGACTGACTCAGTCCTACAGTTCCCTTTCCCCCCTACCCTCTACAACCAGACGTTTTTACCTCAACCACATCTTTTTTATTTTCGCATTTGCTTCTACCTCAGTTTTTTTGGCACTTACTAAGAATCAATTTCTTTCCTACTGAATCCTATTCCTTTTCTCAGTAGTGTTATCTATTCCGATAGAGACTTCTAGCCGCAGATCACTCATCTGTTGAATATTTCCCAGGCGGTGGACTAGATCCGGAAACAGTTCCTCTGGTCGATAGGTGGCGCCATGTGGCTCTGCACTGATGCAGTTCCACTCTGTAATGCCTACATAGGCACCAATCTCGTGCACTGACATCCGTTTCTTTCTTTCCGTGCCACCAGACGCGGATCCGGAGCTCACTCTCATCTCTTTGAGACTCCCTTTACTACTTCAAAATTGTAAAACTGAGTGCAAGGGTAATTACAGGCTTTAAACTTTGTAGGAACTGTTGCTAGCAAATGTCTGTGACAGACCCCCATCAAGTTTTGCTTAAGATTTCTAGGGTCAAGTCACCTCTTTAAAGCCTGCTGCGAATACGCGTCAATGATCCCGAAAGCCATCCTTGGCCTTGAGGTGAAACTAAACATCTCCAAGCACCGGATATCTCCATGACTGGACCACGCCACTTTGAAAGTTCCCATTCCATATCAAGAGGTCACAGGAGTCATTCCGGGTGTTGGTCTTTTTCTCAGTCAAAATTGTCGAGTAAGTCAAAGAAAATGCCCACAATATCTAAACAAGACTAAGCCCCTTCCTGCTACACTCACTCACCAATCCCCCACTTCTCCTGCAGCTTCACCTGTCAAACCCCTTTAGCTTGTGCTTAATGGAGCACAGCCACCTGATGGGAAGCAGGATTCGATGAATCTTGCTGGGTTGGCAGGCCATAGCAACAGACCGGTGGGTCCTGCAAATTGTTCGGCTGTGATATGCCCTGCCTCTTTCCCTCATCGCTGCACCTTACACCATCCCTCCAGTGACTGAAAGAAGACCAGCACTCCATTTTGCTGCAGGAAGTTCAAGCTTTTTGAGAGGGTGCCTGCACCAGAAGTAGGACATGGTTGCTATTCCTGCTACTTTCTGGTGCCCAAAAAGGAGGGAGTCCTACATCGTATTTTTAGACCTGTTCCTCTCAACGTCTTCCTCAAATAAGAGAAATGAAAAAAGCTGACATGTCTTTTCTACCCTAGTCCCTGGAGACTGGATGTGGTGTGCTGAACGTGCAGGCTGACACTTTCCATACACTCGTCCTGCAGGCCTGCAGTTAGCTGAGGCTCGTGGTGAGACCGAAGAATATTCAGTTCGCTGTGCTCCCCTTTGAGTTTTCCCAAAAGTGATGGCCATGGTGGCAGCACACCATTGCCAACGACCTCCAGTCTCTGGTGAGCCTCTTGTCATCATTGGGGTTCTCTAGCAACGTGCCAAAGTCACACCTTACTCCTTCTCAGATACTCTCCTTTATCAGCGACATTCTGGACATGGTTCAGTTTGGTGCCTTTCCCTGGCGGAAGAGAGTCCATGACATTCGGACTATGATCCCATTCTTTTACTCTCGGTCCTGGATTTCAGTGAGGTTGACTCTGAGGCTGCTGAGACTGATGGCCTCCTGCGTCCAGCTAGTCAAGCACGCCAGGGGGCACGTGGGCTTTGCAGTGGGATCTGAATCCTCAGTGAGCCCAATATCAAGGGGACCTCTATGACTACATTCAGGCCAGACAAGCTCAGCTGTTCGTGCCTGCAGATCACAGAGATGGTGCAAGTTTTCTTACACAAATGGGGAAAACCTTGGCTCAGTTCGTTCGCCACCGCAGAGAACACACAATGTAAGCAGTTCTGTGGGATTGAGTTTCCAAGGCATCACTCGCACGGAGATGTGTTTCGCCTCAAGTGGAACTTGAGATTCAATGCCTCTCCGCTGATACCTCTCCTGTCCTGAGTTCTCAAGAAGATAGGATTGAGCATCTGTCCTTCGATTAGGCTGCCCCTCTGGGAGGATCTGCTGTCATAGGATATGGGCAGGGTTCTGCATTCGGGCCACCGCAATCTCCTTCTTCATGCTTGGAGATTAAACAGCGACAGCTAAACACCTTCGACCTTCCTCCAGAGGTGGTTGATGTCATCTTAGCAACCAGGCATCCCTCAACAAAAACTGTATCTGATGTTTGTTGGGATAGATTTATAGCTTGGAGCTGTGTTTCGCATATAGACCTCCTTCAGGAAACATTATCTGATGTTTTGTTATTTGTTTTGTCCCTAGTCCAGCAAGGCTTTGCTTTGGGCACAGCTAAAGGGTACCTTTTGGCTCTTTTGGCTTTTTTACAGTTGGCAGATCAGCCCTCAATGCTGACGTCCCCATTTGTAAAGCCGTTTTTGGAAGCGTTGTAAAAATGGTCCGCTCCCTCTCCCATTGTCATTCCCCAATGAGACCTTCACTAAGAGAACGCTAACCTTTTGCATAAAGCACACCAATGAACACTAGGTGGACTATCTGTTCTTTTTGGGCTTTGCAGGAGAGAAAAAATGCAAGGCTCTGCAAAGGGAACCATCTCCCACTGTTTCATGCTCTGCATTAAGCTCTGCTACGCATTGGCTAAAAAGCAATCTCCATAAGAACTGCCTGCTCATTAGGGAATCTATCTAGCCACAGATAGACCCTCCCATACCTCTACTGTGATTGGACCCTTTCCGTTAGTAGGACCTAAATACTAGGAATCTGCAAACTGGAAACATCAATTTGCTTTTGGGGCTCTGCATCTGGGGGAGGGAGGGTACATATTAGTGCGCAGAGGTACTGCTGAAAAGTTTCTGGATTCAGTCTGATGCCTGAGGAATGTGCAAAAGGTTAGGAATCAGCAGCTAGATAGAACCTCTAACACAAAGAGCATCACCGAAGTGAACTATATCAATCATCACACAGCGCTAAGCCTATGTGAGCCATTCCCCATCTGTTTTCACTTGTGTCTTACTTTGTATGCCACACACAAAACCGGATGTCATCTTCTCATGGTCCCTACTCAGACTTTCTTCCCTCTTATGCTCCGTCCTTTACTTTTTTGAGTTCTTATTTCACATTTTGGAGCATTACTACTACTGTAACGCATGAAGAAATCATGATGTCATAGGTCTTGAGTAAAATAAAAAACAGAGGCTGCATGCTGTAAGTTATCCAGTATTGGGGTATCTTTCATAGATTCACATGCCTGAATCATTCCCCGTCGCCGAGGCGGGAGTCCCACGGTAAATAAAAAAGTAGTGCCAAAAGTGGTAGTAGTGTAGTAGTAGGCCCCAAAGAAAAGGCCTAAGGCCTAGATCTTAGCAGCCTATCTACATCATTATGCAAAAAGAACCAAAGAATTGGTGCCAACCAATCAGACATCAGCACCCTTCTAGAACCCTCTCAGCAGAGCCAGTTCTCCTCAGATTTTCACCGCACGTCGTGTGGAAGGGAGTCTCCCTGAGTGCCACTCAGTTTTCAACTTTCTTCATCATGTCTAACAAGAAGGCCTTGTTCAAGTCCTGCAGAACCTGCGCCAGGAAGAGGGTCTTTGTTGTTGACCAGCATGTGGACTGCATCTACTGCCTCTACCCCAAACATGAGGTAAAAGATTGCAAAATTTGCTGCACCTTCCCAACAAAGACTCTTAGGGATAGGGAGGCGAGAGTGCTATTATGGCTTAAGTCCTCTTCGGCTGAAGAGGATGACAGAGCCTCAACTTCTAGCAAGAGAGCTAGGTCGCATGACAGCTCTTCCAGTGAGAGGAAAAAACGCCATAAATCTTCCCACTCTACTTCTGGCTCTTCTCAGAGGACTCCCATCATTTCCTCTGAATCAGCGCACTCTCCTCAGGACTCTGATCTCAAGGGCTCTAAAGCCATCTTCGCAAACAGTGAGTAAAAGCCTTTCAAAATCTCTGGATTTCCCTCCTTTGTCGACGATTTCTGTCACTTCTTCTGCTCCATCGTTGACGGAAACTATCTCGACGACGTCTATCACCTCTCCTATTCTGTCTACGAGGATTACTATCCTGTCAAAGAAGCCCATCGCCGACGAAGTCCTCGTCGACGAAGCCAGCGTTGAAATCCATGTCTACGACGTTGCCGTCGACAAAGCCTCCATCATCGACGAGAGAAGTGTCGACGAAGATACAGTCCACCCCGTCGAAGAGCGTCCCGTTGACGAAGGTCCTGTCGACGAGGGTCTCGTCAACGATCCCGTTGACGTCGAGCCTGTCGACGTCGAGCCTGTCGACGTCGATCCCGTCTACGTCGATCCCGTCGACGACGATAACTAAAAGCCTGTTGACAACGAAGGCATCAACTGAGAGCCAGTCGACGACGATGCCAGGGGATTTGCCTGTTCAGTCTGCGACACCTGCAATGGCACCCACTCATTCCACTCCCTTTTCTTCCAGGAGTTTTCAACTTAAAACCTTTCAAAGGCATGACTATAGCGATATATCACCCCTTACTCCCTCACATCTCCTGGAAACATATGTTCAGGATGAGGATGATGACTATGAGGATGACTAGGATGAAGGTCCCTTTGGAATAGCTCGCCATCCTTCCGAATTACACATCAAATGTCAGGATGATGATTCTGAGGAGGAGGAGGACAATTATCAAGAACAATACTATCAGGAGGACATTGTCGTCCCGCATCATAAGACTTAAAATAAACAACCTCGTCCGAGCGAGATGTCCCATCTGCCTCCAACTCTGATACAAGACCTGCAAGCCATGCTCGTAGATTACAAACAACGTTTTCCCCCACAGCCAGTCCTTCCGCAGGTTCCACCACCTGTGCCGCTTCCGGATCTTTTGCCTTCACCTGATGCTCCTGTTCCAACGCCTCAACTTCCAGATCCTCCAAATGACCCGCGTCAGGGTCAGGACTCAACCTCTGAAGAGGAATTTGAAGAGGGTGAACTTCCAGATCCAGCAGATCCTTGGTATTCCTATATTATCCCTATGCCTTCGCCACCCACCCCTCTACCATCTGATTTGCCCCCAGAGGATATAGGGGGATTTCATAATCTCATGCAGCGGGCTGCTGCTAGGTTTCACTTGCCGGTTACCATTGAACAGTCTGAATGCTTTCTCCATGATTTTAAGGAGGATTCAAGGAAAGTCACAAGAGCTGTCCCCATCATCGACTACATCTGGAAAGAAGGGGTCAAAATCATGAAAAATCCTGCATCTGTGCCAGCGGTGATTCCGCGGATAGACAAATACCGTGCTCCGGCCAATAGCCCATCCTGTCTCATTGGCCATCCTCGGACAGATTTGGTCATTTCACAGGCTGCCCAACAAAAATCTAAAAATCCGGCAGCACCTATTACTACACCACCGGACAAGGTGGGGCGTCGTCTGGATTTAATTGGCAAGACATTTTCTACAATGGCAGCTGCCTCCATCAGAGCAGCTAACTCCCTAGCAATAATAGGGTGTTATGACCGCCAAATGTGGTCAGAAATGGCTGGCCTTATTGAGCTCATTCCGGAGGACAAGAGACAAGACGCTCGAAAAAGTTTATTATAAGGAGAGCGCGCAGCGTCCGAGACCATCGACTCCGCATTGGACATTGTGAATACCAATTTTTGCCAACTGGCTGGTGCAGCTGTACTTAGACGCCAGGGCTGGCTTAAGGCCACCACTTTCAGACAAGAAGTCCAGACAAAGATATTGAATATGGCCTATGATGGCGAATCGTTGTTTGGGAAACACATAGATGACGCGCTCCAATCAATAAAGACTGATACTGATACCGCAAGATCCTTGGGTTCCTTGCAGTACAAACGTGGTAACTTCAGAGGTGCAAGAGGGCGTGGTTTTTCTTCTAGAGGAGGGTATCAAACCCAGCAGAATAGACAGTACCAGCCCCAATGTAGACAATCTTATCAGTCATCGTACAGACAATCCAACACGTCTGGTTTCTCTCGTCAATGCGGACTAAAAAGGTCGCAAAATCAAGGAAGCAGTGATCTCTGCAGGGCGCCTTCCACTCCCCTCCCCCTCCCTGTGTGTGCGGAAATTTCAGCATTTGTGGACAAGTGGCAGGAAATTACATCGGACCAATGGGTTCTAGACCTGGTAAACAACGGTCATACCTTGGAGTTTGTCACCAAGCCACCCACCACCCCACCCCCCACCCAACGGACCCCCTCCCCCTCGTCTTCAATTATTATTCAAAGGAGCTTTAACGATGCTCCTCAAGAATGCATTTGAGAAGGTTCCCGCACTTCAAAAGGGGACGGGTTTCTATTCTCATCAAAAAGAAATCAGGGGAATGGCGTCCGATCTTAGACCTTCGCAACCTGAGCAGATGACTCAAGAAGCAAGGATTTCGCAATGTCACACTGGCAGAAATTCTAGGTTGTCTCAACGAAGGAGATTTTCTGGCTTCTCTTGATATGAAGACGCTTACTTTCACATCCCAATACATCCGAAGTATCGCAAGTATCTTCGCTTCACTGTGGCTGGTGCCCATTATCAGTTCAAAGTGCTCCCGTTTGGGCTAAAATCGGCTCCAAGGATCTTTACAAAGTGCCTAGCTCCTGTGGCAGCAGCGTTACGATCCCGGGGAATCCAAGTATTCCCGTATTTGGACGATTGGTTACTCAAAGGTCCTTCGGAAAGCGCAGTCAAGATTGCTGTGACAATGTCTCTTCGTCTGTTCCACTCTCTGTGGCTGACTGTGAACAAGAGCAAATTGCAGTTATGCCCGATGCAGGTCCTTCCATTTCTCGGAGCTCTGCTGGATACCGTCTAGTGCAGGGCATTCTTATCTCACGAATGGCAGGTTCGTGTTCAAAAGCTGGAAATCCTGATTTCCAGAAGAAAGTCAGTTTCTGTCCGCATGTTTGCGTCACTCCTGGGGATGTGCTCTTCTGCAATAAACCTCGTCCCTTTGGCACGACTTCGGATGAGACCCCTGCAAGAGGAGCTACACCTTCAGTGGCAACAGGCTGTGGGTTCCTTCGACGACATCCTCAGAGTCACACCAGGCATGAAAAGCGCTCTGCGTTGGTGGTCCCAGATACCCAACCTAGCAGAAGGACTCACTTTCATACAGGAGGTTCCAGAGTTTGTCCTCACTACGGATGCCTCTATGGAAGGATGGGGAGGTCATCTCCAAGATTTACAGATACAAGGGAAGTGGTCTCCAGAGTACCAGAAACAGCACATCAACAGCCTGGAATTGCGAGCAATTTTCCTGTCTCTGCAAGCTTTCCTTCCAAGGATTGCAGGTTCTTCGGTACTGGTTCGGACCGACAATACCACCAGCATGTTTTATGTGAACAAGCAAGGAGGGACAAGATCAGCAACTCTATCCAGAGAGGCTCAGAAGTTGTGGGAATGGGTCACACTCCACAACATAACCTTCAGAGCAGAACATGTCAGAGGTCTCTACAATACACTAGCGGACACGCTCAGCAGGTCCCAATCGGACTGCCACAAATGGGAATTAGAGCAGGCTCAAGTGCTCAGGGTATTCAGAGCTTGGGGCACGCCGGCACTGGATTTGTTCGCAACAAAATAAAACAAGAAATGCCGTTATTACGCCAGCAGATACCCTCAACAGGGGTCAAGGGAGAATGCCCTGTCCATGCGATGGTCCAGGATTTGTGCTTACGCTTTTCCCCCCGATACCTCTAATCCCGAGAGTCATACGCAAGATGAAGTTGGAGGGCTGCCGTCTCATCCTGATTGCACCCAGATGGCCACGCCAGTACTGGTTTCAAGAGCTTCTGCTATTATCCCAGGACCAGCCGATCCGTCTTCTTCCAACGCCCGCAATGCTGTCGAGGAACAGAGGTCAGTTACTCCACCCGGACCCTCAGTCTCTACATTTACACGCATGGCTCCTGATTTCTTAGAATTCAAGGACCTGGACATCCCTCAGGACTGTCGGGACATATTGACAAAATCACGAGCTCACAGCACGATTAAAACTTACCGTCTAAAATGGAGACGTTTTTGCTGTTGGTGCGAAGATAATCACATTCACCCGGTGGAAGCTCCTGCGGAACAGATCTTTCCTTATTTGTTACATCTGGCAAGATCTGGACTCTTTCTCTACAGTCAAAGTCCATTTAGCCGCACTTTCCAGATTCAGAAAGGGCGCTCATCTTCCTTCTCTGTGTTCGTCCTCTTTAATCAAGCAATTCATGAAAGGACTTTTCCGGGAGTTTCCTCCGATCAGGCTTCCTCCACCAGAGTGGGAACTCAACACAGTCTTAATGCAATTAATGAAACATCCATTTGAGCCTATCCACAAGGCTTAACTCCAATTCCTTACCTGGAAGGTTGCTGTACTTCTGGCTCTAACGTCAGCTAGAAGGGTGAGTGAAATTCAGGCTTTCACTGTAAAGGAACCATTTCTACACTTCACTCAAGACTACGTGCACCTCCGAACGAATCCGACATTCATCCCTAAAGTACCGTCACAGTTTCATCTCAATGAACCTGTAAAGTTAAAGACTTTCTTTCCAAACCCATCTACTCCAGTAGAACGAGCCTTACATTCTCTTGATATCAAGAGATGTCTAAAATTCTATCTTCAAAACACAAAGAGCCTTAGGAAGTCTGACCAGTTGTTTGAGGCTTATGGCCAAACTACTTTGGGGAATGCAGTTACAAAATCCACTATTGCCAGATGGATAGCATCAACAATCCATTTCTGCCATGATAAAGCTCACAGGCCATTGTTAAGGAAAGCCAAGGCCCATTCCACAAGAACAGTAGCAGCGTCTACAGCATTGTTTGCTGGGGTGACTCTTGAAAATATCTGCCACACGTTCACGAGGCATTACTGCCTTCAATCTACGCACCAAGACGATGCAGCGGTCGGACAAGCTGTCCTACAACATCTTTTTCTTTGAGGCCCGTGTCAGGTACCTTTTCTGCTTTTCAAATGCAATATATATATATATATCTCAAAACCACACTCCCTTGCTAAAGAAAGCGGAGCACACACGGGTTATCAGGTAAGCTGCCCTTTAATGAATTCATCGGCAATCGGCATGACGTGTTTAGTTTGTGAAAACTTCCTCAGATGCCGCCAAAGTTACAAATGATTTTCCAGTTCACTTTTAAAAGAGAGAATGCCTCTCTACGATTGGTTGAGGCATCTCTGACACAGTCTCATAGGGAGTGGCCCGAACTCAGCAATCCAAGTCCGTGCAGAGCAGACATCTTGGCGTAAGTACTATCCCCAGTGGGTGGTGTCTGCTCTTTTTCCCAGTGCGTGCCTTGATCTTATTTGTGAGCATTAAGCAGTTCTCGTGGTCCCTCACCTACGATAATGACATGTTTCACTTAGAATGTTATTACACTGCATGTTGCATTTCCCTGTGTATGTTGCACGTTGTGAATTTTAAGGTTGGTTTTTCTTATACCTCTTGTTAACAAGTTGTGGATGCAATTGGGAGTGTATCAACACTAGTCTCCCACCATCCGCAAACTACTGTATACTTGGTATACTGCTTACTATTCTGATTCAGGCATGTGAATCTATGAAAGATACCCCAATACTGGATAAGAAAACAAGTTACTTACCTGTAACTACAGTTATCCAGTATTGGTATCTTTCATAGATTCACATGCACCCGCCCTCCTCCCCGTAGAGTCAGTTCTCTATGTTTTGGGATGTTTACTTCCCACTTTTGCTAGGAAAATCTGAGGAGAACTGGCTCTGTTGAGAGGGTTCTAGAAGGGTGCTTATGTCTGATTGGTTGGTACCAATTCTTTGGTTCTTTTTGCATAATGATGTAGATAGGCTGCTAAGATCTAGGCCTTAGGCCTTTTCTTTGGGGCCTACTACTACTACTACCACTTTTGGCACTACTTTATTTACCGTGGGACTCCCGCCTCGGCGACGGGGAATGATTCAGGCATGTGAATCTATGAAAGATACCAATACTGGATAACTGTAGTTATAGGTAAGTAACTTGTTTTCTTATATGCTGCACTTGCTTTGTGTTTTGGTTAGTTTTTTGTAGAAGGATTGTTGATATAGATATTTATATATAATACATTATATATAGGCAGGCAAGTTTGAAGGCATAGGCAGTTTTGAAAGAGCAGTTGGAAGCTAAACCTAATGGCAGCGGTACTCGTCATCCTATGGAAACCGGATTCCCAATGTTGGAAAGAGGGGAGAAGGTTTCCATGTTTGATGGACTTATTGCTTTGAAATGTAATTAGTGTTGTAAACCCTAGAAAGAGAGCAGGGTGACATATTTACTTGGGGTATCATTCACAAGAGCCTCATTCCATGTCTACACATTAACTAAAAGAGACGGACCAATCAAATAAGTGCAAGACTTAGTCCAAGTCATACATATTTGAATTCGATACATATGGTGTTCCATTTTTAGGTCTCGCAGACCTAGCGCTGAAGCGCGCATGCGCTCCTCGCTCTGCGAGGCTTATTGTGTTTGAGATGATTTCGGAAGGGGACGTGAAGCCAAGCCCATCATTTTCATTGGCTGGTGTCATACTTTATGGTAAACGCTGGCCTCCGATTGAAAGTGAGGCCAGAAGGGCTGGTTTAACAGATCAGAGTATGGGCCATTTTTGGGCTGTTTGTGGACCTGTTTTAAAGTCTGCTGGGCCTGTATTAACTGTCGATTTCCCCGATATTATCACAACCATTGCAGTTTTCCATACCTTGCATATTATATATACAGCGTATCTTTGTAATTTCAAAACTGCCCCGATTTAAAGACCCAATTCACCTTTTTAGCCACTTAATTCACCAATGGCAAAACTTTATTTTGTGCCCAGGACTATTTCCTATCCCAATCCGACCTTGAATATACACTGACTTTGCAAGAAACCATGTGTAGCTAAAACAATGAGGCCTACAGCAGGGAAACAGTACAATACTCTATCTACTATCTAGTACCACCAAAGACAGATAAACATAGGAGCAAGCACCTCACACAAAGACAGCCCAACTCCTAACACTGGGGCAGCTGCAAAACTCTAATTGGCAGCTTAGCGCTTCTATATAATACATGGAACAGCATCACAGCATCTGTTATTGGGACAGCAGAACAGAAGGCTGAACATTAAAGACAGAGGAAAAATAGTCTAATACTTGTCAAAGTTAATGCAATGTTTTGAAATGGCATGTCTGCTTTAACAGCTACCTCATGAAAGGCAACATACAATGCTTATCCAACAGACCTATCTCACAGATATGATCTGCTTTCCGCTAGACCGGGGTAGCACCATCCTATCGTTCTTCCTAGCTAAGATAATTCATCCCACAACAGAATCATAGCAGCATTCCGCGTCTCACTAGTTAATTTTCGAAGTGTACTGATAGAACCCTAGGAGCAGGCTACCTCAACAACTTTAAACTAGCAACAACTTACCACTCCATTGCTCTTATTTTTTAGGTCGATCACATCAGTTTCCATGCTCCTGCACATCAACCATTTAAAAACCACCTCCTGTCCCATGATTTTACTGTATACACCTATCTGAGCATGCCATTATCGAACCAAACTAGACTGTTAATCTTTATCATGATCATCATGTGTGTTCCGTATTGTTCTCTTTGCTCTACAGTGCTAGTAATATACATTCTTTGTCTTTTTAAACTATCCATGAGTATGTCAGACTTTAGATGAGCATACCTGCGCTGTTTTGTTTGTGCATATCATGGCTACTGCTGCCACAATTTTTTCATTATTCTTTACTCTCACTATAATTCAGATGCTCATTGAGTGCACTAATGCTTCTAGTACTGGGTGTGGTTGTGTTGTATCAAACAATTGTAAGTGGCAGTATTAGGTTATGATGGTACATATTAGAAGACCTTAAATATGTCACTCTAGTACTGGTCTTTGCAGATTCCAAACTGTTTCCTGTGCTCTCTAAGTGTTGGCTTCTCATTTCATTTAATGCACTCCTGTACCTTTCTATTGTTTCTTCCTCTTGGGCCAGTTTAATGACCTGTCTCGTTAGTTAGGGTTTCCCTGCAGACAGTTTTGAATGTTCCTAATGTCTCTGTATACGGTCAGAGTAGATTTAAATTTCCATTTCTCCAAACTTAGTCTTACCTAATTTTTGCCCTCTCTGACTTTCCTGGTGTGACCTACAAAACAACCTGCAACACAACACATACCTGCAATACACACCACAGATTTCCTTATCATGCCATAAAATTTAACAACACACCACATAATGCAACTCCACAACGCGCCACTCCACAACACCAATACCATTCCACATAATAAACTCCATAATACACAGTGTCGCTCTAAATAATTCCAGTACACTCAATACCATATAATTACTATCCACATAATTCCACAGCACACAATGCCACTTATCTCCACTACACAACTCCACACCACACAATTCCATGCCACACAATTCCACAACAAACAATTCCACAACAAACAATTCCAATACAGCCCATCTTTCCCTCGCATTTCCACAAACCCGTCATCTCTCTCCCACACAACCACTACCCCTCTCATCTCCCCCTGACACTACCACCAACCCTCTCATCTCGCAATCCCACTGCCCCCTCTCATCCCTTCCTCACACTCCCTCTCTCCTCTCTATAATACCTGCTCACACATGCTACCTTGCTGTACCTCTTCATGCTGTGCACTGGTTCACCTCTCACCCCATACCTCTAGCTACCACTCCCACTCGTCCCTCCTTCTCTTACTCTCTCTAACTCCTTTCTCTCATGCACTCTTCCTACCTCTCTCATATGATTGTCTTCATGTCTTTGAGCACAGTTTCATTCCTGTGGCTTTTCAAGGTTTCTGTCCCTCAAACCCACACTCATCTTATAGGGTGTTTTCTGCATACACGGGCGCTCCCTCAAATGCATCTGTAGCCTGCTCTCCCCGTCTTTCTCTCTCACACACTCTTTCTGCTCCTCTGTCTGAAGTTCATTCACCACTTCGAGCACAAAATACTTATCCCTCTCTATTTTCCTTTCTATCTAGTCTGTGCAGCTCTCACCGCTATCTATTCACCTTACCACATAATTCCAATACACTACACACCACTTAATTCCACCCCATACAATTCCAATTTAACCCACGTAATTCCACTCCACACCACAAACATCCGCTCCACTTCAAACCAAAACACATATGTAGAAGACATTGTCATTTACAATGCCAAAAGCTCTAAATCTCGCAAATACGAGACCGATTGCATTGCAAATGCTTGTTTGTGGCGACTGGATTTTTTATGTCGCTCCCTGTTCTGAATCTTGGTAAAATTATTTAAAACAAACCGTAACAGGCTCCTCCTGTATGTTGTCAGATAGTACTCTTAATGTGTTTGCCTACGATCCAGACCTAATGCAATGAAAATCATTAGCATGGAAATTTATCACAATACCTCCCCTAAGAGAAATATTTAATTGATGTTGCATCAACATTTACAAAAGACTGCTTCCAAAGTTAGTTTTTTTCTGCTAAGTCTCCAACATGACTGACCTGTTTAAAATCTTGTAGATTTGAACTCCATACTTCAGACATCTGGTCACAATTTTCACATTACTTTTGGCTTCAGAATTAAAATCCAAAAGCCAGTTTGTATTTCCTGGTTTAATCACGCCTTAAACCCCCCTAAGCAGGGATCGTAATTTAAGGGCCCACCTGTGATCTGGGCACAAGTACTTAGCTGATCACTCAGGTCTAGATCTGTTTCTTCTCGCAAGAAGGTGACTGGCTGTTTTCTATGCTTCTTCAGGAGGCATAACTTCAGATGCCAGTTTCAGAAAGCCTCCCGATTGCTGCGCTACCTAATGGGGTGTGAGAATTACCAGTACGTCTTCTGATGTGACTAATATTGATTTCCATGAGTCTTTCACCAAGTAAATATGTATGCTTATGGCACACCTGATGCCAGGATGCACACGTCTACCTGTGTGTAGATGCCAGGATTTTTAGGGCACTCTGCTGAGCCTAGATATCATGAGCCATTCCTTACCTTTGACCTTGAGTTTGGCAGTAAAACTATCCAAGTAGCCTCTGAAGTTGACTTGGAAGCTGTGTTTCATAGGTTAGGGCTGTATTTGGCAACTGCAAGGAATGGTGTTCCTCCTCTATGGTTGATCTAAGCTCTATAGAGAAGCAATGAAGGACTTCTGTGACTGTATAATGGGACTGAACTTCGCCTCCAACATCTCAGTGGTTAGGATTAGAGAGGTTCAGCTTCATCCCGAAAGCATAAAGAGACGTGAATGCCCTCTAAGGAAGGCGTCCCTTTACATGCGCTGGTGCAGGTTTGGGATTTAATCTGCTTGTTTTTGAGGGGTTTGGGTCCCATTGTACAGAGGATCACTAACATATTGGAGTGAGTTTGGAAAACCTCTGATGCGCATCAGAGGTTTCCCAACAAACTGACACAATCAATTCAATTCAATAAGCTTTATTCGATTGCTACATAAGACAATCATAAAAGCACATAGAAACACACAATACATAATTTGTAACATTAAAAATATCATACCAATATAAAAAACAACTAATTTCATAGCCTAAAAGAATATAAATATCATTTCAGTATAAATACATTATAGGATTAAAAGTGTGATTAAACTCACGTGTGCTGTATCCAAAGAAGAGGTTAAGTAAACAAACAGTTCCTGTGTCTCAATACTTGCTTCAAATAAATTACTATTCTAAAAGTAGAGTGCGCATTATCAAGCTGTTGTAATGCAAGTAAAGCAGGTCGACATTGGCGGAGCCCAAACATTTTTAAAACTGGTACCAAATACAATTTCCTCAAGTGGATATCAAATTTACAAAATAACATTACATGGATCATAGATTGATTCTAGTTATTATCACAAGGGCAAGGAGGGAGATGTTGAGACCAATCGTTCTTTGTAGGCAAGGTAACTAGTCTATAAAATATTCCCAGCCTGAATCTAGTTAATAAACATCTATCATAAACTCCGGGTACATAGATTTAAATAGGGCTGAATGTTAAATGTAGTTAAAACCATCTGGTTGTGAAGTACAGTAGGTTTTACAATTTCAGACGACACTCTGTTAGAATCCAACAGCAAAAGACCCTCTTTTCTCAGATTTTTCCTTGTTATTTGTCGAATAGATAGAGGGTTCGTAAAATACTCTAAGTGGCCAAGATCTTTTAGAGTGTTACGGACATATTTTATCCATGGGATTTTCAATACCCCTTCTAATTTTAACACATCTAATAGAATATCCCTGTTTAACTTGGCCTCTTCTTTAGTCCATAGCCTATGCCAAAGAAGAAGAGGCTGTAGCTTTATTAAATCCGAAATGAAAGAGAGCCCCAACTCCGCATGGCATATATATGATGAAGTGCTATTCGGAACTGATGAAATATATCTTAAAAAAGAATTTTCTATGCGTTGGATTGCGAGAGAATCGGTAAACCCCCAGACTCCTGCCCCATATAAAACAGATGAGACAGACTTTGCCCTGTAGATCTTGATAAGCTCCTCGGGTGGTCTCTTTCCCAGCTTTCTAGCAAAGGTAGTTAGGGCTGCTGTTGTGCGTAGGAGTACCACCTTTTTTGCTAAGACTGCTTGTCCCCAGGTATCGTTATGTGCAAAAAGAATTCCCAAGTATGGGAACTCTTTAGTTGCCCCAATCGTCTGCCCTGCAACAAACATGTCTTTGGGTTTCTTAATGCTAGGGCCACAACGCATAATGAATGTCTTAGAGGAGTTTACTCTGAAGCCAAGATTTGTCATAAAAAGAGAGAAGCTCTCTAACACTCTCTGAAGGCCAACCTGTGTGCGGGACATCAACACTGCGTCATCCGCATATAGAAGCGCTGGTATTGGACGTCCTCCCACTTGTGGAAAATCTTTATTGTCTTTAAGAAGGGCGTTCCCCAGCCCATTTATATAGAGGTTAAAAAGAAACGGAGCCAGAACACAACCTTGTCTGACTCTGCTCTTAATTGGAAATGCAGCCGAACATTCGCCCTTCAATCCACATCGCACACGTGCCTTAGCATCACAATAAAAACTCTTAAGAAAATAAATAATCTGAACATCAACCCCCATATCCTCTCAAATAAACCAGAGTTTGCTGTGGACCACGCAGTCGAATGCGGCTGTGAGGTCCACAAAAGCTAAAAATAGATTTCCCTGCTTTGCCCTTGTGTATTTCCCCACCAGGATTGATAGATTTATACCCTGCTCTGTCGTTCCAAACCCGGCACGAAAACCGTACTGCAGGTCAGACCGAACAGAGTTTTCCTCCGCCCAATCCTGGAGGCGTTCTAATATTATTCTAACTGACACAATCTATACTCGAAAGAATATTTTCTTAAAATTGGCTTCATGGAGCCAACTGTTATTGTTATGCTTTTAAAGTCGTTATCCTTCTTCTCCAATGGTATGTATTCCTGATTGCCAGTTTCCTGTCTTTGTCGGTATTGATTTGTTTATCAATGTAGAGGTTCTCCGATAAATTACGACCAAAGAGGATGATGGACGAAGTGTTGAACATTGCAAGCTCTCACCCCCAGTCAACTGATCTGGGTTTAATCCATCATCATTCTTTAGCTCACTCCGCCACCCCAGTTCAGACATGGCCGTATGCAAATCAGTCTGACCCTGTGCCTCATGGGAACAGTCCAGCCCGAACTGCCAAGCCATGTCTTCCCTGGACCGGAAACCAGCATCCTGGGACCGGTTTGGGGTTCATAACCCTCATCAGCCAGGCTATCTTAATTCCAGTGGCGAAGTGAGCAAGGGACCCACGTCTGGGCATACCCTCCCAACTTAGGGCAAACAAAGCAAGACCAAAGCGAATGATGGACGGAGTGTTGAACATTGCAAGCACTCTCACCCCCAGTCAACTGATCTGGGTTTAATCCATCATCATTCTTTAGCTCATTCCGCCACCCCAGTTCAGACATGGCTGTATGCAAATCAGTCTGACCCTGTGCCTCATGGGAACAGTCCAGCCCGAACTGCCAAGCCATGTCTTCCCTGGACCGGAAACAAGCATCCTGGGATCAGCTTCGGGTTCATAACCCTCATCAGCCAGGCTATCTTGAATCCAGTGGCAAAGTAAGCAAGGGACCCACGTCTGGGCATACCCTCCAAACGATGGATTTAGGCCCAGATCTCTGTACTGGGGTAAATGTATGACATTGTTCTGCATTCTGTCCATCAATCGTTCTTTTTGCATTTGTCACCCCGAGTGGGACGGTATGCTCAGACGTGAGTCCCGTGCTCTCCATGCCACTGGAATCAAGCTATCCTGGCTGAAGAGGGGTGAAACCCAGAAACCGGTCCTAGGATGCTTGTTTCCAGTCCAAGGATGACCTGGCCTGGCAGTTCGGGCTGGACTGTTCCCATTGGGCACGGGGTCAAGACTGATTTGCATATGGCTGGGTCCAAACTGGAATGGCATGGTGAGCAAAAAAGCAATGGATTTAGGCCCAGATCTCTGTACTGGGGTGAATGTATGACATTGTTCTGCATTCTGTCCCTCAATAGTTCTTTTTGCTCCCATAAATTACAGCCATATATTTGCTGATTTTCAGGCAATAAGAATGTTCCCTGAAGGGAGTGAGATATTGTAGGGGAGCGTAAATAGTTACTGCCTCTGTTGCTTCTCTATTATTTGGGATGAGAGCCCGATGCAAAAGCTAATAGTGGGAGATACTGAGAAACTCTAAGGAGTATTGAAATATTTAGAAACTGTGAAGTTGAGTTGCGCGTAAGGAAAAGGCGCTATTACGCAGCAAAGCAAAATCTACAGAACCATCTTGCTGTATCCATGAAAACTTGTTGTAATATCGTGTCCAAGAGGGTGTCTGGAAACCAGTGCCGGCCTTAGGGCAGTGTGACTGGTGCGGCCACACTGGGCGCTGCCCTGTGGAGGGGGTGCCGACCTCAAGAGGGGGGGGGGCTATGTTTAGCAATAGCTTATGATTGCAGAGATGAGGGACACTTTTTCCAGGTGGTAGTGAGAGAATTCGAATAGACTGTCATGGGTGTGGGGGCTCCAAAAATGATTGTCGCACCGGGTGCCACCAGCGCTAGAGCCTGCCCTGCTTGAAACATTAGAAGACCCGTACAGTAAAACGCAGTTAATGAATAAAAAGTGAGGCACACTTTACCATATTATGACTGAACTGCAGCCTGGCAGACACTGAGTGAACATTAAAGGTTGCAATGCAAGTTAACAGTTGCTATCTTGTTTGATGTGTGCGCAGAGCTGGATTCTACTACACAGTACTTTCTGATGTGACTGGTATGGTCCATTCTCATTAACTCATGTAAGCATTAGAAACAGTGTTTCTGCCTTTGCAGTGCACATACAAGTAAAATGTGGCAGCCAGATTTAGATTCTCTGTATATTGTTCAAAGCTTACACTTGACAGCTGTATGTTTGTCCTGGCATATGTATTAAAGTACTCTGAGAGTCTCTTTCTCAGGTCTAGAAGGATAGATACTGTTACATGCAAAGGAAAGTGTGCACATGGGCAAGGGTTGGTTCTGTTCTTGTCACAGCAAACAAGAAAAGGCCCAGTTCTCTGATAAGTATTTCTTTAAAAGGCTGAAAGAGTCATGTAAAGAGACAGATGCCCTTTAACCTACCTAGAATGGCATAGCTTAGTTGGGGAGCCTGGCCAGTGGCCATTTTATTATTTTGTAAAATAATTTATTGTAGAATCAAAATTGTTCATGCCTGTAAGTAGTTAAGTTTATTTTGCAATTAGCTTGTCATGGCTGTAATATCTGAGGTCAAATTACCATTAATTTGGCAATGTATACGAAAGGTGTAGCAAATATATTGTGAACAAAAAGACACCGATGGAGGCGGAGAACTAAAACTTAATAAAAGTAACCATGTTTACCGCAAATGACATTTGGATGTTTATAACTTAAATTGTTCACTATATTCATTCCGTCAGGTATCACACGAGTTTCCACTGAACTTTAACCCTGCAAACCCTTACTGTGCAGGTAAGTTTACTTTTAGCTATTTACTAATAACACTCATCTATTGTTTGTTTCTTTTTCTAAATGTATGGATCTGTGGGGTACCATGACTCCTAGCAGCAGTCTAATAACAAGCATTTGCAATACAATAGGTCTCACATTTGCGAGAGTTTAAGCTATTGGCATTGTAAATGACAATGCCTTTTATTTAATTGTTTTAAAAACCAACACATAAATAAAAGGCATTGCAGTTGACAATGCCAGTAGCTCAAACTCACAAACGCGAGACCTGTTGCATCGCAAATGCTTGTTCTTTCTGTTCCAGTACTTTGAAGTGACTTAGCTGATGTGCAGTTATACAATCCTTTAAATAAAAGATAGTGATCCCACACCCTTCTAAAAAAAAGCCTTTTGCTTGTCTAACACTACACATTGAACAACTAGACAAATTTAAATAATTAACTTTGGTTGAGATATCGTGTAAACTATTGGGAAGTGTTTTCAAGCACCCTCATGCTTGTTAATGTTCACTTTACAAATATAGGTGGTGCTGTCATCCACGGTCGGTAAATGGTGATTTTTGAGTACCTGTCTACCTAATAGTGTGCCACGACCAGAGAGCCACAGTGACTGGCACCTCACCTTGTTCCAATAGCGCCTTGGGCGCACAGAAACTTCCCGCCCTCGCTACTGCTGGAGAAAACAAGCCTTTGCAATGCAATTGGCCTCGCCTTTGGGACCTTATAAGTATTTAGCTATGCAGCACATTAGTCTAGGTGCTGAAACATCTACTGTTCTTTAACATGGAGGGAAAGTAAGCACCAAACTGCATGACACGTCAGGTATGGGAACACATGGAGAGAAATATTGCCTTTCAGCGGGAAATGGTCAAGTTTAAAGCTTGTTTTTAATATAAAATCAGGGCCTTTGGTGGTCATATCACTGAACATACCAGATTTGAAAAAAAATATTGTTGTCTACGGGTGCTCCTGGAAGACGATTTCTATGGACTGGAATCTAGAGAATGCTAAAGTGATTCTGGTATTTTACTGACCCCTGCTGGCCATTTTCTATCAGGAAAGTTAAATAGAGGCAATTGCCAGAACATTTTAAAAAAAAGTCCCTCAGCAGAAAGCATTTCTGGTATTTTACTGACCTCTACTGGCCGTTTTCTATCAACAGTTAAATAGAGGCAGTTGAACAGAAAAAAAAAGTCCCTAAGTGGAAGAGCCCACAAAGTACATACACATATAAGTATATACTAAAGTATATACAAGAGGTCTCGAATGCTCGACCTTAAACGACAATAATTAAGTAATATTATGACAAAACGTGCCACGGTATGTGCATGCTTTTCCTTTCTTCACACATGATTTAGTCAACCCTACCACATAATCTAGTTGTCTCCAGCCCCATAATTATAATGGCTTTGCTTTTTGTCTTGTGTTTTCCTAGTATTTTTTGTTTTAGATTAATACTTTGATCTTTGAGCTAAACAGTTTGCATCACTTTAGGCTTGTGAAGAAACTATGTTGTGATAGCAAAGTGGGATCTGTGATCTGCCGGCTTCGTTAAACACACATCTCTGCAGCAGGCGCCCAACCCACTGAGCTATCCTTTCGGTTCAAATCAAAAGTCCCGTATGTGCCAAATGAAATCTAGATGTTGGAGCTGACTGGAGGAGGGGTTGCTCTGATGGGATGCGATGATGATGAAGGGTCATGCATTCCCTGTGAGAGGCGGGGCTCATTAATGGCCATACCCACTCTGAAGAGAAATGAAATCTGCGTCTCAATAGGAGCGTGCCTCAGCGAGCGGGAAGGTATTCGTCCACCCCTTCCTGCTGAAGGTGGGCAGGTCTAAGTGGCTAAAACATAAGTCTGAAGGCAAACATGACACTCCTCTGAGAATCTAGAGGCTGGGCGGGAAAGGGGGAGTGGTGGGGAAGCATGTGGAGTGGGTACTTCATGTGTGTAAGACTCAACAACACCTAAGTCTGTTCCGCTAGTGTATACCATTCGTTTCTGTTCTACGTGATTATAGCGCTCAGACACCTTCCGAGAAAGAGCTGTCGGGAGGCTGACCCAGGATTAATTATACTCTCACGTATTGTTTGTGTTGGCTTCGAATGTGATATGCCCCCCGCCCCACTTCCAACACCCAACATGACGTCGACACTTCAAAATTTTTCCCTTGTCCAATCTCTCCTATGTGTCATTAATTCTTGCATTTAATAGCGTTTCCTGACATTGTGTTGCGACTTCACGCCTCTGCACACGCAAAGCGATTAGTGGTATAATTGCTCAGCTCATATTTACGTCAATGGAAAGAATGAGTCGAGCAAATCGGTGAATCCACATTATCGCTCCGATCTTTGCTGCACGCACATTAGCCCACTGAGCTATATCACCTTTACGTGAAACATATTGCTGCTGCATGAGGGGCTGGCAATTCGGATCGGAGCTGCCTATTATCGGAGCCTATATCTAAGTCCCAGGCTTTGCTCGCAAACTGGGAGTGTTCCTCTTTGTCAGCTCAGCCCCCGCCCCACCCCCCCCAAGGCCCGCACACACCAGCTGAAGCCCAGATTGCTTTTACCGGGCCCCTTGGAAGGCGAGGCAGCTTTGGAGATTTGTGGTAAAGGAAGAAATCTCTGATCTGGAGGCCGTTGATAGCTTATCTCCCGTCAGAGCGTCACCTAGAGTGATGAATGACGGCCGCGGGGGCTCGGCATCGTTTAAGCTGCCGCCACACAGCCACTTCAAACCGCTGTATTAAATTGTTACACATGAAACGAGCTCAAAGGTTCTACCCTCATCTTTTAAACCGTACACCCCACCCTGATGCTGTGTCGGATGCATGCACGTTTCTTTTAACCCCTTCGATGCGGCGCCGATTCCCGCTCAGCGCTGACCGTTTCTTGCGCGGGCGTGGTCATGACGGAACGGTTCCGTCATGAGCACTGCTCAACCGACGCTCATGACGGAACCGTTCCGTCATGAGCGCCGAAGGGGTTAAAACAAGCACTCGTCATCTGTTTTCACCCAGCCACTTGTTTATATTTGCATCGCGCTTTTACTTTCACTTTAAGTGAAAGCGCCATGCAAAAATAAACACAGGGCTGAGTGAAAACAGATGGCCCCCATAAAGATAAGAAATTGCATTGCGACAGCAACAAAGCCGACAACCCTGTCCAGATCGGCCAGACTAAAGGGAGAAAGGGCAGTAGCCTAAAAACCTCATTTCCAATGGCACGCCAGCCAATGAAAATGGGCGGGGCTTCAAGTCCCCTTCTCAAATCTACTCTCTTACAATATCTCTCGCCCAGCGAGCAGCGCTTTGCGCTGCAACGCCAGGCGAGACCTAAAAAATAAACAGCAGCTGCAGCCTTTTCACAGGCCAGTCTGAAGCCGGTTACATCAAAGATCAAGTTATCCAGGTTTACCAACGTGGAGAGCTTAGCTTTGCTAAATGTGCCTTTGTGCTGTATCCGACTCCAAGTGGTGCTGGCACCCTTTTTATCCTAAAGCCCATATCTCCATCACTCCTGCTGTTTCCCCTCTCTTCTTTCTGTTGCGTGTTTTAATCTTTCGGTAATCGCATGCGAGCTTCAATGAATAAACACAAAAAGGCTGTTGCCCCAAGAGGATGAAATCTGTTAGTCAAAAAGCTCACTTTTCAAAACACTTCACGGCTGCAAAGAAAATAGTGCAGAACCGTGGCAGTGTGCATTGTCTAAATAAGTAACAAACAAAAGGAAAGGGTTAAGTAAGGGTGGGTGTGCTGGGAGGGTGCCTGGGAAAACGTAGATAAAAGGCCCAAAAATGCCGATCCTTATTACGACAGGATGTGCATAAGATGTAGAGAGCCCAACTTTGGTACTGGGAATCAAAGTTCGAGCCTCGTACCTAAAAAAAATAAAATAGCGAGCTGGAAGGAGATGGTGAAAAGAAAAGTAGTGCACAGAAACAAAACAAATGGCCACTAATAAAAGGATCAGAGTAGCAGGGCCAGTCGCCAGGGCGTTATCAAAACAGCCAGGAGGCGGGAGAAATATACACTATTAGCCAAAGAAAGCAATGGAATGTGTGAAGGCAGATCAAGCAACCAATGAAAAAGTGCTGAGTGTGTTCCAACACCTGAGAGGATTACAGCATGCCTCGCAGGGCAGCGCATGCGCTGAGTAGGCTCGACCTAAAAATGGTAATTTCTGTCTAGCAGCAAGTTTTCTAGAGGCAACTTGTACAGTTTATCTATTGGTGCTGTCTCTCCATGTGACAAACTGGCCATCAGGGGAGGCTCCATCTTATGAGTTTCTTGGCACTGCACCCCTTATTTTTCTGTCCTTTTTTCCTCTATACTGGTAATAAACTGTTATTCACTGCTAGAATAGTAGAAAAAAATGTAGATTGAGCCTAGCAGCAGCATGAGATAGGCAGCACGAATCTATGTGATGACTTCTGACAGCACATAAAGGCACCCACACCAGTGAATTCTTTTCCCGGCCTCAGCGTCTTGGAAATTTCTCAGTGACTCCTCCTCTGTGATTCAACACGGAGTCCCTGTCACAGGTAGTCCTGGGGTTTTTAGACTTTTGCCTGGTGCTGTCCGTCAGTGTCTCACCTCACCCTTTTCCAACTTATCACAGAGTTAGGAAGGTTTGGATGAGAAAGCAAGAGGCTGAAAGCTAAAGCGATGCAGTGAATCGGCATGGACCCTGTGCCATCAGGATCCCTCATCCGTGTCACATACTACTGTTAAGGACTTCCAGGGCTTCTGGGTACTCTTGAGGGGCTGAGTTACATTAACTTTTCTCAAGTCTCTGGGGGATCGGGAAGAAACAACTTACTTTTATCATCTATGGCTGTTTTTTCACTTCAGTCTGAGTATAATCCATCCTGAATTTCAAGAAGTACCTTTATTCTGAGGTCTCACCATTCCACGTGGACTCACTTTTAGATGTATTGGACTCTCCCATCATTTTCACTAACGTTTAGCTCCAGATTGGTCGTGGTGTGAACTCTGAGGTTGAAGGATCAAAGAGATGTCACGACAAGCTGACATTTAAAAGTAGCTCAGCATTTTGACTTGACTATTTGCCTGTCTTCTTTCTCCGCTTGCTGGAGGCAGGACCGATAATTAGTTTCTTCTGATTGAATCATAGTAAATTTTATTTGATACATATTTTTTTTTTAAGGTAGATTCTTTTATGGGGTAGTACTTTGAGTCTGTGGCCCGGATGTACGACTGCATGAATTTGTGACTCGTAATTTGCGCCAAATAGTGAGTCGCAATTTGCGAGTCGCAAAAATCAATGTATGTACCCAGCTGGTCCCCAATTTGCGACTCGCATAGCAATAAAGCGAGGAGACAAATTGCGACTCGCTAAGCGCACGCAGATGGCATTCGTGGTGGAATAGCCAGTTTAGCGTGCGCAAAGGGCTGAAAAGGGCATTTTGCATGCGCAAATAAAAAAAAAAGAAAAGTTTCTTACCGGGAGAGCAAAAGGACCCCAAAACAGGTAGTGGTGTCGCTGGAGAATCCTGAACAAAATTGACAGCACATGGCAAGGTGCAGCAGCACAGTCCAATAGTGCAAGCCAGCTAAGGAAAGAAAATCGAGATTTCCAGCAAGTCCAGTGAGAAGGCAGGGAAGGAGAGGCTGCACAAACTCAAATTCTCTGAGAAGGAACTGGACATATTAACTGAAGAATGCTGCAACAACCACGAGCACCTGTTTGGGAGGTCATCACATACAGTTCCAGAATCAGAGAAAAGGCAAATCTGGAGAGATATCCAGCTGCGCATAAATGCCCTGGGTGTGGCTGACCGGTCCCTGTACGACATTAAGAAAAGGTGGTAGGACCTGCACTCCAGCGCCAAGGAGAGGGTGGCTGCATGAAGCACAAGGAACAGGAGGAGGCCCATCCAATGTCATGGAAGCTTCAGCAGCATGGTGGAAAGAACCCTGGAGAGAGGGGCAATAGTGGGATATGGGACTCTCGGCACATCTCAACATCCACCACCCTCTGGTGAGTGAGAAATGTGTCATATTAGTATGTCAAACAAAAATCAGCTCCTCTAATGCATGCCCCACACCCAGAACCAACTGCATCTACATGCTCCATCTACATGATCCAAAAGTCATAGTTGGTGCATTATGGGAAATGTAGAAGGTGACATAAACAGTGCAGTTTGGGACTGACATGAGTTTAAGAACAAAGAACCACCACTGAGATAGTGACTCAGAATGTTTTCTTTATTCCCCCTTTTGTAACATAGATACACCTCTGGGAGGTGACCCAAGGGGAGATGTTATTGATGCACAGCAGGTCCAGATGGAGGAAGGGCAGGATGAGCCAAGTTGTTCAAATGTCCTGGGAAGAGCTGCATAGAGTTCATCACAGGCTCCTACCAGCAACACAGCAGCAAGCACTATCCCAGTGCACTCTGGGCACCAGGGTCCGTGTTCTGTGTCCGACACAGCAGTCCGGAAGGCGACTTCAAGCTCGGTTGCACACTCCCACCTACACTGGAGCAGGCACTCAGGTGGTGTTTGGTGACCTGCAGCAAGCCATGTTGAAGTTCAGCGCCTGCAACAAAAACAGATAAGGCTGATCAGTTCAAAGCTGAGTCAGGGATTCCTAAACATCACCCAACAAATGGCTGAAAACCAGCCCCCATTGAGGGGAAATTTGATGCCCTTACAGGGGCTATTGGCCAGCTGTGCACAAAGTTGTGGGAGGAGAGAGGCAGCATAGGAGAATTGAGCGCAGCAGGGCACACAGAATGGACTCAATGACCAGGGCAATCGGTAGGCTGGCAACGGCAACAACACAGCATTCTAGGTGCACCCTGGCTCTGCAGATTGAAATGGGCCACTACTTTGGTGACGTTGTACGAGGGCTGCAAAAACTTACAGCGGCAGTTGAGGCAATCCAGACAAACATGATTGCTAGTGGAGGAGCCACAGAAACAGTAGACAGCGAGGTGTCCAGCTGCAGCAGTGTCTCCTCTGCATATACACCTATGCAGAGACGAAGCAGCAGATCCTCACATGCTGGGCTTTGAGGGAAAAAATGAATTTTTTGATAGTAAAATGCAGGTTTGCTTTTTTTGGGTGGTGCAGTAACCACATGACATTTCTACTTTCATTTGGTTATGTGGATTGAGATGGACAGGTTGTCCAGCATTGTCCATTGTCATGCCCTTCAAATAAAGGGAAATTCAAATTGTCAGATTCACATTTTGTGGTGTAATTTGTTGTGTGTAGACTGTCAATGGTAATGACGTACCTTGAAAAATAATGTCTGGTTATGAGGTACCTGGGCCTTCTCCCCTCTGCTGCTGAGCTTCGCTTGCTTGGCTGTTGGACCAGGGTCTTCATCTCCCGAGTCTGACTCAGACACCACCATGGGCAAGCCATGCCTGCAGGCAATATTGTGGAGTATGGCACAGGTTGCCACAATTTTGCAGACTGTCTCAGGCGCATACTTCAAGACTCCACCACACTTGAGAAGACACCGGAATCGTGATTTTAGTATGCCAAATGTGTGCTCAGTGACTGACCTGGTGCGTCTGTGCACTGTTTTACCGCCTTTTAGGTGCGTTGGTGGGACACAGATACGGTGTGAGGATCCATGGACGCAGGGCATACACACTGTCACATGGGAGGGGGATATATGAAGGTGAGACAACATGCAGTCAGACATCCTAGTGTAGTTACATTTCTCTGTGGACATGGGAATTCAGTACCTAGTAGGTATCCTTCATCAAAGTCACCTCTTTCTAATTTCTGGTATATGCCACTGTGTCTGAAGATGTACGAGTCGTGTGCATTCAGGATATTTGTCAACAATGTCTGTGATGATGTTGTTTACGTCACAGACAACTTGGATGTTGAGGGAATGTGTGCTTTTTCTATTACGGAATATGTATTCTATGCGTGAGGGGGGACATATGGGCACATGGGTCCCATCTATGCACCCTATGACCTGTGGAAACCTTGCTATTCTATAAAATTGCATTTTTGTATTTTCAAGTTCCACATCTTTCCTGGGCAGGTAGATGCTGTTGATGGATGTGGTGTAGCATGGCATCTAGGAAATAGTGTAAGAAACGTGAAAGCAGACTCTGCTACACACCTCCAGCCACTGCAGTGACATCTTGGTAGCTACCAGTGGCCAATAGGTGGAGGGAGCACAACACCTCCACATGTGTGGGGATTGCATTTCTGTGCAGGGTTCTGCTTTCCAATTGTGGCTTCAAGGTTTCTGTGAGGTCTAGGATGACAGTTCTACTCCGCCTGTACTGGTCATATATCTCTTCCTCGGTCTTCTCAAACAATGTCAGCCTGACTCTGAAAAACCTCTCTTGTCTCCGCCTCCTCTGCTGAGCATCCAGTATCTGCATCCTCCTCGATATCACATACAGGGCAGACATTGTGGAATGATTTCAGGTGCATTCTGGGCCACTTTTCGTAGGTTGGGCCTGTTTACCTCCTGATTCTGATTAGTCGTAAATTGCATGCGCAAATGGGCATATTTGTGCATTTTTGCAATTTGCAAATGGTCTGTACATTCATTTGCGACTCGCTCATTCAGAGTCGCTATTTTCGGAACGCAAACACCGGTCATATTTTTCGCGAGTTGGTATTTGTTTGCATCGCAATTTTGTGATTTGCGAGTGCATTGCCTACATTGCGCACGACCATTTTTGCAAGCGCAAATCGGTTTGCGAACGCTTTTTCACTTGAAAATGGTCGTACATCTGCCCCTGTGACTCTCAGCCTGATGGTCAAAGGTTCATTTCCCACTTTCTCCAAGATTAAGTATCTTTGTTTATGGTCTATCCCATTGCAATACATTTCAAGGTTCTCTGGACAAAAAAGAAGGGACATTTTGGGCAATCAAGACCAACTTTGGGGTCCTCCTTGAGTGTATACGAGTGAAGGTTTCCTTTCCCTTAGTGTCTCAGTGTTCAGAGGCATTCCTGTGGTCAAAAGCCAGTCACCGACTTCTTCAAAACATTTCTTGCGATGTATCCTCTCCTTCCTTTTTCTTCTGCATGGCCTTCACAGATGCTGATGTTCAAGCTCCAGATTCTACTCCTAAAGGCAAGTTTGTGAGAGAGCTGTTCTTTCTGTACTGTTTAAGCACTAAAGAATGTGGTACGGCAATCATCTGTCCTCTCCAATGACGTTTACGTTTCTGATATGGTGGATCACAAGATGGAAGTTTCATTGAAAAAATATTTTTTCCAGATTGAACCTTGCAAATATGGCTGTTATCTTTGCTATATATGCATCTCAGTCTTTGATAAAGGATTTTCAATCTGTGTGTGCATCTATTCAGGTGGGCATGAACTATGCTTATCTATTCCTAAGTATTAAAGTATACAAAAAAGTGTTGGATGGAATGCTTGAATTAATCTCAGTCACAGGTAATCACTCGGGTTGTATCACAGTTCATTGTTCTCCTGCACACCATGCCAGCTCAGTTTGGACCTAGCCATATGCAAATTAGTCTTGACCCTGCTCCAGTTGGAACAGTCCAGCCAGAACTGCCAGGTCCTCCCTGAACGTAACGCATGCAACCCAGGACCGGTGTTGCCATATTTTTAAGGTTAGTTTTTTCTCTTTTCCTTTCTTGGCATCTTCCTTTAATCCTCTGGGCATTTCAGTTCCACCTTCTAACCATCTTGCACATATTAATCTTAACCATCTGACTCTGGGTGGTTTTTTCAGGTGGCCATAACAGCAGCCCATAGGTTATGAGAACTGTTTTTTTAAATCAATGTGACCCCCATACTTGCAGATCTTTTCAAATAGATTAGTTTTTCGTCCAGGAACTGCTTTTCGTCCCATGGTAATGTATTCATTCCGTCATGAAAAAGAAATTAAACTTCCTTCATTTTTTCCTCCTTCCCCTTCATAATAATCCTTGCATAATTTAGATGTCACCCAGGGTTATTTTACTACTTCTCAGGACTACAAAGAATGATGAAACTTCGCTTTTTGTAAATGTTGTCTGTAGGCATGAGCATAAGACTTCCTCTTCTACCATGAGTTAATGAATTTAAAAATGATTTCCATCGCATGTATTTCCCTCAGCTTTCCTCTAAGGATTAAATTAGGGTTGGGGTACATGATGTATGGCTGCATCTTGGGTGAGGCCTGTAGTATTTCTATCCAAAACATCTGTAAGACGGCAAAGTGGACCACCCCACCTTTGTCTCCATGGAGTGGACTTTGGAAATCATCAATCAATGGAAATTAGATCTACAGTACAAGTGGCTGCTATTCCCAGATGAAATCTTTCTGTCCTGTTTGTTTCTGCAAACTTTCTATTAAAAACTAGATGTGGTTTCCCAGTCTTTTAATCTTGGCAATCCGGTTGCTATGACTTCTCTTGTAAATCCTCAAATAGTAAGTACTGGTGCGAGTTCAGGAGGTATTGCCCGATTACTGGTAAGTGAACTTCATTAATCTGATTACCCTTTTCTTTCAACAGTACATAAGACCATCCATCCTCTCCCACTCACAGCCTCGATTTCTTCAGACTTTGGAATGACAGGATGCGTATAAGACCTTTCCTCAGTTTATTCCCCAGGTACAGTGAGGTGCCACGGCAGGCTAAGGAGGATGGTTTTATTTTATTTTTTGTTTTATTGCTGGGTCATGTTGTGACTTGGTGTTCTGTGTAGTCCCTCATATAGTAAGTTCCTGTACGAGAAAAGGTAATGAGATTAATGAAGTTTACTGGTTAGTATTCAAGGAATTATGTAATATTACAGCCTGCAAGGCTACTTCAGTTGTCCATTCATGTAAATGGTGTTATGGTATCGCAAGGATTAAAGAATAGACTCTATTTAACATTGTCTATCACCACTTTTGTATGACTTTATACAAACGTCACTCTATTGTATATGTACAATTCAATATAAAATGTGAATGGCGAAGTAGAGTAACAAAGGAATACTTGCTCTTTTGTCTGCATGCGTAGTAGTCTAGTTGTTAAAGATCGAACATAGCTTATACAATATTTTAAGACTTTATTTTTAAAGATGCAGACGTCTTGTACTAGTGGCGCCAGTTGATTTGATTCTAAAACGGACATCTATGATTCGAAACCTCGTATGCTTGATAGAATAAAGCACTGCAGTGATGCAACACTGAGTTTTATCTGCAGTTACAAGACTTGTAATGTGTTTTCTCAGGTATTCAAGGCATTGTAGATGCCTATCGAATTTGCCTTCCCCAGGTGAAGTTATATGGACCCACCAACTTTTCTCCAATTATTAACCACGTGGCTAAGTTTGCTGCAGCAGCAACCCAACAGCAAACCGCTTCTGTAAGTATTTTTCCTAGTGTTCGTTTTGTATTACATGGAACAGCTTTACAGTAGCATATCATGTTGCAGTTCATTTAATTAACCCCACTTTCGACTCAGAATTTAAAAGATCACTCTTTATGAACTTCGAGGTTTTCCCAATTTAGGTAGAAACAGGAGTTTCCTCCCAGATAAACATTATGAGTTATGCAAGAAAACTGTTCTCAACAGTTTTCTTTCTCAATAGATGTCTTCAGAATTCTCAATTTGCTCCCAGTTTTTGGGTACAGACCTTGCAATAGTGTGGTAATGCTGCTCTTCTGGAATTGCCATATCACAGTGTTGTAGATGAAACATTACTGATACAGTTTACCGGCCATCACATGATGACGGTCATGGTTTTTGAAAGAAAAGCCCTATAGAAGTTATGTGTAGATGATCTTTGCTTAATGTTCTGTGCACTATACAACAAGCTTGAACAAAGTCCACTCCTGGAGCGAAAGCCAGGATAGGTGGTGTAGAATCTGGAAATAAATAGTTTCAGCACTACAGACAAACTGCAGGTTGCTTCAGCTAATGCTTGTAAAAAGAAAATAGGAGGAGTGTTTTGATCTTACTCGACATGCAATGTTCTTATGTTATCCCATAATTACAGCAAGGATTGATATGCTGAGGCTGCGGAGGGAGGGTATGATTACCAAAATGCTGGAATTGCCACAACATATCACTGGATAAAGGGAATCTTAATGGAACTATCAGAATTGATCCCTAAACCTCTTGGCACATTGAATCATTGGTAATCTATAAAATGATTGGAAAGAAAAGAAGACTAAATACAAACAAATGTTAAAGTCTCTGAGTAGACCGTAGACAGTGAAAAGACTTGTCAGCTTTATTGGATGTTCTCGTTAACAGAGCTGATAAGTGCTATGCATCTCGCAGGAGGAAACGGGTTCCAGGTGAGGGGAGTGAATGTAAAGAAGAATTTACTGACCTACCTCTGATAGGTTTGTTAAACTTGTTTAAACAATTTAGGTAGCTCAGAGGTATCCACTCCAAAAAAGGCCACTGCAATGCAATGCATGCCCATGATAATCCCTTTGCTGGGAACACAAGAGTGACCAGAGGTTCACGAAAGGCTTTGAAAATCTGATTTACATGTAACTCCGAATATTTTTTTCAACTGCAAGACACTCTAAAGACTTTTTCCAGCTTTGATAATGAAGTGTATGAGAAATATATACATTAACTATTTTTTGCTACAATTAATATACTATCTGCTGATTGCAATTTCCTAAATATTACTGATTGTCCATCAGCTGTATAAATAAATGTATATTGAAATCAACACGTCATGATTCTACCTGGTTAGTATCTTAAAAAAATATTTTTAATTTTCATATCTATATATAAAAGCATACCAAGACACCTCTTCTGCTCTTACATATGAAGATGTTGTTTGAATTACAAGTAATAACTGCTCTGATGCTTGATTCCTCATCTTTAGTATATTCCCCAGGTGCCAGAATGGATTCGGAACTTCATATGCCTCTTTCCGTCTCAGAAGACTGAAGGCGACGGCAGTTCCTTTTTCCCTTGCCTTCAGACGCAGATTCAAGCTGCCCTCCCTTTTTGTCAGTTGACAAATTCCTTCCAAAATATTTTGTGTGTGCAAGAGAATGATGTCCTCTCCGAAGGCTACAGGGGCCGTAATGTACTATGGCTGCTGTAAACCGATATCTGAAAGAGACTATTAGTTGTGGATTCCTCACCTTAGAATTACCCCAAGGCGTCAGACTGGATCCGCAGAAAGTTTTCCTCAGCAGTACCTCTTCGCGTCGATAGGTGGCGACGGTCGACTCCGCGTTCGTCATTGGTGTCGTGGTCGCCTGAATGATGTCGCAGTATCTACTTAGATGCCACCCTCGAGCGCTGACGTCAGTTTTCTTTTTCCACACCAGCCAACGCAGATCCGGAGAGAGCGGTACCTCGAGTCACTTTTTGACTCAGTTTTGCGACTTTTGTCGACACCTTTTCTGTGTTGATCGACTCCTAGTGCACGGAGGGATGTTACGTCGGACCGGGTTCATGGCTTGCGACTCCTGTTGCAAATTGATGTCGGTCACAGACCCGCACCTCGTGTGCCTTTGGTGCCTGGAGTGCGACCACGACCGAGAGTCATGCGCCGACTGCCGGGCCATGAACCCGAAGTCTTTGCGGGAGTGATCCCGAAAGCTTCTCGAGGCCCGGCTTTCTGCTCAGCGCCGTTCAAGGTCCCGGTCGAGAGGGAGGTCACGGGACCGGTCACGGAGCCACCACCATAGTTACCGAAGGCTTTGTCTTCGGGTAAGTCGAAGCGCAAGAAGAAGGTGAAGTATTGTCACTCTTTGTGTTCTCCTCCTCCGTGGGAAGCAGAAGGTAGTCGTCCGGCTCTGCCCGAGGAGCTTGTTGGGTCGACTCAGGCCCTCCCTCCTTTTCCGGGAGCCAGAGCGACCCCTGCCCAGCTTTGCAACTTTTAGGAAGCCTTACATTCCATCTTCAGGCAGCCTGACTCCGCCGGCAAGCCCTCAGGCCCCGCGGACTTGGTTGGGGGCTCTAGGTCTTTGATTACATCTCTGCAGGCCTGGATCCGGATCGGCGCTGGTTGACCTCGTGACACCTCCTCTGGCGCTGAATCCAGCGACGACACCCCTGCCGACCTCCGACGCCGGTTGTGTCTTTAGCCGGCGTCGGCCCCGGGCCTCCCTGAAGATGTTTTCTTCCTCCAGCTTGGGACTGCGGTCGGTGAACACCACATGTCTATTGGGCCGTTACTCCCACTCGGTGTGGGACATGGTTGCGCAGGTGTTGCCACATGCCCAGAGGAGGCTCAGGCCGTGCTCTCCCACGCTGTTGCCATAGAGAGAGACGCAGCGAAGTTAACCATCCGGTGTGGGCTGGACACCACCGACTCACTTGGCAGGACGATTTCCACATCAGTAGCACTGAGACGCTAAGCCTGGTTGAGGTCCACTGGCTTTTCGGGGATGAACAAGCAATGCTTTTGGACATGCCCTTAGATGGCCGTCGCCTGTTTGGCGACAAGGCAGACAACACTCTCGAGCGCTTTAAGGATTCTAGGGCTACGACCAGATCCTTAGGCCTTGCTTCCACCTCCCACCCAGTGCAGTCTGCTTTTTGCCTCTTTCATGGCTACGGAAGGGGTGCCCCGCCACGTTCCGCCCAGAGCCACTGGCCTGCGCAAGTTATCAAGCCTCTGCATGGCCGGGGACGTGGATCCCACTGCCGTTGGCGGGGGCGGGCTGACCAATCCACCAGCGCCCCCTCTGCAGCAGCCTCTAAACCCTCCTAGTCCGACCTTTCAGGCCCATCAATCGCCAATGGGCAGCAGGATCTGCCATCCCCTCCCCCACTGGCTCAACATCACGTCGGACAGGTGGGTTTTGCAGATAGTCCGAAGGGGCTCCTTCCTCCCATTCGAGACTACCCCTCCATCCATGCTACCTCAATTCCATCGCATGTCGGAGGATCACCTGGCCTTTCCCCAACAGAAAGTTACGGCTCTATTGGCCAATGGAGCCATAGAGCATGTTCCTGCCACAGAAGTAGGTCGTGGGTGTTATTTGCACAGTTCCGGGCTTATCCTCCCGAGCAGCAGGTCTGTGATATTCGGGCTATGATTCCAATCTTTCAGCCTCTATCACGGGTTTTGGTCAGAATGACCCTGAGGCTACTGGGCCTCATGGCCTCCTGCATCCTGCTGGTGGACTATGCAAGGTGGCATATGCGGGCTCTGCAGTGGGGCCTGAAGTTCCAGTGACCACAGCATCAGGGGAATCTTTCCAATTGCGTCCAGATCTCAGAGGGCACTGCACGCCAATTGCAGTGGTGGCAAACGAACCAGTATTGGGTCAACCGCAGATCGCTCTCCCTTCCCCAACCAGAGTTCACAGTGGTGACAGATGCATCACTGCTGGGGTGGGGCAGCCACATGGGAGAGGCGGAGATCAGAGGTCTCTGGACTCCGGCATACGAGGCCGCCCTGAAGGGTTGGAGGCTCCCTTTTTCGGAGGCTTTTCTTGTGGATACAAATAAGGGAGCATGACTCACTGGCTGCCACTGAACCTACTAAGGAGACGCTACGACAGCGAAAGCAGTTGCAGCTTTGGAAGGGATTTGATGGGACTGACCGTTCCATTAATCGTTCTGGTAACGGAGCCTATTTGTTTCAAGGTGACTTTAACAAACATCACTATTGAGAATTATCCGTCTGTGACTGTTCTCTCCATTTGGATGTTATAAATATGAAATGCACCATGGGCAATGTTAATATTTGGAACTTTCCTCAAAATGAGTACTATCTTATTAATGGACACATTTTCTGTTCATTAAGGTGCATTGTGGGAGAAGCAGTTTTTGAACAGTCACGTGACCACATGTATTCAAATATGCCGGTACGCACGCACTTTGCAACTACCCTCTGTCCGTGACCAAGGCTATGAAAGCTGAAACATGTTGGACTATGGAGGGCTCATGTACGGCTATGCTTAGAATTAAAGACGTTTCTTTCCAGAAGTGGGCCTCGCTCGTATTGGTCTTTTGTTGAAAGTAGCGGGTCTCTCCGTGCCCGTATACGAGGCCGCCCTGAAGGGTTGGAGGCTCCCTTTTTCGGAGGCTTTTCTTGTGGATATATATATATATATATGCACCTTGAAGCAGCATTCCTTTATTCTTTAAAACTGGACATCAAAAGTGCTCATTGAAATACACAGCCCTACGCGTTTCGGAGCTCCTGCTCCTTGCTCACGGGCTCCTGGCAATGTTCAAAGGCAGATTAGTCCTTTAATAGGTTCTGCCCTCTGGTGGGCTTCATTAATAACAGAGTTCTGGAACTCGTAGTTATCCAACGCTTTAATTTATGTCCTCCAGTGGATTCCGCTTTCATGAACAGCAATAATGCACAAATTAAGCTGTCCAGTGAGCTACAAGCACCCGATTCCGGCTACTTAATTGATACCAGTTCAAACCTGCATACGTGAACACAGGCAGTCTGTGCGCGGCAGCCCACATTCTTTTCGTGGTAGTTCAGTCCTCGCGACCAGGACTGGCCGTAAAATATACTTACACAACAGGTATCCCACCTTTGAGGATGAACTTGAATGAAACGGCGAATCCTGCTTCTTGAGGCAGCATTCCTTTATTCTTTAAAACCGGACATCAAAAGTGCTCATTGAATAGACACTCATGTAACTACTGACCAACCCATGCAGCAGCTTGCACAACAACAGACAGACTGATAGACATTCACACAGTTTAGTCACTAACCCATGCATTCAGTAAGACACATTTAATCACTCACTTATACAGTCAGTCACGCACCTACTAAATCCTCCATCCAGACACTTATACACCCACTCATTCTTCAATACACCTTGGAATATATATATATATATATAAAAGATATTTAAACTTTACAGAAACACACAGTCACTGGATGATGTCATCAGTGATATCATTTGAGATGTCATCAGTGATGTCACTGATGAGCTGTCCATTGCGGGTGCGTGAGTTATAGTTAGCTGAACTAACTAGAACGGCTGTATTTCTATGATTTCGTAAGAGTGAAATGTCCAGCTAACTAGAACGTTCCTGAAACCTATGGTTTTTTCAGTGAATTTCAATGGTTTTTTAAAGGCTAATTTCTAACTAAGTAAAAACCACAGGGCTAGCGGAATCCCACTGAGACAGCACCGGATTTAAGAGTGACTCAATATAATAATAAGGTGAAAAAATTATCAGCTAGGTTCACATTTAGGCATGTACGGCTTTTAATGGTCGTGTTTAGAGAGCCATTAAAATTTAGTATTATTATTTAGATTCATTGAATCAAAGTTTTGCTTATTTCGGCACTACTGACAGGTGACCCTACACTATTCTGGGAAATCATATTAGGTGTAATGGAGAGTGTTCCGGCATACTTGGGATTATTAATTTCCCGTTAACGTTATGATACGGGTAACGGTCTTTCAGGCTCTGTTGCTCGTTCCAATATGGCGACCGGCTTCCCGATACCTTTCCCCTTCGGCTGACGCCGGACCCTAGGTTTGAACTCCCGACCCATGGGAATTGCTTACAGGTGTTTTCCATCCGAGTCTGATACCCCACACTATTTAAACAAGTTTTTCCTGACTAGTGGTTGTTGCTTTCTCTGGACGGAGCGGACGTTTGCCTTTCACTTCGCTCTTGGATACTGAATCGGGTAAGAAGCTTCCTATCATGCCTGCAGGGAGGGTCATGGTGCATGATGGTAATAGCGTGCTACGGATAGTTTCTGAGGTTATTTTTTATCTACTTAAATAACCGTCACGTCTTTGACATTCCCTATTGGTTAAACGTAGGATTTACAGAATTCTTGGCACTTTTCTTTTGCCTTGCGCAGGTTAAGCTTAATTCATGGCTATTTCTGACATTGATGCTATTGATACATACCTTTTTACCCTTGTTCACGTTCCCTACTTTTAAGGAATTTGGCCTGACTCTCTCTGCCTCTTGACATTTTACTGTAAAACGCCAATCCTTCGTGAGAAACATGCCTCAAACATGTCCCCTTCTTTCATAGGTATCCCACGATAAGACAAATTTGTTCTTATCATTCGACTATGACCTGTCATTGATGGCTTAGGAACACCGTTTCTGAACTTCTGAATTCTAATTAGTATTATCCATTTCCTCTCCTATACAGTAAGTAGGTTTACACCCTGACTACGTTACGACAATTGTTTTAGAGAAGTTGCTGGTTTCCTCATAGGGCCTCTGATGTGACCTTCTTTCCCTTCTAGGGACTGTGATCTTATACCATGAATATACCATATCCGACTGGATTGTGTTAGACTTTCGATTTGAGCCGATCAGAACCATATGTGCTTATATTTCAACCTACGATCTTAGGTGGGTACAGATTGAGCATTTGTCTTGATAAGACGCTGTCTTCGTCTTGCTCCTATTTTTATCATCACTAGCTGGTTTCCTTTTACTTGACTGCTGTCTCCTTATCTCACTGGGGTGACGTCTCTCCTTCTTTTGTTGTACCATTATTTCTTTCTCCAGTCCTTAGTTCCCTTTATGATAGCTTAGGGTCATCCTAAACATGTGACATATGTTGAGGCGTGCCCCTATGTCTCACTATAACATTGATTTGATATCTCAATGCACACGGTTGTTCACTGTATTATTGTTGTTTACCGTTGTAGCCTTTTTAGCCGCATTAAGATGTGCTCAAATGAGCCTGTCACTATTTTGATATTAATATGCTCCAGTTCAGCATGTTTTTTAATATTTATAGATGTATTGTATGTGCTATTTGTGCTTTTGTCTTTATGTATGTCACTTATTTTTTGTGCTTTTGTGTATATAAATTTGTTGCAGCCCTGAAGAAGTCCAAAGTTGGACGAAACGCGTCGGCTGTTTTTGCTGTTGTCAAAAAATTCACATTTTAAATTGAACAATAAAGAAGAACCCTTTGGAAAACGTACTACCTTGAAGACTTGGACTTATTTGTATTATATGAATAGAGTGGTGCATTTGGTGCTGTGTTTTGCTAATTTCTAACTATAATGTACCTGAAACCTCTGTTTTTTTTCAGTGAATTTCAATTTTTTTAAATGCTAATTTCTAACTATGACATCCCTATTAAGCCCCCTTGAATCCTGAAGGTCCCTGGTGGCCAAGTAGCCCACCAGGTACATCAGTAAGCGCAATAAGAAACATGACGGAATGTCCCCGCTATCCTAAATTTTAATGGGCAGTAGCTCCATATATAATCAGTGTCGCCCACTGAAGAAATGAAATCAGTTATTTATTCATCTTATTTTAAAATTCATTACTTTTTTTTTGTTCTTTTTTTCACATAAATAAGTGAATAAATGTGAATACACAATAAATAACACCATTCATATGTGCAACAAGCAAATAATCACAAGACAGAACAAGCCCTAGAAAAAAAGAAAAAATGACAACACTATACAGAGGATCAACTCACTACCAAATAGACCATGACTGAATAACAAACCTACATGAATGTGAAACTAAAGAACTATCCTAACAGGACAAAAAGAAAAAGCTTAAGACAGAAAATACAAAGCCAATACATCACATAAAGCACATATAACGACAAAGGTGAAAAGCGCCGACGCGCATTTCGAAAATGCCACTGCTTGAGGTTTCCGTCATCAGACTTCATCATTTTGGTTTGTGGCCAGGAAAAGGCCATCAACAATCAAAATACACAATGTATAGTGTATGAGTAGGGCTATAGACAATTTCTACGTATAAAGCAAAGGATCCAAAGGCCTAGTGTTAGGGCCACACTGGAATAACAGTCCAGACGGGAACATGTAATCTCAAGTACTCCAATAGAAACTAGCTTTCGCCTTAATTCATCTGATATTGCTGAAATGGAGATCTCTCTATGTATCCCCAGGAGCCAAAGTATCTGTAAGGATTTTGAACACGGAATGATTCCCAAAATGTCCTCAGGCATGCCAATGCAACAAAGTCCCAGGGCAATAAGACATAACTTCGATGTCGTTCGCCAGTGCCGTAAAAGATATCTCCCCCACGATTCTTGCCGGTGACATCCAGTAAGCGCCACAGACCTGTGTTTCAGAGAGGTGTTCTGAGGTCACGCCTCATTTTACACCACGTGCAAACGCGGCTTCTGGCGCACTGCTGCTCAGAGGATGAAGTCCACTTGTGTCTTGAGGTCTCCATGACACAAGAGGACCTCATCGCCCCCCCAGCAGTGCACCAAAAGCTGCGTTTGCAGAGTGGTGTAAAAAGGGGCGTGGCCTCGGAGCACCTCTCTGCAACACAGCCCTGTGGCATTTATAGGAGGTACCTGGTGGACTAATTGGTCCCCAGGGACCCTCAGGATTGAAGGGGAATTAATCCCCCAACGTAAAACGTGCCACAGGGCGCGTTTGCACTGTGGTGCAGGGAGGGGGGGCAGGGCCTGATGTGAGAAGTGTGCAAACACAACCCCCTGGCGAGTTGTAAATTGGGGTATTAAATCCCCTTGAGTCCTGAGGGTCCTTGGGGTCCAACTAGCCCACCAGGTACCTCCACTAAGCGCCACAGAGCTGTGTTGCAGAGAGGTGTACAAAGGGGCGTGGCCTCAGACCACCTCTCTGCAAGGCAGCCCTGTGGTGCATACTGGAGGTACCTGGTGGGCTAGTTGGCCCCCAGGGACTCCCAGTATTGAAGGGGAATTCCCCAACTTAAAACGCACGACACAGGGCGCAATTGCAGTGTGTTGCTGTCTTTTTTAAAAAAAAATTGTATGAGAAGGGGGGCTGTTATTTTTCCTTTTTTTGGGCCCTGGGGACCCCATCCCCCAGGGCCTGGCCCCTTTAAAAAAGAAAAAATCTGAACGGGAAGGGGGCCACCTGAGCCCCCCTCCCGTGGCCAATCCTCGCCCCGGGGACCCCATCCCCCGGGGCATGGCCACATATATTTAACTTTTTAACGAGGGGGGCTGCGTGGCCCCCCTTTTGAGGCCTCTATTGACCCCGGGGATCCCCTCCCCCGGGGGCGGCATTTATATTTTATTTTTGGGGGATCGAGGCGGCGCGCCCCTCTCCCGGGCCACTTCTAGCCCTGGGGACCCCATTCCCCCGGGCCGGCCCTATCCGTTGGGGATTGTGGGGGGAGCCCCAATGCCGCCACGGTCCCGCCGGCTCCCCGCGTCTTGCGGGAGCTGGCATTGCTTTTCCACACAGGGAGCTGCTAACATGCTAAACAGCAGTGTCCCGGGGGTGGGCACCCCGGGAAACTGCAGGAGTCGGGCCGGGGGGGGGCGGTCCCCAGGGCCATCGAGGACTCGTGGAAGGGGGCCATCCAGGTTTAATAATTTTAAATAAAAGCCCCGGGGGTGGCAGTCCCCGGGGCTTGGGGGGGGCCTTGGAGGCCCCCCACAAATGAAATAAGCCCCGGGAGTGGCGGTTCCCAGGGCTTGGGGGGGTCTTGGAGGCCCCCCACAAATTAAACAAGCCCCGGGGAGGTGGTGATTCCCGGGGCTGCGGGGGCCCGCACACGGGCCCCGCTAATATTTGTTGGCAATGCCCCTGGGACCTGGCCCACCCGGGGGCCTCAATTAAATGAAGCGCAGGAGCCTACACTTCATTTTTTATTTTGGCAGGATTCGCGACACCAGCGTGAATTTCGCCGAAATAGGAAAAAAAAAATGCTTTTTTTTGGCCCTGGGGGACCCCCTGAGCAGGCCTAGGGGGTCAGGGTGTTTCTGCCCTGCCCCCTTTTCTTTTTTTCACCTTTGTTTTGCTGTTTTCTTGTGACTCTGTTCTACCGAGTCACAAGATGGCTGCCAACACTTCCTGGTTTGGAGTGTTGGCAGCCAATCACAGTGAAGCTCGTGCTCGGGAGAGGTCGCTACTCCAGCGCGTCCCTAGATATCGAAACTTTTTCTTTTTCAAATTTCTCAGGAACTACTGAACAGATTTACACTATTTTACAAAAACGACTTTCTGTAACAAGACCTACCTTTTTGCCAAATTTGTTGTAATAACGTTCAGGAGTTCGGGCTGTAGCCGTGTCTAAAGCTTCCTATGGAAAATGACATGGGGAAAACACGTTTTGGGACCCCCCTTTTTTCTTAGCCCCCGCTTGTCGAATCACCCCGAAACTTTCAAGACAGGCGCTGACAGGAGCGGGCCAGTTTTGAAAATTTCCCTGAAGATTCGTCAACCGGCGCCAAATATATTGAGAAAACACTGCGCTTCCTATGGAAAGTAGGTCCTAACTATAACTACCTACTGACTACGGCCAGTAGGTAATATACAGGCAAGATACCTTTTTAGTATTTCGTTTATGTTCAGTACATTCTGGCCGAAGTGCCTAGGTTCTATGCCACCCCCCAAAGATCATATTAAAAGTCACGGGGTATGGTTGGACCACAATCTGAACCTTGGTGAACAGGCGCACAGGGTGGCAGGTACCTGCTATGGCATCCTTAAAATGATTAGAAAGATTCTACCCCTCCTGCTCTTTAGCGCTAGGAAACTGCTGGTACAAGCCTTGATCCTCTCGCGGCTTGATTACTCCAATGCCATCTATCTAGGCGTCCCCGGCTCTACTATCAAAAAACTTCAAGCGGTCCGAAATTGCGCTGCTCGACTACTGATGCAGGCCCATAATAAGCCTCACATCACGTTTTTGCATTGGTTGCCAGTGGCCGAGAGAATCCAATTTAAGGCATTGTGTATTGCCCACAAATCTCTTTCGGATAGCGCTCCACCGATTCTCCGTGCCATCATCCCCCGGTATCTCCCAAAAAGATCATTGCGCTCTGAGAAGAAACATCTCGCAATTGTTTCCAGAGTTAACCGGGTGCGGAGTGGTGGCCGGCGTTTTTCCGCCATTGCGGCAAAATGTTGGAATCAACTACCAGATCCGATTCGTCTCGAACCCAACCACCTTCTGTTCCGCGAACAACTGAAGACCCTGCTGTTCCCTTGAATCTGCTGGCATGTCTCGAGTTAGGCTCTGTCTCTGGCGCTGGGAGGCCTTTGGTAGCCATGCGCTTTACAAGTGTATATTCATTCATTCATGCTTTGAATTTGCATATAAGTGGTTTAAAAAATGGTGCTCATCAGGTGACAAAGGCTGTAGAACGCAGCCGAAACGAGTCCTGTCTGTTGTGGCCTGATTGAATAAATGGAATTTCTTGCATCCCAGAGTGCTGTGGAAAGGAGCATCCTGCTTGTGTTTGGTGCACTGTTTTCTACAAAATAAAACCACTATGTGCATCCCACTGTACCCTTTTCGTTTGTTGGAATCCTCTACTCGTTCGATGCTCGGGTGCGGCTGCTGTGGTGGTGATGGTTGAAGACCACTGATATGGTGATATATATATGTGTATATATGTATCTCAATGTACAGGCTCCATTTTTTTATGCCCTCCATACCATGAAACCTAATTCCAGTCGGCCCTAATTTCATTCAGCGCCACACACTTCCACTCGACACAATTTATCTCTATACATTTCCATTCCACACCACATAATTCAACAACAAACCATATATTTCAACTCGACAACACAATTACGCAACACACCACAAACATCCAATTAACACCACAGAATTCCACATCATGCCACAAAATTCAACAGCACACCACAGAATTAAACTCCACAACACAAAATGCCATTCAACATAATTACTCTGACGCACAATCCCACGCCACATAATTCCAGTACACTCAATACCACATATTTCCATTACACACCATGCCACATAATTCCACTGCACAAATCTACTCGATACATACCACCACACACAATTACACAGCTAACAATTCCAATTTAACCCCCATAGTTCAACTCCACAGCACATACATCCACTCCAATCCAAAACACATGGGTAAAAGACATTGTCATTTACTTCGCCAATACCTCTAACTCTCAAAATGCGAGACCTATTTGCATTGCAAATGCTAGTTTTCATAGGAAACTGTGTGAATTTACCCTAAGTGCAATGAAGTGGTAATCCTAAATTTCCTTCAAATAGTTATGTATTGGAGGGTATAACTATGCTAAATTCCTGCAATGGTCATATTTAGGGGATTATTGCCATAAATGTCATATGCTTGTTTTTCATTTCTGAACACCCTGTTTATTCTTCCTAGCGAGATCGACAATCATGCTAACCTGCTGGAGGTGCTCCCTGTTGTTTAAGACATCAGTGCTGAGCTCTCTTGTCTGGGGAGCACTCTGAGGCTACTTCCTTCTCTCTCACGGCTATTTGGAGACTGATGGTGGTGATAGGGTGCTTTTTGTCATAAGCTGAGGCTTTTTTGCTGTGCCTCTAAGAGGGGACTGCCTGTTGGCTGCCCGCGGTAGTATTGTAGACCAGACATTGAAATGGGTTGCTATCTGGTCCTTATGCCCTTAACTTTACTGAGGGGAAAAACACTGACAATTTCTGAACAGTCAATGTAATAAATGTTTCGGTCATCCTTGTCAGCGATTTAGTTCTCGTGTATCTATCACATGTTTTACCAAATCTTGCACTCCATTAGAGTGGTGGCTATCGCCAGGATGTTGTGTTTTTTGTTCTTTCAGCATATTACTCTTGTTCAGTGCATGCTTTGAAATGAGCAGCCTCCTGGTGTTTATTATGGCCGTGATGAAGAGGTCTGGATTTGAAGTTGAGTGCAGTGCAAGTTTCTCCCAGTGCCTGTTAGTGGGTCAAAAGGGTGTCCTGAATACATGGTCATCCAATCCTTGGCTTTTCTCCTGAGCGCACGCTGACAACCACTGACAAAGCCAATAGTCGTGGCTGGTTTTAGGTGTACATCAGTTGCTGTGTTATTATATCTGGATACAATAGCATAAAGCTCAGAGAGGCACCAAAATACATTGGCACACTATGGGAATCACATATTTAGTTTACGTGATTAACCCACACCTATAGCGACACAAGCCATGTCCCTTTAGAGACCCAATCTTTTTTGTATCCTATTTAAAAGTCCCTATGTATTGTTCTGTTTGTTCATAGTTGTTTAGTGTGCTATGCATGGTTTTTCCTGTCAGGTGATTGCTACTTCACTGCCCTCATTACTCCATCTCCCTGCAGGGAATTTCTTTGGTAGGGAGGGGGCACTCTCTTCAAACATCCAAAGTCAGTGGGAAATCCTGCACAGACTGACCTCAATTATTGTCCGAAACAGTGGTTCCTGTGGAATGATAGAATCATATAATAAGGTGCACAATCGCAATGGAAGGGTTAAAATGATGTCCGAGGGCGAAGAAACAACATACACCTATGGTTTTAGTTTGATACAATCATATTTTATATTTTACAAACAAAGTTCTATATACAATGAAAAAGAAAAATGTGCGTAGTGTCCCCAGTGAGAAACAGGAACCTAAAATATTGGTGACATAATTGTGACAGTATTTTACAAGGTTTCCAAGGTATTCGAAAAAGTCGACCATTTAGCAATTCAATACACAATATACAGCACCTATATACAATAATACGCACTGTTTATGGTTTGCTTTCTTTTGTTGTCGACGACGTTTCGACCCTATGCGTGATCTAGGGTCTCATCAGTTCCTATGGATTTAGGGACATCTAGGAAAAGAAAAAATAATAAAATAAGAATATGGCCCATGTACCGGCACAAATGCGACCAATTGGATAAAAGGGTCATAAAATCAAAACGTACCTGACGGGTAGAATGCGCAGCCACGTGAGGTGTACGTGCCAACAGTGGGTGAAGGAGAATAAGGAAAACGAGAAACTCAGAAGGACACCCAGCCGGGTACTGATTATGTGAGAAGAAAAACAAAGAGAAGAATATTAAGTTTAGGGACAGTAGTCAAGATGGTAGAGGTGCTGTAAGGGCGATCTGTACTAATGATAATACATAATAAGGAAACCTTACCCCAAGTGAGAGTGAAGTCTGGCAGATGTATGTCGTTACAACGCACACTTTTACAACGCATGCACTTACAACGCATTTTTTACAATGCAACATCCACTACAACGCATTCAATTACATCGCATGACACTACAACGCATTTTTAAAAACTACCTTTACAACGCATTCCATTACATCGCATACTACCTTTACAACGCATACCATTACAACGCATAATATTACATTGCATTAAAGGTAAGTGTTGGATAGTATGGGGGTAAAAATTACTATTCTAACTCCAGGGGGTGCAACAGTAGGGTAAGTGTTGGATAGTGTAGGGGGTTTAATGTAATATTATGCGTTGTAATGGTATGCGTTGTAAAGGTAGTATGCGATGTAATGGAATGCGTTGTAAAGGTAGTTTTTAAAAATGCGTTGTAGTGTCATGCGATGTAATGGAATGCGTTGTAGTGGATGTTGCGTTGTAAAAATTGCATAATATTACATTGCATTAAAGGTAAGTGTTGGATAGTATGGGGGTAAAAATTACTATTCTAACTCCAGGGGGTGCAACAGTAGGGTAAGTGTTGGATAGTGTAGGGGGTTTAATGTAATATTATGCGTTGTAATGGTATGCGTTGTAAAGGTAGTATGCGATGTAATGGAATGCGTTGTAAAGGTAGTTTTTAAAAATGCGTTGTAGTGTCATGCGATGTAATGGAATGCGTTGTAGTGGATGTTGCGTTGTAAAAATTGCGTTGTAAGTGTAGTGCGTTGTAATAGTTGCGTTGTAAAGGTTGTTCCCCAGTCTGGGACTCTATGGTTAGCTGAGCACTGTTACTGTGTTGATGATACACAGAGACGTGTAGGAAGACTGTGATGAGGAACTCTGTTAATAATGGGAAACAATTAGGGCCTGCGCACTTAATGTGTGGTTCTACAAAGTGAGTACCTCTGGGGACTGATTTTACCTGGAGTTGGTGTTAATCACAAGCGCTGCTGTCTCACGCTGATCTGTGAATCACGAATGTTCAATTTGGTGGTCTGTACCTGAGAATAGCAGGGGGGACAGAGTTACATTGCATAACAGCATTGTGCGGTGGAGCAATGGTGGGCAAGGCCAAAGGTTTTTACCTACATATGGTATGAAGCCTATCTATAGAAGCGAGTATTTTTCAATGAAGACGAATCCTGTAATTAACCGGAATCAGCCGATTATTGAGGCAACAGGGAGAGTGAAGCTACTAGAGTCCCTACGTGTGCGCAGCATCATTAGGTTCTTACCTTCAATAATAGCAGTCCTCAAAGCACGTGACGACCCACTACGCGGGCAGCACGAAAGCGTCAGTCTGTCTGCTGTTGGCCAAATGACAGTGAGCCTGTGCTGACTCTGCCTTTAAATACACAATCTCCCTCCGAAAACTGAAATGACCGGCAGGCATCACAGTTGAGTGCTGCAACACTGTGTCATCCGTTTTTCGGTAGAAAAAGTAGAAAGTAAAGAAAGACCGGAGACTGAAAGGTCATAAAGTAAAGAGAAGATAAATGCAGGGTAAGGGATAGGATTACACTGTGGCAAAAAATGGCTGTGACACAGAAAAGAGGGCATTTTAAATGACGGATGCTTGTCCTTTGAGAGTTTATGTAAAAAACGGACGCATCAGCATTTTCAAGTCCTAGTTTATCCACTTGGTTTGTTTTCATAACATGTGTGATGCATGTGTGTTTCCACTATTAAAATTGTATGTAGTGAATTTTAATATTGAGCAAAGACATAATTCACAATTTCTATAACCTATAGAGAGTATTGTGTGCTTTTTACAGAAAGTAAATGATGAGCGGTTATTACAGGGATTAGTACTTCATGATTAATTACGTCATCATGTTAATACAGTAGTGATTGGCTCCAAAAATGCGCGCAGGAAGGCATTATTAGAGTTGATGCGCTATGTATATTAGTGTGGTGCATACAAAGCGGATCTCTTACAGTTGGCATATTACATGAAATAGTGTGTCCAAGGAGGCGCATACATAATTATACATTCTCTGTTGTTGATGACATCCCATATTATATAATAAACTATATTCTGTAGCCACACTCTGCTTCAACTGTGACATTGGTAAGAAGGACATATTTTAGCCGGCAATCAAAAGTTAGACATTTGAAGAAATTATATTGTGCTGAAATATAATATATAGCAGAGGTATGTTCTTTTGTTACTGTTTCACAATGTACATCTATTGTAAACAACCATAGGAGAAAATAATGCTTACTGACTACAGATACGCATTGATAAGTTTACAAGATGCAGTTATAGACAGGAGATCTGATAACGATATGGTCACATCAGTGTGTTAGTGTGGTCACAAAACCCTGCCATTCATCGGCAGAGTTCAGCCCATCATTGATAGAGTTAATTCTCTCTATCCAGCAACATTCTAATCGTTGTAAAATTTGTGAGATACCACCTCCTCTTTGAGGGACAACAGCGACGTCAATCACTTGCCATTTAATGTCTTCTGCAGTATGATTTCTTTCATCAAAATGGGACACCAAAGGAGCATTGGCAACACAGCGTCTTATCCGGCGGCGATGTTTTCCAATGCGTGCCTTTACTGGCTGTTGTTTTTGGCCAATGTATGGTAACCCACAAGGGCACCATATACAGTGGATTACAATTGGAAAAGAATTCCAATTTGTGCTTCAAACTTGCATGTTCAAATACGTTCGTGTTTGATGTTAAAGTGCAGGAAACGCAATTTCCACAATTGCTAACCACCAGAGAAAAACCTACAGTAGACAGACTGATTTGTGTTACTACATTTGTTGTACACACCAACAAAATTCGAAGGCTGATAACCAATAATTGGGACATAACCAAAAGTATCGTCCCTAAGATTGACACCCCAATTTTTGCTTTTGAACGCGGTAAGAACATTAAAGATCACCTAGTTCATCTACAGAGGTCGAAGCAACACATTACAATCCACATGGGGCCTACCAGAAATCAAAGGACGCAAGTGTAAGAATTATGTTTCCTGCACTTTTACATCAAACACTAACGTATTTGAACATGCAAGTTTGAAGCACACATTGGAATTCTTTTCCAATTGTAATACACAAAATGTACTATACTGCATATGGTGCCCTTGTGTGTTACCATACATTTGCTAAACACAACAGCCAGTAAAAGCACGCATTGGACAACATCGCAGCTGGATAAGACACTCTGTTGCCAATGCCCCTTTGGTGTCCCATTTTGATGAAAGAAATCCTACTGCAGAGGACATTAGATGGTAAGTGATTGACGTCGCTGTTGTCCCTCAAAGAGGAGGTGATATCTCACAAATTTTATAATGATTAGAATGTCGCTGGATAGAGAGAATTAACTCTATCAATGATGGGCTGAACTCTGCCGGAGAATGGCTGGGTTTTGTGACCACACTAGCCCACTGTTGTGACCATATCATTATCAGATCTCGTGTCTATAACTGCATCTTGTAAACTTGTCAATGTGTATCTGTAGTCATTAAGCATTATTTTCTCCTATGGTTGTTTACAATAGATGTACATTGTGAAACAGTGACATAAGGACATACCTCTATGCTATATATTATATTTCGTTACAACAAACAATTGATGGACGGAATGCTGACAATGCAGACATTCTCCTCCAGTCAAGAGTTCTGGGTTAAATCCATCGTTCTTTTGCCCACTACGCCACCCCAGTTCAGACATGGCCATATGCAAATCAGTCTTGACCCTGTGCCTCATGGGAACAGTCCAGCCCGAACTGCCAAGCCATGTCTTCCCTGGACCGGAATCAAGCATCCTAGGACCGGTTTCTGGCTATCAGCCGTCATCAGCCAGGATAGCTTGACTCCAGTGGCGTAGTGAGCACGGGTCCCACGTCTGGGAATACCCATCCCACTTAGGGAGAAAAGCGTTACAACAAACAATTGATGGGCGGAATTCTGACAATGCAGACATTCTCCCCCAGTCAAGAGATCTGGGTTAAATCCATCGTTCTTTTGCCCACTACGCCACCCCAGTTCAGACATGGCCATATGCAAATCAGTCTTGACCCTGTGCCTCATGGGAACAGTCCAGCCCGAACTGCCAAGCCATGTCTTCCCTGGACCGGAATCAAGCATCCTAGGACCGGTTTCTGGCTATCAGCCGTCATCAGCCAGGATAGCTTGACTCCAGTGGCGTAGTGAGCACGGGTCCCACGTCTGGGAATACCCATCCCACTTAGGGCGAAAAGCGTTACAACAAACAATTGATGGACGGAATGCTGACAATGCAGACATTCTCCCCCAGTCAAGAGATCTGGGTTAAATCCATCGTTCTTTTGCCCACTACGCCACCCCAGTTCAGACATGGCCATATGCAAATCAGTCTTGACCCTGTGCCTCATGGGAACAGTCCAGCCCGAACTGCCAAGCCATGTCTTCCCTGGACCGGAATCAAGCATCCTAGGACCGGTTTCTGGCTATCAGCCGTCATCAGCCAGGATAGCTTGACTCCAGTGGCGTAGTGAGCACGGGTCCCACGTCTAGGAATACCCATCCCACTTAGGGCGAAAAGCGTTACAACAAACAATTGATGGACGGAATGCTGACAATGCAGACATTCTCCCCCAGTCAAGAGATCTGGGTTAAATCCATAGTTCTTTTGCCCACTACGCCACCCCAGTTCAGACATGGCCATATGCAAATCAGTCTTGACCCTGTGCCTCATGGGAACAGTCCAGCCCGAACTGCCAAGCCATGTCTTCCCTGGACCGGAATCAAGCATCCTAGGACCGGTTTCTGGCTATCAGCCGTCATCAGCCAGGATAGCTTTTTTTCAGCACAATATCATTACTTAAAATGTCTACCCTTTGATTGTCGGCTAAAATATGTCCTCCTTACCAATGTCACAGTTGAAGCAGAGTGTGGCTGCAGAATATAGAATATTATATAATATAGGATGTCATCAACAACGGAGAATGTATAATTGCGTATGCGCCTCCTTGGACACACTATTTCATGTAATATGTCAACTGTAAGAGATCCACTTTGTATGCACCACACTAATATACATAGCGCATCAACCCTAATAATGCCTTCCTGAGAGCATTTTAGGTGCAAATCACAACTGTAATAACATGATGACATAATAAATCATGAAGTACTAATCCTTGTAATAATCGCTCATCATTTACTTTCTGTAAAAAGCACACGATAATCTCTATATGTTATAGAAATTGTGAATTATGTCTTTGCGCAATATTAAAATTCACTACCTACAATTTTATTAGTGGAAACACACGCATCAGACATGTTATGAAAACAAACCAAGTGGATAAACTAGGACTTGAAAATGTCCTCCCATATGCCCCTTTCGTTACAATTCCCCACATGGTTGCTGCATGGGATACTCATCACTTTTTCAACCGCTTATGCATCCTTTTTTTACATAAACCCTCAAAGGACAAGCATCCATCATTTAAAATGCCCCCTGATCTGTGTCGCAGCCGTTTTTTGCCACAGTGTAATCCTATCCTTGACCCTGCATTTACCTTCTCTTTACTTTTTGACCTTTCAATCTCCGGACTTTCTTTACTATCTACTTTTTCTACCGAAAAACGGATGACACGGTGTTGCAGCACTCAACTGTGATGCCTGCCGGTCATTTCAGTTTTTGGCGGCAGATTGTGTATTTAAAGGCAGAGTCAGCACAGGCTCACTGTCATTTGGCCAACAGCAGACAGACTGATGCTGTCGTGCTGCCCGCGTAGTGGATCGCCTCACGCTTTGAGGACTGGTATTATTGAAGGTAAGAACCTGATGATGCTGCGCACTCATAGAGACTCTAGTAGCTTCACTCTCCCTGTTGCCTCACTAATCGGCTGATTCCTGTTAATTACAGGATTTGTCTTCATTAAAAAATACTCGCTTCTATAGATGGGCTTCATACCATGTGTAGGTAAGAACCTTTGGCCTTGCCCGCCATTGCTCCACCGCGCAATGCCGTTATGCAATGTAACTCTGTCCCCCCTGCTATTCTCAGGTACAGGCCACCATATTGAACAGTCGTGATTCACAGGTCAGCCCGACAGCACCACTTGTGATTAACACCAACTCCAGGTAAAATCAGACCCCAGAGGTACTCATTTTATAGAACCACACCTTAAGTGTGCAGGCCCTAATTGTTTCCCATTATTAACAGAGTTCCTCATGACCGTCTTCATACACGTCGGTGTATCATCAACACAGTAACAGTGCTCAGCTACCCATAGAGTGCCAGCCTCCACTCTCACTTGGGGTAAGGTTTCCTTATTATGTATTATCATTAGTACAGATCGCCCTTACAGCACCTCTACCATCTTGCCTGCCGTCCCTATACTTAATATTCTTCTCTTTGTTTTTCTTCTCACATAATCAGTACCCGGCTGGGTGTCCTTGTGAGTTTCTTGTTTTCCTTTTTCTCCTTCACCCACTGTTGGCACGTACACCTCACGCGGCTGCGCATTCTACCCGTCAGGTACTTTTTGATTTTTTTTTACCTTTTATCCAATTGGTCGCATTTGTACTGGTACATGGGCCAGATGCGTTATTATTTTTATCTTTTCCTAAATGTCCCTAAATCCATAGGTCCTGATGAGACCCTAGATCTCGCATAGGGTCGAAACTTTGTCGACAACAAAGGAAAGCGAACCATTAACAGCGCGTATTATTGTATATAGCTGCTGTATATTGTGTATTGAGTTGCTAAATGGTCGACTTTTTTGAATACCTTTGTAAAATGCTGTCACAATTATGTCACCAATATTTTAGGTTCCTTTTTCTCACTGGGGACACTACGCACATTTTTCTTTTTCATTGTATATAGAACTTTGTTTGTAAAATATTATTGTATCAAACTAAAACCATAGGTTTATTTGGTTTCTTCACCCTCTGACATCATTTTAACCCTTCCATTGCGATTGTGCACTATATTATCTTTATATAATTCTATTATTCCACAGGAACCTCTGTTTCTGACAATAATTTACCCACCCAGGTTCCTTAGTGAGTTGGGTTCCCTTGTCCTTTTCTTGACAGAATGACCTCAAGGCACCATTCTATGTGGTCTCTTGTTCCCGACACCTGTGCCACTGAACTCAATTTATAAAACCACTAACGTTACATTCCAAAAAAGTGTGTTTGATATTGTATTTTGTTAGCTGTAGCTAAAAATTAAAAACGTGCCACTCAACAGTTTTTTTTTTTAAGCTAAATGTTATGCTTGCCTATATTTTTAAACTGTAAATATTGGGAGTAACATCTCATGATTTAAAAGTGTGCTCTTTTTGTCAGCAATACTTTGTGCTACTTATAATCACGGATGGAGTCATTACGGATCTCGATCAAACGAGGCAGTCCATCGTGAGCGCTGCCAAGCTTCCCATGTCAATCATCATTGTTGGAGTGGGCGGGGCTGACTTCGGCGCTATGGAGTTTCTGGACAGTGACGGAGGAGCGCTCAGAGCTATTACGGGAGAGACGGCGGTCCGGGATATTGTGCAGTTTGTGCCATTCAGAAACTTTCAAAATGTGAGTCGTCATTTTGTTTTAACTCCGTGGATTTTTAATGCTTTATTTCATGTGTTCTTGTATGCAGCTGCCTTTCCATTGTGTGTTGCTGCAGTACGAAGCCAGTTAAATAATTGAGAACATGCATTGTTGTGTAGCGGTGATTTAACGTTGTTTTTTGCTTTCATCAGTGGTGTGAAAACCTTTGCCTTGCACAGTGTAGTGATGGTGTATGAATCAGGAATCAGACGAGGTAGTATATTTAGAAGTTTATTCCAAGTAGAAGATGGAAGCTTATGCAGAGACCCCACCAGGAGCAGTATGTTACTTGCTCAGCCCAGCTCTCAACTGACTCCTAGAGTCCAGAATGCCAACATTCCAACCATCACATGAATGTCAACATTCCACAGGATAACTAGACTGCCTAAGCAGAAATGCAAGACACTACACATCTTCCCCCTTATAAAGGCATCAAAAAATGCAAAGTATAACCATAACAATAGAAACATAGGGTGGACGATGAGTAAGTAACATGAAGAAAAAGTACAAAGCAGGAACACCAAGAATAAAATGGTAAGACACCAAAAATACATAGAATAGAATTAAATAAATAGGAAGAGCTATAAACGAGAACAGCAAGAATAAGAAAGGAAGAAAACACTAATTACATGAGGTGAATAATTACAAAATGTGAAAAAGATGTGACGCACGATACGAAAAACGTAGCATAGCAAAGGTAAGAGAAGTACAACAAGGATGAAGGAAGGAAGACACGACACGACATCTTCTCTTTCAACGACAAAAGAGAATTATACAACACGTTCAAGGTTACAGCAAAACACACCAATTGGCCAGACTGGTATGAAGGCGAGAACCGACAAACGTAATGCAACGAAGAGAAACACAAAAAACAAGAAAAGTACTCCTAACAGGAGAAAACAACATGAATCTCCAAGAAAGAAAGAAAGAAGAAAGGTGAAAAACTACACCTAACAGGAGTACAAACCATCTAAAAAAAATGGCAGAACCACAATTGCCAGTAACATTTCTAGAAAGAAACCCTTACGCAAGGTGAAACAGAAACTGGCATAACATTTGAAGAAGAATCATACAGAACTGTTGAAGAAAAATCATACAGAACTTTTGAAGAAGAATCACAGGAAGAGGTTTCGTGCACAAAACCAAGAAAACTCATGAGTATAGAATAAATACAGAATAATGAAAATGCAGGAGACAAACATCAAGAAGAATTTGCGAAAAAATTCTAACATAGTTTGAAATCATGAATGAAAGAACCTGCAAAGAAAATAACGAGTGTCATTAATCATCATTAATCAGAAGAATGTGAACAATCAATTTCAAGTGATGTACTTCTACACACAAGAAATTGCACAGATCATGAGAAATAAACTGAAGGCAGAAAATGAAATGTGAAGCACGAAAAATGCAGATGACACAGTAAAATTTCTCGAAAATAATAAGATAAAATAAATAAGGTAGTCACCGTTGTTCACTGGCGAAAATACAGATCTAGTAGGGTGAATCCAAGATTAATATCAAATTTAATATTCAAATAAAAACCAGTAGATGGCGCTGTTGAATTAATTCAGTTCATGTAGTAAGTCACTGCGGTAGAAGAAAATAACGAGTGAAATACGAAATAAATCAACACTCAAATGCTGACCTTGAAGTTTAGTTCCTTATTTGTGAAGAAGGTTGATGTTGTGCCTCAAGCTCTTAAAAATAATTTGTGAGGAGAATGCTTCGTAAATCAATAAAAACAGTGCTGCATGCTGTATAACGAGGAAGTTCACATTGCCAAGTAGAAACGTGGTTGGCAGAATGGTTGGCAACAACAATATAAGGCAATGCAAACGTGAAATCGGTGAGTTATGCATAAAATGGCGGCACGTATTTTACGTTGTGCCGGGTGGCTCCCGGCTTCATCGTACTCCAAACGTCTATAATCACCAGAAGCAATTTTTAATGGAGAGACATCATGAAGACAGAACTGCACCGGAGCTACAGGTGAGAGTGCTCGCGCTGTGTGTGAGCGTGCTGTCGAAGGCTCATGCGACGTTTTTAAAAAAAACAGTTAAACTGCCAAAAGGAAGGTGCGCACTGTGCCATATTGAAAAATAATAAAAATAAGATCAAACTCACCCCCCAATGTCTCGAATCAGGTGACAGGCCTCTTAATAATGCATGACTGTTCCGTGGAGGAAAACAAGGTTAAAAATCAAGGCAGAAATTGAAGTCGCTTGAATGGAAAGTTTCTGTTCAGACCTCTGAGACGTCCGGGCATAAATTGCCGATTTAGTAGAAAACACTTCAAGTTGTTCTTATACACAAGAATCATTTCTCCCATGCCCTTAAATTCATCACAATAACATGTCATTAACAAAAGTCTTCTCCCATACGACTCATTATTCAAATCATGCCGGAATGAAGAGATAACTGTGCACATTAGGGACGAAGCTCTGCCAAACAACGCCAGGACGAAAACCTTGTGGATGTTGTTTTGAGGGGATAGCCAACTGTTAGAAAACGCTCGTTTCAGGGCAGCACAAAAGGAAGTTAGCAGTGCTGTAGTCATGTAGTTGACAGAAAGGATGTCAAACAGCAAGTAGGCAGGAACGATTAGTAGCTTTGGAATAAGGCAAGCAAGCAGGAGGTTACAGCAAGGCAGAATAATTCTCCATGGATTTTAGGAGAAGCATGTAGGTAAATTACAGCAGGGACTGGCACTTAAGGGATGTGGGCGACCGGTGGAAAGGTCACTGGTGGGGCTCGCAGGGTGCCAGTATGCTTTTGAATTAGTGGTTAGAAGAAAAGGAAGTCCATTACCTTGAAGTTTCATTAATCTTAGAAATCCTTGAAGTAGCAGGCGGAAGTTCAGTCAAATCGTCGCCAAAATTGTAGTGATGGTGTATGAATCAGGAATCAGACGAGGTAGTATATTTAGAAGTTTATTCCAAGTAGAAGATGGAAGCTTATGCAGAGACCCCACCAGGAGCAGTATGTTACTTGCTCAGCCCAGCTCTCAACTGACTCCTAGAGTCCAGAATGCCAACATTCCAACCATCACATGAATGTCAACATTCCACAGGATAACTAAACTGTCTAAGCAGAAATGCAAGACACTACACACAGCCTCTACTTCTTTCTTCCAATGTTTAATGGTCTGTTTCTGTCTGTTGTTAGCCGTTCTCAGATCCACAAATACCTCACAGTGACGACCAAGATCGCCGGGTGGGAGGGCAGAACTTCGGTCCACCACTGCCGCAGCCTGCCATCCCACCACTAACACATGACCTAACCCAGGATACATAGGCACATCTGTATAAACTAGAGATGCCAAACAAGTTGTTTCCATACAGCCCATAAACCTACTGGCTCTATTTAGTTGTTTAAAAATTGAATATTTTCCATTACTTTAACTATGCAAATACCGTTATGCAAAGCAGGATTTGGATGACTCTTGAAGCTAGTGTTTCCCTGGTTGAGAAATGTAATGCCGCTTATGTGAGGGTCCACACATCACTGGTCCAGGAAGTTTTATCCTCCTAAAATGAAGGAGAAGAATCATGTCTAATGCATTGAGAAACGTTTTGGATTCTGATGTACCCCATTTCTGTCCTGCATGGCCCCAGTGATAGACGGTGTCATAGAAAATAAGGTTCCCACGGCAATTACAGTGTGATTCGTGAGGGTCGTGCTGGCACAACAGGCAGGGTGGGTCTGGTTAATTCTTCCTTTATTATTTCAGCCATACAGCATAAGTAGGGTGACCATGCGTCCCGGATTTGCCCATACAGTCCCGGGTTTTCACCTGCTGTCCCGGCAGATTTTGGCAATTTTTGCTCATGTCCTGGGTTTTTTAGAGGGGGTTGACTGAAACCAGTGAGATGCACTTATTGGGTGTTCTAAAGTTGTGCTAGTTAGCAGCTGTTATAAGTAAGCGATTTAATTAACAGGTATGATGGTGGTTTTAGAAATAACATTTTATTTATTTTCTTGGCACATCTTCTGTGTTCCAATTTTGATAAGAGTTGTCATTCTGCACAGCACTGTTGATGTAAAATTGTAGCCCTTCTATTTTTGCCAAATGTCCCGGTTTTTGGTTCTCAAGATCTGATCACCCTAAGCATAAGGCGCAAATCACAGGAACTGAAAATGGGTCTGGGTGACTTTTCTAACTAAGATAGCATAAAAGGAAAGTGCAGAAAATTGTTTTTACTATCGTCAAGCTGTTGAAATTCAATATTTATAGACATATCTCTGAATCCCTTATAAACACCAAGGGGGGCACCTTGTGCTCCTGGTTTAGAGTTCTGTCTAATGAGTCTTAGTGTTTATGCATAATTGCAAGGATATTCTATATTATTACGTGCTTCTCCCAGTATGCGGGGGTAGGGTAGGTTAAGGCTCTCTACCCTATTTAAAGTTCCACCTAATCACTCTGTCTTCGGGTGGCATTACACTTCGCTGGTTAGGTCGTGCTGGGCCAGTCAAACCAACTACTTAATAAGGCAGATCAGAGGAGGTAGCAAATGTACCGTAGGGGCCGAATTGCTGTCGATTGTCCGGTCTGCCAGCTCGAAACACTTCACTATAAGCCACACTGGGGCCACATTCTCAAGATGCTTGCCTCTGTCTGCACTAAATGAACAATGAGGACCCCTGCCGGGGCTAAGGTGACCAGATCGTGCCACCCAAAAACCGGGACATTTCGCAAAAATAGAGGAATGACTACAAATGTACATCAATAAAGTGCCCAAAAAATGACAGCACTCATCCAAATAGAAACACAGAAGAGGCACTAAGAAAATAAATAAAATTTAATTTTTAAACTTAGTATCATTTCTGTTCATTAAATTGCTTACTCATAATAGTTGCTTACTAGACCTGCTTTGGAACACCTAAAAAAGTGCCTCTCACTGTTTTCGGTTTACCCTCTCAAAAAACCGGGACATGAGCCACTTTTACCGAAATCTGCCGGGACAACTGTTGGAAACCCGGGACTGTCCAGGCAAATCCGGGACGCCTGGTCACCCAAGCCGGGGCCCAAGACTGCCCAAGACCGGCTTTCAAGAATCGAAAAATAGAGGGCAATTGGCTGATTTTAGCAAGCCGCTACGGGCAGGGTGTTGGCTTCCTACAGAGGGAACATGCACGCCCCTCTACTTCTGTAGCGAACCTTGTCCAAAATAGAGCTAAACCTGGATCAGAACCTGAAGCCTGTGAGTTCCTTTTAGGTTTGAGTTCCTCTGAGGTTCTCGATCTTTTACATGTGATTTATCCCTCTTTATTTTCCTCCCCTCGCTGCAGGGCACCTACTGACTTTTGGTGCTGTCTGCAGGCCCAGCTAGTTCTTCGCTTAGATGGCTAGTCTTGGCTTGGTTTGACTTAAGTTGATGTTTCTACTTTTCTCCTCATGCTACTCTTCTTCTCACTTTGTGCTCCACACCACTCCTACGCTCCTCTTAGCTCACACCCTCTCGCGCACCCCCATCAACCCTCTGCCACACTCACGTTCACCGTGGCAGCTTACCGGCTGACCTCAGTTATGGCGGTATCTGGAGCTATCTGGTATATGGAATCCGGTTTGTGAAGTGGTCCAGCCCTTGGCAGGACAAGGACTGGAGGTCAGAGATACGGAGATCCAGGGGACCAGGGCCACAAAGCTCATGTGTCTGTCAGTAAAAAGTAAAGTGAAGCAGATAAATGGCTGGTAGTGGGGCAGTACTCCATGGCACCTTCCTTGATTCCCACGGTGGTGGAACGTGAAGCCAAGAGCAAGAGGAAACAGGTTCCCAGGACTGAGCTGTGGGCAGAGGAGAGTGGGCATGGCAAGCATAGGCGTCAGTGTCACTACTCAGACTCGGGAAGTGCAAATCTCCAACATCCTGGGTCAAAACGAATGAGGTCCAAGGTGAATTTGAATACCTTCCCTACTTTTCCCTCGGATAGGAAATCTACAAAGGTTCATGCATCAATCACCGGTCTGTAATTAATTTTTTGCAAAAGTGAACGAGTGAGCCCCCAAGTTACAGTGGACTACTTGCCACGGTTATTCTTTTTCAGAAATAAAACCTAAAGCAGGGGTTGGCTCTGAAAAAGAAGTAGACCAATGACCATGAAAGATTGGGACTTTTCTTCCTGAGAGTCAGGGATAATAGTTTGCTTTCCTGCTTGAAACCACCATGCTGTGTATGGCGTGACTTGGCTGAAAACATCAGTGGTGCATGCCCTGCCCTTAGTAGGGTAGGTCATCCTCCACTGTGACACAGTGGCCCTATGGCTGGTGGATCACCAGTTGAAGGGTTTCTGACCCTGCTTTTGAAAACCTGGTGCTTTCCCTGCCTTTAAATTTTATGTAGCAAATTCTGCCAAAGCCTGAATTGCCCGATGCCTGGCTGATGAGGGGCGATACCCCGAAACCGGTCCCAGGATGTTTGTTTCCAGTCTGGGAAGGACCTGGCCTGGGGGTTCTGGCTGGACTGCTCCCATAGGGAGCAGGGTTGAGACTGATTTGCATATGGCTGGGTCCAAGCTGGAATGGCATGTTGAGCAAAAATACAATGGATTTAGGCCCAGATCTATGTACTGTAGGTGAATGTTTGACATTGTTCAGCATTCCTTCCATGAGTTGTTCCTTTTGGAACTCTTATCTGAGCATTAGCTGTCTATTATAAATAATGTTTACTTTACATTACATATGTTGCATAGAACATTTATGTTAAGGTGTTTGTAAGATATCAAGTACCTGCTGGCAGGGCTGCATTTGCTCTCCCATACTTTGCGACACCTATTTTCATGGGCTGCAATACCACATTATGAAGCCTCATGCACCAGATCAACATGTACCACGTAGGCCAAACTACAAACACCTTTTTGACCATGCACTCCAAAGGGTTCCCAAGAATCTGATGCAAATCAGAGGGCTTGATGGCCTAGCCTGGGGTGTAAAGCCAGGAAAGCCCCCTGATCCTAGCAGTGGGTATGGAAAGCACTGTGTAAGTACCGGTACCAATAAAATGAAGCTTAGCTTAACATCACATCCAGCCTAGTCTACCATACCTTATTTAAACTAACATGGCCTTGTCTATTCTAACTTCATCATTCTGTTATGTTACTGCCACTTGTTATAGTACAGCAGCTCACACCCGGAGGTGTATCTCGGCACTTCACTAACTTAGGGTCGATAGAATACATTAAAACAGCCACATCTTCAGAAGTCTTTCAAATTTGTCAGACTCTGTGCATGAGCGAATTTACAAAGGAGGTTTGCTCCAATGAAAAGGGGCAAGGTATGTGAAATAACTGTCACCAAATCTCAAGGTGCGAATTCCAGGACTCCGTAGTAATGCTTTGTGTATAGATCTAAGCAATATGAGAGGGCGGTAGCGACAAGGCCTACTGTGCAGATAGATTGAGACTTTGCTGGTTAGTGCCTTGTGAGTTAGACAACATAATTTAAAGATTGTACGCTTTATAACTTGCAACCAGTGCAAGGCACTTAAAATGGATGCTGAAGGAGAGCCTGAGGCAAGATTCGCATACTAGTCGGGCGGCAGTGTTCTGCACAACCTGAAGCTTGCACATCAGTGTGTCGTTGGCCACAACCAGCAGCGCGTTTGTGTGGTCCAGGCAACTCTTAATTAAGGCCTGGACTAGGGTTTTCCTGGAGGAGGACGGAAGCCAATGGAAAGCTTTCCTCAAGAGGCGCATGGTAACAAAACATTTGCCACAAGTGGCAGTAACCTCGGGGACGAGGCCAGACCTAGTTCAGCGGGTCACCAGTCTGCTGACCCAAGCTGTTGAGCCTTTCCAAATAGCAATATCTCGGTCTTGTTGCCGTTTAATTTAAGACCATTGCTTGTAATCCAGTTTGTAGTTTTTCTAATGCAGTCATTTTCCATCGACGCCCTCAAAACACTAGATAGCAAACGGCATGGCAGGTGCAGACGCCATATGCAGTAAATAATAGTGCGACAACATATAATATAATTTGCTTATATAAGAAAGTGTGTAATACATTTTGATAACTAATAACATGGCAGCTGCATGATAAATAGCTTGACAAACTATAACCACTATGACTACGGCCATATGACCTAAGGAACTTGAAGCTTCTCCAACCACATCAAAAGAAGTTAGAAAACTAGGAGTAACCATACATTCAGACCTATCCTCATGTTAACAACTCCAAAAAGAGTGCCTTCTACAATGATGAAAACGCGTTGCATCTTCCCATACCTTGTGCACCAACTTAAACTGCAAACCATTATCTCGCTTGTAATCTCCAAGCTTGACTAGGCCAACACCTATACCTTGGTGCGTCTGTATTTATTATATGCAAAATACAACTCATCTAAAATGCTTCCACAAGGCTTCTCCATCGCCTTCACCCGAGAGAACGCATGACTCCAGTCCTGCAATTGTTCCACTAGATACCTATAGCCAAAAGGACAATGTTCATGGCGCTCTTCATTATCCACAGAACCACCAAAGGAAAATGGCCTTCATACCTATAAGTTAAATTCAAGCAATATAAGCTAAACAGAACACTGTGCTCCAGTCTTGCACCACTTACCATCATACCACCTTACCATAAGAAGTCTGTAGGAGGCACTGCTTTTTCATTACAAGCTACCAAACTCTGGAACTCGCCACCAGCCAACATTTAGAAGCACCCAGGAACATTAACACTTCCAAAGACAGTTGAAAACTTGGCTATTTCCTAGATAACTTCACAACCTGCATCCCGGCAACAAAGCCCAGAAAACACTGCACCATCAAGCGAAATCCGCTTTCAACCCACTAATTGCAAACAACTCAACCAGCAAACTGCTTTCATTATGCAGGCAAGCAAAAAAGGAGCTGACTGAGGGTTCACTGTGGCATTATATTGATATTTACTTCCATATATAGCAGTTATGGCCCGCAATAATGCCAAGACCATAATACAGAGCTGTCAGCAACAAATTGTAACTTATACCCGATTAAATTCAAGTAAGACATATCTGCTATGAGGGTGGTCCATCGTCAGCTGTGTACAGCTAAAGGAAAACATCACCAAATGCACAGGCGTTGAATAACTGAAGAGATCTTTCACATTACTGGACATTTGTGGAGGACTTTAATATAGTCCAATCACTGCAGGACGTGAATATCTGTACATTCTGACCACTACTTTATATCTCACATAGACACTAATATATGAGATGATCGTGAAAATATCTATCACAATAGATCCCTCCACTTTTCTCTCCCTGCAGTCCTGCAGCTCAGGATCACAACTATACACAAAATCTCAGACTGGACAACCCAGTGCAGTTACCAGCTAGGTAGACTATGTCATACGACCATAAAGGGACCTGCAGAGCTTTTCAAAGCTGCCAACATTCTGAAAACTGGATTCTGGACCCACAACAAAAAATTGGCTTTCCTTTTCCAGGCGTTGAATTACATTTTAGATATCTCATATTAAAATAACCTCTTTCTTTGAAAATTAGTAGGGCAGTCTGAGAAAGCCTTCAATGGTTGACACTGCACCCCTTTTTGCATTATCCTTGGCACATGAAAGGCTCTCCTGATTAGCCACTAAAGCTCTAAAATATGTTTGGGTTTCTGCCAACCTCCACCAAGGCCTTTTAAATATTGTTTCACGAGCTGGATTATTGCACAGGTAGCCCAGGAATGCCACTTATCCTTCCAAGTGCTTGCTCTGTGTCTAGTAAACTAATATTAATGTGTGAAGTGATGAGCTTATTTAAAATGGCTCACTTCTTGACATTGCTCGCTTTTACAGTTTTAATTCTGAAATGTTGATACAAGTTCATGTAGATGTTGTACAGTTGCTTTGCTGATTGCTTAACCAGTTAAGTATAGATATGGACTTGGACATGTTGTGTATCTTATTCCTGTTATTTCTGCCTATCGATTGTCACACACAGTTGTCTTGTTCTGGCCCTCTGGATCCACAGGTTTAACAAGCATTGGCAAAGGCAATAGGTCTGGCATTGTCCGCCAGCCTTTTGGCAGTTGATTTGTCATGGTTTTTGCAAACCTTGTTTGGTAAGCTGTTTGGCCCTCATCAGTCTAAAAACAAGCATTGGCATAGCCAATAGGTCTCGCCTTTGGGACCTTATAAGTGTTTAGCTATGAAACAGTTGCATAACTAAATACTTATAAGGTCCCAAAAGCGAGACCTATTGGCTATGCAAAGCGGCCGTGAAAGTGAATGTAATCGCGGTGCGGCGCGCGCGCCCGCGCACATGCACTGTAGCTCTAGGCTGGCCTGGTAGCACTTTTTGGAGCCCTCTCAATAAGTCTCGTCAGACCAGCGCATGCGCTGGGTCAGGCGAGACCTAAAAAAATGGCTACAAGTAAAAATGTTTTTTTGGTCTCAAGAAAGCATACAGTACCATAGCACTCCCTGGCACTGAAGGGAATTACTTTGTGAGTGGATGTGCTCTTGTGAACTCATAGTGAAGTCAGCCAATGGCTGAAGAGGTATAACACCTTAATGCACCCTAGAGTGAGTGGAAGAAAGATGTGATTGACACAACCATAGACTAATGGATGAAGTCTGCTGAAAAACAAAAAAAATCCACGTGGTGTGGCATTGGATGCCAGCTTCTTGCATTTGAGATAGAAGGCTTAAAATAAATAAAAGCAGCAAAGAAAGACGGGAAGAAAGAAAACGGGCAAGAAAAAAAAAGGCGGGATAAAAAATGTGACAAGAAAGACAGCAAGATAAAAAGAAACCGAGAAGGAAGGAAAGTAGTCTAGAAAAAAGGAAAGAAAGTTGCCAAGAAGGAAGGATAGAAAGAGGGAAAGCAAGATATGAGAGAAAGAAAGAAGGCTGGAAAAGAAGGAAAGAGAGAACCAAAACGAAAATAAAGAAAGAAGGCTAGAAAGAAAGAAAGGAATTAAAGAAAGCAGTAAGAAAGAAGTGAAATCAGAAAGGTTGCGTTACAGATTGGCATACCTCACTCAGAATCAGCCCAATGAGCTATCTCAGCAGCACGCAAAGGTCTCCCTGAATACACTATCATGAGCTGTCTACCTGGCTCATGAATGTTTATGTAATTGCACTCTTGATGAGTTATCTCACTGGCTTCAAAAGTATCAGTGACTATATTATAAATAACTGTCTTACCAGCATATGAAGATAACTGTAATTCCATGTTCAGATACTGAAGCACCCGTATATTTCTCAAATTGTTTCTAAGGGTCACATTCTAAAATATTGTTTACTGAAACCCAAATTACACCCAATCTATCTTTATATAAAAGTCTTAGAAGTGTGCTGCGAATCATACACTTCTACGTTTTCAGCTACGAAAAATACGGAAAATAAGCAAATTTCTCACTAGGGAAGCCCTGGTGCAGGTAGTATCAGCCCTGGTCATGTCCTACATCGATTATGCTAACTCCCTATACTTCGGCCTGCCTTCATACCTGATAAAGAGACTGCAACTTATGCAGAATCCGGCCTCAAGACTCCTTTATCGGCAGCCCCGATGGCAACATGCCTTCCCTCTCATGAAGAAGCTACATTGGCTCCCTGTACTCCAACGATGTACCTTTAAAATCGGCTGTCTTATCTTCAAATCGTTACATGACATATGCCCAGAATTAATCTCCAATATCATTCAGAGATGCACACCTACCCGCAATCTGCGATCAGCCCACACAAACCGGCTGGTCATCCTGTACTACAAATCTAAATGGTTAGGTGGCGGCAGATTCACTGTACTGTCTTCCCGCTTTTGGAATGCCCTGCCTCCTGACAACCAATCCTGCACAGATCTCCTCAGATTCAGGAAACTCCTTAAAACATGGCTGTTTACTCAGGCATATTATTAACCTCAAACATGAATGTTTACCCAGACATCTGATTATCCACCTAGGACTCCGGTCACTCCTATAGTTGGCGCCAAGAAACCAATCGGTGTTCGTGCGCTTTATAAATAATTTTAACATAACCGAACAACATACACTATAAAGGTTGTTTTTCTCCCTGTACCAAGTTGATTAAATAACCATTTTCGAACCCAAGTGCAGGATAAACATGTTATTCAGAATAGTCTGCCTATGAATTCACATCCTATGATGTTGAAACTTTTGGTTTATGTCTCATATTAAAATAGATAAGTTATATTTACACTTAATTGGGTGTATTGTAAAGAGGATAACTTAATACAGGATAGTTTCAAATGGGCATAAACTGGCATGTTGTGCATTTGCAACAGTGCTGTAAACTAGCAGCAGTCAAATAAACAAACTTACAACAGCATTAGCAGGGGACAGCAACTGATAAAGATGGAATCTGCCCTGTGCTTAAATCAAAAGCATCCAGCTATCAAATCATGCTCCAAACATAAAGGCAATGCTAAAGTAAATACAAAGTAAAAACAACAAGCATTGGCAAAGCCAGTAGGTCTCGCATATGTGAGACTATTGGCTTTGCCATTGTCTTTTGGCCATGTTGTACAGCAGCATGGCTAAACATTAGCGCTGTGGTTTAGAAAAGGTGACTTATTTAGGTGAGTGGAGTGGTGTAGAGTTGCGTAGAGTGGCATGGCGTACAGTGGAGTGGCAGAGTAGAGTGGAGGGGCACGGAGTAGAGTCGCTTAGAGTACAGTGGAGTGGCATACAATTGAGTGGTATAGAGTGAAATAGCGTAGAGTTAAATGGCAAAGAGTTGTACAGTTGTGGGTGCAAGTAACTAAAGTGTCAATAAAGACAGCAGGTATGGTGAAAGCAACATAAATAAAAAGCTGTGTGCTTGTGTTTAAAGTAGGAAAGCACATTGCACAACCGGGAATAAAACTGAAATACTTATAAGATTAAAAAAAGTGCTTCGCAAAAGAGGAAGAACACATGTACTTGGTCCATGCTGCAGGTAGGAATGGAAGAGAAGCTTAAGGGAGCTGAGCAATGCAAATGAGAGTGATAATGAAAACAACTAATGGTATTCTGTGGGCGGGTTGTAAGCCCACCGAATTGTAAACAATGTCTTGCAGCACAGTGCATCCACTATGTAGGCAAGACCTAAAAACACTGGTACTGAAAAGAACTAACTTTTGTGCGGACGTGTTCTGTTTGAAAGAGCAAAATGCTGTCACTCTCAGTGAAGTTAGCCAGTGGCTGAAATAGGCTGACCTATTGCCCCATGCTGTTCTGGGCGGAAGCAAAATGTGGATGACACAACAACACACCAATAACTGGAGAGGTGGCTGAAAGCAAAATGAAAAGGTGTATGCTAACACCTGCCCTTAAATGTGAAATAGGTGTGTCCAGAAAACCAGTGTGAATGAGTGAATACGACCTGCTATTCCATTTAATTTGGTTGACATTTACCTTTTGCTTATAAAAGTCATTATGTTAAATTTGAAGAAACCCTGCCTTACAATGTAGTAACATACTCCTGTGCGGCCACCATGTTACAGTTCACGATTACTAAATAAATACATATGTTTTCTTCAGGCTCCAAAAGAAGCCCTGGCTCAGAGCGTCTTGGCTGAGGTGCCCAATCAAGTCGTATCTTACTTCAATATGTACAAGCTCCGCCCACCCAAGGATCCCGCTGCCAAATAGGGAAGCTCGCGATGAGACACGCAAGAATGGCCCGTGTAATTCAAGTGATGGACGAATCCAAGATGTGCCCTGCAGTCTTCATGAACTCTAGCGTTTAATCTCGAGCCGATGTCGCCATATAACTACTTATGACGTAATATAGTAAAAGTAGACACTCAGGAGAACGTGCATTTCCACAGTGGATGATCAGTCATAACTACACAATCTTGTAGCTATTCCTATTGTAAATATTAGTAAAATAATTTCCTTTGTCCCTTCAGCGATGAAGAATAATATTAAATCAAAGCTAAAACTGTTGTAAAAGTAAATATATCAGTCAGTTGTTGTACAAAATATACATTTTATTAAATATGAAACGTGCAGCTCTGTATTGTAAATGCACAAGGCATGTTTTAAATGTCATTTTACAGTGTTTATAACATGTTTCTAAACATACGGGCAAGTTTTATTGAAAATAAAAATCACTAATTTGAGCTTCATTGCCTAGTTTCTGACATATGATGTATGTATTAACTGTTCCAGTAACTAGTTTTGTATTCATAGTATTTACAAGACAGAATGATTTGTTATATGTCCAGTAAGTCGTATCAGAAGTTTAATTCCACTTTCAGTCCACAGCATCTTTTTTTCAGTAGTCCATACTTGCAGGAACCTAAAACATGCCAGTCATTTGTGTACTGTGGGACACAATAATTTGTATTGAGTCAAGATAAACATATTGTACAATGTATAGTGCCCCCTAGTGATAGATGCATCCATGGAGACTACTGATTGTTAGAGAGATTGTTCCAGATTACTTTTTAAAATCCAAAAAGGCAAGCTGAAACCACAGAATTCTGTAAACATTATTCCCAGTAGTCACTGACATACCTTCCAGCTCTTGGGACAATTTCACCTCTTTCCAAAACCCACTGGATTTGCAGGCGACTCTAGAAAACTGCTTAAAGCTCCTCATCTTAACATCAACCGCATCCGTGGCACAGCATTTGCTGCCTGCTATAAAAAACAAAATTACACACATCAAGTAATTAAAAAGCAGTTTGAGACCGATTTTCCAGACCTAAAAAGGCAAGAGGTGTAGTTTGAGAAGAGACTGGAGAAAAGTTTCAGCCACTTCAATCACATACTGCTAAGAAGCCAATAATGTCAGGCACCACACGATTAGCTTCTTCAAGGGCAAAAAAAGGATCCCTGTATGTATATGCTATTTCTGTGGCACCAGAATCATCCAACCTGCTAACAAGACCAGTGACTGTTCAAAAATATTCCCTGCAGTGACAACCTGAAGAAATCCAGAAAAAAAAATCAAGAGCTACTGTGAAAACCTGCTCATCTCATTCAGTGGCAAGATGGAGACATTCAGGCTGGAATACTGGAAAGTAGGGGCACATCACACTTTGGCTTCATAGCACCTGCCAATAGCCAGACCACCATCTTCTACTCAGTGCTTACTCTTTGACAAGTCTTCTGAAGTACAAGAAAAATCAAAGACTCAAACCTCCTGAGTGAACCTTATCGACCATGAGAGAAGACGTCTACACGCTGGCACCCCCAGCACTTTATCTTTGTATGTTTGAATCATCACTCTTACATAAACTGGAAATCTCTGGTATATTAATATAGCTGTAATCAGTGCTAACATTCCCATTGGCCAAATAATAATGTTTGTTTAGAAGCATATTCCCCTTCCTGCAAACTACCCAAACCTCAGCCAGGTAGGTCAATCCACCTGACCTCACAGGAGTAATCTCTTCCCTTCATGCAGCCTTCTATCCCTTCTTTTCATTTAACTCATCTCACCAGGGTATGTTCTTGTATCTGTAAAGATTGACAAATCATAGTAGCACTACTAATAAAAAAGACTGCCGCAGGCCCCATGAACATTTCTAGAGACCCCTTTCCAACGAAGGATTATGGGGTTCTTGATCATTCGCAAAGTACAAGAACATATGAAGACAGACTACATTGTATGTTGTCCACCATTGTTGCTTCAGACAACGAAGGGGCACCAAATCAGTTTTTTCGACTTAAGGGTGTGTCTGATCACTAGAAGTACAGTCGGTGCAAATCCTCACTCTCCTTGATTTTTCTGTCCCTTATAATACAATAGACCGAAATATTTCACTGGGATGCTTGGAGAATAGGGCCGGAATTGCATGAGCCAGATTTGTTGAACAGATATAGTATTATTATAAATAGTCAATATTTACCAACTGTACAGAACCTGACCTACATGAGTGAGATGGAATGTGCAGGATTAAATGCTCAAAATGTGAATGAAACTTGCGAGATAGTCCAATAGTGATACATATAAATTAGATGCAAGATTAACTGTTTCATATAGTTATCACAAATAAGCTCGTATAAGCGAGAAGCAGTGGCACATCAATAGAGGAAGTGGAAGGTATTAACTTAGCTCACGAAGAAAATGTACTGATTGGACTATGGTCAGAATGATCTGGGACTTGAAAACATGTCCGGAAAGTGCTTCTTATATCCATCAATGCAGGTTTAGATTGTGAGAAGGTCAGAATGTACATCACATAAGTCTGTACAGTGGGTTGTAAGGATTAAGAGTATACGTCCCTTGAAATAAAGTGGCAAGCTGGTACACTTACCAGTGGAATATGAGAGGAGGCAAAAGGCTCACCAAAAATAGATTTTAATGTTGGCCAGTGTAAATAAATCAGGACATTCATATAAAATGCTAGCTTAGCATAAACAAGCGAACACTTATTTCTAGGTAGCAAAAGGGACGCTTTTACACATAAAGTGACCTCAGGATTGGCAAGGTTAGGAAGGACTGATAGAAGCAGCAATTATGAGTTATGTCTGTAGCCGGAAAGACTAGTCGCGGATATGGGCCAGGAAAAGCAAAGACCAATTACTCATTCATACATGATTAACCATATAATGCGTTCCTCACAGTGTTATTGCTTAGATGAAGCGCACAGTATGAGCAGTAGTATAGAAAAATATGCTCATAAGGATGTAAGATGTCTGCATTTGTGTGGAAGTCACCCAAAAACCACTCCCTCTGCTTGGCTGTTTCTGAAAAACCTAGGAGACTGCGGAATGTGGAATAAAGTATACAGATTCAATCAGAACATGAATAAGCATGAGGCTTTACATAGCAAGATGCTCTAGTCTGTTTTCAAAACACTGATGACAGACTGCCTAGTGCCAAAAATGGAGATCAACCATCTGTAGTGTTTTCAGTCTTTTTGATAACAGATTTGAATATTGTGCAGTCGCACCCCATGTGTAATGTAGCCACTACTGCCAACAAGCTTGGCTCAATGAAATGAACTTGAAGGACTCTGCTCTACATAAGTCTTCCACATTATGCCATCCATAGCTTTAAAACTCCTATCACACATTACCAAGAGTGCCCTACAGCAACTATTTCAAAATGAAGCCTTTAATCCAGGAAGAGATAATCTAAATGAGTATACAGGCCCTGCTTATGTCTTAACTTGATGGAAGCAATACTCAAATGGCCAACAAACCTGAAATGTGCCTGACTCCTGACAAGCTTCCTACTTGTTGCAGTAAGACTGGCCAAAGGGTTTTGGACATTCAGCACAATATCTTCAATGCTTAAAGAGCTCCACTGGCTGCACCTGCTGAATGCATCATCAAGACTTACTGCTTAATCTGTAAAGCTATCATCAACACCCTGCTACAGCTAGCTTCATGATCAAGATACCAGAAGGCCTAAGCAAGGCCTACCGCAGGTGCATCTACAGATTAGAATCCAGTATCTGAAGGATGGAAAATACTGGATACCAGGCCTTCTTCTGTTACTTGCCAATGATGTCTAACACAGTGTCAAGCACCAACTTTTCTAGCCTTGAGAAAACCATCCACTTCGCACAATGTCTAATATCTGTCCCATAGTCTGAGACAGAGGAGATAAGAAGTGTTTGGTAACAGATGGCCACTTTGTGTTTCCCCAGCAATATGTAAGAAAGAAAATATCAAAATACAACACCTTGCGCTAAAATAATAAAGATGGAGGTATGGATCCTTTGCTGAACAGACTGCAGTAGCAGACTTTAGCTGGATTCTCAAATGAGAGCTTTGTGAAAAAATTTGGAAGGTGAAAATATTGCATGGTAAATACTTTTAACTAAGTGCCAGTATTTTCGATGAATTTTTAAGAAAATGTATGTGCATGTGTCCTTTATCTGTAAAACAAACTAAAATAATTTAGGTTTATTTGTTAACAACACCTTTTCATGGCATACTAAGACATCCAAACAGCAAGCAATCCATAAACTTAAAAAAACATAGAACAGCTATTAAAATGTTGTTGTGTCAGCAAAGAGCGCAGTAGCTTTTATCTAACAAAAGGACTACTTGAGCCCATTCATCAAAACCTAATGGATGCGCAAATGGGAAAATGTAACCGTTTTCTATTTCTCGATTGCAAAATTTCATGACCTAAATGGGCAACTTATAAAAGCAATGGAAGTCCTTGAAAAACACAGGAAATCCAATTGCTGACCAAAGCCCACTTTCTCTGTACTATTACTTTTTTGAGGAACTGATAATACTGCTAAGGTTGACTAGATCTAAAAAGGAAAAACCGAGGCCCAGGTAAAAAAAACACCCCCAAACAGGGGTGTTTCCACAGATAATTTTGTGAAACATTTTTAGGACAATTTTATAATCAAATTAGAAGGGATGAAAATAGCAAATACCAAATTCGTCAGTTATTTGAAATCTAGAGTAACCAATGATTAATAAAAAAGTGTTAGATCTGGCAGCTTTTGGAGTGGCTCTTCCCCCAGAATTTGTGCCATCTGTCCTCCTGTCTGCTGAAATTAATTTTTGTTGGCTTTAGGACTCTGTGCACTTTCTTTTACCACTGCTAACCATTACTAAAATGCTTGTGCTCACTCCTAAAACATGCCAAAATTGGCTAACCGTCAATTGGCACATTTAATTTGAATACAAGTCCCTAGTAAAGCAGTACTGTATTTACCCAGGGCCTGTACATTAAATGCTGTTAGTGGGATGGAGCACTTATTGTGCCAACCACTTAAGTAGACCTAATACACTTATCTCAGGCTTGCCATTGCAGCCTGTGTGCATTTTTAAACTAGCAATTCGACCTGGCTAGATAAACCTTTTGCTAGACCTACACCTCCATTTTTAATACAAATGTCACCCCTAAGGTAGGCCCTCAGCAGCCCATAGGACAGGGTTCATTAAAATTAAAAGGTAGGACATGTTTTTTTGAAGTTTAGTGAAAAACTCCCAAATTCTCTTTTCACTGCTGAGAGGCCTACCTTTCCCACAGGATAACATTGGGTTACCTTTTACATTTAACATGTGCTAACCTTTGATTGGTAACAGATGGGAATATCCTGTTTGGTCTCAAAAGAATTGTAATGTAAATCCTCTTTAATGGTAAAGTAAGCTTTTAATTCACAATTCTGAAATTTTCACTTTTAGAAAGTTGGCATTTTTTGTCCTAACCATTTGATGCTGTGTCCTGACTCACATGACTGTGAATAGTGGGCAGCTGGCCTTTGTGTATTTCGCCCAGACAGAGACAAAGGGGGACTAGGTAGCAGGATGTGAGGGGTGGAGCTGTTCCCTGCCCCACTTACATTTCAAAGGGCTGTTCCCCGCACACTCCCAAAGAACTTAACACCAATATATATTGTCACCCTAGACCACTTGGAGCCTGGGCAGGCGAAGGAATGAAATTCCTAGAATCAGATTTTGGGTTAGTCTAGAGGTTACCGCCACTACAAAGACTAGCATCTGGTCTAAATATCAGACCAACTCTTCAGTTCACCCCGGGACCTGCAGAGGCACTCCAGAAGACTGCCTTATACTTTAGAAGACTGCCCTGCTGCTTGAGGCCTGCTTTGTACCTCAGAGGACTGCACTGCTGCTTGAAGCATACCTAGCTGCTTGAAACCTGCCTAGCTGCTTAATCCCAAGACTATCGGTATGACTCCAAGGGCTAGTAGGTTGGCCTCCTATGTGATCTACAGGGACATTTGAAGCTCCAAAGACCTTGAACCCTGTACCTGGTCTCTGCCTGGGGTGGATCCTGACCCCCTATAAATAACAGGTTAATTTAGTGACTTTTGTGGTTCATCCTAACAAGGATTGTGGTTACTGCTTGAAACTGTTTTTTATGCCCTCAATCAATAATAGGCCTGGGCAGTAAATTCCGTTCCGCTCGCGGACTTTGCGGAATTTCGCGTTCCGCGGAGAACGCGAAATTGCTCAAAAGTCTGCTTTCCGCGATTTCGCGAAATTTTTGCTTGTTCGCGTTCTCAAAATGCGTTTTCGCGAGATATTTCTCCCCGAGCACGCAAACAGCAATTGTGAACAGGAAAAAAGCATCGCGAACAAGCAATTCCACGTGTTCGCGGAATTTCATCGTGTTCGCGGAGATTTTTTACCGTTTCGCGGAGATTTGCGGAACGCAATTACGCAAATTCCGCCCACCCCTAATCAATAACCTCATTTCTTACACAAAGACTTTGAGAAATGGATTGGACTTCAGAGCGCTTCTCAACTTTTTATACCTCCAAAGACAGAAAGGCAGGTGGGACTGGATGGATGAACATTTAAGGTGTTCTTTTCTGTTAATGTTTTGTATAGCGCTCGATTATACGAAGGTGTCTTGGCACTGCCGTGCAAGGAGCTAGTTTCAAGAAAGTATAACTGCAGAGGGAGTGGCTAATGATTGAAAAGCCAAGTCTTCAAGGCCTTTATGAATTGAAGGAGGTTTTGTGATTTTTAAAGGTTAAGAGGTTAAGGGGAAGGGAGTTTCAAGTTTTTGCAGTGCTAGTCAAAAGAAACTTGGAACTGTCATATGTTTACCGTTCATGGAGCGAAATGATCTAGAAGCCCTATTACCATCTAAATTTCAGGATGAAATATTCTGGTTTTGTGCAGAGCCTTATAGGCAATGCTTAGGGCTTCAAAGGGGAGTCTTTTCCTTATGGGCCACCAGTGGAGTTTGCGTAATGCCATGGAAGCCCACTGGTGTTTGGGAAGACCAAACATAAGGTGTGCTGCTGCATTATGCAAGGTTTGGAGTTTTCTCAGTAATTTCGGTTGCATATTCACATAAAGTCCATTACAATAATCAGATTTGGACAAAATTAGTGCTGTGACCACAGATGTTTGAATATGAGCGGGAATATATGGAAGAATTCTTCTGATGATCTTTGTAAGGTAGAACACATCAAAGGCGATTTGGTTCACCTGATTTCCAAAAGTAAGTCACTTGTCAAATATGACCACAAGATTTCCTACTTTATCCACTGGTGTGGAAAGGGGGCCTAAGTTCTGTGGTCACCAATATGGGAACCAAAAGGTGATATTAACAAATATCAGAACCTTAGTTTTTCCTGAGTTAAGTCTTAGGCAGTTTTCACTGATCCATGCACTGATGTTCTTCATGCATTTACGGAATCGTTCAGCTGTCTGAGAATGATTACCTGACACCGATACTCAAATCATCGTATCGTCCACATACAACACTGAGAATCCAAAAGATTTGATCAGTTTGATTTTATTTGAAAAGTTTTATAGAGCGCGAGCAAGATCCTATAGATTACCAGAGCACTGTACATATAGGCAAAACCATAAAGGAATTTTAATAAACATATAGTGATCATACTAGGTATAACAAGTCAAAGCATTACATAGTTGAGAGGTTGATCCATGTTGTGTAGAAGAAGCAAAAGTTAGTTATGCGACTTCCGGTCTATAATTGCAGGAGTTTTTCAAGAATAGACCTTTGACTTGTTTTTTAATATGACGCTCGAAGGGTTAGCTCTGATTTCTGATGGAAGAGCGTTCCAAATTCTTGCAGCAAGACCGGAGACTGTGTTGAAAGCCGAGGAGAGATCAAGAAGTGTTAGTAAGCAAGGTTTGTTCTGGTCAAGTAATCTGGAGGTGCCATAGACTGTGTGTTAACGCAGTTTCAGTACTATGTCCGGATCTAAAACCCGATTGGAATTGGTCCAGGAGTTGAAACTTTTATATGGTTACAGCGTTGTGTGGGAATGTGTTTTTCTAGCAGTTTGGTTAAAGTCATGCTATTAGAAATACGGCAGAAGTTGTTAGGATCAGATAAGATTGCATTAGGTTTCTTAGGGATGGGAGTAACTTGGTCTTTTTTGAGGCGGTCAGAAATCAAGCCCTGCATGAGTGATTCATGGAGTATCTTTGACCAGAGAGGGAGCACAGAAGATCTAAGTTCTTTGGAGCACTTGGCAGGGAGAGGATCTTTGAAATGATTTGAAGGTTTAAGTGAAGTTAACGTTTTGAATAGTTCAGTATCGTCTGGTACTGAGAAGGAGTTCCACGATGCCTTGTTTTTTGGAGTATATTCCATATAGCCGAGGAGAGGGGAACTTATCAAGGGTACCAATGGAGAGAAAGTGGGGTGGGTCTGAAGCTGTGTAGTTGGTTAGGTGAGCTGCAGTTCTAGTTCAATTTTTCTTGTCTTTTCTCTGAAGTGTGTAGAGAACTCCTCATCGCTAGGGAATGAGTTCTAAGTGTTGAGTGCAGGTTAGTTGATTGGTTTTCTTGTTCTGTGACAATTGCGAAGAGTTTTTTCGGTCTGTTTTTAGCATTGTCTAGCTGTGATTTAAAGTGATTGGTTTTGGCGCAACGGATGTGTTTGTTCTACGCACTTCTTGTCATCCTCAACTGCATGAAATTAGTAATGGGAGGAGAGTGTCTCCATGATTTCTGTGCCACCCAAAGTTTGCATATTTCCTTGTTAGGGGAGCAGTTGAACCAGGGATTGGAGTGCTTGTTGGGAATCCTTTTGAGCTGTTTTGGCACAATTTTGTCGAGCAAATTCGTCATGGAGGAGATGTAAAGATCAGTGATGTCATCCAGATTTGACATATGATGGGGCGGAGAAAGAAGGTTATTGCTGATGTAGGTGAGATCATTAGCGTTGATGTTCCTCAAATCTCTTACCCATGGTTTGGTCTTAAGAGGTTGTCCCTGTCTGATCATCACATTTTCCATGATGAGAAAAGTGATAAGGTAGTGGTCTGACCAGTCACAATGTGATATGTCACCCAGTTGCATAACGTTGTCTTTGGCAATGATTAAATCAAGGGTGGCAACTTTTTTATGGGTAGGCCGGTCGCAGGATTGGGTGAAGTTTAGGTCTGAGTGGAAAGCCTTAAAGTGCACAGTTGGGGATAATGTACGTTGTTCCAGTGTAAATTCAAATCCCCAAGGAAGATGTGGTTATGGTGTTGCTCAGAGTTAGAGGAAATGGTCTCCATTAATAGTTCGACAAAGAGAAGATTATCACCTGGGGGGTGATAGATTGTGTGGAATGTACAGACTATTTTGTCCTTGTTACAGATGTCAATGCTCAGGTGTTCACAAGAGGACATCGGAGCAGTTTGTATATGTCTCAGGGTAAGAGTGGAGCGAAATATGCATGCTGTGCAGTCCCCACCTTTAACCTGTCTATCCAGTCTGATCATGTAATAATCGGGGGGGAACCAAGATGTACAGAATTGGTGAGGAGTCGTTGAGCCAAGTTTCAGTTAGTATCAATAGGTCCAGTTTGTGTAAGTATGAGGTCAGCAATATCGGCAGCATGTGTAATCGCTGACCTTCAGTTAAGAAGCATCGATTTGATTTGAGATTTAGTTACTATCGTTTCAAGGTGAGAAGTGGAGACAGGTAATACATTATATTTGTTCATAGTTCTGAGATTGATGCTGAGTTCGCTAAGTGGATTGGAGGGAATAGTTAGGATCTTGAATGACATGAGTGATGAATTTTTATGGGAGAAGTTTTACGATAGTAGAAGGGATTGAATGTCATCTTCCGTTAAATGGTCAGTTATCCTATTGGGCCTGGGTAGGTGGTTGGGATGTGGCCGTGATTACCAGTGTAGGCTCTAGTTTACCATGGATGAAGATCTATTTCGATTGTGTTTGACTATTGCGAGATGACAAGATTGGTTGGGTTTAGGGTGGTATTTATGCTCCAGAGTTTCTTCAACTTCATAGAGAAGTGTAACAGGTTCTGAATGCCCTCCTTCACTGATTGAAGATCTTGTTTTATGTCTGCCAGCTTATCATCAATAGACAGTGTGTTGAGAAGGGAGGGAGGGTGGGTGGTCTAGGGGAGGACAGTGCATGAGCGCTTTTAGAGGAGGGAGTGGTGGTATGCAATATGCATTACTCAGCAGTCAACAGGCAAGTAATATGCAATGTACTAGGGGAAGATAGTGCATGAGCATTTTTAGAGGGAGTGGTGGTATGCAATATGCATTTCTCAGCTGTCAGTGGGTAAGTAAGAGGTGACGAAATGGAAAGTGAGGGGTGGCCAGTGGGCGGTGCATTATAAGAGGAGAGAGGCAGTGGGGTAGGAAGAGGTGTATGCTTGGATTCAGTGATAGGTCTCTTATGCATAAGGGTGTAAGATGCCCGAGGGTTGGGGTGCAAGGTGTGTGAGTGAGGTGACGATTGGGGAGGAGGAAGAAGAGGTAGGGAAAGTAGTATGCGGATTTAACGCAGAGGAGAGGCTACGATTAGATGAGGTAGATGGTACAGAACTGTCTAAAGAATCTTTGAACCTCATAAAGAATTTATTAAACTGTTAAAGATTAAAGTCAGCTGCTTCAATAAGGATGTTTCCGTTGTTGATTATGGATATTGCGAGATCAGCCTTGAAATCTTGCGAGAGCATTATAGTTATTTGGAAACCATGAGGAGTTTTCCTTAAGGGTTTGGGATCGGAGTAAGAAGGTAAGGACTCTTCTTCATTTAGCTCTTTTCTTAGGGAAGAAGATTAGGTTGTTAACCATCACACCTTTTGAGGTGCTGTTTGAGTAAATCATGTTTGTAGTTATTAGCAGAGTTTTTTGATAGTTTATGGGGGTAAACAATCATAAATACATTGTGTCCCACCTGTGACAGCAGGTTTCTGTATGGGCAGGTATTATATTTTATTTATTTATTTATAGAGTTTTATATAACGCGAACGTGACCCAAGGGTATCCGAGCACTTCACAGTTACGTGAGGTACAATTTAAGAGTACAACGGGTATAGCAGCATTAATATATATATGATTCCGGTACATGTCTTAACAGTTAAAACAATAACAATTTTAGGATCTGTTTAGTGAACAAAGGTGTAACAGTATTACTATCCAAATGGTTCCGATGTGTACTTTCCGTATGTTTTACATCAATACTCCACAGTAGTACTGTACAGTTAAATAAGTTTTCGCAGCTAAACTGGGGATTTTATCTTTACATTCGTTGTTAATCTGTAGAGGTATCACCTACATTAGCGCTAGTTGGCACCAGTCTTTGGTTAGTTTTGGTGTCTTTGTGGTTATTTTGTGCACGATGTATCCATATCTGACCGGACTGTGCGACGTCCGGCTATTAATCACGATGCCGGTGATGCAGTCTTGCCTAGGGAAGGAACTTGCTCATTAGGAAGATCTTCGCTTCTCTCTTGAATGTTGCTGTGTTTTTCTAATGTTTGGAGGGAGTGAATTCCAGATTCTGGGGGCCGCTCCTGAGAATGCTCTGTCATACGTTTTCTTCTTCCGAAAGATGGGTTGTTTCAACAACAGCTCTCTGGCACTCCTGGCTGGTCTGCTTCCCCCTGATAGCTCAATCTTCTGGACTAGGTACCTTGGGGTTTTGTTGTGGACCGCTTTGTTGGTAATATATGTCAGCTTAAGTTGAATTCTGGCTTTGTATGGTAGCCAGTTTAATGCGTTCAGGTGTGGGGAGATATGGTCGTATTTTCTAGAACCTGTAATGAGTCTTGCGGCCGCATTGAGACAGGCTTTTAGTAGTGCTGTGGAAAGTTTTGATAGACCTGTTAGTGTTGTACATCCATATTCAATCCTTGAAATACCTAAGGACTGAACTGCCAATTTGTGGGCCGCCGTAGTAATGAGTGGTTTCACTTTTCTGATATAGATCAGATGAAACCTGCCACTTTTTGCCATTGATTTGATGTGGGCTTTCATGTCTAGGTTCTTATCAAGCGTGATTCCCAGTGATTTAGTCGAGTCAACTAGGGTAGGGGTGCAGTTTAGCGCTGTGATCAGTTTGGTCCATTCCTTCACATTTGTGGGGTTCTTAATTTAATAGGAATTCCGTTTTTTGTGCATTTAGCTTCAGATGATTGCTAGTTAACCATTGTAGTGACACTTTTAAGGCCTCATTCATTGTCTTGATGTCTTCCAGTGACGCGATCTTGATGTAGATCTGAGTGTCATCTGCGTATGTTTGCGTCTCAGAGAATTTCTGTAAGGGGTTCGACATATAGGTTGAATAGTGATGGAGAAAATGTTGATTCTTGAGGGACTCCAATCGAATTCAGGCATGATGGGGAAAGCGTCTGGTTGACCAGGAATCTTTGTGTTCTGTTCTGAAGGAAGGATTCAAACCATTTCAGAACATTTCCAGTTAGTCCCATCCTGTCTTGAAGCCGGGCTAGCAATTTTTAATGATTTACCGTGTCAAATACAGACGACAGGTCAAGAAGGACTAGTAGACATGTTTGATTGTGATCTACAGCCTGTAGTGCATCATCCACTATATGTAAGATTGCTGTTTCCGTACTGTTGCCTGGTCTGAATCCCGATTGGCAGTCGTCCAGCAGATTGAAATTAGTGATGTGGTTGCTCAGTTGATTTTGCACACATTTTTCAATTAGTTTGGCAAGTAATGGAATATTGGTTACTAGGCGAAAGTTATTTTGGTCTGCTGGGTCCGCTGTAGGTTTTTTGATGATGGAGAGGACTTTACCTGTTTTTAGGCACTCTGGTAGGACCCCTTGAGATAGTGAGGCATTCATTATTTTTGTCCATATTGGGATGACAATATGGTTGATTCTTTTTAGGCATTTAGAGGGGAGGGGGTAATTGTAGTGGTTATTTGGTTTGATATCTGAGAGTGTTTTGGCTATGGTATTCTGGTCATATACCTTGAAGGTCGACCATTGTGCTTTATTTTTTTCGACCTATCATGATCACTTTTTGTGGTAGTAGCGTTCTGTGGTGGTAGTTGGCTAGAGAGGTTGTCGGCTGCTATCCTGAGCTCTTTCAAGCGTGTTGGCCTAGTCTGTGAAGAATGTTGAGAATTCCTCGAGGCTCAGTTGTTTTAGTTGCTTCTTGGGCAGATTTGGCCAACTTATTGGATTGTTGCTTTAACATCTCAAAGAGTTTCCGTGGTCTGTTTTTGGCGTTATCCAATTCCGATCTAAAAAAATTATTTTTGGAATTGAGAACACTCTTGTTGTACCCGTTTCTGATTTTTCGGAGAGTTTTTAGCTGGGGGGATGATGGGTGCTGTCTCCATTTTCTTTCTGCAAGTCTCAGCTTCCGCCTGTCTTCATTCAGTGTCCCATTAAACCATGGATTTTTATCTTTCCCTGAGACTCTTTTCAGTTTTAGTGGCATGGTGGAGTTTGCTATATTTGTCATTGACGTAGTGTAGGATGGGTTAGCCACTCCCTATGTACAACGCTAAGTTAGCATAACCTCGTGGGCTGTTAGAAAGCCAGCTTGCCGCTTCTGCTGCTTTTGCACGCGACACTGTTGTTACATGTTATTCATTCGAGAACTGCTGACTCGACTTTGCTTCACATGAGAACCGTCTGTTGTTTAAACATCCTTAACAGTGAATAGTGACCTTGGTCTGTACACCGTGTGAGGAACGAGTCTAGGTCACTAGACGGTGCAGGTTGTTGTGTTCAGGTTGATCGTACTACTTCTTAGCCATAAACATGCATACAGCTGCCAATACCTGAAAGACGAGTCCTTTAATATTGCAGAGCAGCCTGTTTTTAGATTCATTCGAAACGAAGAGCTGTTGCAGGAGAAAGCCTTGCTGATCCTGTGATGTGATTTCACTAAGCTGATCCATAAGGTATGGGGTCCCCCATGCAAGCCTATGAGACCTTCTATTAGTCTAATAATAAACTATTAGTTGCTAGAGAAAGGAGGGTGGGTGCTATCCACTGTCATTATTATTATGATTGCTCCTTTCATTTTCTATGGTATTGTAACAATGCTGATGGTTTTGATCTTAACCATTTGTCTGCTTGTGTTAGCCAAAGTACTGCATCTTAGGACGGGAGGTTTATAAAATAAACTCTTTAAACTTTACAGTGTCTTTGTTATTCTGTTGTGGACTGATATATAGATACAAACAGGTATTTCGGATTCGTACCACTCCTGAGAATATCTAAGTCGCTTGTTCTGGGTTGTCTATACATTGGGACCGCCGAGCTAAATCTCGGATAACGAATGGGACACTAAGCTAGTCGGATAGGGGTTCTTGGTTCTGAGGGGAGTTTCTGGTACACCACAATTCTCTGAGGTCCTGGTTTCCTGCGCATAGTTCTGTGCATAAGCAGAATCCCCGCAACATGGCGCACCTAACGTTTGGTCTTTTGATCTGAAACGCCTTAGTAGTGCTTTTATTAGTCCACAATGCCCTCACTCTGGTTTCCGGACAATGGGAGTGACGGCTTAACCTACCTAGGTTTCGACTAAAGGTTCTTTCAAGCTTGATAATTAAAAAGGTTTTCTTTTTCTGAACCCCAGTGCTACTGTAGAACTAGTTGTTGATCTTCAGTGTGTCCCAATGGCGGTTAATGTTGCCGCACATAGTCGGGTTCCCCTGACCGCACATCTACGGGTCTATGGGGTACCTGATGATGGGCTGGCTGTTATTTTTGTGGTAGGGGCTGATGCGGCGTTCCCGTATGAGTTGTTTTACTCTTGGGTGACGTTCGATGCAGTGGATGCGAACGATAATCTGTTCCACGAATATACTGCCACAGCGATGCCTGCAGCCTATGCCCCTTATCGGACACTTGAAATTCCTCTCACTGCCTGGCAGCATACCATTTGGTTTAATGGCGCCCTTCCCCATGTGGTGGCACCGGCGAGAATGGGCCCGTTGTCTATTGCAGGGGCCACATGGCCGGTGCTGGCCGGTTATACCCCCCATCCCCGCTACATGACTGTGGCGGTGGCGGAGTTGCCTGATTACGGTCCATAGGGCATTAGTGCAGTACGTGTCTCGCAATGTACAGGTGGGGGCACCTGTAGTTGCGGGCCACATGACTGACCATCACGCGGTGGTCATCAGTCCTGTTATGGTTAATGCGGTTGTCGGCAAGCGCCCCCAGAATAGGGATCAATTTCCTTACAGGCTTGCTGAAAAATTTGATCAATTAGAAGCCGTGTTTCCACATACTTCTCCTGTGGATAAGCACAGGATACTCACTATTACTTTGCCGAAGGACCTGGTCCCGGATATTGTCGACTGTGACAATTGAGGCAAGGTCTTTGCTGCGACCTATGCGAAGTGCTATGGCACTCCGTCTATGTCCGTACTACCCTCTGTCATCAAGAAGGTCCAGGACAATCATGGTGCAGAGGCGGCCATCGAGTTGGGAATGAGGCTTGTCGACAGCTTCGATGTAGTTTGTTCCATGGTAATGGGCAACCTCAAAGGAGATGCCATGCAGTTCCAAGTGTGCAATATGTTGGCACTTGTGGATCGGGGCGACAGGCCAAAGGAATTCGCTAAAATTATTGCGAAAGCCTACAGAATGGTGGGTCGTAGCGCCTTGGGTGTGAAACCCGCCGTGATCATTCCTACTGTAGTACAGCAGCCTAAAGTGAGTTCGTCTACCAAAGACGAAAAGCCCGACTTTCCAAAACAAAGTTGGCGAGCCAAGAAACAGGGGAAGCAGCAAGACAAACGGAGGTCTCGTTCTGCGTCGCCAGTACATATACAAACTGAACGCACTTATGATTTGCGCGATCGTTCTAATATTAAGTCACCTGATAGGTTTCAGGTTCCTGAACAACGCTCTCCTCGTTCTTCACAGGAAACATCGGCTTTTCAATCCGGTGGCGGAGATCGTGGGAAAGGAAGGGGTGCTCAGGGTCGTGAGCAGCCCCGTCAGACTGAAAGTAAAAGCAAGCAGGACGAGTCTGCACGTCAAAGACCCCCGTTTCAGAAGAAGAAAGTTGCTGCTATGACTGCGAGATTTGCCTCAGATGGTACGGACACAGCTTCTGAACCAGACATGGGCGCTAACGCTGCTAGACAGCGCGGCGGAAGTTACAGTAGTGCGACAAGCGCTGCGTCCATATCTGGCGGCGACAGCAACTGATACATTTGTAGGTGTTGAAACTGCTGATACTCGCGTATCGCCCCCTGAAAGAATGTTTAAAATTGTCCTTAACATTGAGGGTGACATCCAACGTAAAATTAAAGTTGTATTTTGGGATAATCTAACCTCCACCTATGATATTCTGTTGGCGGAGGCAGATAGGCCCCCGGCTTTCGTTTTAGATGCTCCTAGAGGGGAGGTAGCGATCCTCCCGTCCTTTGGGCACACAGTGCCAACGGAACATTCTAACAGGTTAGCCGGGGAGTGGGCGCAGGTGCTCGCGCCTGCGTTGTATCGTACTCAAGTTCGCCACCCGAAAACACCACCAACTGATCCACGCCACCAAGAAAACTGCATTCAAGGAACGACTGGACAACAACGCACACAACAGCAAGGAACTCTTCAACATCGTTAAAGAGCTCTCCAACCCCAACGCCGGAAACAACGACATCACCCCTTCGCAAGACCTCTGCAACTCCCTCGCCTCCTACTTCCACAACAAGATCGCGGACATACACAACAGCTTCAGCACTCAACCGACGAACGCCATGACCGAACCACCACCGCCCCCCACCACCACCCTCCGCGCCTGGACTCCGATCAGCACCGAAGACACCGTCCGCACGATGAACTCCATCCACTCCGGATCTCCAACCGACCCCTGCCCTCACCACGTCTTCAACAAGGCCGATGCTGTCATCGCACCCCACCTGCGGGACATCATCAACACCTCCTTCGACACCGCCACCTTCCCGGGGAGCTGGAAGCACGCCGAACTCAGCGCCCTACTCAAGAAGCCATCGGCCAACCCGACCGACCTCAAGAACTACCGCCCCATCTCGCTGCTCCCGTTTCCTGCAAAAGTCATCGAGAAGACCGTCAACAAGCAGCTGGCCGCCTTCCTCGAGACGAACGGATCCCTCGACCCCTCGCAGTCTGGCTTCCGGGCAAACCACAGCACCGAGACCGCCCTGATCGCAGCCACCGATGACATCCGAGCGCTGCTCGACAACGGAGAAACAGCGGCCCTCATCCTCCTCGACCTCTCCGCGGCCTTCGACACTGTCTGCCACCGTACCCTAGTACAACGTCTCAGCAACGTCGGAGTCCAGGAGAAGGCACTGGAGTGGATCATCTCCTTCCTCGCCGGAAGGACACAGAGTCCGTCTCCCTCCGTTCAGATCTGAAGCCACTGAAGTCATCTGCAGCGTCCCTCAAGGCTCCTCGCTCAGTCCAACCCTCTTCAACGTCTACATGAGCCCCCTCGCAGACATCGCACGCCAGCACAACCTCAACATCATCTCATATGCCGACGACACCCAGCTGATCCTCTCCCTCACCAACGAACCCGCCACCGCCACCGCCAGAGCCAACCTTCACGAAGGGATGAAAGAGGTAGCCGAATGGATGAACAGCCGCCTGAAACTGAACTCGGACAAGACGGAAGTCCTCATCCTGGGATCCTCACCCGCCGCTTGGGACGACTCCTGGTGGCCCCCCGCCCTAGGCAGCGCACCCAAACCAACAGACCACGCACGCAACCTGGGCTTCATCCTGGACTCCTCCCTCTCCATGACCAGACAAGTCAACGCCGTCTCCTCGTCGAGCTTCAACATCCTGCACATGCTACGTAAGATCTTCCGGTGGATCCCCACCGAGGCCAGGAAGACGGTCACCCAGGCCCTCGTCACCAGCCGTCTGGACTACGGCAACTCCCTCTACGCCGGAACCACCGCCAAACTCCAGAAGAGACTCCAGCGGATCCAGAACGCCTCAGCACGACTCATCCTGGACATCCCCCGTCGCAGCCACATCTCCGGACACCTGAGAGACCTGCACTGGCTCCCAGTCAACAAGAGAATCACCTTCCGTCTCCTCACCCACGCACACAAAGCCCTACACAACCAAGGCCCAGGATACCTCAACAGCCGCCTCAACTTCTACGCTCCCAAACGCCAGCTTCGATCGACCAGCCACGCCCTCGCCGCCATCCCCCGCATCCGAAGAGCCACCACAGGGGGACGGTCCTTCTCCTACCTCGCCGCCAAGACATGGAACTCCCTCCCCACCCACCTCCGCCTGACCCAGGACCACCTCGCCTTCAGGAAGCAACTCAAGACCTGGCTGTTCGAGCAGTAGCGGACCCCCCTCCCCCAGCGCCTTGAGACCCTCTGGGTGAGTAGCGCGCTATATAAATGCGATGATTGATTGATTGATTGATTGAAGTAGGCTGGGATAAATTTTCTCCCAACCATACGATTCCGTTGCGATCAGAACCCCAGCCACAACCCCAATATCCCATGCGTCGCGAGGCTAGATCTCACGTCGCGGCTATCCTTGAACAATTGGAATATCAGGGAGTAATTGAGACATGTGTGTCACCCATGAATAATCCTTTATTCACTGTGACGAAGCCTGACGGATCGTACCGCCTAGTTTTGGATTACCGGCACTTAAATTCGCACTGCCGGACATGCGCGGTACAAAATACTCACAGTTCGGCTCTCGTCGATAGTCTCGTACGAAAACGGTTTAAAACCACACTTGACATCTCCAATGGCTTTTATAGCCATAATCTGTCCCCTCATAGCTATGAGTGGACGGCGTTTACCTCGGGTGGCAAACAAAAGAAGTTCAAAAGGCTCCCGATGGGCTATAAAAATAGTCCCGGGGTCTTTGCTGCTCGTGTGGTCTCTCTCTTGGGGATGGTCGACCCGGAAGCATACTCGTATGTCGATGACATCTACCTTACAGACGACGAGTTACTTCGTCACCTTGCTCGCGTGGATAACATAATTACTATGTTTGCTGACTTCGGTTACAAGTTTAACTTTGCGAAGTCCCACATTGCCGAGTTCACAGTGTTGTTCTTGGGGTACGAACTCAATAATGAGGGTCGAGGCTTGGCTCCGCAGTTCCTTGAGAAATGCGCACGCCTTAGTACTCCGACGACACTGAAGAAATTACAATCTTTGCTGGGTTTTCTGAATTTCGGTCGTACCTATTGCCTTGGTACAACCTACTTTTACCAAATCTTGCTGGCTGCCTGAGCATTCTGCTGCATTGCAATCTTTGCAGTGTGATCTACTTGCTTCGAAATTCTTACAAACTCGTGATAACCACACTAATCTGGTCATTAGAATCGTACCGGGTGCAGTTGGTTTCACCTACTTGACGTTCAATGAGGGCAACACCGTCCCCATTGCATACAAATCTCATCTGTACACTTCGGCTGAGCTGCGCTTTTCCGCTGTCGAAAAAGTACTGACAGCAGTTCAGATGGCGATCCTGAAAGAGAGAGCGCTATCACAGGGAAAGCACATGCTGGTGGTAACACCGTACCCTGCCCTTGAGGCGGTTACTAAAGCCAGTGTACCGAATTCTAAAGCTTTGCATCCAAGGTGGATACAATGGGCAACCTCCTTGACCTCGCCTGACGTCACATATATCTTTGACGCGGCATTACAGACACAGGAGTTCTTGGAGTATGAATTTGTTCATCCGGCTCCTCTGACTTTGCGCCCGCTCGAGGAGTACCATTGTGTCATTTACACTGATGGGTCTGCGCAACCCGCTACTGGATCAAAGCACGCCTATTCAGCAGCCTGCGCAATTGTGGTGGGTACTTTCGTGAACGGAGAGTTCCAATCTGATGTCGTGCATACGCAGTCATTGGGTGATTGTACCGCCCAGTTAGCAGAACTGAAGGCTCTGGTGCTTGCACTGGAGTTTGCTGATCCTCGAGTCACCACTCTTATAGTGAGTGACTCGTACTATTGTGTTCAATCATACAACGAAAATCTACACTTTTGGAGTCACAATGACTTTCGTGATTCGAAGGGTAGCACAGTAAAGCACAAAACGCTTTGGGTTCGAGTGGCAGAACTTAAGGAAAGTTTGCCCCTCGTGAATGTAATTCACACTCTTGGTCACCAACGAGTTGGTGTCCATGCTGTCGGTAACAGTTTGGCTGACGAGGCAGCAAAAACCGCAGTGGCGACATATTTAGTAGCAGCAGTTACAAGATCCAAAACTAAGATTGATGATGACATCTTGGCAGCTATTGCTGCGTCCGAGACAGGGACAGGCTTTCCAAAAGGTTTCCCTTCTCGCTACCATTATCGCTTAAGTCCTGATAACGTCCCGTTAGTGAGGATTAACGACGTTGGTGACAGATTGATTCCCAACGCGGACTGCAGACCATCTCTGATTACAGCTGCCCACGAAGGTGTTGCGTCTGCGCATGCCGGCGTTTCTGCTACTGTATCTCTGTTGCCGCAACGTTACTGGTGGTACGGTTTGTATAAACAAGTGCGAGCTTATGTCCTTTTATGTGACATTTGTCAGCAGATTAAACCTTCTTCTGCCGCGCGTCCACCACAAACGCAGCTGTATATATCTAATCAACCACTTGCGTGTGTTTATTTAGATCACTGCGGTCCTTTTTCTTCTGATACTGCGTACAAGTATATCTTGGTTGCAGTGGATTCGTGCACACGTTTTCTGTGGGTATGGCCGCAAAGGAGTGCTGATGCCCGGACTGTCATCAAGGATTTGCGTGTCTTTGTTGGGAGTTTTGCATGTGGTACCCTTCATTCTGACCAGGGCCCTGCGTTTGCCTCTTGGGCGTACAAAGAAGCCATGAGAAGTTTGGGGGTCCAAGTCAAATTTTCATCTCCATACCGGCCTGAGGGCAATAGTGTTGTGGAGCGAATGAACCGTGACCTAAAGCAGTCTTTGACAGCACGGGTTTTAGGTACAGGCCGAGGCTGGCTCACCCATTTGTATGACGTACAACGTGCACTTAATAATCTCCCTAGAAGGTCTCTGGGTGGGCGGACCCCATACATGATGTTCTTTGGAGTGCGAATGTTTGTCCCGGACCTTGAGGGTCTAGACATGGCGGCGGCTGCCGCGCCTTTTGACCTAGATGATCACTGTGCTGTATTGCAGACTCTTCAAGAAGCCAGAAACACTCTAGCGAAGGAACATGTACCCTCTACATTCGAAGCTGAGCTCCAGATTCCGGTAGTCGGCTGGCTACCTCGAGTTGGTGACCTGGTCCGTGAGAAGGTGGAGAACAAGAAGGAGTTTGGCCCCTCTTATCGTGCACCGGTCCCGGTGCTTGGTGTCCAGGGTACACGTACAGTTATTTTACCTCCACTTCCTGGTCGCAAGGATAACAGGTACATCTCGATTGACAATGTCAAGCTACAGCGGGTGGCCGATACTCCATAGTATGACACCGTCAGTCTCTTGCCCTTCTATTCTGCGAAATTCTGTTGTGATGCCGCCCTCGAACATCATGCCTGAGATTGCCGTTGAGATGCATGCAGTTACTGCTCCTTCTATGCCGCCTACTGCTGGTGGTTTGCCTGACGATCCAGAGTATGCTTATCCTGCAGGTGTCCCGTTGCCTCTATTACATTCAACAGCGATTAACCAGTCACATTCTTCCTTTGACACTGAATCAATGACTTCCACTGCCTCTTCCAAAATTTCTACATTTTTTGCCTGGTTCAAGAGACATTTTTTGGTGGCACCATGGACTTACATCTGGCTGGTGCTAATATGTATTTTTTTGTTCATGTCAATTGGCTTTGTGGTAGTGTTTTTTAAAATTATCAATGGACACTACCTGGATGAACGATCTGCGATTAGATTAATTGATGGAACTTTGGCCCCCCATTCCTCTTCACACATTATGAAAAGGGACCAGACTTTTGTGAACATTACAGCCTGGCCTGTGCGTGATGGGATCGCTTGGGATGCTGTTAAATTTCAAATTCACGGACCTACTGAAGTGATTAATGTGCCTAATGTCTTTCGTGTTTCTATGGGTGATGTAGTTAAACAGAACATCCGATCGGATGATTGGGATGTACAAGCAATAGAGGCACTGTTTTCTGATCTGAAATATAATGCTGCATTTGATGCTGAAGATTTGTATTTGAATACTGCAAATTATGGTGAACAATTTTGCTATCAACATTATGGCACACATTTCCTACACAGAGCAAATACATTTCGTAATTTTGTTAATTACACACAATGGGAACACTGTCCGGCCCCTTTATCTGGCAGCTCTGCCACGTTAGTGAAAACGTTCACCTATTGTCTAATCCGACCTCTTTTTATTTTAAGGTGGCGGCTGAAACTGCCTCTAAGGTTAGATTGACACATACCAAATTGTTATATTCCAAGTCCTTTATGGATGAATTGGCTATCGGAGGTTATGACCTATGGAAAGCTACTATCGATCTTAAATCGGTTTGGGGTACTAAACCATGGCAGGTTCAGGGAACAGAAGCTTTGCATCGCGCCTGTCTTATCCCAAACCACATTTTGTTTTTGAATTCATCTATTTTTCAGACCACCTGTTTTGGATTGGCTATATCTAAAAAATTGAATTCCCCCTCGATCCCGGATCTGGGTGCTTATCCCGGCTGGGGTAATCACACAGATCTTTCCCTTACTAGGTTGCAGTCCCTCATTTCCAACACCACCTTTAATATTTCTGCATTGAATCCTGATGGGTGGTTGGTATGGCAAACTGGTTCAGATTCCTGTCAACGTCGATTTTTAGCCTTAGCACCTGGGTATACTCAGGTCAGGGTGGATCCTCGTTTTGAATCATCACACACTGTAACTACCTACTCTGTGGGTAAGTTATGCCAGTCATGGCTGCAACATTCCACATTAGCATCTGTTAAACTTCATTTATCACGTTTGAACGACAAAATAGATCTGAATGATTTTATTAAGGTGAAAACCAATGTATTAGTTGATTAGAATACTATTTAATGATTGAATAATTGAAAAAATCAGGAAGGAACAATATTAAGAAATATAAAGAATGAGAAATAAAAACAAATAATATAAATTAATTTGTTGTACTACAACATTTATTTGTTTATATTATGTAATATTACTCCGCTCCTTTCCATTATAATTAAAAAATGTTATTAAGGGTCCCGCGACAGGCAGGACCAAAAGATGGGTATATGCTATTTACAACGAAGTCTGGAAAATGTCGCAAATTGAAGCTGCGTCCAGATTACGTGCTATTGACCAAGCCAATATGGAAAAAGTATTGGCTGTGATAGATAATAGTATAAATACCTTGTCTTCTAGAATTTATACTTTAGATAATATTGTTTCATCTGTTGTAGACATTGTGCAGGATGATTTGTCTGTATTGTATCATGGCCAGAATCAGTTGCGTTCTGTTATGCAGTTTGCATGGACTTTACAAACGTTAAAGGCAGGGAAGGTCCCATGGGATTACATGAATGTTTCATCTTTGTTCCTCCCTTTTAATTTAACTGCAAAACAACAGTTTATGTCCATGAAAGATGCTACTTATTTATTACTGCACATTGAGAAATTGGAACCGTTACCTTTCTCTATTGCTGAGTTAAATTCAGCCGTGTGGCTTATCCACGGATTGATCACTTTACCTTTCCCGCTTTTTCAGTTTAGTTTGTGCATGAAACATTATGCTCTTGGCAGATATGAACTGCTTGGCACTGCTTTCCTGCACGAAGTTTGGTCGCTCCCTTTCACATATAGATGCATGCGGGAGGGTAAGGAGGTTTATTTGAAAGGTGAGGAGTGTACATCTGCCCCTGATCATTCTGTAGTGTGTAGACACATACAATTACATGGTGCTTGCAATGTTCACGCTCCTAATTTGGCTTGCGTACTGAAAGGTATCCCAGTGCCAGTTATAACCCCTTCGTTTACGCTGCTTGCTAACGGTAGTTATTTGCTTTTAAATAATGAAGATTGCTGCGGGATGCTAAAAGGAATACCTTACATAGTTACTGTTTCACAGCGTGTAGTTTGCTGTAATAATGTCCTTTTCCCGCCCCCGCACGGTCGGCTCGATGTGTCTATCTGGCCTTCGATTCCAACCTTGAAAGCAGAGTTCAACAAGATGAGCAGAATAAGGGCTCTTTTGTCTCAAAAGGAGGTCGCTTTGACTTCGTCCCGTGAAACCTTTCTTCTTCACGTGGCAAACAATCGCACGGAGGTGCAGGCGCTTTTGCATACTGACCTCCCCTTGCATTTGGAACATTGATACAGACTATCTTTAATGCCTCGTCTACCACTGGCATAGTTCATTTTTTTTAAATTGTGGGCTCCGGCCTCGTGACCTCTTTTCAAACTATTTTTGGTGTGATCCCGGCATTTTTTCATTCTATTTTTTCCAGCGTCTTCGGAGGTCTCCCTTTGCTTCTTGCCCTTATAGCTGGGATACTTCTATTGGTTTGCGTGATACGCAATGGCTGCGCAACTTGCGTACCGAGACAACATGCCCTGGCTGTTACATCTGCGTAACCGGATGCTTGAATACTATGGCACCTTGCCCCTGGCGACCTTAAGCGTCGCATATGGATTATCTTTCCGGTTTCCGTTCTTTACTTGCGTGCAACTAGTCTTTCACTGCCTGGATTGTCCTTTCCAATGGGCTCTGGATTCGTGCTTGACAAACTCGGTGTCACCTGCCCCGGATTTTGATCAACTAATGGGCCCCTTAGTGGCTCATGAGTTTACATGTTCTGGTGTTGGGTTTATGTCCTTGGGTGCGGCACATGGAGTCCTTGGTAATTGGGCCATCGGAGAGGCGGCGATTGACTTCCTGGAACGGAGTTATATCGAGGAACCTGCCTGTTGTCCTCGTGTGGTGCTGGAAGCTCCAATTGTGTATGAACACGTGTGTTCTTTTCCCTTGATGAATTGGATGGCGGATAACTTTGCGGAACGCTCCAATGATTTCCTCTTGGAGGCTGTTGCAACTTATTGTGCCTATACCTTGATGGATTGACTCTTTATCTTGGTACATCCAACGATGTCATTTTTTTTTTTTCTCTACATTTGTTTTTATGGTTTTTTTCCCCCTACAGACATCGTTTCTCTGCTTAACATTTTTTTTTCTTTTTTTCGAACTTTACACTTACCTTATATGGACTTATAGTTCATGCCCTTGGTTCCGTTCTTGCTGACTTGAACTCTGCGTTCTTGATAAGTGCGCCCCTAGTGGTTAGTAGTCCGATCAAGGGGCGGTGTAGGATGAGTTAGCCACTCCCTATGTACAACGCTAAGTTAGCATAACCTTGTGGGCTGTTAGAAAGCCAGCTTGCCGCTTCTGCTGCTTTTGCACGCGACACTGTTGTTACATGTTATTCATTCGAGAACTGCTGACTCGACTTTGCTTCACATGAGAACCGTCTGTTGTTTAAACATCCTTAACAGTGAATAGTGACCTTGGTCTGTACACCGTGTGAGGAACGAGTCTGGGTCACTAGACGGTGCAGGTTGTTGTGTTCAGGTTGATCGTACCACTTCTTAGCCATAACATGCATACAGCTGCCAATACCTCAAAGACGAGTCCTTTAATATTGCAGAGCAGCCTGTTTTTAGATTCATTCAAAACGAAGAGCTGTTGCAGGAGAGAGCCTTGCTGATCCTGTGATGTGATTTCACTAAGCTGATCCATAAGGTATGGGGTCCCCCATCCAAGCCTATGAGACCTTCTATTAGTCTAATAATAAACTATTAGTTGCTAGAGAAAGGAGGGTGGGTGCTATCCACTGTCATTAATATTATGATTGCTCCTTTCATTTCCTATGGTATTGTAACAATGCTGATGGTTTTGATCTTAACCATTTGTCTGCTTGTGTTATCCAAAGTACTGCATCTTAGGACGCTAGGTTTATAAAATAAACTCTTTAAACTTTACCGTGTCTTTGTTATTCTGTTGTGGACTGATATATAGATACAAACAGGTATTTCGGATTCCTACCACTCCTGAGAATATCTAAGTCGCTTGTTCTGGGTTGTCTATACATTGGGACCGCTGAGCTAAATCTCGGATAACGAATGGGACACTAAGCTAGTCGGATAGGGGTTCTTGGTTCTGAGGGGAGTTTCTGGTACACCACAATTCTCTGAGGTCCTGTTTTCCTGCGCATAGTTCTGTGCATAAGCAGAATCCCCGCAACAGTAGTGTAGTGTAGTGATCAGTGAGTTCGTTAACGTTCAGCAAGTTGTTAGGCGGATTTAGATCCTTCTCACATCTTGCTACTATTTGCTCAATACTGGGGTCTTTGGTGTCCCGTGTCCACTTTTTATGTTCGACAGGTTGCGTGGTCTTGTTCTTTTTTATGGTGGGTATCAGGAAGGTTATGGCATGGTGATCTGACCAATCGCAAGGAACAATTGAGTGGATTGTAACTCTCGAGATTATCCAGTCTAAGATTGCCCCTTTCGAGTGTGTTGGCTGTGTGCAGGCTTGAGTAAGTCTAAGGTCTGTTAAAAAGTCTTTAAGTACATTGACCTGTTTGTCATTATTGTCGTCCCAGTGTAAATTAAAGTCACCTAAGAATATGTTGTAAGTGTGAGAGTTAGCCATGATGATCTCCATTAGCTGCTCTATGAAAGGGGCATTATTGCCTGGTGGGTGGTAGAGCGCATGCAAGTTGCACCTTTTGATTATCTGTATTTCTTATACCAAGACCAAGGTTGTCACAGGATTCAAGAGGGTCGGATTGTATTTGGCTGACCTCGATATCAGATCGGTGTATGCAGGCTATACCGCCTACTGTCTTTTTTAGTCTGTCTAATCTCACGATGTTATAATGAGGAGGCACCAGTAGATCCATGAATGGGGAAGAAGATTCTGTAAGCCATGTTTCTGTTAAGATTGTCACTTCAACTTTCTGGCTAATGATGAGGGCAGTGATGTCTGAGGCATGTTTTGCTGCGGACAGACAGTTGAGCAGTAGGCATAGCAGTGGTTTTCCTGAGGTACTAGAGTTCATCTCTTGAGTATTGGCGGTTAGCTGGACTTGTTTTAGGTTGTTAAGGTTGTTATGGAGCCATGTTGGAGTAAGAGGCAGGTGGTGTGAGATGTGTGTAGTTGTACCTTTATTTCTTTTGACATAATGAACAGGATTGTTATGGGCAGGTCTGAACTGTGTGTGTCAAAGGGTTGTAGCTCAATCAAAAATTAAAATAGTTGCATGCTTAGAGGGAAACTTCAATTAGATTCAACCTATGCGAGATCCAATCATATGGATTAGATGAGTAATGTAAAGATTTAACAGTGTAGGGCTCAGGGATGTGCCCTGTGGAACGCAACAAGGGAGAATGAAGCATTTTATCACAAATGTGTTTGTGGCTACTTGTTGTTCCCTCTCTGAGAGGAAAGAAGCTAGAAGAGAGAGAGCAGTATCTCTGATGCCCAGGTCATAGAAACAGCTTATAAAAATCCTGTGGCTAATGGTGTCGAACGCCACCGAGAGGTGTAAGAGAATCAGGGCAGCGTTATCACTTCGATCTGCAATTGTTCTTACATTTTCTGCAGCCATTATAAGAACTGTTTTGATGCTGTTTACAAAAATCGAATTGTGCTAAGTCTGGCAAATTGTTTTCGTTAATAAAATCAGATAGATGTAGATTGAGTGCTTTGTCGTTAATTTTTACTGGGAGGAATAGATGTGAAATAGGGGGATAATTATTGGGATCTGAGGAAGAAGTTGTGTTTTTTTTTATCAGAGGCAGGATGGAAGTTATTTTCCAGCTTTTAGAAAATATTCCAGTATGGATCATTTCATTTAGAATGGGAGTGAGGTGAGCTGTGGCCACCTCTGCAACCTAATGAAGAATGTTTGGGGGACAGTGGTCGTCTGGTGAGCCTGATTCGGTGCTGGATAACTTGAGCACTTGTTCCGCAGTGAGTGTGGAGAAGTTATTAAGATGACATTAGTTTTTAGCCACTCCACGTTGGCTAGGGTACACATTTTCCCATGACATCTCAGAAGACAAGGCTGAGAAAACACTTAGTACTTTAGATTGAAAGGTCGACTCAAGGGCGTCACAAAAGAGTTGATTGGCATTGGAATTGTCAGTTTTAAATGAATTAGACAGAGCTTTTACTGTTTTAAAAAATTTAGTGGTGTTTTTAGCCATTTCTTTTTTCTTAGTGAAATAGGATGACTTTTCTTCTAGAATCATGGCTTTGTATTTTGAGAGAGCCTTTTTGTATTAAAGTTTGGCAGTGTCAAGATAATGCAGTCTCCGTTTTTGTTCTAAATTTCCACAAACTCTTCTTTGTGTTTTTAAGTTTGAATGAGTACCAAGGTTCAGATGGCCCTTTTTCTACTGTTTGAAAAATTGGAATGTGGTGCTAGAAGGTTGGTAGCATTTGTTAGCCAAGTATGGTAGTTGGCAGCCTTATTGTCGGGATCCGTTACTGCAGGTGGTTTAGAGGCTAGCAAGATATAAAGATTTTCTGGGATTACTTTGTGCCAAGATCTAACAGTTTTCCGCAAAGATAGTGCAACCTGATTGGTGGTTGCGGTGGGTGTAATCTCAAATCATAAACCTGAATGATCAGACCATGTAAGCGGGCGAGCATGGCGGAATTAAAGGAAATTAAAGTTGTTGTTCACTGTGGGTAAAATGAGGGTTGATCCCAGAGAAAGCCACTTAGGAATGAACTTCCATTATGTTCCTTTGCAGAGGCATGTATGGAGTGAGATTGATGATTCAGTATAGATATTGTATTACATAAGCTTGTGGCAAGCTCTGGGTTCAGGGACTGTAGGTGTCTTTATCTGGGGGGGGGGGCAGCTTATGCCTATGCAGATGTATTACATGTCCTAAAACACTGATCTTCTAGACATCTTCCCCTAAGAAAACAGCTCCCACGTTAAAACAAGCATCTAATTGTACTCAAATATTGCTTTTCTAGTACGTGTTGAACTGTAAGTGCCAGAGATTGTGGGTACGTAATGTTGTCTGCAAATTTATCGATCAATAAAACTGGCTACAACACCAAAGAACTATAAAGGAGACTTGCTACCATCCCTTTTGCATGGCACAAGGAGCCCCTGGTTCATCATGGATGACATGTTTTTTGTGAACCACCAATTTCTGTAAAGGAAGATCAATGTGCCATGCTTACAGCATTGTGCACCATGGAGCACTCCTTGCATGGAGGAAGGAAAAGTGATAGGCTTGGTAACTTCCTGTCTTCGCACCCATCTTCTTGTAATATTAGTACAATCTTTTTGTTAAGCAGCACTATTACGCCAAAACAAAAACCCTACAGGTTAATGGCAAAAAAGCAGCTCCAGAACAATATAGTTAGGCCCAAACGCAATACAGATGAATAAATGTCCTGAGAAATCTGCTAACTTCTGCAGCATTCTACAACTCCCAATGTAGTAAAGATAATACTGAAAGGAAGAGTGCACGGATTTTGCAAAGTTTAAAAAATGAAAACTCCATATGTTTCCTACTGCACATGGCCACAACAGAAAGAGATTCCTTGCACATGATCAGAAAGCGACTTTTGCATATGTACCCTATCGCACATGCCTACCACAAGAATAGTGATCCCTTGCGCATGCTGAGAAACCATGAAGTTACTCAGGACCTACTGCACATGCACACAACAGGAATAGAGATCCCTTGCACATTCCCGGAACGCAGAAAGAGAGTCTGCTTTTTCTAGCATGATTAATACCACCAGATGAAGGCTACAAACAGTGAAAAAATAAAGTGCCCTAATTCCCTTTGGAAAAGTTTTCACTATCTGAAATTCAAAAATAAATAAGATACCAGAAACAAGTAGAGGAAGCACTTTCTCGGAAGCTCACAAGGTTTGCCCGATCAAATCTGGTAAACATTTCCCTCAAAATGAGGACCAAGACTGTCTGTACAAATCAGTGCACTCCTAACTTGAGCATCCATTTGCACTCTCCTAAATGTAACCCCGGGAGGACTAGCAGACAGCTAATCTAATATAGTTACACTACTACATTTATTTTTTCTCACTGACATGAAAACTTCAGTTTGTTTTGCAAACGTCTGCCCCTTGTCTAACTGCTCCTTTTTGCATCCTTGTTCTTCTCAACAACCCCTTTTGCACCTTTTGCTTCTCTTACTGCTTTTTTTTCATCTTGGTCTCTTCTGTCAGTTTTTACCTCTGACTTGCTCCGCCAATAGTGTTTTCCCACCTTGGCGCCCCTGCTGGACTTTCCTGCACTTGATGAGTAAGCCCACCCCTGCGCTCCTCCCCCTCTCCATGACTGCAGCCAATACACCAAAAGCGAGCATTTCTGTGCCAGTCTGTGCTTGCACTACGTCCAGCACCAGGAACCCGGGTACAAAGGCTCCCGTAGCTACACCGATGACTAACTCCAACTAGCTCAACCCTGGACACCAACACAAACGCTGCTACCAAGCTGCACCTCAGTCCACGATGGGCCCCTACGCTCACATAACCACTTCATATGCCTCCACACACCGCCCCCACTGCCCACACACCCACACTGCACCCCTCACCAAGTCAGCACCCAAGACCCGAACTCACACAGCACCACACATCCACCTGCACATCAACACTCACTAGCATGCATGCGCCTCAGCACGCGCTCACTCGGATAGCTCTCCACCGAAACCTGTCTAAACCCTACAAAAGTGCTGGAAATCGCTGCAGCCATCCCTACTGGATAAAAAATCCTGCATCAGGACCGACCCCATATACCAGGAGGAGGACTCGGCATCATTCACACACACACCATCAAGTTTACCTCTTACACTGACCCAGAAGCCAGTTTTATGGAACACTTGCATTCAAGCTGCAGACAAACAGAAAAAAACACTATTAGAGGTACCCTCATCTACCGGCTCCCATGCCCTAACACCCACTTCGGCAGCTTCCTCACTGACCTCTCTGCATCCCTTGCCATGACCAAAGACTTCATACTCCTAGATGATCTCAACTTTCATCTTAACAACCCCACGGACTTCAACTCCAAGGATTTGTTAGAAAGTCTACAGAACAGCTCATACAAGGCTCTGTAAGGCCCTACCCACATCCCTGGACACACCCTGGGCCCCATCTTCTCCAGTTACATGGTTAAAGTCAGCCACATCACTCCACTCACAAAACGGACCATTCCGTTGGCCACTTCCACAAAACAGGGCTACCAACCACCCCTGCTGGGTCTAGCAACACACCAAGCCGCTGTTGGAAGAAAGTTACAGAAATGGAATGTCACAGCACCCTCCAACTATACTACCCAGACCCCACCATCAATGACACAAACGGCTTCAACAACTGCAGCCCCACCTCCGCCAATATCCTAGTGCCCCTGAAAACCAGCAAAAAGATTCAACAAACAAGCTAGCTGGTGCAGTGCTGACCTCAGAGTGTCCAATAGGGTTTGCAAACAACCTGAAAGGAAATGGAGAACCACCTAAGGAACCACCGCAAGAAACACCTACAAGACCACAATTAGACACTATGACCATCAAGTGAAAGAGACCACAAAAAAGGCCGACCCTGAGAATCAAATCTAGCTCGAACTACTTCCGGAATTCACAAGCCTAACAACCGCATCCAAATCCATCACTCGTACACAAGAATTCTGCAACAACCTCTGTCGTCTTCCACAGAAAAATCGCCAAAATCTACAGCAGCTTCAAACCCCAGCCACCCCCATCGACTTTCGCAGCCTGATAACCTCATCAACCAAAGACTGCCAACTGACGGCATAGAACCCTCTCTCTATCAAGGACACTGCAGCAGTAATAAATATTGTCCACTCAGGAGCACCTGCAGACTCCTGCTGCCACCCTATCTGCAACCTTGGAAGAGCCAATATCAGTTTTGTACTAGCATCCATCATCTACACCTCCCCCAAGACAGCCACCTTCCCAGATAGCTGGAAACATGCAGAAGTCACTGCTCTCCTCTCAATACCATCAGCCGACCCCGAAGTACTCCGCAACTATCGACCAATCTCACTACTCCCCTTCCCAGCCAAAGTCATCAAAGACCATCAACAGGCATTCTTTGACCACCTAGAATGCCACAAACTCTTGGACGATTCGCAATCAGGATTCTGAAGCAGCCACAGAATCGAAAGAGCCCTCATCTCTGCCTCCTTGACCTTTCTTTAGCTTTCAACACGGTCTCCCGCCACACACTCATTGCCAGACTACACTAAGTAGGAATACAAGGACCAGCACTCAAATGGATAGCTTCCTTCATCTCTGGAAGAAGACGGCAAGTCAGGCTCATGCCGTTCACATCAGAACCCAAGGACCTCATTTGCGGGGTCCCACAGGGATCATCACTCAGCCCCACACTTTTCAACATATACATGACTCCTCTGGCTAACATCATCCGATTCCACGGAATCAACATCTCCTAACCTGACGACCCCCAGTTCAGTTTTTTACTCTCTCAGACAATACTGTCACCACCAAGACTAACTACAAACAATGCATGGCCAACTGGATGAAAGAGAATTGCCTCATGCTCAACACTGACAAAACTCAAGTGCTGATACTCTGGAATAAGAAGTCACCTTGGGACTCCACCTGCTGTCCCAGCAAACTCGAACCCACGCCCACCCTGGGCACCAACATCACCATGAAGACAGGTCAATGCCATCACCTCTGCATTCTACCACATCCTCCACAGGTTGTGTAAACTTTTGAAGTGGCTCCCACTGGACACCAGACGTACCATCTTGCAGGCCCTAATCACAAGCAGATTGGATTACGCAGTGCACTGTACATCTGAATCCCAAACCATCATTTTACAGACCTCAAACCATCCAAAACACCACTGCCAGACTTGTCGTCAACTTCATGGTGATCCCACACCACTCATCAGAGAGCTCCACTGGCTTTCCATCCAATAGGGCTGCCAGTTCAAACTTCTCACACACGCATTCAAGTCACTACACAACACCGGACTCGCATACCTCAATCACCGGGTTCACTTTCACCATCCCACCAGACAATTTTGCTCAGCATCACTCACTCACGCACACCCCCTGCATCCACAGTAACAGAACAGGAGGTCCATCAATCTCCTTCCAAGCTGCAAAATCCTGACCTCCCCCAACACTTCCGGGCCTCCTCCTTAGGTCTTGAATCCAGCAAGAAGCTGAAGATCTGACATTCAATTAGTCTTCTGGCGGGACTATCAAGACTGCTTGTACTCAGGCCCAGCCTCACCACAAGCCTACTCTCACCTCCTCAGCACCTCTATACCCTCAATGGTGTCAAGCAGTGCTCTACAAGTCCACCTCACATTACATTGCTGTTGGACTGTATTTACTGAGGTTGTAATGTTTTATCAGGCAGCATCCGAGGTTTGCAGAAGTGATTTTGATGTTTCTTTCTCTTGTGTTCTAAATGCAGCATCTCGGAGGAGAATCTTTTTCATCAGTAGAGCCTGTTTGAAGCTGATGTTTTTCTAAAGACTACAACCCATAAGTGAGGCAGAATTTAGTAGCAGCTCTGATGGGAAATGCTGCCAATGGTGGTGAACTCAGACTCTCGCCCCCCTCCCTCCCACCCAAGATATAGCATTGTTTTTGCACATATTTGGAAGTCATGGGACATTTTTAGCTGCACTTTATTGTACGATTCTTTCAGCACCAAACACAGAGAACATATTTATATAAGGTATTTTAGATCATGAAAACTACACCAAGACATTTGTTAAAGCCTTTATGCTGCCAGGTTCTTATCTTGGCCATTTGTTTCAAATGTGTCCATACACCCAAATCTAGCCCAACATCCTGCTGCTGATTGTACTGTAAAAACAATAAAGCACAGATGAATTACTCTGTGAGGGATTGTCTGGCTGGTAAAATATTTTAGATGACTTTCAGCATCTGCAGAAATAGTCACACACTTCTTGCAGTCAGCTTCCACCTGTGAAAGGACTGGAATGTGGCCAATCATCCAAAGCCAGAAGAAGTCATTGTCAATCACCCCCAAAATTGATGCCTCAAGTGCTTCTGCATGTTCAAAGTAGAGGTGAGCTCTTGATCAGGGGCCTTTCTCAAACCAAGGATGGTAAAATATGCACTCTTGTCATGGGGTAGGATGCAGAGTTGTGCAGGATCGAAAAGGCAAACTTGGTTTAAGAATGTAATGCCTAGTTGTACCTCACCCATGTACTTGTTGACCTTTTAAAGGTTATTTTCAAATGTTTCATTGAACAATCTGCGATTGGTACTGCGACCCCGTAGACTCTCTTGAATGAACGGCTGGAAGGAATCAAAGGGGAGAACTGTTAAGAATGGCCAAATAGTTTACCTACCCTGGATATGGCCAGCAGTGAATATGGAATAACATTGAATCCGTTGCACTAACGTTAGTAGGACAGGGAGTGGCCTGACAACTACTAGAGCCCCAACCTATTGTATTTAAATGTTGTTCATCTTTGCATGTGTTGGAATGGGTGATTACAATGTCAATGGTTACCGTGATGTGTGCAGGCTCGACAACAGCAATACCAATAAATACAATATCCGTGTATGCCATAACCTGTACCCGCACGACCATGCCAGTTCCCGTCAATGTATGTCATAACCTGTTCCCGCACAATGGCGCAGACACCGGCAATGACGAGATCGATGATTATCATAATACATGCACAAATGACAATACTGTTACCTGTAAGAACAATGCTGATGTAAGTTATGACCTAAGCAAACTTAACCATGTTAATACCAGTAAGAACAATGACAATGTATGCTATGACAACTGCAGGCACAATAAAGGATGTCGATAAAAATGAACAGTGACTGCCATATTATTTTCTACAGTTCGAATGAACTCGCATTATTGCTTAGGGATTCCACCAAGGTGACCTTCCCACCAACCTATAGTCAGAGCTACGTGGTTAGACAAGTCCTATGACCCACACCTATCGAATACCAGATCACAGATGGGGCCTCTCTAACCTAAAGACAAACGCTTGTCCAGGGAAAACCCTGATCGATCCCACAGATGTATAGTTGCACCACCAACAAATTGGAAATTGGCCCCAATAAAGCACGTTTGGCCAAGGACTCGCGTTCCCCAAAATACCACAAAGCTAGCTACCACATGTAGATAGAAACCCATGACATGCACACCACACATAGTGATCATACATCCTCATGCCGGACATCTGGACACATACACATTAGCTCTCCCCGAGGTCGAGAGCCATCTGTATCTTTATCAGATGCCCGCACTTTATGATTTACAACTGAGATGCTTTTTTGGAATGTAGAAAATTGTTTTATTATGCCTCATGAACTGTATATAATGGCGGCAAAAACTTTGTACACCGAGTTACTTTCAGCAGACACGCTCTGTTGAGGCTCTTCCAGCCGCAGCGTTTAAATAAACCAACTTGTTCCTGTTTTGTCAAACGCCTCTTGTCTTCATTTATTTAAGGTAAACTCATATCCGAGCAAGACATGTGTAGAACTAGAATAAAAATACTTTTTTTTAAGTAAAAACAAGTATTTGACTGGACATTGATTTATTGTTCACGCTGCATGCACGTTGAGTTATGAGTCGTTTTCACTGATCTGTATCTGCACTTCCCACCCTCCCCACCACACAAAGGAGCCTTGACTGCTCGTCTGACACTATCTAACTGAGAGTTGGGTGCATAAGTAGTGCTTGGCATATTTGAGCAAGAGCTATAGTATGGTGGGCCCCGGCACATCAGGAGTTAAAAGGCTTTAGTCACCACGGTTGGGCCCCAGGAACTCTTGCGGCCCCGTGTCCCACTGAAATGGGTTCTGGCATATATCCAATCAATTCAATGTGCACCAACAAAGGTATATTTTTGTAATATCTGCAAAGCAAGCCTCCATAACAGCTATCATAGGAAATATGTACAATAAGTGATTTGTAGCTCCAAGTCGACTGTTCATCTCAGTCAGGCTTCCTCTTCATTCGGAAATCGGTAGTTCACTTCATCTCCAAACAACCCAGTTAGCACGTCATAACAATCTCTCAAATTCTCCAATTTAGCATCAGTGCATACGTTTCATACGACTCTCCTCATACAACAGCCATAAGCTAACCTCTTTTTTCCATAATTGAGGGGAAAAATCCGGTGGTGGTAGCCAGTGTATTGTTGTGTGTTTTTTTGGTAGCTGCAAGGAAAGTGCTGCAAATTTAAAGCTGGTATTTCCCTTTCTGGGGGCAGATCCAACAAACAATGTATATGTATCTGTAGAGCTTGCTGATTCTCGATTCTCGCATTAACTCAACGTCTCTCCAGTATAATTCCACCACTGGGCTTGATGAGTAATGCTGTCAATACGGGAAAGATGGGAAGACACATGCAATGAGCACGACCAAATCATGTGTATCAAGTTGGCAGCATTGTGTTGATATCTTGGACATTCTAATGATCTTACAGAATAGATTCTACTCCAGTAATGAATGGCTAAGGTACGGTTTGTCTAGTTCATTATACTATGGTAGGCAAAATCCTGCAATAAGTGACATTTAAAAAAAAAAATGCTGTAAGCCTCCCACTAGCTTTTAAACTACATTACAATATTGTCGTCCCCCTTTCCCTTATTGTCAAAAGCATCAATGTTCCTTTACTGTTTGGTTTACGTAATGTTGAAATCAATCCTTCCGCCTTGTGTTAGCAATCAATCAATCATGGGTTTGTGAAGCGCAAGCTACTCACCCGGAACAGGTCTCAAGGCGCTGAGGGGTGAGGGCTAGGGGGGGCGGCGCAGATCCTGGAGGGTCACTAAGTTCAATCGAAGAACCAGGTTTTGAGGTCCTTTAGGAACTTAGGGAGCAATGTAGTCTGTCGGAGGTGGAGAGGGAGTGAGTTCCATGCCTTGGCCGCAAGGATCGACCAATCCAGACAATATATGTTAGTCAGGTGGCCTGCCAGGGTAACCATCCCACATAATCCTTGTGGCTCATGTGGTCTTGGTGTGGAATAGGAATTGGCTGGTCTTGATGCCAAATCGAGCTTTGCTATGCCAAAGTTCAGAAAACGTTAGTTAATATATTGGTTATCTGATGCCTGGAAACCTCCTCGAGTCCATTCTACTAATTTAGCTTTCCAGCAGAAGTTGGAAAGTGATAGACCCAAATGTGTAGTTCAATTAAAAATTAGATGTTTTTCTTTATTCTCCTAGATATCAAACAGCAGGGAGAATCTGTGTGGAATCCCTGGCCCCAAGTTTGTTGTAGACATAGATTAGCAATTTAGAGGGGTACCCGCATAACAGCCCCTCTAATAGCTGCTGCTCCTGGTTAGCACAATTCACAGCCATTCAGGTAAATGCTGGAGTTGCAAAGCTCAAATAGCTTTCAAATTCTGGCCAACCCTCCTTATTCATGGGGCAGGTTCAGGGTGGTCGATTTCCATGCCATAATACTTCAGTTATTTTATCAAGTCTCCAAAAGATTAGAACATGCAACACTTGTATCACACCCTGAAAAACATGTAGATATGTGTGGAACATCAGCATCTTTACTAATGTGACATGATGCTTCAATAAGAAGAAATATTTGTCCAAAAGGGGTCAAATGCTCTATAATGTCCATCATTGCCTATGGCAATGTTGGAATCTCTTTTGTGGGTATTTCAATGTTTTAGATTGCTATTGCTGTCCACACTCATCTTAGCAGGCCAGTACTTCAAATAGAAATAAACATTTTTGGCCCGGTTCGTGCAAAAACCCCCAACATCACAAAATTAGTTTATAAAGATAAACATGTTGGGGGACAGCCCTATCTGGTTTCTTTAAGACTACTGATATGCAATCTTCCTATATGAGACCAGTATCTTCACTAGCCCCTAGTTCAATGCCCTAGCCAGCAAGTTTATTTCTCATAATAAATGCAAGTGGTTCCAAAATTACAGAAAACTAGAGTGGTGGCAATAGGCTTGCTGTCTCCCATGCCCCAAGATCCCACACTAGAGGATTGTACATCCCATTCTTCTTCTTGCTTTCAAGCAAGACTATTATAGCTTTATCCATTTCAGGATATGTGTGGCCCAAAATTTAAGACATCCTATACCTGAAAAATATAGTCAAAGCAAAGTGTTGAAAGAGTTTTCTATATCGAGGGACGCCACTGCATAGCTTAGGCTAAAAAATTCTGAAAATGCATCAACCAGTGCAAGCTAGTGATCTTGTTCTGTTTTTTAAATAAAGTCTGATTGGTCTTTATTTACAAATAATGGGACCGCTTTTACTAGGTGTTTTGCTGACCAAACTATTCTTCATCTACAGCTTCCCCTCCTCTACAACCTTCAATGCTTTTCATTCTATCCTCTTGATTCAGGTAGATCCCCAGTTTTTGTCAAAATATCATGTCCTAAACATCTCATCCTGCAGAGCTTAAGGCCTTAACGCCAAGTGCAAATATGAGAGCTGTCTGTTTCCTGTTAGTCAATATTAGTGGAAGTGATCCAACAATATCCTACACATGTAATCTAGCCCCACAAAACATTAAATAAGTCTTGGCTAAGAATACATAATCTTATCTACTGTGTGAGCCACTTGAGGGATGGGGGAGTAAAAGGAGTACACCAGGACTTCAGGGTGCTGCCCACGCCAAACTAACCTCATTTCCTTGTGCTTCGAGATTCACCAATTGGATGGAAAATCCATGCTTGCTGCCCATTTTAGGAGGCTGTCTATCCTTCACAGCTAACACTACGCAGTTATAGTCACCTGGCCAAATCATTGGTGTGCCGATCTTTGGAATTTTCAAGTCTAGTCATGAAGGGGAAAGGATGTATCAGCAACATGTGGGCATATACATTCATAATGCAGTGTTTATACGCATATAATATCCCACACACCATTTTATACCTTCTTTCTGGGTCTCGTAGAATCTTTGTGGCCTTAAATGGGACTCTACTATTAAGCCAAATCACCACCCATCTCGAGAAGGTGGAGTAAGACAAAGAATACATTTGTCCTCTCCATTTCTTAGCCAATCAATTTTGTTCTATATCAGAAAGATGTGTTTCTTGCAAGAAAGCTACAATAACATTCTTTCATTTCATAAACGACCGCAGTCGATGGCGCTTAGCATAGTCCCAGAGGCCCCAAATGTTCCACAACATCATTTTTAGAGGGCCTGTCATGGTCCAGATTCAATCCTCACTTGTAGTGTTAGTTCAAATTGTGCAGTATCCACGAGTACACTCATCACCATACAAAATATCAGCAATAGTTCATTAACCCAACGCATTATTCCCTTCCAAGAATATAGATCATTATGTTTCACAGAACCCAAACTGAAAATGGAGTCCTCACATTATCCCAAACAGCCCCATTGGCAGAGATCCAGGAAACAATTTCTCATCTGTCTTTTGCCTCATCCAATGACTCAACCTTGACCCAAATAAATCTTCCTGAAGGCATCAATAAGCACACAGCTATTGATATGCACAGAGCATTTGAGGCCTGGGTCTTGACTCCCCACACAAAACTGAGTGAATGTGTGAGGGCTCAGCATGGTCCCATTTATTAAAAAAGGACTGAATAAGTGGAGGTGGAGTGTCAATCTGCAGTAATATCAGTTTTTCTCTAGTATGGCTGCTTCATATTTATAAGGCAAACAAAGGGTTGAAAGGCATATTGCAGAGTACAACAATCAATCAATCAATCAATCATATTTATAAAGCGCGCTACTCACCCGATGGGTCCCAAGGCGCTGGGGGGTCAGTGCTCGAAGAGCCAGGTCTTGAGCTGGCTCTTCATTGCATATGCAACATTTCTGCATATTAATTTAAAAAATATACTCTACTAGAATCAACATTTCTGCTGTGCTTATCCATCGGTGCTCAGTGTTCAATTTGAGTGCACAAGTACTCTATGTGAAGGGTTTGGGGCAAGTTCCACCTGTGGGGCGGTCTGGCCAGCTCTGCTTCAAGTGGGTACAAGTGCAACACTGTCATCTATACCAAGATTACTGTTGCTTCTCGTTCTTCTTTCTGCTTGCCACCCTTCAAGCCGATCCAACTCTCTACCCAGAGAATTTAAATAATATGATGTTCGAGGCATGTGAACTGTAGATCACATGCTTTGCATACTCCTGCCATCTACGGTTGGGTCCGGATGTTTACAAGTTGTTTTTGTTCGAAGAAGTCTTTCCAGTCACAAGGTAGGTGACGACTCCTTTCGATGATAGTGCGCATCGCATCGACTCCATTGTTAGATTGTTTTTTCCGCCATCGGGTTCTAACGGGTATTGTTGCGCTCCGTTTCGAAATCAATCCTCGGGTTCCCCCTCGGTGCGTACTTCTCTCTACCTCGACTGTATTGTTCACGAACGTGCTTCTCTCTCCGCGATTCGAATAAAAACTCAAGACTTAAACATTTTGGTCCGACGATCTGCAGGCGGCATTCCCGCCCATTGCCGTCCGTTTGGCTCCTCGTCAATGGAACGGACCCCATTTAAATTCTGTTATCTGTGCCACGCGAAATATCAGTGCACAGACTCATCTGGGGTGTAGTTTGTGCTTGTCCTCAGAGCACAAGGAACAAGACTGCGACGCGTACCGATCCTTCAGATCAAAGGAAACTCTCCGTGATCGTTGGGCTTGACGTCGAGAGATGCAGCGGTTGGATGTCACACCGGATATTTTTGGTGAAGACTCCAAACAAGAAGAGGTATCAGTGGCAGAAGAAGAGCTGGCTTTGGCTGCGTCCGACCCCGGTTCAGAACTGCAGATCGACATCGAAGACGATGTGCCGCAGGGACTAATGGACATGAATACCAAAGACTCCTTCTCCCCCCTCTCCCCCCCCCCCCCGTCCCTAAAAATTCTAAAGCTTCGGCACCACCTCCGCCTCAAGGCCAAGGTCAGCACCTAGAAGAGGTTTCTCACGCTCCGTCTCCGGGCTCGGCACCAAACACTCAAAAAAACCTTCCGGCCCGGGACCGACTCACCCAAAGCCTACTTCCGAGCCGAAACCTTCGAGCTCCAAGCCAAAGATCGGTTACGAACCTAAAACTTCAGATCAGAAACCTTCAACATGAAACCCAAGAAACCCTTGAAGTTGAAACCTTCGGCACCAAAAGGACTTTCTGACTCTGCTTAGAAAACGTCAATGCTGAAAAGCAAAGACTTGCCTGCAACACAACCGGATCCAAATAAAGACACTGTACCTATTAAATTGGATCCGAAACAGAAAAAACTGTACATTCCCCCCGAGATAGGACACATTCATGCTAAGTCACCTTCCAAGCACAAGCTTCCCGATGATGATGACCCATACAAAATTCCTTTGAAGAGGAAAAGTGTAGGCACTTATCCTTTCCACACATTTCCATCTCCTCCTCCTCCCTCTTCACATAGCTGGATCCAATAAATATTACACCTAGTCAGTCTTCTCCACCTCAACTTGATACAGGTGACACTGACCATGATGAGGCACAACCTCCAGATCCTTGGGCAGATTACACCACTGATCTACCACAAGATACAGACCCAGATCTTTATCCTGCCAGGTCATCTCCACCTGATGATAACCGATCATACCAACTGCTTATTGCCAGGACAGCAGAATACCATGGGGTGGAGCTACATTAAGAGTCTTTAGAGGAAGATTTTCTCTTCGACACCCTCGGATCACATAAATGTAATCAAACACTCCCTATACTCAAAGGTATGTTAAGGCACACAGACAATATTTTTAAAGACCCTGTCCGTGCTAGAATTCTTACTCCTAGAGTTGACAAAAAATATAACTATTCCGCCACAGATCCCATTTTTATTAAGGGTCAGTTATCACTTGACTCTTTAGTGGTGTCCAATGCCAGAAAGAGAGCTAATTCTAATGCATCTGGGAATGCCCCTCCCCCAGATAAAGAGTTGAAGCTTATTGATGCTAGGGGCAAACGTGTTGCAGCGCAAGCAGCTGATAAATGGCGTGTTGCTAACACACAGGACCTACTTGCAAGGTATGATAGAGCCCACTGGGGCGAAATGGAACAATTATTGCATTTTTTTCCCAGATGAGCATAGGGCAAAAGCTCAGGACTTATCCAAGAAGCGAAATTAATTTCCAATGTTTCTATCAGATGCGCTCTAGATGCAGCTGACACCAAAGCTAGAGAAGTGAATACCAGCATCTTACTAAGACGTCATGCTTGGCTACGGATTTCAGGGTTCAAGCCTGAGGTCAAACAATTCATACTGAACATACCTTTTGATAAAAAGCACCTTTTTGGTTCTGAAGTCGATTTAGCGCTGGAAAGAATGGAAAAGGGCACCAATGTGGCAAAATCGATGGGAGCGCTTCAATCGCCCTCAAATAGAGGTTCCTTTCGGCGCTCTTTTTATAGGGGAGAGTCCAAGTCTACAGGCATGGACCATAACACTTCCTCATATAAAGGCAATTCCCAATTCTCCTTTACAAAAGGATTTTTCAGTGGGGGTTATAGAGGAAATAGTCCCAGGAGCAGAGGTAAAAACACCACACCTCGCACTTCCCCTTCCTCATGTAAACAGTGACTTCCCAATACTTCCTGCCGACTATTCCACACCTGTTGGCGGAAGACTTCAAAACTTTCTCCCCATTTGGAAACCAATAACAACCGACAAATGGGTGCTTGGAATTATCCTAAATGGCTATTGCCTGGAGCTTACCAACAATCCTCCAAATATTCCTCCTCGATCCCACAAAATGTCTCCAGACCACCAGCATCTGCTTTAACAAGAAGTGTACTCTTTATAACTCAAAGGAGCTATATAACCAGTCCCACTTCAATACCACGGGTCAGGGGTTTATTTCCTTTACTTTCTCATTCCCAAAAAGGACAGCTCTTTGAGACCTATTCTAGATCTCAAAGATTTAAACAAATACATATTGTCAGAGCATTTTTACATGGTCACTCTTCAACAAGTACTTCCGCTGTTGCAGCAGGGCGACTTTGTCTACGTTTGATCTAAAGGATGCCTACTTTCATATTCCAATTCATCCCACTTATCTCAAATAGCTCAGATTTGTGATAGCAGGCAAACATTACCAGTTCAAGGTACTTCCATTTGGCGTCACCACAGCCCCCAGAGTGTTCACCAAATGTCTTGCTGTAGTAGCTGCTTATTTCAGAAGACAATGTATGCATGTCTTCCCTTACCTGGACAACTGGCTTATCAAAGCAAGCACTTACCGAACCTATATACTACACACTCGCGCAACAGTACATCTGCTTCATCAGTTGGGTTTCACAATAAATGTACAGAAATATCACCCGTGTCCAGCACATGTTCAGTCTTATCTAGGAGCTTCCCTCAATACTCTCAAAGCTCTAGCTACTCCCAATCTAGCCAGGATTCACAATATTCTGGCCACATTATTACAGTTTCACCCCAATCAATCATCACCAGCAGAGTCTTCATGCAACTGTTGGGAATGATGGCATCCTGCATTGCAATCGTACCTCATGCAAGGCTTCACATGTGTCCTCTGCAGGAATGTCTAGCATGTCAATGGAATCGATCACAGGGTCGATTAACCCATGTAGTGTTGGTAGACAGCCGCATCCATAGCTCTCTGCAGTGGTGGAACCCTCAAAACTTAGGAAAGGGGCGGCCCTTCATAGACCCGATTCCACAGATTGTATTGACAACGGATGAATCTCTAACTGGTTGGGGTGCTTATCCTCAACATCACATGGTACAAGGGTTGTGGTCACATAGTCACAAATGTCTCCACATTAACTACCTAGAACTGCTAGCAGTGTTTCTAGCACCCAAAGCTTTTCTCACCCAACTTCTAGGCAAGACTGTCTTAGTCCACACAGACCACATGACAGCAATGTATTACCTACAAAAACATGGAGTGACACACACTCTCCAGCTGTCGCATCTTGTGCAAAGCATTTGGAATTGGACTATTCACCACAATATATATCCTAGCAGAACACCTACCAGGCGTAGACAATCAGATTGCAGACCTGCTCCACAGACACAGGCAGCAAATCCATGAGTGGGAACTTAATCCCCAATTTCTTCTTCCTTACTTTCAAAAATGAAGATTTCCACATAAAGATCTGTTTGCCACAGTACACAACGCAAAATGTCCAAACTTCGCATCCAGGTTCCCACACCATACTTCCAAAGGCAATGCTCTGTGGATGAATTGGTCAGGGATATTTGCTTACGCTTTTCCACCTCTCCCACTAATTCCATTATTGGATCGGAAACTCAGACAAATGTCCGTCACATTGATCTTAGAGGCACCCACTTCGGATCGCCAACCTTGGTACACCACCCTGTTAGAACTCTCTGTGGTTCCACATCAAAGGTTACATCTCACACCCTATCTCCTTACTCAGAGCCATGGAGAAGTCAGACATCCAAATCCCAAAGAACTCAACCTAGCGATTTGGCTCCTGAAGTCATAGAGTTTGGTTATTTTTCAATTACCACCAGACTGTATGAATATTCTCAAAGAGGCTAGAAAACCTACTACTAGAGCATGTTATACTGCTAAATGGAAACAGTTTGTTGTCTATTGTAACAACAACCATATCAATCCACGTGATGCTTCTGTACAGAACATCATTTATTATCTGTTGCATTTACAGCAATGTAGATTAGCCTACACATCCATTTGCTTACATCTAGCAGCAGTGAGTGGCTGCATATTTGCAAAACAGACATTACTTCTCCCTATTCAGAGTACCAGTTATTAAATCCTTTATGGAAGCATTAAAAAGGGTAATTCCACCAAGAATTCCCCCTGCTAATGTGCAACTCAAAGATAGTTCTTACAAGGCTAATGGGTCCACCTTTTGAACCAATGCACAAATGTCAGTTGCAATTCCTGTCACGGAAAGTCACTTTCCCCTCATAGCGATAACTTCACTAAGGAGAGTTGGTGAGCTTCAGGCATTGACTATACAAGAGCCTTTCTTTCAGCTTCACAAGGATAGAGTGGTTCTTCGTACTAATCCTAAATTTCTCCCTAAAGTAGTTTCTGCTTTTCATATCAATCAATCAGTTGAGTTGTGGAGGGGCTGGGTGTGCACCAAGTGATGAAGTCCAGAGGATCAGTGTTTGATTTTCAGTAAAGTCTTTATTTGCAATCAGTTAATTCACTTGAAAGCAGTGATTATAGGTTCAGCCAACTCGTTTCGTTCTCAAGATGAGAACTTCGTCAGGGCTGAAAGTAACATAAACATACATTTAAAAGGTGGAAATCACTACAAGACATAAGGGAAAAGACAAAAGAATACAGGGAGACAAGAAATTGCCAATGTCCAAGAGAGAGAAGGAGAGAGCAATGACTCTACAGTTTTAAAATTTGAAAGATGAAAATAAGAGAGCAATTGCTAAGTATTTATATTTACCCTCTGTGTTAAAAATCTTACAGGGAGGGGGATGTGTTCAAGAGAAAGAATGAACAGGGACATTACACATTTCTAAAAAAAATACAACATAAAGAAAGGGACCTTATTGCAGCCTTGTTGTATTGATCACATTGACGTTCAACAAAACATGAATCGGAAATGTATATGATTTGTGACAAAGGAAGATAAATTAGCATAACGTTGTGAGAGACAGGACCATAATTCCAGTGTAATGGTAATTGTTAGAACTGGGGGTCTCTAGTTGGCAGAGGTAGGCACCAAATAGGGACCCTTGCTTCTAAGTCAGGGAAAGGGGATTACACTACTGGATAACCCCTGCTTACCCCCTTGGTAGCCTGGCACGAGCAGACAGGCTTATCTCAGAGGCAGTGTGTTAAGCATTTGTGAACACATACAGTAATACAGTGAAAACACTACAGATGGACACCACACAAGTTTTATAAAAATTATTCTTTATATAGACTTAACACAAGACCACAAACGACGAAAATCCACAATACTGTACTCAAAATTGACTTAAAGATGGTAGAATTAACTTAGTTCAAGTTGATGGTAAATGCAACACAGTTCTCACAAAAGTACCTGGATGCGTAAAGCAAAATAAACAAAAGGCTTGCAGCGTTGGAGATGCGTAGGTTCCTTGCTTCAGGGGAGACGGTGCGTCGCGCCTCAATGCTTGCGCAGAGTAGGGTATGTGTCTTGATCCTTACCAGAGAGGAGGTGAGGCGTAGATTCTCGTGCTGCGGTCCGGTTGCGATGCTGCAAGATGGTGCCTCAATGCAATGTGACAATCCGGTGCGATGCGATAAGATGGTGCCCTTGATGCAACGATTTGAAGACGATGCGTGCACGCCCTGGCAGCCTTGCGGCGACTCTGTACTTTGGAGCCACGACAGGCCCTGCGACACGCTTCTCCGATGATGCGACGGCGACCCTCACGGTGGCGACACGCTTCTCCGGTGATGCGACAGTAGACAACTGTGATGAAGACACGCTTCTTGGGAGATGCGGCGTCACGCTTCTCTGGCGGTGCGACGACTACAGCTGTGGCGGCGACACGATTGTTCTTCTTGTTGCGTCGTGCTTCCAGCGACACGGGGGAGCTGGTGGTGAAGTCTTTTGTCCCTGAGACTTCAGCAGGAGGCAAGCACAAGTTCAAGCCCTTGGAGTAATATTCTTCAAGATGATGAAAGTCATTTGAAAGTTGCTTCTCCTCTCCTTGGCGCTGAAGACACCACTGTAGGCCAACCCAGCAACACAGCACACTGGCAGGGGGCAGTACACTCCTACAGCTTCCTTTGGTTCTTCTCCTTGGCAGAGGTTTGTCTTGTTGTTCCATAAGTGATCTAAAGTCTTGGTCTGTTTCCCCATATTTATACTACTATTCTCTTTGTTCTCTGAAGGCAGAGAGGCCTCTGCCTAGTCCAAACCAGTTCTGGTCTGTCCTGGAGCACTTTGTTGACAATACTTCTTCTTTCCTTTCACAGTGTAGGCCAGGGACATCAGACACACCACAGGAGGTGGAGCCAGCATTGTGGAGGGAAGGCACAGCCCTATTCAGGTCCCAGGTGCAGCTCCTCCCACCCATCTACATGCAGATCTCTATATTCAGCCCTGTGCTGACTCACTCTGTCTCCTGGAATCCCCCAGCCCCTGTCACTCAAACTCCAGACACACAATACACAACCTAGCAGAAGCAGGCTTGGACAGTTAGGCAAGAAAATACCTACTTTCTAAAAGTGGTATTTTCAAACACAGAATGTTAAAACCAACTTCACTAAAAGATGTATTTTATCATTCGGAGTTCAGGCATACTAAACATGAATTTCTACCTAGTTCCCTGAGTCAGTTAGGATTATAAGATATAATAATCAAACTGCCCATTCTGGCCTATGGGGAACAGATAGCCTTGCAATAGTGAAAAACGAAAATGGCTGTAATTCACTATTTTGACATGCCACACACACCAGAGCATGTCCTTCCTTATACTTACAATGCACCCTGCCCTTGGGCCTACCTTAGGGGTGTCTGATATGAAGATAAGGGAAGGTATAGGGACTGGCAAGTGGGTGCACTTGCCAAGTCGACATGGCAGTCACAGACTGCACACAGGCCCTGAAATGGCAGGCCTGAGACACACTTTACAAGCTGCTTCTGTGGGTGGCACAACCAGTGCTGCAAGCCCACCAGCAGCATTTGATTTACAAGCCCTGGGCACACATGGTGCACTGTACTAGGGTCTGACAAAAATCAAATAACCCAATCATGGAGTCACTAATCAATACATCAATTTAACATATGGAGCACTTGCACTGTGGCACTGAATAGCAGTGGCACAGTGCCCAAAGCATCTAAACCAGCAAAACATATAAAAAACAGAGGAGGCCATCACTAAAAAATGGAAGGGAGACTCACACCAATGGTACCAGGTCTAACAGTAATTGGTTGTCCATGATTGGTATGTTTGCCTTACTAGTTAAGTCCCTAGTAAAGTGCACTATGTATGCCAGGGCTGGTAATGCAAATGCTACTAGTGGGCCTGCAGCACTAATTGTTCCACCCACACAAGTAGCCTTAAAGAGAGAACTCAGGCCTGCCACTGCAGTGCCTGCGTGCAGTTTGTTAAACTACCATGTTGTCCTGACAAGTGCACCCACTTGCCAGGCCTTACCCTTCCCTTTCTATTCACATGAGACACCCCTATGGTAGGGCCAAGGTACCCCCTGGGCAGGGTGCGGTGTATGTGGAAGGTAGGACATGTACTGAGGTGTGTACCATTTCCTGACAGTGAAATAGTCTCCAATTAGTTTTTCACTGTTGAAAGGCCATCTTGCCCATAGAACAAAATGGGAAGGCTGTGTAATATGTTTCCAGCCTAACTTGTGCTTCTTGCAGCCTGGGACCTTCGTGAAGATTGCCCTGTGATCGTGCACACCCAAAGCTCAAGGGAGTCTCAGCGACGCTGTGTGCATCTGCCTTGTTGCAGCCTGAGATCTTCGTTATCGCCACTGCCCGGAATCCACAAAGTCGCATCGGAGGCCCCAGTCACGGGAAGAGGAGAGCGAGGTCGCACCCCTCATGTAACTTGTGTCGCCGCCTGGGGTGGGGTGGGGTGTGGGCTCGGAGAGAGACCCTCTCTCGGCCTCTCCCATTCTTGCAGCGCGAGCCTCTGCTTCAGCTCTTATCGCGGCCCGTACTTGCCGAGGAGTGGCAGTACCAAGGCCTGAGTGCGGAGCTGCACTTTGGTTTACTCCATACCCGTGTTGGGGGCATATGTTGGCAGAAGCTGACCGCGAGTCAGTTCGAGTGGCGGAGAGACCGTCTAAAGGACCGTGATCGGTGCTGGAGTGTATTACGTATTGCATTATTTCTGCATTACGAACTACCTGATTGGTGTATTACGCATTGCATTATTTCTGCATTACAAACTACCTGATTGTTGCATTACGCATTGCATTATTTCTGCATTACGAACTGCCTGATTGTGGCATTATTTTTGCATAACGAACTACCTGATTGTTGCATTATGCATTCCATTAGTTTGCATAATGAACTGCCTGATTGTTGCGTTACGCATTTAATTATTTTGGCATTACGAACTGCTTGATTGTTGCATAACGAACTGCATTATTTTTACATTGCGAAGCGCCTGATACTTGCATTACGAACTGCATAGCATTGCATTAGGACTGCATTTGATCGTCTAGAATTGCTCATTAATATCGCCAGAACCTACAAGGGCTGGCTGGCCTAATAACCGGACAGGAGGAATAGTACTAATACACATATGATTTATATTGTGTGGTCTCATGGTATATCCTTTTATATAAATATATACTCGTTTTTTTGAAACTCGTGTGGAGTCCATTTGTGGTGTCATCCTTGGGTTACTGAGAGCGTGGTTGCAAATACTTTACACACTTGCCTTGAAGATAAGCCTGGCTGCTCATGCCACGCTACAGATGGGGTGAGCAGGGGCTATCTGAGAAGGCGTCCTTCCTTTCCCTGACGTACCTACCTCAGCCAAATAGAGACCCCCAGTTCTAACGGTTCTCAACCGGAATTTTCCTAGTTGGGCTTTAACCCCTTCCCTGTGGGGGTAATTTCCCCACAGTGCGGGGGGGGGGGGGGTGCGGCACCGCTGTGCTCTTGACGAGCTCAGCTTGTCATGACTCACAGTGGAGCTGAGCTCATCAAGACCCCGAACACTCATTAATTCTCCCGCACAGGCGGGAAATTAATCGTGCGTGGGCGGGCCGCGGCAGTTATGACGAGCTCAGCTCGTCATGAGCACAGCTCCACTGTGACTCATGACGAGCTGAGCTCGTCATGAGGACTGAATGTGTTAATGTACCTAGTAAACACTATGGAGCTTCATCACCAGGCCCGACAGTGCCCCAGATATCTTCCACTGCTGTAATTTATGCCAAGCGTTACAACAAACAAATGATGGACGGAATGCTGACAATGCATACATTCTCCCCCAGTCAAGAGATCTGGGTTAAATCCATCGTTCTTTTGCCCACTACACCACCCCAGTTTAGACATGGCCATATGCAAATCAGTCTTGACCCTGTGCCTCATGGGAACAGTCCAGCCCGAACTGCCAAGCCATGTCTTCCCTGGACCGGAATCAAGCATCCTAGGACCGGTTTCTGGCTATCAGCCGTCATCAGCCAGGATAGCTTGACTCCAGTGGCGTAGTAAGCACGGGTCCCACGTCTGGGAATACCCATCCCACTTAGGGCGAAAAGCGTTACAACAAACAAATGATGGACGGAATGCTGACAATGCATACATTCTCCCCCAGTCAAGAGATCTGGGTTAAATCCATCGTTCTTTTGCCCACTACACCACCCCAGTTTAGACATGGCCATATACAAATCAGTCTTGACCCTGTGCCTCATGGGAACAGTCCAGCCCGAACTGCCAAGCCATGTCTTCCCTGGACCGGAATCAAGCATCCTAGGACCGGTTTCTGGCTATCAGCCGTCATCAGCCAGGATAGCTTGACTCCAGTGGCGTAGTGAGCACGGGTCCCACGTCTGGGAATACCCATCCCACTTAGGGCGAAAAGCGTTACAACAAACAAATGATGGACGGAATGCTGACAATGCATACATTCTCCCCCAGTCAAGAGATCTGGGTTAAATCCATCGTTCTTTTGCCCACTACAAACAAACAAAAAAAAAACAAAAAAAAAAACAATGGATTTAGGCCCAGATCTCTGTACTGGGGTGAATGTATGACATTGTTCTGCATTCTGTCCATCAATTGTTGTTTTTGCATTTGTCACCCCGAGTGGGAAGGGTATGCTCAGACGTGAGTCCCTTGCTCTCCATGCCACTGGAATCAAGCTATCCTGGCTGACGAGGGCTGAAAGCCCGAAACCGGTCCTAGGATGCTTGTTTCCAGTCCAGGGAGGACCTGGCTTGGCAGTTCGGGCTGGACTGTTCCCATGGGGCACAGGGTCAAGACTGATTTGCATATGGCTGGGTTCAAACTGGAATGGCATGGTGAGCAAAAAAAACGATGGATTTAGGCCCAGATCTCTGTACTGGGGTGAATGTATGACATTGTTCTGCATTCTGTCCATCAATTGTTGTTTTTGCATTTGTCACCCCGAGTGGGAAGGGTATGCTCAGACGTGAGTCCCTTGCTCTCCATGCCACTGGAATCAAGCTATCCTGGCTGACGAGGGCTGAAAGCCCGAAACCGGTCCTAGGATGCTTGTTTCCAGTCCAGGGAGGACCTGGCTTGGCAGTTCGGGCTGGACTGTTCCCATGGGGCACAGGGTCAAGACTGATTTGCATATGGCTGGGTTCAAACTGGAATGGCATGGTGAGCAAAAAAAACGATGGATTTAGGCCCAGATCTCTGTACTGGGGTGAATGTATGACATTGTTCTGCATTCTGTCCATCAATTGTTGTTTTTGTAGTTTATGCCAAGGCGTGCCTCTGTCAATCCTTTTGAAAACCGATCGGAAGTCAACAAAACAGCAGCAACTGTAACAAACCTGCCCGAAGACTGGTAGTCCTCAGGATTCGTGTGATGCAATAGGGGTTCCACCCCTTGACATCCCCACCTCCTACAATAACTGTACAGAGTAGTAGGGCGATCAAGTGAGGGAAGAGAAGGAAGGGAACAGCAGGGAGTAGAATCTGGAAAACAAAGAACAGCACGATGAGATACAAGGGCATACAACACTACTCTTAATTAGTCTCGCTAGGTTTCTCATTACCTGACAAGTCTCACAACACAAACAGCCTTCTCTCTATTTCCAGAAACATGGTATTCAGGCATACCCGGTACATTTCTACTAAGGGAGTCTTTAACAGTGATACACAGGCTGTAGAAAGAAGGAGGCGACCTGTACATATCAAATAGTCAGAGTTCTAGAATACCCTTGTGAGCAACCACTCGTTCAATGTCACGGGTGAAATTCCTGTTCCTTTCCCAACAGAAGTCAAATAACAAAAGAAAGGCAAGTAAACCAAGCTCCTTCGTCTGAGCACTTCCAAGCAAACGGAAGCAGTGAAGTCTTTAACTCCGGGTGTGTATGAGGCTATAGAGCGATATAGCGTGTCCCACAAATGCACACAACGGGAAGGCAAACAAAAGGAATCTCTCTTCTCTTGAGAGAGAGCAGAGCCAGTTTAGTCTCTGCGCTCTGCTGTCCTTATTCTGCTCTTACCTTAGAGCGCTGGGGTTTTTGTACAACGTTTGTTTTCCCCCTCCACTTGCAGGGGGCCCCGTGAGGAACGGCAGTCCTTCCTCCTACGGTGCGTTATGAAACACCGAGTGTCTGTGATGGCTCTCCCTCCCTCTTCTAAGCGCGGGCCACAAACGCCCACAGAGGTGGCAGCCTTTCACACTGCCAGATACGGGAAAATCAAGTCCATAATACAGACGCGACCGCGCTTCAGCTTTCTCCTCTTCGATCCGGGGTTTGATGCGAAAGACTCGTATTCAGGATTACGCACGCTTTACCATGCGAGTCGCGTCCTATTTAAAGACCCGGCTCCGCCCCCACATCTTAGGGTGTAGTGTAGTTCCTATATCCCTGATAGGCTTTGCGCATTGGTTGGAATAATTTACACTATAGTTTTGACATAGGACTGAGGTCAGTATGTCTCTATCGAGTACATTAAACTTAATTACTTGTGTGTGCCAGCTAACTCAGAGGTCACTAGAAACTTCTCGAATATACAAGACGGGATTAGTTTCTGACAACCGCATAAACATGACAACTTTGTTTACCTTTGAGTAGGAACAATCTCAGAACCGTGGAAACAATAGATAGCAGTTTCACTCAGTCAATCGTGCATGCTTCGTTTCTACAGAGTTGCACAGAAATAGAGAGACGGGCGTTTCAATAAAAAGGGTTTATTGAACAGTCTTATTTCTCATGCAAGAGATATGAACTGCTACAATCATATGACAGGCTGCGAAGTACAATATGTACAGAGTTAGCAGTAAGATAAAATAATACTGCAATAGCATGGTTTGTAGCTATGACATATATTCATAAAATACATACATAAATAACACAGGCTAAAATGTGAACACTCATCTGAAGCTTCTAAATAGTTCTACCCCAGTGTACCTAACCTAAGTGTAGTACGAGGTAAGAAGTAGGTGCTGTTTTCTAAAGTATAGCTAGCTATAGTTTAGTTTTACCAAGAGTTGCCAAAAGTTTCTCTAAGTTCTAGTCTGCTCCATACCTTAGAATGTGCGAGGTTGGAATCTCTTTCCGGGACTCTATATCTAACACCCCGCAAGGGGAGTCAGAAACACTGGAGCTGGATTCTCTGCGAGGAGGATGACAGCGTCTGGTTAGTGCATCAGGCTGGGACTCGATCTCCTTCCGAACGTGCCGTGGTGAACCACAAGTAGGCAGTCGAGCTGGATCGTACCGGAACCGTGGTTCACCAGGGCAAGTGCAGATATATTCATACCTTGACGGTGTTTAGGAATGCCTGTATTGACGTAAAAGTCGGGCATCAGAATGTCATGATTGAACCCCTAAGAAATAGATATTCATGCATACTAAATGAGTTCTTGGAGAAATCAATATCCAAGCAAGGGAAATTCCTAATGGCTCAAGAGTCTGGTTTTCCAAGAACTCGTTGTGACGTGGATGTACGGATGTAGGAGACCATGCCTGTATTTGGTTAGCATGGACATTGCCTAAATAAGGGCTGGATTTTCTATGCCTAAATAAGGGCAATATGAAATGTACCTATATAAGGGCATAAATCGGGAAACCTATATACGGAATCTAAATCTACACACAACAAGGTCTTTCTGGGATTTGTATTCCAGGCAGGCGCAACGAGGGCCATTCCTGAAAGTAGGTCCCCCTGCCAAGCACCCCCTAGAACCAGCCTTATCAGGATGTTTGCGGTAGAATGCACGAACCGCAACCGGGGCATGCACATTGGCACAAGGTTCCCATGAGTCGTCTTCCGGGGTGTACCCTTTCCATGACACCAGAAACCACAACTTCCGTCTCCTGTACCTGGCGTCCAGAATGCTCTTCACCTTGTATTCCAGCCCACCGTTCGTAGCTATCGGAGGAGGTGACCTCCGCTTCTTCCCTACTGCGGGTATCAGGAGACTGCAATGGAATACCTAATGGATCCGGTGGGAGCACGGCAACCACAACTTGTAAGCCGCTGGATTGATCCTCTTTACCACTGGGTATGGGCCTATATATTTTGTATGAAACCCACTGCACAGTTTAAACCGGATATTCTTGGTGGACAACCACACCATGTCCCCCACCGCGTACTGAGGCCCATCGATCCGGTGACGATCTTCCCCTCCTTTATGTGCCAGTTTCGCCCGCAACAGCTGTCTCCTCACCTTCTTGTGCACCTCCTGCAGTGTCTTGATGTGAGCACGAACAGAGGGTTGGTTAGCGATGTCATCAGGCAGGTCAATGGGCAAGATTCAGGCACAGAAGCCATAATTGGCTGCGTATGGTGAGACTCCCGTAGATCTATGAGAAGCATTGTTGTATGCCAACTCAGCCATCCATAACAAGGAAACCCAGGATTCCTGTGCTTCATTGGCGTAACACCTCAAGTACTGGTTGAGCCTCTCCGTCTGCCTGCGGATGGAAGCTCATAGACATCGCGGACTCCACGTGCAGGGCTTGGCACCACATCCTCCAGAAACTTGCTATGAACTGCGGGCCCCTATCAGACACAATGACCTTGGGAATTCCGTGTAGCTTAACTATGTTCTGGGGCACCAATTGGGCAGTTTGTCCGGCTGTGGGCAGGTTTTTGCAGGGAACGAAATGACCCATTTTGGTAAGGCTGTCCACCACCACCATAAGCGCAGAATACCCCTGGTCAATGGGTAACCCTGTGATAAAGTCCAAACTAATATGCTGCCACAGCAAGTGAGGAGTTTCCCTTTCTTTTTTGTCGTGTCCCCTTTTCCTCAAGCACAACTCTCACACCTCGAGACCCAGCCCTTGACATCTCGGACCAATGAATCCCACCAAAAATGCCTCTGCATCAACAGGATAGTTTTACGGATACCGGGATGTCCAGCCAATGGCGAATTGTGACACCAAGCGTAAGCCTTTTTCCTTAGAGGCACTGTGGGGAGGTACAGTTTACTGTTCTGAAAAGGCAACCCATGCTTAATGGCTTGGGCAGCGTTCGCTCTAGCCCATTCGTCCCACTCTTGGTCGCTCCTATATCGCCGTACTTCCTTCAAGTACTGGTCGGCCTTGAGAACACACACCACCTTCTAGGGATCAATGATGGCTGCAGGAGGGACCGTGACCTTATCATCGTTGGAAGCCAGACGGGACAAAGAATCCGTTTTGCGATTCTCCGACCCAGGCCAGAACGTGATGATGAAATCGTATTCCTCAAAGAAGAGCATCTACCTCATCACCTCATCTGTGTTTGGGAAAGATGTCTAGCCGTCTTGATGTATTGGAGGTTCCGATGGTCGGAGTATACCGTGATGGGATGCCGGGCTCCCCACAAGTAAGGGCGCCATTCCTGGAAGGCCTTTTTTATGGACAACCACTCCTTCTCCGTGATGTTGTAGTTCTTTTCCACCTGGTTAAGCTTTCTGGACAGATAAGCGACCGGATGTAGCTGTCCCGTGTGTTTGTCCCTTTGGGAGAGGATATCCCCTATCGCCTCATCGGAAGCATCGGCTTCCACAATGAAGGAAGCATCCAACTGGGGGTGATTAAGAACTGGTGCAGAGGTGAAAGCATGTTTTAAGTACTCAAAAGTGTCTGTGGCCTCCTGGGTCCATTCGAAGGGTACTCCCTTTCTGAGGAGCCTGGGGATCGGAATCGCCTTTTGCGAGAAGCCTTGGATAAACCTGCATTAATAATTGGCGAATCCCAGGAAGCTTTGTACACCTTTGACGTTCTTTGGTACCGGCCATTCCTGCACTGCCTGTACCTTCCTTTCTGCCATACCCAAGCCTTCAGGACGGAGCATAACCCCCAAAAACTCTACCTCATGCACTCCAAACTCACACTTGCTCAACTTGCAGTACATGTGCTGCTTCCTAAGAGTCTCTAAAACTTGTATGACATGTTCCTGGTGGTTTTCCGCCGGCTTCGAGTAAATCAGTATGTCATCGATCTAGACAACTACCGAATGATCCACATACTCTTTTAGTACATCGTTCAGGAAGTACTGATATGCCGCAGGGGCATTGCACAGTCCGAACAGCATCACGGTGTACTCGAACAGGCCATAGCGTGTCTTAAAGGCTGTTTTCCATTCATCCCCCCTCGCATGCGTACCGGATGATACGCCCCTCTTAAATCTAGTCTGGTGTAAATCTTTGCTTCACACACCTGATCTAACAAGACGGGTATTAGGGTTAGAGGATATCGATTGCAGATAGTGTTTTTATTCAGCATGCGGTAGTAGCAGCAAGCTCTCAGTTCTCCGCTCGCCTTGGCTATGAAGAAAAGAGGGGATGCTGCAGGGGAACGAGAGGGCCTAATGAGCCCTATTTCCAAGAAATGATCTAAATAGTCCCTTAAGTGTTTTGTCTCTGGTTTGGACAGGGCATAGACTCAGCATGCGGGGATGGTGGCTCCTTCTACCAAGTCGATTTGGCAGTCATACCTATGTGGCGGGAGTTTTTCATCCTGAGTTTTGCTAAATATATCCGCGAATTGTGTATATTCGCTTGGCAGAACCATCTCCTTCTCGGCCGCGGTGGCCACCAGAAACGGTTGGGCCAGGGCTGTCGCACAGGAGATAGGTTCGAGGGATATATGTTCCCTATACGCATCCGACAGGAACTGTTCTGTCTTCTCTCCAATTGATGGTAGGGTTGTGGTGGCAGAACCATGGCATTCCTAGTATCACCTCATACTGAGGGGTGGTAATGATGTTCAAAGCCAAATCCTCCATATGTTGGCCCCCTCCTACCCCAACCGACAGATGTACGGTCTCCGTTTGCTCCGTGATGAGTCCTGATTTAAGGGGCTTGCCATCGACGGCCAATACCTCTTCAGGGATTTCTAGGGGCACCCTACGTATGTCTAGGTGTTGAACCAAACCGCTATCTATGAAATTCCCTGTAGCCCCAGAGTCTAACATGGCCATCACCTGGAATATGTGCTGTTTATACTCGAGACCCATCAGGAGTACTGTATGGGATTCTGTATTCTTCACCCGAGTGGTGGCCAAAGAAGGTATCCTCCATTATTTATCCACAAGCGGCCCTGAAGAAACAGAGGAAACACCACTAAGATCTGGGCGCAATGTTGAAGCTACCGCTTTCTTGTTTTTATATGTACCTCCTGGTGTTTTGGGCCTAGCGGGGCAATCAGGAACGTAGTGCCCTTTCTTTTCACAGTACATACATAGCCCCTGAGTGCGTCTACTCTCCCTCTCACTCCTGGAGAGGGGTGCTCGTAGAGCTCTGACCTCCATAGGTTCAGAAGTGGCTTCGATACTAGGCGCGTCTCTCCTCAGGCTCCTATCCAGCTGGAGCACTGACTTTTCCCCTCTACGTTTCTCTCCTCCTCTATCAGCAATACGTCCATCTAACCTCAATGAAAGACCGATGAGGTCCGTACATGTTCGTGGTTGGGGATCAATCCTGGCTATGGCTTCTTTCAGTTCGTCACAGAGGCCGTGGTAAAAAAGGGACATCCTCTTTTCTTCTGGCCAAGCTGCCTCCGCCACGAGTCTGTTGAAAGTGGTCAAATAGGACACCAGATCACGTCTCTCTTGCCACAATTCCCAAAATTCCTTATCGGCGCTCAAGGTAGTGGTTCGCCTGTCAAATACCCCTTCCAAAGCTGATCGGAACTCGTCCCAATCTGACAAGATAGGGTCGTTATTCCGGACCAGGGGCACTGCCCAATTTGCGGCGTCCCCTATTAGATAGGATATCGCAAAAGCCACTCTAGAGTGATGTTTCGGAAACGAAGAGGGTTTGCACGAGAAATGCATCAAGATCTGAGTTAAAAACAACTGTATTTTCAGGGCATAGCGTTCAGGGCTAGCTAGCGGAATGGGAGGAGGGACTGTAACGTGTATCTGGGGTCTCCCTGAAGCTATTTCAAATGGATTTTTGGTTATCTTTTCCACTCTCTCCCGCAAGGCCACGGTCTCTGCTCTGGAGGCTGCTAACTCCTGCTGAATCAAGACTAGGGCCCCCAGAACCTCGTCCATACTCATCCCATATTGCCACACACAAACCGGGAGGAATAGGTATCGTGGGTGCATAATTCTGTAACAAACCTGTCCGAAGATGGGTACTCCTCAGGATTCGTGTGATGCAATCGGGGTTCCACCCCTTGACATCCCCACCTCCTACAATAACTGTACAGAGTAGTAGGGCAATCAAGTGAGGGAAGGGAAGGAAGGGAACAGCAGGGAGTAGAATCTGGAAAACAAAGAACAGCACAATGAGATACAAGGGCATACAACACTACTCTCAATTAGTCTCGCTAGGTTTCTCATTACCTGACAAGTCTCACAACACAGACAGCCTTCTCTCTATTTTCAGAAACACGGTATTCAGGCATACCCGATACATTTCCACTAAGGGAGTCTTTGACAGTGATACACAGGCTGTAGAAAGGAGGCGGCGACCTGTACATAGCAAAAAGTCAGAGTTCTAGAATACCCTTGTGAGCAACCACTCGTTCAATGTCACAAGTGAATTTCCTGTTCCTTTCCCAACAGAAGTCAAATAACAAAAGAAAGGCAAGTAAACCAAGCTCCTACGTCGGAGCACTTCCAAGCAAACGGAAGCAGTGAAGTCTTTAACTCCAGGTGTGTATCAGGCTATAGAGCGATATAGCGCGTCCCACAAATGCACACAACGGGAAGGCAAACAAAAGGAATCTCTCTTCTCTTGAGAGAGAGCAGAGCCAGTTTAGTCTCTGCGCTCTGCTGTCCTTATTCCGCTCTTACCTTAGAGCGCGCTGGGGTTTTTGTACAAAGTTTCTCCCTCCCCCCCCTCCTCAGGGAGCCCTGTGAGGAACAGCAGTCCTTCCTCCTACAGTGCATTATGAAACACCGAGTGTCTGTGACGGCTCTCCCTCCGTCTTGCAAGCGTGGTCCACAAACGCCCACAGAGGTCACAGCCTTTCACGCTGCCAGATATGGGAAAATCAAGTCCATAATTCAGACGCGACCGAGTGTCAACTTTTCTCCTCTTCGATCCGGGGTTTGATGCGACAGACTCGCATTCAGGATTACGCACGTTTTACCATGCGTGTTGCGTCCTAGTTAAGGACATGGCTCCGCCCTCGCATCTTAGGGCTTTCTGGGATTTGTATTCCAGGCAGGAGCAACGAGGGCCATTCCTGACAACAAAGGCCACCTACCGACTCTTTTGAATTCTTTGCGACTCCCCACAGTGTGGAACAGCGGTCTGTAGTGAAGTGCTTTGGCCTAAAGCCTCCTTGCTCCATTGGAATCAATCCAGTATCGAAGGCCTAAATTGCTAGATGTTTTGACAATGTTTGGGCATAGAGTTTGGACGGAATATCTAAAAGAGGAATCAGGTGATAATTAGCTGGCTGATCCATCTTCTCCTTTTTATGAATGGGTTTCACTATAGCTCCCTTCCAAGATTCTGGGAAGAAACCCGTCCATATTACGCATTGGAAAAACCTGCTCAATATAGATCCCCATTCCTTTGGATCTTTTTTAAATATCTCAGATGAAAGGCCATCTTGACCACCTGCCTGGGAGCTTTATATTGCAAATTATTTCAGACTACAGCCATCTATGTATTAGCAATCACTTCAGAATCTACTTTGGAACAGGCCTGCCCCGCTAATATATTCTCAGGACTTCCACCCTTGTATAAAGTGGCAATAAAAACAAACCAGTCTTCCTTGCTTATTTAAGCCTCAAGAGCGGATGGCGACGAGAGAGTTACAGAATTCACTAGACGCCAAAACCAATTGCTATCACTGTCAACCAAGGTCATTATTATTTCATCCCAGTTTAACCTACATAACTCTCTCCTTTTGTGAGCACATAGTTTTTTGTAAGCAGTTTTTGCTCCTATCATTGCAGTTCTTAAACTTATAGCTCTTAGATTTAGCTTCGAGTAGCCGCAGCTTTTGTTTACCACCCTTCTACCCTCCTGACACTCGTCGTCATACCAGGTATTCCCCTTGCCTCTTGGGCTATTATTTGACTGTGAACCTCCTTTTACTAGCTTAAACTGGGCTAGCAGTTGTTTCGTTAGTCTAACAAACCAATCAAGTTCATCTTGTCGCACTTCAGAACAGAAAGATCTAAATTTGACTAAAGAGAGGGCTTGTAGTACTTCTTCCGTAATCTGGACTCTAATTCTCTTGTGATAAACAACCTCCAAGCGAAACTATCACTGTGCCCCATATCTAGTACTCTAAAACATTCCACCCATTGGAAATGGTGAACTGGAATCATCACATAAGCAATGGGTAATTTAATACTACCATGTTTAAATGTTTTCCCAGCTGAGATATCATCATGGCACCTGCCATTTACATTTATCAAGTTCAGTTTAACTAGACTATGTACAATCTTTGCATCTCCTTCCCCAGCACTTCCTGAAAAGATGCATTCCGGGAATGTTTAAAGCTGAGAGCAATTCTTTCATTACTTCATCAAAAACCTTAAACACTGATTTTTCGTTAAAATCTCTCCCTACCACTAACAAAGCTTCTGGGATGTCACAAATATATATATATTTTTTACATCATTAGCCAGGTTCAGCAGCTCACACTCGGGCAGAGGGCGAATTAGCGGTACATACACATTTAGACATATCATCTGTTTGACCCCTCCAAATTTGTATACATGTCAATTAGACTGGCAAGGAGGCATATGCAAGTGCTTTTGGAACTTAGCTACTTTCCTCCCACAGCGGACTGAGACCAAGGTTAACAATCCACTCATCGATCTTCCTCTTGGCGAGGACTTGGCATTTAGAGCTATGGCAACATATCCCTCCACTATGGGGCACTCCAACAACCAGGTTTCCTGAAAGAACAATATGGAATAATTCATTAAGATCTCTCTTTGATTTTCCATTTCCTATAAATGTTTTCAATCCATTAATGTTCCATACCAGGAAATTAACAGGCTGTGGACGCCCTATCTACTACCAATCAATCTCATCTGCCCCTCCACGATGGAAGGTAACGATCCTGAGTGTTTTTAAAGGAATAACTCTCTTTTCTTAGGGGAGTATACCAACTTATTCCATGATTACTTTCCCTCCTTGACTCATCAGACATCCAGCAGTGGGTCATGTTTTGATTAATTAAACCCGAAGATCTATCATTGGAGAACGTTATGGTAACTATTCTTTCTTGCGAACCATCATGTTCCCACCAAGTACTGCCAAAATCTGATCTCTGATTTATGCCTAGAGGCACAGCAAAATTGACCTTGTTCTATTTTAACCCCCCCATTTTCTCATAAAAATGGGACAAGCTTTGTTTCCCCTTTTTCTTCACAGAGACTAATTCCGTTAAACAACAGGGCTGGACCAGCTGCTTCAACTAGGTACTTAGCCTTTTAATCTTGGCAAATACCGTTAGCAGTTTAGACCTATTGAGGGGATGAATAGCTATCTGCCTTATGCTCATTCTAGATTGCGTTTTTATACATAGTATCGGTGGACTCATCTGCTTACAATCATCACAAACCTGACCTAGAGCAACACTAAAAGGACCTGCTAAAGGTTTCCTTTTCACCGACTCAGTACACTGACCTACCGAGTTGGGAGAGGATCTCGCCAAAGGGCCTTTGTTGTTTTTGGTATTCCTAACGTTTTTGTTTGTGTTACCCCTAAAACACTCCTTCACCACTGATATATATTCCTTGCTTTTACTTCTCACATTACCCAAACTCTTTTCCTGGGACTTCCTGTCTCCCTTGCCAAATTGTTCCTGAGTGCCAAGTCAAGATCACCTAGCGAACAAACAGCTCCCAAAGATTGTTTTTTGACTAAAGCACCTAAGAGAGGTGATTCAAAGGAGCGGGAAACATATCCCCTGACACCACCTTCTTTCCCTCCTAACTTGTGCGTCTCTTCCACTCTAATGGTGCTATAGACCGCATTTTGGATATCAACGTCAATTTTATCTTTACTTATAACCACATTTCTCTCCTCCTCATTGGGACCAGGTCCTATATTTGGACTTCTATTTTTTAAATGTTTTTTTACAAAGTAACATAGTGAGGATGGCAGGCCCTGCATAGTAGGTCCAGGTTCAGATGAGGCAGTACTTGCTCAAGAACCCTGTTTCATTTGTAACCCCAGGTCCATCACATAATTTAATGACCTGTCCAGCTGATGATGTTTTAAGGAAGAAGAGGAACCCTCTTGAGGAGGTAACTGAGGCACCTTCTGGTGACCTCCAACAACAGCCCCACTTGTGGTGGAACATTCTAGTATACCACCACTATTCTGAGAGGTAGATTGAAGACATAAACTAGAGGCAGTCACCTAACCCACACCTTTCTTGGGGCAGTCCATTTTGGAGCAGCCCTACTGGTTAATGCCTCCATGTGCTGAAAAGGAAGAGGGAGTAAACTCTGTGACACCAGGTTCCCTTGCACCAAGTGGAATTTACGCTTAGCTCCCAGCCGCTTTTTAGCTGTGCTTTCTTACCCTATCCTGGAACCATATGCCCTACTTGTAATCCCCTTTCCTTTCCCTCTTGAACTCAGCGCATGCTCCACCATGGTGGACCTGCTTTTCCACAGGTTTATAGATTTTATTAAAAATTATATGGTAATTGGATGGCAAGCAGCACTCTATTCTCTGCTTTCCTCTGTCTCCTTCGTAGCCAATCAAAGCACTGAGGCACTGAGACACTGTTCCCAAGTGATTATGCTTAACCAGTTCTGCACATAGCCCAGAGAAGAGCGCAGCAGCCAGTGGGAGCCAAAAAGTGGTGGGAGGGGGTAGCCACAGGGCACAAGCTGCACCAGCTCACTAGAATGGCTGCCTCCGCACCGAGGGCTTTCTGCACTGTAATCACCTATTGTGTCCACCCCCCTCCTCTTTAGAACCAGCTGCCACCTGATTCAGTGATGCAGTACTTCACATCGCATCACACTGCCTCCATGCCCATATTTCGCTCCCTTGGAAAGGACAAGGCAAGGAACTGGGTGGGGTGAGGTGAAGAGCGAAACTAACTCAGCTTAGTTTAATTAGGCTACTAAAGTTCAGAGTTGTGAGGTTCAAGGCTTCGTGGAAATGCAAATGTCAGATATTTTTTGCTCTCTCCTTAACCGCTTATATTGGGATCCTTTGCAGACTGTTTTTAGGTTGAGCCTAGTGCAGCGCGCATGCGCTGCACTATGGAAGACTTCCTGTAAGCACTCCAAACTTCCCCAAGAGTTCTTCGTGTGGGTCTGGTAACTCCCACACATTCTATTGGCCTTTGCGTGTGGCTTTCAATAGTGAAAGCACGAAAATGGCCAAAGGTGGGTGCATGTCCCATCTCTTTGTGTAAAGGTCACTCCCACGGCGTTTTGCTCTCGGGAGCGAGCAGCGGCACGCAGGCTGGCAGCTGCATTCCTCGCTTGTCGTGGATCATGTTACTAATTAAACACAGTGTGGTCGCTTTCACTTTTGCTGCCACGCTTGTTTTAATTACGCCACCGTGCTCTGTGAAAAGTGCAGTCACGTTCAGTGTTTGTGAGCGACATTAAAGCAGTGTTTTATTCCAACATTGGCAAGTTTAGATGACCAGGCAAATAATTAAAGCCTACTGGTGACTTGCTTAAAGATAAATCTCTCAGACTGATAAAGCGCACACATGAGAAGGCTGTCGAAGCCTCATGAGAGATTGGGTTAAAATGGGCCTTTCTACCTGCTCTCTGGATGAGGGCCAGCCGTGCAGTTGATTTTTTTCATGCTGTAAGTTTGCTGCTCGAGTCTTGCTGTTCTCGAGATCCCACCCCTGCCCTCGGGCAGTGTCGTTTAATCACTCCAAGACCTTGTATCTTCTGAGACAGAAGGAGGACGACTACAACGTTCAACTTTTGGGATGTCTCTCTTCCCTGCCTCTTTTTGTAATGTCAGCCAACAATTGCATAACTGCCCCTATTTTAAATATGTTTTGTTTGCGAGGTCGCCTGCCGAATGAGCTTCGGTCCGTGTTGCGCAGCACTCATTAATTAAGGTTACAGAAAATGTTTCTTTAAAATCACTGAGACATTTCATATTTCATCTCTTATCCTCTAGACCCGCTGGCTCTCTTCCATTAACCTGCTCAGGCTTTGTTGTGACAGCGTTGACAGATGTTCTAAAACTTTTTTCAAAGATTAAATAGTTGTTGCATGAAGGCACTCAGGCGAGGCTTATTTTAAAGCTGTTGGTTTACATAAAACCTGTTCGGCTCCATGAACGGGTCCCTGCTGTCAGGCCGCTTGTATTCATTGGAGCTTATCACCCGGCTTTATATATCAGAGTTGTTTTTTGAACGAGTCCCGTCTTAAGAAGATCACACCAGTCTTGTTCGTTTTCTTTTCCAATTTCATGCTGTGATGTAATAATAAAACAATCCTATTTCTTTTGTTCTGCTACTAACTGAATTTAATCTTCACAGATTGAACAAATGTATTTGCAGGGTCACTGGGATTATGCGGTAGGGGAGGGCCACATTATGCTGTCTTCTTTCCTACTCCCTTGAACTCTTACTACTTCCTGATTGCTGTCTGCTTCTCCCCCACCCTTGCTGTATACCTAGTCTCCACCCTTACTTGCTTTATTCTTTCCTTCGCGAATTGCACTATTTCTTCTTTCCCCTGCCTTGCACTCTTCCTTCTCTTGCCCACCCTTACACTCTTCCTTCTCTCGCCCACCCTTGCACTCTTCCTTCTATCTCCTGCTCTTGCACTCTTCCTTCTCTCACCTGCCCTTACACTCTGCCTTCTCTACACCGCATTGCACTCTTTCTTCTTTCCCCTACCCTTGCACTGTTTCTTCTTTTACCCAACCTACGCTCTTTCCCCCTCCCACCCCTGCACTTTTCGCCCTTCTCTTCTCCGGCCCACCCCTGCTCCGCCACCCCTTTTCTCTTCTACCTCTCACCCCATCTCTATTCTCCCCTTCTCTATTCTCCCCTTCTCTATTCTCCCCTTCTCTATTCTCCCCTTCTCTTTTCTCACTTAAACAGATTCTGTCCTTTTATTTTCATCTTTGCTGTAGCTCTTTTGCCCTCGCCTGTTGCCCTCTTTGGACGCAACACAGGGTCCTGTGAGATGCTGCAGGGCTTCTGCACACATTGTGCCTAATACTTAATAATAATTAATAATTGCAGTAATCAGGGGTTCCTGTGGCAGACACTGGATTCTCCTCGCAGTACTGTTCGTATCCTGTGGACTTGGTTCCGTTGCGTGTGCAATGCCATCATTCATTGACTGGAACAGTAAAATGGGCACTTCTTAGAGTGAATGATCATTTGTGATTCTGTTGTTGACGCATTCGTTGAAGGTCGCCTGAGAAATGGATACTGGCATTATCTGTATGCAACAACACCCAGGTATCTTCTTTCTCTGTGCCATCTCTTACATCGCTGTCTGTTTGCTGTGAATTTTGGGACCCAACAGTCGTTGTGCCTGCTCTAAAATAAAATTGTCCTTTCACTATCCAGTGGCGTAGCAAGGAGGGATGTGGGGGAACGGTCCGCACTGGGCGGCACAAGTTTTGGGGGCAGTGGGCTCCCCCCGCTCTTACCTGTGTCTGCACGGGGCGGCAAACGGAGGATTCAATCGCCAGCACACCCCCGGGGTTAAATTTGGTTGTGATGGCTGGCGGATCGCCACCGTTGGCCGGGCGGTAGAGATCTGCCCGCCATCATATTCACCCCCTTAGTTTGGACCCAGTCATAATTAAAGAAGCCTTGACCCTGCTTTAGTAGGAACAGTCTTGCCTGAAATGCCAAGCGAAGTCCTCGCTGCACCAGTACTCAAGCAACCCATGACTCGCTTGGGTATAGCTTAGTTCCAGAGGCACAGTGTGCAGACGACTCATGTCTGGGCGTACCTGCCCCACTTAGGGCATCACACTGTGGTATACAAAAAAGTGATAGTTGAAAGGCTGGAAATGATCGCAGCAGCTTGTTATTATGCGGGGGGCTGCATCCCACTCCCTCATTATTTTGCACATCATGCCACATCAGTTTGGATCCAGCAGTATGCAAATCAGTCTTGACCTTGCTCCAATGAGAACAGTCCAGCTCGAACTGCCAGGTTGCCCCCAGGGCCGGTTTCACTCTTATCAGGGCTCATCAGCCGAGTGTAGCTTGGTTCCAGTGGCACAGAGTGCACAGGACACACGTCTGGGCATACTCGTCCCACTTAGGACATCACACTAAAGTATACAAAAAAGGTGATGAATAGAAAACTTGAATTAATCTTAGCCACTGGTAATTATTTGGTCATGACAACCTAATTAACACAGCATATGCTGCTTTTGTGGTACTGGCTTTTCTTTCTGTAAAGTGGATGACAAAAAACGTGTCTCTGAGATTTCCAAACCAGGTCACGTAAATAGAACTTTAATGATGCTCTGGAGTAGACAGTCACACAAGGTGCATGCTTTATCACATTTTCCTATTTGCCATACGAAGTCACACATTGGAACTTCACCTGAGCTAAAATAAAAATAAAAATCTTCTTAAATTATGCTCTAAATTTGCAGCTAAATAATAATGCAGGTGGCCTGGGAGTCGAATGCAGCAGGAATAGACTAATCATCTAATTTGTTGACAGTGAACGAGATCATGATGATAACTCCATGGCTTTATAATCTTCAGCTAGACATTTTAAGCAATACAATTTGTGTGAATAAAATCGTAGTTTAACTCCCTACTTAATTTTGCAGCATCAGTTGTCTCTAGCTGTGGAAATGCGTATTTACAATCTATGGCTCGGAAAAAATTTCTTAGAAGTTAATCCAGGAATGAGCCTGGAGAAGGGCATATGAATATCGCAGGATCTGGGCAAATCGTCTAACTGTCATCCCAACTTGTCCAACGTTAATCAAATTGTTTCCATCGATAGTTGCTTACTTATGTTACATTTTTTTCAATGTGTAATTTTGATTATTAATTAAATGTCTGTGAAATAGTAACTTTTTTAATGTACATGGTCGTAACAGATGAACTAAGAATATCGCACTTATAATGAATTAATAGTGATGCTTACAAGTGTGAATAATAATGCAGTTTAGCTATGACACATTTTTTTGAAGACACCATTTTATTTAAATGGATGCAGTTTCTAGTGTTGGTTCATTCTGCTTTTGCTCATTCTGCCTTCCAATCAATGTCTTGCTGCGAGTCATTTTGCCTAATGTTGGACTTGGCACTTTTTGCAGGGTCATCCCAGAACTTTTTGCCTTCCTCCTGTATTTTTTCTGACCTGTTGTTGGTGGTTTTATGACTCTGGGCACTTTACCACTGCTGATCAGTGCTATAGTACATATTCTCTCTTTTGTAAATTGTGTTATGGATTAGTGTTTTACTTGTCAGACCCTAGTACAGTGCACTATGTGTGCCCAGGGCCTGTAAATCAAATGCTGCTGGTGGGCTTGCAGCACTGGTTGTGCCACCCACAGAAGCAGCTTGTAAAATGTGACTCAGGTCTGCCATTGCGGAGCCTGTGTGCAGTATAGGACTGCCATATTGACTTGGCAAGTGCACTCACTTGCCAATCCCTAAAACTCCCTTTTCTACATATTAGTCACCCCTAAGATAGGCCCAAGGTACCCTTGTGGGCAGGGTGCATTGTATGTGAAAGGTAGGACATGCCCTGATGTGTGTGGCATGTCCTGATGGTGAAATACTGCCAATTTCGTTTTTCACTATTGCAAGGCTATCTGTTCCCATAGGACAGAATGGGGAGTTTGTTTATAACATCTTATAAACATAATTGACCCTAGTAACAAGAGAGAAAAGTAAAGTTCAGTATGCCTGAACTCAGAATGTTAAAGTGCATATTTTAGTAAGGGTGCTTTTTACATTCTGTGTTTGAAAATACCACTTTTAGAAAGTAGGTATTTTCTTGCCTAACCACCCGGTGTGCCTGTGCTAGGTTTGTGTATTGCATATCTGGCTTTTGGATGACAGGGGCTGGAGAACGACAGTGGCTCCAGAAGTCTGATGAATCAGGGCTGGACTGAATAGGCCTGGTCTGCATTTGGGGTGGTGGGAGGAGTAGCACCTTCACCTGAATAGGGCTGTGCCTGCCTCCACAATGACGGCTCCTCCTCCCTGTGGTGTGTTTGGAGCCAGGGCTCACACTGACAATGGAAGTTGTTGTGCACTTGCAAAGTGCCCCACAGAATTGGTTTTGGCGGGGTACAGACACTCTCTGCCTTCAGAGAACAAAGGATTTTGGTGTATAAAAAGAGGGGCCCAGACCCCAGACTTTTAGATCACTTCTGGGAAATCAAGAGGAAACCTTTGCCAAGGAGAAAAGCCGGAGAACCTGAGGAGGAATACTGCCCCTGTGCTGTTTGCTGCCCCTGTGCTGTTTGCTGTCCGAGGTTTGCTGCAGTGGCTGATTGGAAAGGAGAAGAAGGACTTTGCATGTTTGCTTTGTCACCTGCTTTAAGAGAAGATCTTGAAACTGAGCTTGCCTCCTGTTCTGAAGTCTCAGGAACACACAGACTTCACCCCTCTCTGCATCTGGAACTGCTGTTTCAGCTGCTACAGAAGGAAATTGCAACACCGATGCCGGCGGGCGACGCCGCAACATGCACCGAATCCGTTTGCGCTGCTCCGACTTGCGACGTAGGCCCACCCCTGCTGCCGTGCCACATCAACTCTGGAACCAACTTCATCATCACCGAGCCGATCCTCGACGTGGGTGATCCTCGAATCCATCGCATTGCACCATCATAAGGAACAATGGTTTCGGCGCCATCGTGATGTTATCTCCCCGATGCAGTAAGAAACAGTCGTCTCACCTCCCCTGTGCTGCAGTAAGGAACAGACGCTGCACCTCCCTGGGGGCCGGAAGGAGCCGACGCCACGCAGCGCCTATGAAGCCTCATCTCCCCGATGCCGTGAACGGTCTTTGCTTTCATCAATTCCAAGGTACTGTTTTTGTGGGTCTGCTCGACTCCGAGCACCTCGCGGTCGGCGCCGTACTTTGGGATTTCCACCAGTCAAAACGTCGTTATAACTCCAAGTGGAGTACTTATTTGCTGCTACAAGCTTTATTTTTGTGAATAACCTATTTTTTAGGATATCTTGATACCTGTACTGTGGAATTTTGTCGTTTGGTCTTGTTTTGATTTAGATAAAGATTACTTATTTTTTCTAAACTGGTGTGGTCCATTTATAGTGTTTTCCCTGTATTACCGTATGTGCTCACAAATGCTTTACACACTGCCTCTGAGATAAGCTTGTCTGCTTGTGCCACGCCACCAAGGGGGTGAGCAGGGGTTATTTTAGAAGTGTATCCCCTTACCCTGACTAGATTATTGTGAATTAAAAAGTTTCACTGTGTTCCTGATGCAACGTTTTGAGGGACGCTTCTGTTGCGGGCTTGCTAGCACATTAGTGTATTGATCTTTGTGCAAGAATGTTTCATATTATTAGAATATTATTGGGGAGTGGGTTCCTAAACTTGTGCACAAGAAAGTTCTCCATAAGCGGCTTTCAAGTTTATTAAATTTGTTAAGATACTTAGTGGTTTTACATTTCATCCCGTACAAAGTCAGAGGAGGAATATGCGCTAAATATTTATTCATTTATTTATTTTTGGCGATTTTTAGAGCGCGCAAATACCCGAGGGTGTCTCGGCGCTGTGTCACAGAGCTCTCCGTAGGAAAGGAAACTAGGCATGGAATAGCCATGTTTTCAGATTTTTTCTGAACTTAAGCAGGGTAGGTGCACACTTAAGGTGGAGAGGGAGAGTGTTCCACAGTCTAGCTGTGGCAACGGTGAAACGTTTGTCTCCCCAGTTAGCCCTTCTTAGGCGGGGGACTGTTAGCAGATGGGCAGAAGATGAACGCAATGTTCTTTGCTGTTCGGGTGGGCGAAAGGCTTGTTTTAGAAATACGGGGCCATGGTTATGAATGGCTTTGTACGCTATGCACAAGGCTTTAAATTTGATGCGGCTCCTTACCGGCAGCCAATGCAGCTGTTGGATGTAGGGGGAGACAGATGCAAATTTAGGAATGCGTAGCAGGGTCCTAGCTGCTGCATTCTGTACAGTCTGTAATTTATTAAGGACCTTTTGTTGTGCATTTAGGAGTAAGGCATTACAATAGTCGGTCTTGGAAAAGACTAGCGTGCTGACTAAAGTTTTGCCTGCGGAAGATGGTAGGTACGGAATGAGTTTTTTGATTTTTTTTAAGGTGTGGAAGGCAGATGAGACCACTGAGTTTGCGTGCTGCTGGAAGGACAGTTTGTTGTCGAAGATGACCCCCAAATTTCGTACCTTGACCACTGGTACTGGAGGTTGCCCCATTTGTTGGGGCCACCATTGAGGAGACCAGGTTGGTTGTAGTCTCCCGAATGTCATCACTTCTGTTTTATCAGAATTTAGCTTGAGGCAGTTTGATGACATCCAGGAGCTTATTGCTTCCGTGCCAGATTGGAAGTTTGACGCTACTGTTTGGCCATCATCGAATACGGACAACACCAGTTGTGTGTCGTCTGCGTATGTAGTGAGAGAGATACCGTGGGACTTGATGACCCTCGCTAAGTCAGACACATATATATTGAACAGTGTCGGGCTTAGCGAGGATCCCTGTGGTACACCGCAAGGCAGGGAAAAGGTCTGGGAAGTGTATTGTCCCAGCTTCACCGTTTGTGGGCGGTTTGACAAGAATGAGGCCAGAAGCTCCTTAGCCTTGTCCCTTACTCCTATGGCCGCGACACGGTCGATCAGAGTGGCATGATCGACCGTGTCGAAGGCTGCGGACAGATCTAAAAGTATGAGGATTGCAGCTCCTCCATTGTCCATAATGGATCGAATCCCGTCCGCCGCCTTCAGGAGAGCTGTCTCTGTGCCATGTCCCTGACGGAACCCGAACTGGGTGTCATCCAGTAAGTTGTTGTTGTGGATGTATGTTGCCAGTTGCTGGTTCATGATCTTTTCAAAGATTTTGGCCGGAAAAGGAAGGCATGCAATAGGCCTGTAGCTGGATGGGAGAGACGGGTCTAGACTGGGTTTTTTGAGTAGCGGCTAGATAATGGCTTCCTTCCATACTGAAGGGTAGGTGCCGGATGTGAACATTGCGTTGCAGATCGTAGTGAGTGACGGGGCAACAGCTTCTGGGATAAGGTTGAGAACAGCAGGAGGGCATGGATCAAATGGAGATCCAGATTTGGTTCGGGCGATAAGGGGTTGAACCGTATCTTTCGTGATGTTTTCGAAGGCTGGGAAATTTGGAGTGTTATTTGTCGTAGGGTGCTCGGTAGGGGATAAGGAAGGGTCAGGTGCAAAAGTGGAGAAAATGGCTCTGACCTTATCTTCAAAAAATTTGGCCAGTGCATCTGAGAGGTCCTGTGATCCCTCTGAGGGGGTGGAGGAGGATTGGACAGGTATGTTACTACCTGGAACAGTTTTCCTGATGAATTTTTGGCCTGGTTGATTTGGTTGGTGTAGTAAGTGGTTTTCTCGGATGTGATCAGTTTTTTATAGTTGGAAAGGGCGTTTTTATAGCTGATCTTGTCTGCGTTATTATAGTGTCGACGCCATTGTCTTTCTAAGTTCCTGCAATATTGGCGCTGCAATCTGAGTGATTCCGAGAACCAAGGGGCTGAAGGATGCTTTCTGTTCCTGTTAGATGTTTTTGTGGGGGCTAGTTTGTTACAGGCTGCGTTCAGGATGTTTAAGTAGGTGGCTGACGCAGCTACAGGGTCTTGTATGTTTAGCGGAGGACTGTCCCGTATGATCTCAGTGAGGTGGTCGATATTAATGTTTTTCCAGTCTCTGAATTTTGTTGGTCCAGAAGTAGTCTGGGAGGGTGGGCAAGGAGTAATGGGGACTGAAAAACAAACTGCCGAATGGTCTGTCCATGTTAGAGGAAGAACCTTATTGATTGTAATATCTCTGTCGTTGGTGAATAGGCCGTCTAAGGTATGCCCTGCTGAGTGGGTAGGTGATTTGACAATTTGTAGGAGGTCTACTGACTCCATGTCACCTAATAATGTTCCTGTATCAAGGTCATCATGAGATTCAAGTTGAAAATTGAAGTCACCTAATACGGTGAAGTGTTGGGCTCCGATAGACATCTCAATGATTTTGTCTACCTTTGAGAGAAATTTAGATCTGGATCCTGGGGGGCGGTAAATTAACAAACCTCTAAAGGTAGTTTTACTGGAGGTGCGTATGGCAAAGAGGAGAGCTTCGCACTCAAGGAGAGTAGTTTCTGATGTTGTTAATTTTAGGTGCTCTTTATGTATGATTGCTATTCCTCCGCCTTTTCTTAGGGGTCTGTTTAGCTTGCTTACACAGTAATTGTTAGGCATGGCATCTCTGAAATCAGGTCCAGAGGATTCATCTCCCCATGTTTAGGTGATAAATAATAGGTCCAGGTCATGGGAGTCAATGAACTCGGCGATTTCCATTTTGTGTTTGGGTAAGGAACGAACGTTTATTAAAGCTGCAGACACTGTGGGTATGGAGGTGGTAGTGTCTGTAGACAGTATCTTTATGCATGTGGGACATGTAAGCGGTCCAATGCAAGAGTCGTAATTACAGAGGGGTATGGGATGTGCTATTTCGGCATTAGGTTTATAGCTCCGGAGTTCTGCGGAGGAGTAACATAGCAGAGGAGTATTGATGGTGGGTCGTGGACCAAGCAGAACAGGGGGGGTGGCCCCGGGCCCGTCCTCGGCGCGGACGAGCGCAGACGAGCTTGCCTTATGCGCGCCTTCGGCGCGCAATCGTCGCGCCCGCTGCGCTCGTCCGCTGCGCTTCCGGAAATTGCACATATTAAGTAGGGGTGAGTAATAGCGAGGGGGCGTGGCCTGGAGTTGGTGGGCGTGGCCTCAGTGTCCCGAAAATCACGGCAACACAACAAATCCCGCAGCTGCCTCTAAAACTGCAGCGCGGTAAATGCCCAGAGAAGGTGCAAGTTTGTTTTTAAAATCACAGAAATCACTAAATGCACAATTCTAGTTAAAAACACAGCGTAGTGACCCTCCCGGCTTCCGCCTCAAGAGGTCTGATGTCAGGGATCGCGCTAGCGAATCAGAGCGCTTTAAATGCTGGTGTGGAGGGGGCGTGGCCTGGTGTTGGTGGGCGTGGCCTCAGTGTCCCGAAAATCGCTGCAACACAACAAATCCCGCAGCTGCCTCTAAAACTGCAGCGCGGTAAATGCCCAGACAAGGTGCAAGTTTGTTTTTAAAATCACAGAAATCACTAAATGCACAATTCTAGTTAAAAACACAGCGTAGTGACCCTCCCGGCTTCCGCCTCAAGAGGTCTGATGTCAGGGATCGCGCTAGCGAATCAGCGCGCTTTAAATGCTGGTGTGGAGGGGGCGTGGCCTGGTGTTGGTGGGCGTGGCCTCAGTGTCCCGAAAATCGCGGCAACACAACAATTCCCGCAGCTGCCTCTAAAACTGCAGCGCGGTAAATGCCCAGAAAAGGTGCAAGTTTGTTTTTAAAATCACAGAAATCACTAAATGCACAATTCTAGTTAAAAACACAGCGTAGTGACCCTCCCGGCTTCCGCCTCAAGAGGTCTGATGTCATTAATGCTTTTACTATACACTTACCCATACTGTAACAAATGCAATAAAACAGATTAGCTGAAATATCTTTATTAATCGCATTTTCACTATACTGGGCTGAGTTTAAATAGTTCTGAAAACTACACAAATAGGAATATAGGAATATTGTTTAAGCACCTCCGGGTGAGAGCAAGAAATATACCGTTTCCTTGGTTGTTTAGTTTGCCCTGTACTAAATCTCATTAGTTTAGTTATCATTGAGTTAATTTCTAGTTCATGTGGAATTTTGTCAAAAAGGACTATGTTGTCAGCATACAAAAGAATAGGAATGTGTGGGGCTGGAGTGAATGGATGACCAATACGGCTTATTACTTGTGGGTCAGTCATATATACTTAAAACAACATTGGAGCAAGTACGCACCCCAACATGTAGTATAGCCATTTTAGTATATAGTCATCTTAGATCCCCACGCTCAAGTGTCAGCATGTAATTCTATTATTAATTTTAATAAACCATAAGGATAGTTGAAAGTTTGGCCCACAGAATACTTTGATCAAAAGCTATTGTCAAATCAATGGAGGATGTGAAGACCTCCTGCTCCTATCTAATATGGCGTTCCACAATCGTTTTTAAAGCTTGAGGATTTTTAATTGTGCTATTATTTGTCCTAACGCCTTCTTGATGTAAGCAGATAAATTGTGATTATTGAACCCACTGCTGTAAATCTTGCAAAATATGCTTTGCAAAACTTTTATTGTGTAAGTATCACGTAGTGCATCGGGCAATAGCTAGAGGCTTGAAATTCTGGGCCCTTTTTGTAAATGAGTCAAACTGTCCTTCCTTGACATGGGAAAAGAAAGGGTGGAATAACAAACTTTTTTTTAATCAGAAGCACATTACCAAGTATAAAGATAGAAATTGAAAAATGATCACTGGAAACCCATTGGGACCATGCACTCTATAGGATTTCAAATTATGTATCTGATAGAGACTTCTATCCACAGATTCCTTACCTTTGAATATTCCCCAGGTGTCAGACTGGGTCAGGAAACTTTTGGTGAGCAGTAACTCTGCGTGCCGGTAGGTGGCATCGTTTGGCTCCAAGTGGTGTTGTCAGCATCGTCTACACCGGAAGCGATATGCGTGGTGCCGATCTAGGCACCACCCCAGCATGCTGACATAAGTTCTTTTTTTTCTGACCCAGCAGGGCAAAAATTCTGGAGAGAGCTAGCCCCACTCACTTTTTGACTGCCTTTTTCAACCTCTTGTTGACGAATGTTTGAGACTTTGTCTCCTGGTGTGCAGATTTCCGCCAGAAAAGCAGGTTTTAAACTATGTGGCGCCTGTCACCGACAGATTTCAGTGGCGGACCAACACTTGGTTTGCCTCTGGTGTCTTGAGGGACATCAGGTTGCCAAGACATGAAAGGATTGCCACGCCATGCCTCCAAAAACACTCCCTCAAGCTTCTCGACACCCAACGTCAAACGACTCCACTACACTTCAGATCTCGGTTGCGGGACAGTTCACAAGTTTGTTCATAAAGTTGTACCCGAAGATCATTGTCCCATTCCAAGTCATCAGGGAAGTGGGTTAGTCCCACAAAAAGAAGTCATCATCGAGGAGGTCTTCGCTGAGCAAGTCTTATGATGAGTTGCAGGGCCGTTGGTACTTGAGCCCTGGCTCTGTGGTGGAGCTGGAGCCTGGGCTGTCTCCTTGCCTCCCTCAATTTCGGGAAGACAGAGTGACCCATGCCTAACTTTTTTTTTTAAAACTTTATTTATGGATTTTGGGCAAAGTTTAACAAGCAGTGTTATATCAGGCAGTGCAAGCAAGATCATACATGTATATGCAACCTCCATTTCTACATACAATGTCTATTATCATGTCCAGACAGATAGAAATTCACAGGTGACAGTAACACACTAGTGGCTACATCAAAGTCATGTTCATATATAGGTAACATTCCCTAATATCACCCACTAATAAAAAACAGAAAAAAAAACCCCACTCAACACTTTCGAAGGTAATGTCACTTATGGGGTAGATGTGTTCGTAGGATCCTGAGCCAGTAGATATCCATGCAATGGTCCCCAAATATATTTGGGCTTAGAGGCAGAAGGCAATAGTTCAGCGTACATGGTAGTTTGCTCTTGACAGTACACCAGATCTGCCAACCATTCCTTAAACTTCGGTGCTCGACCCGTCCCCATCTACATGCCACCCTTCGCTTTGCCAACAAGAGGGATAACGCTACGAATTTCCTGCATTTGGCAGGTAGCTGTTTTGTATATCCTAATAACGCAAGAAGTGGGTCTCTGGCCATGCGGATATCAACCATTGTCTCCAGTGCTGTAAGCACCTGTTCCCAATATTCCTGTACCGTTGCGCATTCCCAGGCTAGGTGTATAAATCCCGCCCCGGATGCTTACACCTTTCACAGCGATCATTATCTGTCAACTGAAATCTGAGCTTTTTCACTGGTGTGTAATACAATCTGTGTAGGTATTTGTAGTGCAACACTCTCAACCGGCAGCTGGACGAGATCTGCGCCGTTTGGAGGCAGCAGTAGCGCCACTGCTCATCTGTAATGTCCTGCCCCAAGTTCTCCTCCCAATGCTGTCTAGCTGAGCCAACAGCTTGCTCTCCATGCTCATGTATCGCGTGGTATAATCTAGATACAAGATGTTTTTCATCTTTAGACCCCAACATCTGATGTAGAGGCCCCAGGCATTCTTGCTCCCGCGGGAAATCCGGGAGGAGCGCCCGCATCCCTTGTCGCAATCGCACATAAAGGAACACATCTAGTGGCGTGTGATGCACTCCCTGCATGAAGTGGTCTAGTGCGCGCAGTTGCCCTGCATGAAAAAGATCTCCCCACGTGCTGACCTGGGCTCTTTTACAGAGATCACGGAATCCCTTATCCTGTAGGAGAGAGAGATGGGGATGATAGGTTAGGAGTAACCTAGCGGAATACAGAAAAGGAGCATTCAGATGCTTCGCTATCTGACACCACGCATCTACCGTGCCAGTTATTGTGGCCTGCTCCCCTCAGGAGCGCATTGAACCATGTATGAGAACGTTGAGCGGTATTGGTTCTGCAAGCCAATCTTCCACCGCCACCTGCGGCATATAGCGGGGGGATACACCCAATAATAAGCATAATGCGCCTGGGCACTCAGAAAATACACCTCGAAGTCAGGAATATTAAGCCCCCCCTTTGTCATACGGCCTAGTCAGTACAGACCATCGCAGACGCGCCAGCCTCCCTCCCTAGAGTAGCCTAGTGAGTTCAGAACGCAATCGTTGAATGAAATGTTTCCCAGGGTAGTAGGGAATATTAAGAAATAAATAAAGGAACTGTGGGAGTATCATCATTTTTATGATAGACGCCCATCCCGCCAACGAGAGGGGCAGGGAGATCTATCGCGTCACACTGGTACTTAAGCGGTCCATAGCGGTGCCATAGTTCGCCCTTATGGTCTCCTCCCTGTCCCTGGTTATCTGTACCCCTAAGTACTTTAATTCAGCATGACACCACTCCAACGGGAAATCAAGTGGGAACGGGGTGACCGCCTCCGTAAGTGGGAACACCTGAGATTTCCCCCAATTAATACCTACTCCAGACAGCCGACTGAAACGTATGAATTCTCGCAATAGAGGATTTATGTTATCCTGGGGATCCCGTACATATAGCGTGATGTCGTCCGCGTATAATGAGATCAAAATCTGCCGGAGACCGCAACGGAACGCCTTATCACAATGAGCCTGCCGCAACCTAGAGGCCAGCGGCTCCACCGCGATAGCAAATAGCGGAGACAACGGACACCCCTGACGAGTCCCTCTAGATATTAGGAGCTGTTGAGACAAATGTCCATTAATCAAGATTCTGGCCGAGGGTTGGCGATACAATAACTGAGGCCATGATAAATACATACTTGGAAAGCCCATCCTCCGCAATATCCCAAATAGATAATCCCACTCCACCGAGTCAAACGCCTTGGTGGCGTCCAGAAACACCGCGGCCAATGGGAACTCCGGGGCCACCGTCTGAATCAGTGGGAACAGGGTCTGCAAATTATGAGATGTCGCTCTACCCGGCACGAACCCGGACTGGTCCGGGAATATCAATTTATCCATAAGTAGGGACAGACGATTCGCCAGGACTTTGGCCAATATCTTGGTGTTGCAATTCATCAGCGACAGTGGTCTACATGAGTCGCATAACTCTGGGGGTTTCAGCAAGGAAGTGACTACAGCCTCCCTCATTGAACGAGGCAGCATCCCCGCCTCCAGGGATTCTTCATAGACCTCTTTCAGCACTGGTGCCATGATTTCTATGTAGTTTTTATAAAATTCAGCAGGTAGCCCATCCGACCCCGGCACCTTACCATTTTTAGCTGCATTATTGCTTCCTTTATTTCGTCTAATTCAAACGGGAGACACAGAAACTCCCGCTGTGTATCATTGAGCCACTCTAGCGCTACCTCCCCCAAAAACTCATCTAATTCGAGCAGCCCCTGTCTCTGAGAAGTATATAGGTCCTTATAATGGTTACAAAACGTGTTTAGAATATCTAGTGAGTCTCATTTTGGCTGTTCCCCTGGAACCTGTATTTCCAATATATGTGAGGCAAAACGTGGACGTCGGGTTATCTCCGCCAGCACCCTCCCTGGCCTTTCCCCCTATCCATATTTACGAGCCACCCAGTAGCGCCCTCTGTGTTTTGCTTCTCGTTGTGCCGCTTCCTCATATTCCGTTAGTTTCTCACAAAAGGTCTTGTGCATTTGTCCCGCCTCTTCGCCCTCCATCTGTCGTTTTAGGCCCTTCAGCTCCCTCTCAAGCCTTTGTAGTGTTCGCTGCAAGTCTCACAGTACACCAAAGCTTTTAGAAAGACAAACACCTCTTATGGTCACTTTGAACGCTTCCCATATCATTTCTACACTATCGACCGACCCTTTGTTCCTCCTAAAGAAATCATGAATTTCTTCTCCCAGTTCGACCTGGAAGACCGCATCCATTAGGGCCGTGGGCTGTAGACGCCAGCTCGGCCTAGGAGTGTCAGAGCCCAGCATGGACAGCGTCAACTTCACCGGACAATGATCAGAGAAGGTTCTAGCCAAGTGTGCCACACTTCATACAGCCGGTCCCAGCCCTCTTGACAGCAGACAATAATCGATACTTGCTCAAGTCCCCCTATATGAAGTAAAATGGGTACCTTCCCTCCCCTGTGGATGTAGGTGCCGCCAGCTGTCTATTAGTCCGCCTTCCCCAATAATGCCTTGTAGTGCCTCCTGCGCCTTATTATAATGATGTGGCGCTGGGTGCGATCTATCCAGAGGGGGCTGAAGGACTGCATTAAAATCCCCCCCCCATATTATGTGTGTGGAACCAATGGTCAAAATTTTACTCCATAGGTCAGTAAAGAATAGTGGGCTATCTGAGTTGGGGCCATAACAGTTTACAAATGTAATAGTCTTTTCCCAGCCTCCCCCATGCAATAATGTATCGACCTTGCGAGTCCTCTGCCGCTCCTATCTTTTCAAAGCGAACCTGTTTCTCGAATAGTATCGCTACTCCCCGAGCATACGATGAGTAGGACGAAAATAGTCGATGTCCTGCCCATTTGCTCACAAATCGGCTACCAACCCTAGGGTTTATGTGTGTTTCTTGCAGCATCACCACATTTATTTGGTGCCTATGCAGGTACGCTAGCACTTGCCTCTGTTTCCGTGCGTCACCTAGCCCTCTAATATTCCAAGTCATCACGTTTAATGCGCCACTAGCTCCCTGCATCCTTATCACTCCAATCTCAACCGAATCATGTTTTGTGAATATTCTGCTCCAGAACAATGGTGTCTTTGGGAATCTCTCTTTTTTTTGCACATGCCTGCCCACTGCCATTTTGCGGAACCAACATAAAGAACCCGCCCCTCCCCTTCCCCTTCCCCTTCCACTGAAGCATCCCAACCATTCCAGAAGTATACATTCTCTCCCCCCTCCCAACGCCCATTAGTCCCGTCTGTACCAACCAAATTACAAACCCCCCCGGTGATTCACCGTGAAAGACAAGTACAGAAAGGGTCAAAGGGCAACAACCAAAATGCAACAAAAGAGGGTATTCCCCTATGGGGTAACGCCTTATGTGACTCACGACTTCCTCAGGACCGTCCAGCTACGCCCTCCTGTCTCTCGAGTGCCTGGACAGTGTTCGAGTTAGCTGTCTGTGTCCATGTCCCATTAACATCGTTCAATAGTTCACAGTCTGCATATAGATCTTTTCACTTGTGCAAATTTCGTGGTCTCCGCTACTTGATCCCATGATGAATATGAGTGAGGATTCACGACCTTGCTTAGGGCCACGGCCCTTCCAGCCCCTGATCTTCCCGCCTTCATCATTCCACCGTGTGGGAGGGAGACCGTCTTCCTGCTGCGCCGTTGGTTTCGGCTGCCGTCGTAATTTCTTCAGGAACTGCTCCACCTGCTGCGGCCTGGTGTAAAACGCTTGCTTTACCTGGTGCGTGACACGAAGACGGGCCGGATACAAGAGGGCATAATCTATCCCCGCCTGGCTCAGTTTTTGTTTCACCGCCAAAAATGTACGACGTTCTTCCTGCACGTGTAGGGTGAAGTCTGGGAACATCGTGAAGGACACTCCCTCATATGTTAAGTTCCTTTGTTCCCTGGCAATCCGCAGCGCGACATCCCTATCTCTGTAGTTCATAGGCGCGCGATTATGGGTCTAGGCGCTCCTCCAGGAGGGGGTCTCGGCCCCAGGGAGCGATGGGCTCATTCCACTATGAAGTGAGGAGAGAGTGAGTCCGTGCCCACCACAGCCTTCAGAAGGTTCTGTATATACTCCTCCATTCTCCCCGTGTTGGTGCTCTCCGGTATGCCTAAGACTCATATATTATTCCTGCGACTGCTCGCTTCTATGTCCTCATTCTTGGCTGCAATGACTTTAAGCAATTTGTCTAGCTGTGCTGTTGTCTGTTGCACTTGTTCCGCTGTATCTTCAACAGTAGATATACGTTGCTCAGCCTCTTTCAGCCGCGTCTCGTGACCTTCCAGGGTGCGGGCTATGGCATCCATGCGTACCGCCATTGAGTCCATTTTGCCTCCTATGTCTGCGAACCCCTGCCGCATTTCCAGCAGAAGCGCATTCAGACCCTCACCGGATCCAGGCTCCAGTGATGTTGGCACTGGTGCTGACTCCGCACCTCCATCAGATTCTACCTGAGGCGGCTTAGTCGGCTTCTTGGTGTCGAACGTGAGCCGCGACTGGCGGGCATCCGTCTTCCCCATCTGGTTGCTGAGTGCAGCAGCCGTCCTCTTCGAACAGGGAAAAGAGCTGTTTGCGCCAATAATAGCAGGGACCCAGTACGTCAGCCTTCAGCCAGCCAGTGTGAAGGCTCTCACCGCCTTCGCACCAAGATTCTCTGTGAGAGCTTCTCCACCCGTAGCGGGGGAATCCCAGCCACAGGTGTCCCGAACACTTAGCTCCCGGCTCGCCTCCCGTCCCATCCATTAGAAGCACTGAGGGAGACTTGAGTAGTGGCATGCAGGCACTCTAATCTCGGAATCGGTCTTGCGTCCTCAGTTCGCTCTCCCTGGGACAATCTTAATCACGAGGATCAGTCGCCAATTAAGCACCAGACAGTAGGTCCTCCACACTCTCACTCCCGCCACAGAAGGAAAGTCCGCCACTCAGCGCTGTGCCATCCCTGCCGCCGATCGCCCGTGAATACACATCCGGTCACTGTCGGCACCGCAATTGTCCCAGCAATAAGGTCCTCAGCAATATTTCAGTCCCTGGCAGTGCCGCGGGCCTCTCGCTGCTTTACCTGCCCTTATGCTCATGCTCAAAGGCGCCTCTCTGCTCCATCTGCAGCCCACAGCGTGTGTTGGGCCCCAGTCTCCACTCGCAGGCTCGCCTCCTTCGCTTCGTGCATCGGCGTCTGCAGCAGGTCAGGCAATCAGGGGGCACTATGTCCCAGCCGCCACCCTCTGTTAGCGCAATCACTACCGGCCGCACCGCGGTGTCCACACGGCCTTTCTCTCCACCAGTCTCGCTAAACTGCTTACCCTGTGATCTGGCAAGCAGCGCTGGAGGCACTTTAAATGCCTTCAGCCCAGGGGTCAGCGCCGGCAGTCCGCTCTCGTCTGCCGCAGGCTATGTACTTTCCGGCCTTTCCAAGTTGCTGCCGACCCGCCCCTCGCGTGCCTCACCACGCCGCCACTCCGCTCCACGGCACTGGGGCGGCCACCTCGGTCTCCGCTGGCAGCTCGTGTATTCTGGTGAAGCGGGCGATAATCGGCCAGGTCTGTGCGTCGCTTGCCCCAGTAGCTTAGCGGGGGCATTTCACACCGGGGTGAAATTATGTGGAACGATCTTTTCAGGATAAATACCGGATCGGTGAGACAGCTTGCGGGAGCCTCACGTAAGTGCGGCCATTCCGCTCGTGCGCCACCTAGCACCCCCCGACCCATGCCTAACTTAAAGAATTCTATGATGCCATGCACCTCATCTTTGGGTGGCCTGTAAGTGTGGAATGGACCCCTATTGGTCTTCCACTGGTGGATACGCCCTCAGTGCCAGTCAGGTCCCAGGGATCCATTGACTGATCCGGAGCAGTGTCAGTTGATCGTCATTGACCTTCTCCGACACCTGCTCCAGTGCCAAAACCACCGGCACCCAGTGGGGGCACGGCCCCCATCATCATTCCCAACTCCGATACGGAGCCGGATGGGTGTCATCTGATGCCGGCTCTGGCACCGACTGGGAGAAGACTCCTTATATGGGATCAAGTGCCTTATTACTACAACAGGCTGGGATTGGGATATGAGTGGGAGGGGTCTGTGACCCATATGGTTATCAAACATTAGAAGATCCCTAGGAGACCTGGAATGAGGATCTGATGGATGCCAGTGGACTGGACACCTCCCCAGACACTGGACTAGTCTCTACCTTCCAGTGGCTTTAGAGTAGGGTGCCTCATTTACAGTGGTGGTGCAGAAGGCGGCTGAAGTCCTTGACATTACGGTACCCTCACTGGCAGGCAAGACGAGCATCTTGACAGAAGTGCTTCAGCCGGGTGTTGCCCTCACAGAACCATTACTCTCATTTAATGAAACCCTTACCAACGTCCCACTCAGGACTGGTCCAAGCCTGGTGCAGGGGCTCCTTTGTATGGGTCAATTGCCCACCATCATCGCCCAGCACCCCACCCTGGAGGGCTTTTTGGTTGGGGCCTCCACTTCCAAAATGAACCCCCGCACATTCCCCATCACTCCCCTGCATAGGGAATCAAAAATATTGGATACGTTTGGGAAGAGGATGTTCCCTTCTGCTGGCACTGCGGTTGATGAACACTGTGTGCCTCTTGGGCCGATATTTCCATACAATCTGCTACTGGGTTGAGCAAGTTTTGCTCATGGTAATGAAGGAAGCCTGACCCATTCTCTCTAAACCAATTGCTGATGGGAGAGATGCTGCCAAGTTCACCATAAGATGTGGGCTGGATGCGACGGACTCACTGGGCAGAGTGATTTCATCTTAGGTGGCCCTAAGGCACCACGCCTGGTTGAGAACCACTGGCTTTTCAGGAGGCGCCAAGGCTTCACTCATGGACATGCCCTTTGATGGCTCCGATTTTTGGTGAGAAGGCGGACTCGGAGCAGAAGCACTGGCCAGGTCCTTGGGCCTTTCTCTCACCCCTTGGCAACTCCAGCCCACCATTCCCCCCTTTTCTGGCCACAGAAGGGGTTTCTAACTGAGTCTCTACACTCCTAGCCACCACTGTTCACAAGTTTTGCAAATGTTTTGTGTCCAAGAACACGGTTCCCACAGACCACGTGGGACAGGTAGCCAGAAGCCAGGCCAGTTCACCACCCTCCAAACGCCTTTAGTTTCCACCCGACCATCATGGGATGGTCAATCTCCCTGGATCCTCTGTTCACACATCAACTTATTCAGGACAACCGTCTTCTGGATCCAGCACAATTTGAGTTCAGATCTAGACACAACACCAAGACCCCCTTAATCCAGGCCACAGAGGAGTTAAAGGCAGCATTGGATAAGGGAGGAACTACAGCCCTTATTCTCCTCAATATATTGACGGCCTTTGATACGGTCGACCATAAGCTTCTGTTTGACCATTTAGGGGAGATTGGAATTAAAAAGAAGACACTCGATCTGCTGAGTTAGTTTCTGGCTGGAAGAGAGCATACCGTGGCCTGGGATCAGTTTGTCTAAAATCCATTTGCCTCCCCTGCGGGGTCCCACAAGGATCCTTGCTCAGTCCTACATTGTTCGAAGTTTATGTAACAGCATTGGCAACATTGATTACATCTTTTGCTTTCACTCTTTCCTCTTATGCCAGCGACGCACAGATTGTGGTGTCAGCCCATAAAAACGGAAATATTAACGGAATTAGGTTTCTTGACTGTATGCTAGCAATTAGTGAATGGATGAGCAAAAATTGCTTAAAGCTAAATTCAGGAATGACAGAGGTTATCCTTCTTGGAAATCATACCTCTGTCTGGTCCCTTTCCTGGTGGCCAGAGGAATTTGGATCGCTGCCTACCCCAGTGAGAAAGGCAAAACATCTAGGAGTTCTTATTGACGACAACTGAATTTTGGAGATCTGGTCAAGTCAGTTGTTTTATCTTCATTCTGTACTCTGAGAATGATTTCCTATATTCCAACAGACGGAAAAAAACAGTTCTAACAGCTCTAGTCCTGTCAAAAACGGACTATGGCAATGGTCTGCAAGAACAATACTTAAAACGTAGAGAGCTTGCAAAATGCTGCAGCAGGCCTGCTTTTCAGAATCCCCAAATTTCAATCAGTTTTTAGGGCAGTTCATAGCTGCATTGGCTCCCAGAAATCACATTAAGTTTAGGGCCCTGTGCATAGCCTATAAGGCACTGCATGATACTGGCCCTGAGTTTCTGAAAAAGATGTTTGAATGGTACAGGCCCAGCAGAAACCTACCATCCACTAAGGCCCAAAACCCAGTGGTCCCTAGATATAAGAGGACGAACTGGGGAGGTAGACGTTTCATCACAGGTGTTGCCAAGATCTGGATTCTTCTTCCCGCTCACATAAGGCATTTGCTGTCTTTCAGAAAGGAGTTGAAGACATGGCTTTTTAATAATTGAGCTTTTAATCTAGGGATAATATTTATTTTTGCTCTAACGTAGCTAGCACCAAGAAAGCTTTGGGTATTTGAGAGCTCAGTAAATCATTTTAACATAACATAACATGAGCAACAAGTGGGGGGCAGGATACGCCATCACCTGCACCACTGGAGGTAAATAATATCCGACCGTTGGGTTTTGCAGCTCATCCAAAGGAGTTACTCCCTCCCCTTTGTGATCAACCCTTCTCCCATGCCACCCACATACGACAAGCTGATGGAGGATCACCTCTCTTATCTCTTTCCTTCATCAGGAAGAATTAGCTCTCTTGGCTAAGTGAGCTATAGAAAAGTTGCTGGCATCAGAAGTTGTAGTTGCTATTCTCGCTACTTTCTGGTGACCACGAAGGATGGAGGCCTTCATCTTATTCTAGACCTGTGTCTTCTCAACTTATAACTGAAAAAGGAAAAATGCAAGATGCTCACGCCAGTCCTTTCTGCCCTGGACTCGGGAGACTGAATTGTAGCGTCAGATTTGCAGGACGCATATTTCCACATGTCCTTACTGCCGACCCACTTAGACGTTACCTGTGGTTCATGTTGGGCCAAGAGCACTTTCATTTTGCTGTGCTCCCATTCAACCTTACCAGCGCCCCTCAGGTGTTCACAGAAATGATAGTGGTGGTTGCAGCGCACCTCCATCAGGGGTTCCAGTCTTTCCCTACCTGATTGGCTGTTTAAGGAGGGCTAGCCACTGGCAGTTGTCTCCCACCTTTAGACTACTGTGAACCTTCTGCACTCACTAGGGTTCACTATCAACGTAACAAAGTCACACCTGACTCCCTCTCAGATGCTCCCTCTCATCGCAGCTGTTCTGGACAGATTGCAGTTTCGGGCCTATCCTGCTGATCGGTGAGTTTTGGATATCCAGGCTACGATACCATGTTTCAGGCTCTATCCCGGATTTCGGTGAGATTGACCCAGAGGCTATAGGGCTTCATAACCTCCTGCATCCTTCTTGTGACAGGGAATTCTCCCAGAAATTGTCCAGATCTCGGGGAGAACTGCAAAAGACCTGCAGTGGTGGCTGATGAACTGTGACTGGATCATTGGCAGACACCTCCACCTTTTCCAACCAGAACTGACTGTAGTGGTAGATGAGTTACTACTGGGCTAACCATCTGGGAGAGGTGGAGATCAGAGGACTCTGGTCTGCGGCAGAATCCGGGCTCCACATCAACCTATTGGACTGTTGAGCGATCAGGTCGAATTGGAAACCTTTCTTCTCTTTGTCAAGGGAAGGCTGGTACAGGTGTTTGCGGACAACATCACCACCATGCAGTATTCAACAAACAGGGATGGTTGGGGTCATGGACCCTCTGTCAAGAGGCTTTGTGTTTCTGGACATGTGGTCGAACACCAGGGCTTATCCGTGGTGGTTCACAATTGGCAGGTTCTGTGAACGCCAGAGCGGACAAACTCAGTTGTCGATGTCTCGCGGTTAATAAATGGCATCTCCACCCAGTGATGGTGCAAGTTCTCTTCCTAGAGTGGGGAGATCCTTGGTTAGATCTATTTACCTCTGCTGAAAACGCATAATGTCAGCAGTTATGTGCACTGGAGTTTAAAAGGCAGCTCTCGCTCTGAGGCGCTTTTCATCTTGGGTGAAGGTCTGGCCTCCTGCATGCCTTTCCACCAATACAACTCCTGCCAAGAGTTCTCAAGAAGATCAACAATGACCAGGCAAAAGTCATTCTTGTGGCTATGGATTGGGCATGGAGAAACTGGTATCCTGAGCTATTGAGCATGAGCATTGGTCTTCCAATCAGGCTTCCTCTTTGGGAGGATATTCTGTCGCAGCAGCAGAGCAGAATTCTGCACCGAACCTGAAAATACCTCGCCTTCATGTATGGAAATTAAGCAGCAACAGTTGACAGCTTTCGACCTTCGCCTGAAGACAGCAATGTTATTTTGGCAGCCAGGCGTCCCTTCACAAAGACGGTATATGCCTACTATTGGAGCAAGTTTGTGGCATGGTGTGCAGATAAACATTTTGATCCTCTATCCATACCCATTCCCAGGGTTCTCTTGTTTATTCTTAATTTAGCCCAGCATGGCTATGCTTTGGGCACGTTGAAAGGTTACCTTTCTGCCATTTCGGCATTTCTGTGGTTGCCAGAGCACCCATCTCTTTTCAATTCCCCTATTGTACATAGGTTCCTGAAAGATCTACAGCACATGCTCCCACCAGTGCCTTTTATTCTACACCAGTGCAGCCTGAAACAGGTTCTCTTTTTCCTGATATGCGCTCCCTTTGAGCAACTCCACAACTCTCCACTCGGGCTGTTGACCATTTAAGCGGCCTTCCTAGTGGCGACAACATTTGCCAGGAGGGTCAGTAAGCTACAGACTCTCTCTGAGCATCCCCCATATCTTACATTCTACACTGACAAACTGGTTCTTCGTACTAAAGCATCCTTCTAACCAAAGGTGGTTACTCTTTTCCATGTAGGCCAGTCTATCACTCTGCTACCTTTTATGCCCCACCTCATCCCTCTAAAGAAGAGGAGAGACTGCACAGGCTGGACCCAAAAAAAGCATTGTTGTTCTGCCTTGATTGCACTTGTGAGGTCCAGGTGGACGATCAACTCTTCGTAGGGTGTGTAAGAACCACTCACTCTACCAGAGCCAAAGCTGCGTCCGCTGCGTTATCTCACAGAGTTCCTGTCCTGGATATCTGTCAGGCAGTGACATGGGCTTCCTTAAACACATTTATGAAGGACTACTGCCTAGACAATTAGTTCCTGCGTGACTGTTACTTTGCTTGTTTGATCCTACATGACTTCTTAGTATAATCTGTATTGCAACCCCACCTCTGGGAAGGTTTTGCTTGGGTATCTATTCGAAGGTAAGGTATCTGAAACTAGAAGTCTGTCAGATGAACATGTTTCTTACCTTCGGTAACGCCTTTTCTGGTAGAGACTGTCTCTAGCACCAGATTCCTTACTGACCCACCCATCATCCCTGCTCTGTGACCAGATTATAGAGTTAAGAAGTGATACCCTTAAGAGCCTTGCACCCCAGTGGTCAGTGTTCCTCATGGCTCTGAGCTGCGAGCATGCAAAGCTGTCAATGAAACTTGTGGATTGACTCCTATATAAGAACTGCGCACGTCACTTCTGGCACAGATGATGCCAAGCGGAGCCAAGCCAAGCCACCTACCGGCACGCAGGGGTACTGCTCAGCAAAAGTTTCTGGATCCAGTCTGATGCCTGGAATATATTCTAAGGTAAGGAATCTGCAGCTAGATAAGCTGTACCAGATGAGGATTTACTGAAGGTTATTGACTGACTAGTAAACGCAAGCAAATTATTTCTTCTCCACCAGTTAAGTCCACATTAGTGGGTAATAATAAACCTTCGTTATTCACCTTACTGGAGAAATTACACGTTGTTCGCTCCAATATAGATAAAATTGTGTCTGAAATAAAAAATAATGCAATGATATGGCTGACCTTTATATGAAAATTTCTGAAAATGCAATTAAAATTCTTTTTTTTAAATATATTTTTATTTAGTCAAAAAGAAGTACAGTCAAACAGGAAAACACAATACAATAAAATAAAAGGTGGGAATTCGTCTGAAATATTTCACAACCATATAAACTATAAACATACATTTAGAAAAAGGTTATAAGCAAATATACAAAATCTAAGGGATCACAAAAAAAAGAAAATCCCCCAATGATCTGACACTCCTGAGGCACAGCCGGGAGCTTTGTTTGTTTTTACTAGAATTTTGTAAATACATTGTTTAGCTGATTTGTTTTTACCTTTACTCTCCCTTTGCTTGCACTTTGCTGGGGTACTGTTCTTACCCCGTGACTCCCTCGCAGCTGTGATTAACGCAGCCGCGGGACCCAAATCTTCTTAGCCGCCTTCAGCGAGCGAGCCTCTCTTGAGGTCACGCCCACTCTCACGAGGCCACGCCCCTGAACCTCGTATAATAATATGTGCATTTCACGTACGCGCAGCGGACGGGCGCAACGGGCGCGCTGTCAGCACGCCGAAGGCGCGCCTAAGGCGCGCCCTCTGGGCCCGTCCGGGCCATCCGGACCCAGGCCCAGTTATTCTGCCCTTTTGTCCTGATGGCCGACTTGTCTATACGAAAAATAGGCTCTTATCACTCAATCCGCCGAAAAATCCCGAGTGTAATTTCATCCATTCGGGAGTAAAACCCTTTATCTACTGTGGCCTTTGTAACCCGGCCACCACTACCTCAGGTAATCTTGGCCTACAGCTGGGCCTTCTCAATTGTCGGTCCCTCCCTAAACACTCCCATGAAATCAATCTTCTGGTACGGGAGTTCGACTTTGACGTCTTGTTCCTTACGGAGACTTGGCTTACTCCTTGGTCGGATTCTGATATCATCAACGCCTTACCCCCGGGCTATCAAATCTACTCCCAAAACAGACCCCTCGGTAGAGGAGGCGGCCTCGCGATAATTTACAGAGAACAATTCTCATGTGCATCCAGCGACGCCAACATTGACGATTGTGAAAGCTGCCATTTTGCTTTACAAATATTCCCTACGAACTCCCTCTCGGGGCTGCTGATATATCGCCCGCCGGGAACCCCAGGGAAATTCTCTAGCGTGCTTGTCGATACGGTCACCCAAATAGCAACTACCTCTTCCAACTTTCTTATTTTGGGCGATTTCAACCTTCATCTATCAGACTCTAAGGACCTTACTGCGTCTGAACTTCTCCTTGACCTTATGTCTTTTGACTTCCGATTAGTCAACTCAGAACCCACCCATGACAAAGGACACCTTCTGGACCCCGTTTTTACCAATATTACGGATGTCACCACCCGCTCTCCTCTCCCCCTTCCTTGGACAGACCATTGCTTAATACGTATCTCTTGGCATCTATTCATCTCACCCACTTAACAGGCCAAAATTCGGGTCACTGACCGTCGTTGGAACAATCTCTCGCCAGATGAATGGGCCTCCATTCTTAGGGCCTCTTCCCTCCCCCCGGCCTTTGATCCGTTCATTGCTGACTATCAGTTTCATCTGTGGCTCACCTCATCATTGGACAAACTCCTCCCTAAAACTACCATCCTTAGACGAATCAAAAGAGTGAGCCCTGCCCCTTGGTACACTCCTGGTCTTAACCTCCTAAGGAAGGAGTGCAAAAGAACGGAACGCTCCTGGAGGAAGGACAAGTCCATAGCTAATAAATACATTTTCCGTACCTCCTTAAAAAACTATAAGATCGCTCTTCGCAATACTAAATGCACTTTCTTCCAGGAAAGGATTGAAAACTCCTCCTGCTCTGCCAAGGAAACTTTCATTATTTTAAAAGACTTACTTAAAGTCCCAGACCCTGCACCAAATAATCTCCCAGATCCTAAAGCATCCGAAGAAAAATGCATTAAATTGGCCAAATTCTTTGAGGAGAAGATTCCGAAAATTCTTGCTTCTCTTCCTCCTGTCGACCTCAGTTCTTCTGAGGAAGACTGCTTTAATGTAAACTCTATCACCCCTCATCTTAACTCTCTCGGACCAGTCACTATTGAAGAGGTCTCAACCACGCTAGACACTATCAAAAGCGGATCCCCCAGGGACCCGGTCCCCCTGCGCTTTCTTAAGAAAGTTGCTTCCACCATCGTCCCTCCACTCACTCACCTTATTAACACCTCTTTGCTTCAGGGAAAAGTTCCCCTCAGCTGGAAGGCAGCTGTCGTCAAGGCGCTCCTTAAAAAACCTTCTCTGGATCCCTTGGATATGTCCAACTACAGGCCTATTTCTCTCCTCCCCGGAACTAGTAAAATTGCTGAAAAATTAGTTAATAAAAAGCTTTCGCAGTATCTGGAGACTAACAATATGCTCAGAAGCTCGCAAACTGGTTTCCGCCCAGGGCAAGGCACCGACATCGCCCTCCTTGCAGCAGTGGAGGAGGCTAGAGCCCTTTTGGACGCAGGAGGATCAGTGGCAGTGATCCTCCTGGACCTCAGTGCGGCCTTCGATACCGTTAACCATCAGGTCCTTATCCATCGACTCAAGAATATCGGTGTTGAGGGCACTGCTCTGACTTGGTTCAAATCCTTCCTTGACCATCGCTCCTTTCAGGTCTGGGAGAATGACATCTGTTCTCCCGTAACCCCTCTCCAATGTGGTGTGCCTCAGGGCTCAGCTTTAAGCCCGACATTATTTAACATCTATATGTCCCCACTGGAGGAGGTTGTCACACCGTTTGGAGTGAAAATCATCAGCTACGCTGATGACACTCAATTAGTGGTGTCCCTATCGCAGCCAAACCAACAACCTGCGGATCTCTACAACTGTCTTGCAGAAATTCAAGGATGGATGAATAACTCATCTCTGAAACTTAACGGTTCAAAGACTGATATTCTCCTCCTTGGTCAGAAGGGGCCTTCCCTCTCTCAGAACATCTGGCCTCCCTGCTTAGGTGATCCTCCAGCCCCCAAGTCTGAGATCAAGAGCCTGGGAATCTGGCTTGAAAAAGACTTGTCTTTTAAGACTCAAGCCAAAAAAATCGCTGGGACATGCTTCGGGCTCCTTAAATCTACCAGGAAGATTTTGCCCTTACTTCCTCCTGTCTCCCAGAAACTGTTAATCCAAGGCATCATTATATGAAGGCTGGATTACAGCAATACCATCTTTTTGGGCGCTCCCGAGGTTACCCTTAATAAACTTCAGATTATCCAGAATGCGGCAGCCCGTATCCTCACCAATACCCCGGCTAGATCCTCGGCCAAACCAGCCCTGAAACTTCTCCACTGGCTCCCAGTGAGAGAGCGAATTAAGTTTAAAGCTCTCTGCCTGGCACACAAACTTTTACAGGACAAAGGCCCCCCTATCCTAAAAAAATTAATCAGGCTTTATAAAGCGTCAAGATCCCTTCGGTCCGACCATGAACACCTCATCACTATCCCCAGAGTGAAGAGGGTTCGTACTGGTGGACGGCGCTTTTCTGTCAACACGGCCTGTTTCTGGAACTCCCTTCCCCGTGACCTTAGGACAGAACCAGATTATCTTAGATTTAGGAAGCAGCTAAAAACTCACCTGTTTCCCTGATTTTCTCTCCATCTTTTCTCTCTTGTGCTTGCTTCTTCTGGTTTGTCCGGATCTCAGCGCTGGGATACTTACGGGTGACTACGCGCTTTATAAAACCTACCTAATAATAATAGTAATAATAATTAGCCTTACGGCTCTTCCAAACAGCCCCATATAGACCTATACTTTTGCAAGGTTTGAATACCCCTTACTTTAGCAAGCGCTTTTTCCCTTTCCCCCGTCTTTTTAACAATTAGCCACCATTCCTTCTCTGGGGGGGGGATTGGGAGAGATCCACACTCTAGCTATCGCCAGCCGGGCAGCAACCAACATAATTGCCAATATAGAGCTATATCGACCGCTGTCTTCCTTGTATCCTAACATCTTTTCAGTTGTCGAAAGTATGAAGTGGCCCCCCAGTCTAAGTTTGATTGCTGCTGATATCCTGTACCAAAAAAGACTTCATGCAGGACACGTAACAAACATGTGAATGATGCCGGTCGCATATAGCCCACATTTGGCGCAGTTATGGCGCGTCCCACCATAAATCCCTGTCCCTCCAGCCCCACCTTGAGACCATCTAACAATCCTCTCCGGGGTGTAGTAAAGTAAACAAAGTGTCTGAAATTGCTGAAGTCGTAAGTTAATTGAGTGTACAGAATGGGCGATAGTATCAAAGGCTATCTTCATATTTTCTATAGCAATATTTTCCCCCAAAATCTCGCTCCATCTAGAGACTAGTTTCTCACAACCCTCTGCTCTAGACTGGGAGAGAATTTGATACGCCTTACTAATGATAGCCTGCTGGCTCTGGGCATACAGACACTCCCACATATCTGAGCCAGCAACACTCCGAACTGCTAAATTTCTAACAAAATAATCACTGATCTGTATATATTTAAAAAATATCCATTGAGGAATATCAAATATTAGCTGGAAATTTTCAAATGCCTTAAAGCCATTTCAATCATATAACCACCCAAGACAATCCACCCCATAGCTAGCCCATTGACGGGCCGTAGCATCCTGAAATATTCCTGGCAGCATTGGGTTACCCCAAAGGGAAAGTTTACTATGTACAAGAGATAAAGAGGATCTAGTTTTTATGACCTGCCAAATATGTGCACAGTCTCTGATGGTCTTAAACTGCACGCGTTTGAAGTAATTAGGATCATTGATTCGATATAAAAACATCTGACTCTCTGTCCCAAGAACCAACCAATGCCAAAAATCAGTTTGCTCGGGGTTCAGGAGGCTGCGTAAGCGGCCAACAAACGCGGCCCAAAAATAAAGTTTGGAGTCAGGGAGGTCTAAACCGCCCTGATTATATGGGAGCCTCATTAATCCAATGGCACGTCTTGATTTTTTATAGCCCCAGATGAAGCTACTCAAGACCCTATCCAGCTTTCTAAAAAACAAGTTATGAATTCGTAGCGGGATTGACCTAAATAGATACAAGAAATTAGGACGTATCTTCATCTTTATGACATTGCATCTGCCTAAAATACTAATGGGAGCTTGTGCCACTGCTTCAGTTGTTTAGTAACAGTGGCTAGTAAAGAATCATAATTTAACAAATGGGTGAGTTCTATCTTAGGCGAAATTCGTACCCCCAAAGATATAGCCATTGGGCAAGCCCCTTCGACTGGTAATTCCAGCTGAAAATTAAGAAGGACTTGGGTTTTATTGCTGGTTAGCTTATAGCCAGAGAAAAGTTCAAACCTCCTGGCCTCCCTATTAATGCTCTCCATAGCCTCCCTTGGTTCCTTAAAAAAAATAGCAATATCGTCTGCATATGCCGTGAGTTTCAGGGGCCACTAACCAATATTCAGCGGACGAATCGAATTACTGACCAACAGTGCCCGAATAAAGGGCTCTATATAGAGAGCAAAAAGAAGAGGGGAAAGGGTACAACCCTGTCTTGTGCTGCAGCGGATGGAGAAGGGAGTAGTTTGAACATTAAAATATAGTAGTCTGGCCATAGGGTTGTAATACATGGCCCCAACCAGCTTTCGAAATCTTTCCTTAATCCCAAATGCGATAAGTGTTGCCCAAAGATATTCCCAGGCCACCCGGTCAAATGCTTTTTCTGCATCCAATAAGGCCATACCCAGGTTGATTTTTAACTTCCCTACAGCGTCAAAAGCCGCTATTGCCGTATTGACATGGGCGGGGGTGTCTCTCCCATGAATAAACCCATGCTGCTGGGGAGAAACCAGGTTGGCCATCATTGGAGCTAACCGGGTGGCCAGTATCTTGGCAAACACCTTGGCATCTGCATTTATTAAAGAAATTGGGTGGTATGATGCCTGTTCCTCTGGAGCTTTTCCTTTTTTAGAAAAAAATTAGATTGACCATGTTCTATGAATCTGGAACACGCCCAGTAACCCCGACTTGAAAAATTACATCTCGGAGCACCGGAGCCAAGAGGCTTTTGCAACACTTATAAAACTCAGCCGGGAGGGCATCATTACCCACCGCCCCCCCCGATCGCTTCCATCGCTTCTTCCAATGTAATCTCCTGCTCTAATTACAAGACATCCTCTTCTGTCAATGTCGGCAGATTGCTCCCTTGTAGATAGCTCTGCATACCAGTCAAGTCTTGTGCTGAGTCTGGGGAGTATAATTGCTGGTAAAAAATGGAAAACTGATCAGCAATCTCCTGGGGGCACCTGTATACAACACCACCCTCACCTTTAATAGCCTTAATCTTAGTTTTGAGGCGGCTATCCATGAGCTGATGTGCTAAAACCTTCCCTATCCTATCCCCATACTCATATTGCAGTGTCTTATGCTTAATAAAACAAGCCGCTACCTTTTCTTTTAACACCCTATTTATTACAGCCCTGTGCTCCAAAAGAGAAGCATACAGAGAATCTTGGTCAATCTTTCGCAATCGAACAGCCTCAACATGTTGAAGCTCACAGGTAATAAGCCTTTGATAGGCTTCCTTAGTTTGTTTCTCCCGTTCTTTATATTGTTGCCAAACAAACTGTTGAGCGACTCCCCGAATAAAAGCTTTTATAGCATCCCATACCCTACATTATCTATCAGGTATTCCGAGATTTCTTTCGAAATAAAGACCAAATATTAAGAGTTCATAACCAGATAAAGTGGCGAAGTAAAAGAGCGGGCAGTTTTTGAAACTGGGTTAGCCAAGAAAGAGAATATTATGGGATTATGGTCAGATGTAATCCTAGGGCAGATCTCCATATCCGCCCCATCAGTATAGTATCTGAAATGCAAGCCATGTCAATCCTTGAATACTACCGATGTGGAGTAGTACGCGTACCCCGGTATATTTGGATATAGATAGTGCCACCCATCTTGCAGCGAGTGCAATCGGCCTAATTCTAAAGTAGAAGTTCTCACCTTCGTCATTTTCAGGGTGAGTGGCCAACTAGTAGAAACCATACCATAGTTAATAACACAATTAAAATCTCCCATCAAGACGAACACACCCTGTCATCCCACTAATTCTAAACAAATATCATAAAATATTGATGGATCATCAGTATTAGGGCCATATAAAACAAAAAACACATCTCAAAGTATTAATCTCAATTTGAGCGATAGCCCTCCTCCCTCTTTGATCTGCCAATACCATATGAATTTGACAATCCAATGTTTTAGACACCAAAATGGCAGACCACCTGAGTGACACATTTTGAGAACTACTTATTATATTCTGGAATCCCAATTGATTAAGAAGACCACGATCTTTATATGCTAAATGCGTTTCCCTTAGAAGTACTATATATGGTTTTATAATCCCTGAGCTCCTCCCGCACTAATTGTCTTTTAGATCCCCTATTCAGTACAGACACATTCCAAGATAGAAACCTAATCATTGCCATAACCATTAATTAAATTGCAAAACCTTGAACCAGAAAAAAAATGAGTCCCCGAATTCCCACCACCAAACTGTAAACCTTCTTTTTGACTTTTTCTTTCATCATACCCCTCACCCTCCCAAGAGTGCCCATCCGCACCCCCCACATAAACAACCTACCCATCCCCTCCCAGTTTCCTAAAGAAGGAATCACCCTCCCTCAAAAGCTGCCGCTGAATATGGCAGCTAACGTATCAGCGCACCACAAAGCCGCAACCCAGCTGGCCCCCTGTAGCTGCAGACAGAAAAGTAAAGTATGAGCAATCCTAAAACCTTTGCTGCCCCCGAAGCCACCCAACCACATTCTCTATATATTTCTGAACCACACCTCCTAGTCCCTCTTGCCACAACACAGAAGAAAAAAACTATAATACACCATTATCAACTTTGATGAATTCTTATTGTATCAAGCAATCCTACCGAGTGTTCATGCCGTTTGCCATGTACTTATTGCCTGCTTGGCCTCCAGACCAGAAACAAAAAATAGTGACTGCCCATTCTTGATAACTTTCAATCTGGCAGGCTCCTGCAGAACCCCCAGTCGCTTTAAATGGGTCGATCAACTGTCTCATTTTCCATCTTCTTTCCATAGTAACTCGGCTCAAATCCGATCTAAAAAATATCAATAGAGAATCAACTGTGACGGGTAAGTTAGGGCGGGCCTTAAAAGACAATGCCTGTCTTAACAAAAAGTTCCCCAAAAAAATCAAAATAGGCCGAGGATACCGGGCATTGAGCCTCTGCGCAGTTATGGGGAGCCTGTGTGCTCTTTGGACCTGGCAGTCCCAATCCCAATCTGACAAATCCAGGAATGCTTTTTGAAGTAGTTGAACCACAAATGCTCGGGGATCGGCACCCTCCTTGCCCTCCGGTGCCCCAAATAGTCTTAGATTATTTTGTCTTTGCCGGTTTTCTAGATCTTCAATTTTAGCTTGACATGCCTGAAGCTGTAACTCATGAGACTGCACAGTTTGCGATATAGAAGTAACTGACTCCTCTGTCTCAGCTACCCTACTTTGTAACACAGCCATATCTTTTGTAATACCAGCCATCGTACCCGTCACCTCATCCAGTGATAGTTTAATGCCGAGGTAATCCGCTCTAATCTGAGCATGATGATCCTGAGCCTCCCGTCGTTGTTCTTGTATGGCCTGCAGTATTTCTGCAAGAGACGGCTCTTTAGAAGAAAGCTGCACGCCCGTCTCATGCACATTATCTAATGAGGCTGTTTTAAACTTATTGCCTAGATCTTCATTGGAGCCGGGCGGGCTTCCTAAGCTGTTCTGATTGGTATATACCACAGAGTTGGTTAAAGAATGAGTCAGGGGTATCCCCACTAGTTGTTCCCCACTAGTCTCAATGTTTTCATTGCTGGTGATGCTCCCTGCGCATTGGGCACTTGGCAAGCCAGAGCCAGAACCCGACAATCGAGAGATCAGTGCCTTGACCTCTCCCTTTGCTTGAACCCATTTTCTTAGTGGGCTACTTTCCATACCGCCTCCTCGGCGAGCTCCAGAGCTATTGTGCCAGCTAGCCCCTTGCAGGTCAGTCGACCTCTTGCGAGCTTTGGAGATCTTTTCTGCTGTTATTTCTCATTTTATTCCCCGTTGAAGTTTTAGGGGACTTTTGTGAGTCCCGTTGGTTCTTCCCAGAAACCGTGACTTCAGGCGAAGCACCAGGTGTAATTAGTCTCTTGTTCTTTGTTTGAGCACCCAAATCAGGATGCGCGGGAGTAGTGCCTTGGTCCACTAGGATACTTTTAGAACCGTTCCCATCCACCTCAGGACTAAACACATCACCACTCTGAGACGTACTGCAGGGGCTCTCACCATTGGTCTCTGGACCATGCTCATTGGTGCCCCTCGCCATGCCTTCAGACACATCTATGATAACATCATCCTGTGTGACTGAAGTCTCCCCTGAGGCCCCTGAGTCTGTGTTCACCCTTTGCTCCAGCACTATGGGCGGCTCACCGGCATCTCCTAATTCAGACTCCCCTTCTGCGCATCCCGCAGGATCCTCAAAAGATAATTTATTCTTAAATGTATCTTTCTTCGCCACGCTACAAAGTATAGATGCTATTGCAATTGCATCTGCCGTTTGGACCAGAAGTTTGCCCTCTGAGATTAACTCAGCCGTTTTACCTGCCTCCAACAGCCGAAGCGCGGGTCTGCCAGCTTGTATAGGAGCAGCGTTAGCTCCATCCCTCATATTCAGCACCGTCGAGCTGTCTTCATTTTGCAAAGGAGCTTGTAATCCCGCAGTCCTAGTAGCGCGAGCCGCTTTCACAGTATTCTTCGGCGGCACCATGTCTCCCCTTGGCACAGCCTCTGTGGAAGGAAGGCATGCCCAGAAGAGCCCTGATCCATAGGCGTTGCAGGGGCCGGACAACCAGCAAACTCGCCAGCAGACCCACCTCGACGTCCGCCAATGCCGCCAGAGACTGCACCCGGGTCCAAGCATTTACAATTACGAGGTCCGCCACAACGCGAGAGGAGCAACAAAGTATGGTTTCTAAGGCATTACCCGTTTAGGTAAGTAAGCCCATCGTAAGCCTTGTACTGCTGTTTGCAATATTGAGAGCTGCCAGAGTGGCTAGCCATAACTTCGTGGTGCTGTGAGACGCAATTAAAATTCAAGATAATAAAACTAAAATATACAACCTCATACCTTTTGCAGCAAAAACAGTACCAATGAATAAGTTATTACTGGACTTGAAAAACTGCAATTGTCAATACAACTTGCAAATTTTTTATTTGCCAGAGGATGTGGAAGGTAATGACTGCAAGGTATATTTGGAAAATATATTACCTGGTCTTTTGCGTATAACTTTTCCTGAAAAATTAGAGACTTCCAAGGCGCATAGAATTCCTTACCATCGTAGCCCAAGACAGGATAAGCCTCGTCAAATGATATTTACAGTCTTGCGCCATCATCATTTAGTTTTGATATGAAAGGCAGCCAGAGACATTCCTTCTTTATTGGTTAATGGGAGTAAAAATGTTATTCATTAAGATTTTGCTAAGGAGACTGTTCAAATTCGCAAAGAATTCGCTGATCTTCGAGCACGACTGAGAAGCTCTGTTGATAAATATGGGTAGTTTGATCCGTCCACCATGCGAATTTGGAAAGATGGCTCTTTAAAGTCTTTTCAGCATCCAGATGATCTTCCTTTTATTTTTTGTATCACCATTCACAGCTCTGATTCTTCACTTCTTTTATTTATTTTCTTCTTTGATAATGTCTATTATAAACGGTATTAAAATTGTTTCATTTAACGTTAAAGGATTACGGCACCCTGTTAAATGTACCAAGGTTTCAGATTACTTAGCTAGTCATAAGGCGGATATATGTTTACTTCAGGAGACTAGTATTGATGATACTGGTTTATATTACATGAATAAAGAATGGGTGGGTACTATTATTTCTTTTTCCGCTCCCAATATGAAAAATGGAGTTGCTATTCTTTTTGCAAAAAAATTACATGTTCAGGTTTTACATAAATGTTCTGTTACTAATGGTCATTTATTACAGCTATCAAAATTGATAATAAAATGTTATATCTAATTAATGTGTATGGTCCCACAAACGAGAATCTTGTTTTTTGTCCTGATTTACTTCAGAAGTACTAAAATTGGAAAATGTCCCTCTTATTATTGGAGGTGACTTTAATCTTATATGTGATTCTTTGTTGGATAGAACATCTCAAAGTAAATACTTTCCTCCAAAAGCTTTTTTCACTCTTAAATCCATTTTTAGAACAACCAAAATGGTAGATGTTTGGCGTTTACATAATGCTACAGATAAGCAGTTTGATTTTCCTAATTCGCATAATTATTTTTTTTACTTGATTATTTATTAATATCCCATAGCCTAATATCTCAAATTTTTAATCCTTCTTATGGGATATTTCAGACCATTCGCTTAGCTCTTATTTTATGTTCCAACTCCTCCAGCAAGTTCAAGGTCAATGGCGTATGAATACCAATATTGTTCTTAATTAGAAACATAAGATAAAACTTTTGTCTGCACTTCATGACTATATTTAATTTAATCCTGAAGTTTCTATGTCCAGTATTAATCGATGGGATGCATTTAAGGCATATGTCAGCGGAGAGACAATATCTATTATGACACATGATAATACATAATTTAATTCCACAATTAAACACTTAGATAAACAAATAGCTGAATATTAACATTTAAATATCACATCAAATATAAGATACAATTGCAAAAACTTTGTTATGAGTTGAATTCCATATTACGGGATAGGACAGGCATAATAAGGCTGCATTTCTGGTAGACTCCTGGCCAATTATCTTTGTATTAAGGAAATAAAATTCAAATAAATGCTATTCATACTTCAAATGGATCAGTTGCTTTAACCCATGACAAAATAATTAATGAGTTCATGACTTGTTATTCTGGTTTATATAATAAAACACCTTCTAATGATATATCACATATTGATACATTTTCAGACAGATGTGGCTTACCTAAAATTCTCCTATCAGATAGAAATAAATGAGATCTTCCAATCACTTTTGATTAAATACTTTCAGCAATTAAATCTCTGACGTTACATAAGTCTTCAGGCCCAGATGGTATCCCTGCTGAATGTTATAAGGAATTTTCACCTCACCTTTCATCTCGTTATTTACTTACTTTATTAATACTGGATCTACTTTCTCTGAAGCTTTGATTATAGGCCTTCCAAAACCTGATAAAGACCCTTCTTTGGTTACAAATTATTGCCCTATTTATTTAATGAATCAAGACTGTAAACTTTATGCAAAGATTATTGCAACTAGGTTAGCTTGTGTACTTCCTCATATTGTACATATTGACCAGCCTGGCTTTATAAAAAACAGTTTCTCGATAAATAATGTCAGATTATTATTTCATGCGATCGATGCTGTATCTTTAATACCTTCTCCAGTAGGTGTCCTGCCCTTAGATGCGAAAAAGGCTCTTGATAAAATACATTGGCAATCCCTTTTCCGCACCTTGTATGCATTTAATGTTGGTACTTTGTTTGTTCGTATGATTTCAGATTTATTCTCCAGTCTTTCTGCCAAACTTTTTATTAATGGTCAACTTTCTAGTAAATTTTTCCTTTTTAGGGAAACTAGGAAAGGTTGCCCACTATTCCCTTTGCTTAATTCTTCTTGCAATTGAGCCCTTACTAATTGCTATTAGAAATTGTGTAGAAATTGAAGGCCTTCTGATACACAAACTCCCTATTAAAACTTCAGCTATGTGGATGATATACTCATATATTAGTAATCCATAATCTTTCCATCCCTCCATTATTAAGCTTAATTGACATGAATTCTCAGATTTCAGGATATAAGCTTAACACTAACAAAACATAATTTTTTTTCTCTTAAATGTTCGCCAGATATGCTCACAAATAAAGACATTGTTTGGCAAAAAGATAAGCTTAAATATCTAGGCATATTCTTTTCTAACACCATAAAACAATTGCTTTCATTGAATTTTTGCTCATATTAAGGATACATTTCAAAAATGGTCTATGCTACATTTATCTTGGTGGGGAAAAATAGACGCAATTAAAATGATTATTGCTCCTAAAGTTGTTTGTCTTCTTTCTGAGATAGCTATTCAACTCCCTCTCACATTTTTTAAGAATATTGACATATATTTCTCTAAATGTATTTGGAATAACAAATCTCCTTGTTTAAGTAATAAAAAACTAAAATTGACTAAAAACAATAGTGGGTTTGGTTTGACGGGTTTCCTTGTTTATCATAAATCTTTTATTTTAAAACAAAGTACTTTATGTTTTCAGCATATAAAACCTAAGAATTTGCCTTCACATTTATCAACGTTTAATATCACCGTTTCCTTTACCTGCTTTGCTCACAATGTCCAATTCTACTGCTTTGTTAAAGAAATCAGTAATATTGAAATCTAGAAAATTGTTATTGCATGATTTCGATTCAGTTTTTCAGTGTCGTCTTTCACATACGTTAGCCCCTTCAGTGCCCCGCCCTTTCCCGGGCGTTACATTAGCGGGCGGGGTTCATGACGAGATAGTCTCGTCATGGGCACAGCGCAACCGTGCTCCATGACGAGACTATCTCGTCATGGGCACTGAAGAGGTTAAATTTATTGCTATGGTATGATCCTTTATTAACATTTGCTCACCACACAACTTTTTGGCTTTCATGGATTAAGGCTGATATTTTGTATTTAAGGGATATTTACCATAATGATGCCTTTTTAAGTTTTGATGAATTACATCAAAGATTTAATTTGCAATCGCCAGATGTTTATAAATATAAATTGTTATATAACTCTATCCTTGATGCATTCCCGATAGTTTTTCTCTAAATGCTTCCTCTGATTTGGAATTATATATTCGAACAATAGCTTCTTCATCCTGTGTAGTGTCATTGTTATATAAAGAATTGACTATTTCTACTGGGGGCAATAACAAATTTTCGTTTTTACTTTTTGGAATAAATAATTAGATTTGTCATTATCTGTAGATATATGGAGAAAAACTTGGTTGAATTCAGTTTGCGTTGGTTGCCTGTATCTTTATATCAAACTAAGTATGTTATATTCTTTAATTATCAATGGACCCCTTTAAGATTATATAAGGCAAAACCTTTCAATTGGTCTAATTGTTGGAATTGTTCTTTAACTACAGGTTTGTTGAGATCTATCCTATATGAATTTCCTATTGCTACTAAGTTCTGGAATGAGGTTTGGCAGGTTATTGATAAACTAGTGAACATCACAGATACTTTATCATATACTATGGTAATATGTAAATCTACTTCACTCTCTACCAAACTGTCTATTAGGAACAACAAACGTTCTTACTGCTAATTGGAAAAATGCCTCATTAATGTCAATTCATGCGTAGTGGACATGGATAATTTTTAGGTCAAGCCTAGCGTTGCAGCGCATGCGCGCCTCGATTTGCGAGGCATACAGTATAGCGTGGAAGCTTCGTGGAAGCTCCGCTCATTCTTCGCCCATCTTTTTCATTGGTTTAGGTCCTAAAGGCTGCCTCCCGATTGGTTTTAGGCCTGTTAGTCCCTCCGCATGACTGCCATGTCATCATTAGTATCCTTCCATGGTTACTGGCCCCTTTACTTCAAACACTATTTTTCTCTCGTTCTCCTCCCCTGCAGTCTGTGACTTTTCGCCCCCACCGCACTCCTATTCGTGCCTTCTCGCACACCTGCACTCCCGTTTCCATTGCAATAGGCTTTGCATAAATGCGAGTCCTATTGCATTGCAAATGCTTGTTTGCCTTTTCGCAAGGGCTTCTGAAATTTCCAACAACTTCAGCTGTTTGCTTTAGGATGTCTCGCCGCAAGCAAGCTAAACCAAGATCACTGAAAGGTAAGAGCAACGATAGAATTTTTCAAACACTGTACACCCCTCCCTTTTTCCCTGTAGTGAAAGGTCTCAGATCTCCCCTGGACCAAGGTATGTACCGTCACTTTCCCAGGGAGAGAATATCAGTTCAAAATTTATGGAATATAACATATACACAGCACTTCCTAAGGTGGGCAAAGTTTCAACACTCCCCCAAAGGCAAGGCAAGAAAACAATATACTTTGCACATCACTTGCCAGGAGTAGAACAACTTCCTATAACACAGTTACCTGCTAGAAGGGAATTCACCCATCCTTCTACAACTGAATACTTGGCCAAAAAGAGTCCACACCTCCTGCTACAAGGAAAAGACGAATTGGTATATCTGGGATATATTTATTAGTAAATAGCACCACACGGTAAGCCAAATGTACCTATCATAGCAGACTCTAAAATATCAATAACCGATTGAAATACACAATCAAAGCAAATATATATGTAGAAATATATATGTATGGATATAAGAATCAGAAAATAAGAAGGAAAGGAAAGAATTCAGAAAAGAATCAAGAGACAGTTAGTAGCAGAGACACCTCACCTACTGCTCCATCATTTCACCCCACTTCGCTCAAGGGGAGTCCATTGCTTGAACCGGGTGAAAGCTCAGAGGTGACACCAGCCCCCACTCTTCCGTGACAACACGTCTGCTCCACGGCGTGAACTTCGACCAGGCCAGTGTAGGCTCTCCTTTTTAATACAAATTCAAACACAACGAAGCTTCTAGCAAGCCTCGCCCCCTCGTTCTCATGAGAGCCCGTACCAGCCTACTCCAAGGCCACTGCATCGGTTGATCAGGCCTTTGCTATGGCTCCGAGACAGACCATGTACATTCCTCTGATAAGAACCAGTTCTCTCTAGTCAGTAAAGTCAGGAGAAGAGCAAAACATGCCCTCCCCACCTCTGTAGCTTCGTGCAGGCACAGAAAATAGTTTCCGGCATGAAAATGGAGTTAGTTAAGCCATGCACACAAAGGCCCAAAGCAAGATGGAATCAGAAAAGCAAGGATGACATGAAACCATGTCAAAGCCAATAGTTCAACACATAATTCACATAACCCAAATAACACTATAGACTTTATCCCTCAGTATACAACATTGAGGACATGTGTGCACCACCAACCACAACACTGCACCTCAACATCCCATACCTTCTATTCTTGGCAAGACTATTCTACTAAAAGACAGCAAGATTACAGGACGGAAGAGAAGCAGGCATATGCAAACCCATCCTACATTAAGGCTAGGGTAACATAACACACTTAAGTCAGTACAAAATGGTGGTGGTTGAGGGTCATCATAGGGTGTCAGACCACAAAAGTGGCTTGTTCACTACATTGCACCCCATGACCCTCGATCATCACTATTCACATATACCAAAAACAAAATCTCTTAACTAAAGGCACAACTACGAGTGAAGCAACTGCAAAATGGAATCATTGCAAAGCAAATAGCAACTGTATATAAAATCAAAACTATCATTGAAGCACTGCATGTCAACATAGCAAAAGATATGATATTCACTATAGAGCAAGCAAAGACTGCATTACCTAAATACATGTAAAAGCAATAAATCAGGTGCACCTAGAAATAGCTCATGGATATTTGGATACATGTTACATGAATACACAAAATAAATGAATCAAGCTCTTGAATGCTCCTAATGCCTCTAATGGTTAAACTGGAAACTCATATATTGTAGCAACAGGTTTTTTCTCTTCAGTCTCTAACTCAGGAAATATCTACTCTAATTGCAGCAAAGCATCTCTATTGGTCTCCATCCCTAAAAACAAAAACATCCCGTCTGTGTTAAAAAACACACAGCCTTCTCCCATCGCATCTGAACTTCACGTTGATAAAACAGTTCACAGTTCTGGCAAAGCACATCCTGTAGTTCCCTCTTCTTTACTTTTACACAAGCAGTTCCCTGTGTGAAAGACACACAGCCTTCATGCATGTAAAGTCAATCTCACGTAAAGGAAACAGTTCCAATCGCAGCACACTCTGCTGATCCCTCTTCGCTTGGAAAGAAGCAGTCCATCTGTGTAGGACACAGCTCTCCGGCATCTACCTTCATCTGTATCTCCTTGACAAAGGAGGACCCCATCCAGTCCGGTCAGCCACAGGAGGACCACATCCGGTCCGGTCAGCCACAGGACATCAGCCTCCATCAGCCACATGACATCAGCCGCCATCGTCTAGTCTAGCGATCACTCTAGGTTTGGGGGGAGGAGAGGGAGGGCCCCACTCACACGGGGGAAGGGAGTCCCACTCAAGTGGGGGAAGGGAGTCCCACTCACACGGGGGATGGGCGAATCTGAAAAACAAACAAGCATCACTCTTCTTGCAAAAAATATTTTTCTAAAGCACACTTTTTCCATCTTGCATTTCTGAAAGTACAATATTTTCATTTCTGTCTACATAGCTCTCCTCTAGCTCTGGGGAATTATCTAAGAATTCTACCAACGCTTTAGCCTCTGAATTCTTGGTAAAATCTCCCTTTTTCTCTACACAGCAAGAAGGGCTGGGGCAGTCTCCTTCACTCACTGCACCCCTCACAGGTGCTGCCCCCTTCACAAAATCTCTGCGGACACTAACTGGCCTCTTGCCAAAAATAACAAGCAGAGCCTTCTTCCTCTGCTGCCTCTAGCTCCCACCTTATTTCCTCCAAGGCCGAAGTGCCCTGCACTCCTGCCAACTTTCGTCTGCTCCTATCTGCTCTGCGACTCTCCTCATGGGGGGGTCGGAAACCTGCGCCTTTGCAAGCCTCTCAAACATCTATCTCCAAGAAGCTGTGTCGGTCTACTGGGGCGAGGAGCTGGGATGACCCCTCCCGTAGGAATTCCTCCTCAGTCTTCACAGAAAGCCTGAACTCGTCTCAGAGTTGCTGGATGATCTCACTGCAAGCCTCCCAAATATCTATCTCAAAGAAGCTTTCAAATGAAGCACCAACAGTGTATTTCATTTCTTCCCGTGTGCCAGATTTCTACGTGCACCCACTCCCAGAACAACTCTTTACATGTCTGAGAGGAAAAACAGCTTTAACCACTCCTGACCTCCAGCAAGACTTCACATTCTTTTTTTTTTTTTTTTTTTTTTTTTGAAACCGTTTATTACAAATCTCAAGAATATACAATTATGGGCCCACAACCTTCCGGCCGGCCGCTAGGAATGGCAGAAACATATGGCATACGTTCATAGAACCCTTGGCATTACAAAGGAGCATAAGCAGGAGTCATCAACATCATGGGCCACAGCCATAATACGTCACAGTGCGGTTTCATTTTATACAAACAACAAAAAAACAACACCCACAAGGCTACCCTACAGTCGAAAGTAACAGCACGTGCTCCCCAATGGGGAGCCCCAACTATTAGAGGAGTCCAAAGAGGGGAAGGGAAACAGAGCGAGGACTGGGGGAACCTGTGCCCGGGGCTAGGGGAAGGGGTCAGCTAAGGGGACGGGGCTGGTGAGGCAGCAGGCAGCAATGGTGGCGCGCAAATACTCCCACGGTAGGCGTTCCAGGGGCCCCACACTTTCACCCATGTCGCAGGCTTACCCCTCGCCACATACACCACCTTTTCTCGAAACATGCACCAGTCCATGTGCTCTTTCCAGGCCGACACCGTCGGGGGGTTCTGGGATCCCCACAGTTGCGCAATGTCACGCTTAGCAATCATATATCCCAGAGTCACCCACCACGTTTGCGGAGCCGAGTAGTCAGTTGGTTCCCACACATTCAACAGGCATCTCCTCGCTTCCGGCAGCAGCGCAACACGCGTAACCACTCGCAGGACCTCGTGCACACCGCGCCAGAGTCGCTCCACCTTCGGGCATTCCCATAAAATGTGCAGGAAGGTCGCCACGGCACCACAACCACGCTTACACAAACCATCCACAGTGTAGCCCATGCGCTGAAGCCTTGGCCCCGTCATGTAGACCCGGTGGAGTATTTTGAGCTGGACGAAGCGAAGGCGAGCCGGTATAGCCACCTCCTTCGGAGAGGCCACCGCGGAGATCCAGTCCTCATCGTCCAATTCCAGACCGTCGGCAACCCAAGCCTCGCGAAGGCCAATCAGCAAGCCAGATCGATCATTAATCAGTTTTTTATAAATAAGGGAGATCGTACTGTCTGGGACGTGGCCATCTAGCACTCTATCCTCCAGGGGGGAAGACTCCGGGATGGAGGCGACGTCTAGGAAGACGGAGCCCAGTGCATGACGGATCTGCAGGTATCGAAAGTATTCACTACCCTGCAACTGAAACTCCGTCTGCAGCATCTCGAATGTTTTAAATCCTCCCCTCGACCAGAGATCCCCCACTTTACTGATGCCTATCATGTCCCATTTCGCGAAGCCCTTCGAGGTCCAGAGAGAGCCCAGCTTCTCAGACGCATACAGCGGTGACGCCCGGGTCAAACGGTCCTTCCACCCCATAGCTGCATTAGCCGCATGCCATACTCTGACCATGACACGCGTAGGTCCCGTCAAGCGAGCGTCGGGCGCGCCAGAGTAGAGCGCTCGATTGTAGTCGCCACCGGGCAGTAGCATCTTGTCCATCTCAAACGCCGGGTTCAAGGCGGGCCCATAGAGGCCATGGTTAATTGCAGCTAGCTGGGAGGCCCAGTAATACCGTTTAATGTCCGGGAGGGCAATCCCCCCGTCATACCATGGGAGCGTCAACTTCGCCAGGGCAATGCGCGGCCTCCCGTCCCAGAACAGGCGGCGCTGTAAACTCTCCACCTCACGGAAGTAGCGCGCCGGAACTGGGTCCATAGTGTTCTGGAGAGCGTATAAGAAACGTGGCAACGACATCATCTTAAACAACGCCGCCCGGCCGAGCGGCGAAAGCGGCAGGCGCCGCCAGCGCACAACGTCCTCCTTCAAGCGCTGGAGAGGGGGAAGCAAGTTCCGCTCGTAGCGAGCCTCTGGGTCCAGAGTAATGTAGACACCCAGGTATCGAAACCCCTGAGAGGCAATCTGAATCGGACAACCCCGCGGAAGGACAGGAGCCTCCCCAGAGAGCACATACACGCATGATTTAGCCCAGTTGATGACAAGGCCTGAGTTCCGGCCAAATGAACGTAAAACATCAACCAGGACTATGAGTGACTTACGTGGGGAGGCTAGGTACAAAAGGATGTCATCAGCGTATAGGGACACACGGTCCTCATATTCGGGGGTCCAACGGAGTCCACGGATGGAGGGGTGCCACCGCAGCCACTCCGCCAGGGGCTCCAAGGCCAGCGCAAACAGGAGCGGCGACAAGGGGCAGCCCTGTCGCGTGCCCCGGCCCAGCTCGAATGGGGCCGAAACTCTTCCATTCACCACCACCTGCGCCAATGGGCCCGAATACAACAATTTGACCCAACTGATGAAGCCCGGGCCGAATCCAAACTTCGCCAGCATCGCCCAAATGTATGGCCACTCAAGCGTGTCAAACGCCATAGTGGCGTCTAAGGACGCCAAAATGGCCGGCTCCCGCACGAATGGGACACGTGCGAGCACCCCGTGCAAGCGCCGCAGATTAAGGGCTGTATTGCGATGGGGGATAAAGCCGGACTGGTCTTGGTGAACCAGGTCGCCCACCACGCCGACCAGCCGATTGGCCAGCACCTTGGCGAGAATTTTGGGCTCCGCATTCAAAAGCGAGATAGGCCGATAGGATGTGACCCGGTCCCGAGGCCTCCCCTCCTTGTGGATCACCACGATAGTAGCCAGACGCTGGTCCGGTGGGAGGGAGCCCAGCGAGTGGGCCGCCAGGAACATCGCGCGGAGGTGGGGCACCAATACATCTGGTCGCAGCTTATATAACTCGATAGGGATGCCATTTGGGCCCATGGCCTTGCCAGAGGCAACCGAACGTATGGCGAGGGCAATTTCGTCGGATGTAGGAGCGGCATCCAGCGACACCGACTTCACATTCTTTAATCTGAAAATGCTCCACCATTCTGTCTAACTAATTCAAGCAAATTCTTAACTGTCATTAGTCTATCACCTCATGAAAAAAAAAAACTAAACTGCTCTTGACATTCAGGGGCTATTGGTATCAAAAAGAAAAAAGCATTGGCAATATCAAAAGTCACATACCAAGTCCCATGCTACTTCTGTAACAATATCTGGGACAGCATCAGTCAAAGAAGGTATATGTTTGTCCAATTCGCAATAATCAACTGTCATGTGTCAAGAATTATCACATTTGCGCACCAGCTACACAAAATCATTTTAAGCGTTGGTGATTGGGGTCACCAAACCTACCTCTATCAAGTCCTGTGCAAACTCCTTTTCTGTCTATATATGCCATTTAATAACCATTGCAATCTCCCATAGGCAAATCACATTTTCTCTAACTCTGTTCTGTCCAGTATCTTTTGGTGCGCAAAAGCACAGAATCATCTGCATTTGTCCAGCATCTGAATTTAAAAGTGACCTCTTCTTTCCCTGCACTCCCCTGTAACTAAAAAGGGCACATTGCTCTTGAATTAACTCACAAAATACATTTTCATATTTCTGTATTAAACACATATCAGAATTATTGTACACAATCTGCTGTTGTTCACATTCAAAAGCATATTGTTGCATTTCTCTTTTGAAGCAAAATGTATCATTCACTGTCATGTCTAATTTATGTCCGCAACCGGTGATCGTTAAGTCTAAAACACTGGTCTGTTTATCTCCCTGCACATTCCTTTCTGGCTGAAAAACCTCTTCGGAAGAATTAATTAAAACTGTCTGAGTAGCTTGTAGTCTGACTGGGTTCTCTGTCACATTTTTCACATTTGAATCATCCTGGTTATCAGACACGTTTAATTCTGTCTTCAAAGATATATTTTCAAACTGGGCATCAACTAGCTCTGTTTTCAACTCACTACGTTCTTTTTGCAAATGCTCACATTTTTGATGCATATTAACCAACACATTTAAAATAACACCGCTGTCTCTGTCTAAAATGTCATTAATCTCCTGCTGATTAACACCCTTCATCACAACTCCGGAGTCTGTAACCTCGGAGGAGTCCCACGTTTCAGGGTTATACTCTGATATTTTACATTCACTTTGCAACTGAAAACATTTTATATGCATTCCGTAACAAACACTTGAAAGGGATCCAGCCCTTTCTGTCTAACGTAGCAAGCTATTTATAAGCACTTTTTACAAAACACCTAAACACACACACACCAATTCTCACTCAACCAAGCACAATTAGCACACTTCACGAGCCAGCACATCATACGACTACCCCATGCAAATAAATCAATTGATATCTAAGAGTCTGCTTTCAATTTCTAAAAAACATTTTTTTTCCCCTTAATTCAAAGTTCACATCCTGCAACCGACTACGCCAAAATGTAATGAAAGGTCTCAGATCTCCCCTGGACCAAGGTATGTACCGTCACTTTCCCAGGGAGAGAATATCAGTTCCAAACTTATGGAATATAACATATACACAGCACTTCCTAAGGTGGGCAAACTTTCAACACTCCCCCAAAGGCAAGGCAAGAAAACAATATACTTTGCACAGCACTTGCCAGGAGTAGATCAACTTCCTAGAACACAATTACCTGCTAGAAGGGAATTCACCTATCCTTCTACAACTGAATACTTGGCCAAGAAGAGTCCACACCTCCTGCTACAAGGAAAAGACGAATTGGTATATCTGGGATATATTTATTAGTAAATAGCACCACACGGTAAGCCAAATGTACCTATCATAGCAGACTCTAACATATCAATAACCGATTGAAATACACAATCAAAGCAAATATATATGTAGAAATATATATGTATGGATATAAGAATCAGAAAATAAGAAGGAAAGGAAAGGATTCAGAAAAGAATCAAAAAACAGTTAGTAGCAGAGACACCTCACCTACTGCTCCATCATTTCACCCCACTTCGCTCAAGGGGAGTCCATTGCTTGAACCGGGTGAAAGCTCAGAGGTGACACCAGCCCCCACTCTTCCGTGACAACACGTCTGCTCCACGGCGTGAACTTCCACCAGGCCAGTGTAGGCTCCCCTTTTTAATACAAATTCAAACACAACAAAGTTTCTAGCACGCCTCGCCCCCTCGTTCTCATGAGAGCCCGTACCAGCCTGCTTCAAGGCCACTGCATCGGTTGATCAGGCCTTTGCTATGGCTCCGACACAGACCATGTACATTCCTCTGATAAGAACCAGTTCTCTCTAGTCAGTAAAGTGCGAAAAACAGGGTAAGAGCAAAACATGCCCTCCCCACCTCTGTAGCTTCATGCAGGCACAGAAAATAGCTTCAGCCATGAAAATGAAGTTAGTTAAGTCATGCACACAAAGGCCCAAAGGAAGATGTAATCAGAAAAGCAAGGATGACATGAAACCATGTCAAAGGCAATAGTTCAACACATAATTCACATAACCCAAATAACACTATAGACTTTATCCCTCAGTATACAACATTGAGCAAATGTGTGCACCACCAACCACAACACTGCACCTCAACATCCCATACCTTCTATTCTTGGCAAGACTATTCTACTAAAAGACAGCAAGATTACAGGACAGAAGAGAAGCAGGCATATGCAAACCCATCCTACATTAAGGCTAGGGTAACATAACACACTTAAGGCAGTACAAAATGGTGGTGGTTGAGGGTCATCATAGGGTGTCAGACCACAAAAGTGGCTTGTTCACTACATTCCCTCACACAGTTTGCCTTAAACCGCTCAGCGAGAATCAAAGGTTGAGAGAATGCATTGACTAGTATTCAAGGGGAAGATGGGAGCGGTTGGGGCTGGTCCGGGGAAACTTTCTGGCCTGCGTGGAAAGCAGACAAGGAAAAAGTTGAGCCCGGCTCCCCCCTTCCGTGCTTGTCAGTTTTGGCTGGGGTGGTGAGAGCACTGTTAACTTTAGCGGTTCGTGTTTCGCGTGGTAACGTGCATGTGAGGTGCAGTGGAGAGTGGAGTGAGTGAGTGTGTGTTAAAGCCAAGAAGTCATTGGAAGGCTCAACTCGAGTTGCATTGTGTGAGACAGTCCCAGGCTCTCCTGATCAGGGCTTGCTGTGCTACAGACCTGCTGTCTGTCCCTCACGGCCACCAATACAGAATGTGGGTGAGGGCAGTATGGGGTGCCACAAAGCACAGTACTGCTGAGAGGCGTGCGTGCTGTGGTGAAGTTAGTTTTGTGTTCAGGTGGTGAATTGCACTTATTTTTTCTTTATTTTGTTTTCACTGCTTTACGGTGGACTAACCCGCAGCTTTACTTTCACTTTACTTACTGTGAGGTAAAGATTTTGAGGAATGTTTTTATCTTGCACATAACTTGTATTTCACAATATGACAGCAATGCATGTCTAATGAAAGCAGAGCTAATAAAACTTACAATTTGGAGGCAAGGTGGGAGATAAGGAGGTAGTCGTAGTTTTGAGGGGTCATTGTGAGTGGGAGTCATTATTGGTGAGAGTTATTGTGAATGAGCGGCACGTGGTCTAACCTCACACCTCCATACGCAGGGTTGCCTATTGTCTGATGGTGTTACAGTACTTCTCGGGGCTCATGAAAGAGGGGCTTGTGAGGGTACAGAGGTGTGGAGAAGGGCAGTGTTCTCAGCGTCTGTCAGATGCTTTCCTATGTTCAACGGTGGAGGTTTCTCCTCAGGGTGGTAGCTGAACCCGGTTGTGCTGGAATGTGTGCGTCACGAGGCACCGTCCCCCTGTCTGGAACAGGCTCCGGAAGGACTCACCGCCACCCGTGCCTGCTGCTGCACGGACGATGCACAGTGCCACCCACCTCCAGAGATAGCCGTAAAATAAACAAGGGACTCTTTTTCTTTCTTTTTTAATGTACTCATTATGTCTCTGGAAAAGCGTGCCACTTACGAGTGCCAGGACATTGATGCGAGCTATACATAGAGACGCAGTGGCCAGGCCATATCAAGATGGCACACGTCTACAAGTATTTACTTGGTCTCGTACATGTCATTTAGTTCACGAAGACTTGGCGGAAGCGTGCGGTATGTTGTTCCTTTCTTGATCTGGAGTGCTCCTTTCGAAGCTGCAACAATGTGCTCAGTTTCCATTTTGGAATATTTACACCTCTGAACTTCTTTTTTTTTTGTTAGTATGACAATAAAGCCTGCACGGTGACTTTAGGACTTTCTTGATGCTTTCTACCACTGCCAGGATGTGGAAGGTTTGCTCGCATGTACGCAAGTTTGTGCTATTGGCATTGAAAATGACAATGCCTTTTATTTATGTTTTGGTTTTTAAAACATAAATAAAAGGCTTTGTCATTTACAATGCCAATAGCTTAAACTCACGTAAATGCGAGACCTATTGCATTGCCAATGCTTGTTACGAGGAGAGGTGCCAAATTGACATTATCAAGTGTCAGTCATAATACTCCGAAATATCAATTTTTGTGGAAACCACATGATGATTATTTAGGTTTACATCACTAAATAAGTTGTATTATAGATATTAAATGTTCTATAAATAAGTTTAATACTTAACTTTTGTAGCTTTATATATTTCTATGTATAGATTTTTTAATTTGTCCCCTTTTTATTTTTGTTGCAGTGTCCTAATTGTATATTAAAGGTACTCTATCAATTATACGAAACTAATTTATAATGTATGTTTATTTGTTCACTTACTGTTTTAATGTACATTTCTCTGTACCTTTTTTTTAGCTCTTTTTTGTATGATTTTCTTGTCTTTAGTCAAAATTGAATACATTTTTTTTAACATTGCTCAAATATAGTTCTTTTGTAGATTCATTAGATTGCCTACAGCCAGATGAAGTAAATGTTGCATCTCGGTTTAAATATGGTATAAACATGATAATATCTGATGCGTATTTTTTAACTAACTGGAAGCAGTCGAAAATTAGCCTATCTGCAGTATTAAAATACAACTCAGCAAATGTAAAATAAGCTATCGAGTCCAGTTTACCTTATATTCCATCTAACAATAATTTTCTTGTGACATTCTCGTTCCCCGTTTGGTGTAGATAAACTTTCTAAAACAGAACTAGCAAAATTAAATTGCACATGTACGTGCAAATGGTCACAGAGAGTGTTCTGTAGTAGTTAAATTTTTTTAACAATATCCATGAATCATAAAATGATAAAAAGTAATCAGTAATACATTCGGTGCCTCTCATACTTCAAATGAATTGGTAAACAGTTCTAACAGGGCCTACTGTTTAGATTTGCTGGATTCAATCACAGGCTTAGTCTAACAGGTGGTGACCACATTGCTCTCATTGTTGGTTAGTTTGCAATGGGGTATCAATTTTCAAGCCTCATCCAATGTCTTTAACTCATTAGAAAGGTATGAGGAAATTGTAACACTTGCCAGAGATAGACATAACAATGTAGTTATAGATCCTGAAAAGACTGGGGGGCAGATTTACAAGCCCCGTGCGCCACTTTTGCGCTGCCGTTGCGTCAATTTTGTGACGCAGCGGCGGTGCAAAGCTAGCACCATGCTGCGACAGATTTACAACGTGACGCATCTAGGGAGATGCATCACGTTGTAAAGCCCTGCGCCACATTAAACCCGTGTCAGGTTTAATGTATGCAGGGTGGGCGTTTCGTCGGAAAAAGCCTCGGAAAAGTGACGCAGTGAAATCTACAATCAGTGTTCCGACGCTGGTGCGTCAAATCCTTACGCCTGCTTCAAGCAGGCGTAAGGCGTGACGCACCATGTTAGGGATAGGGCAGGTTGGAACAGTGCTGGAGTTGCGTCCCGCTTGCGACACAACTTCAGCACTACGCCAACCTTACGCCGGCAGATGCGTCACGCATCTGATTGTCCTTGCGCCACGATGCACCGCATTGTAAATGCGGCGCATCTGCGGTGGCGCAAGGGCAAACTTGCGTGATGCATCTTCCCTGGCGCATCCCTGCTGATTTGCAGGGATGCGCCAGGTAACATAAATCTGCCCCTTTGTATTTCTGTTGAATAAATGCAAATTCCTAGTGGAATATATTCATTTTGGATAAGTAACTCTGTTTGCATGTTGTCAGAACTGCATGGTGACATTTTTAAATCAAGAATTTTGTGAATTTTATGTTTTAAATCTATTGCTTGCCAATTGAAATCTGATCTTTATAAAATGGCTAAACCTTCCCCGGTAGCATAGCCTTTTAAGCTGGCTTAGAAACCTCCTGATAATTAGTCAAATCAAACATATGGGTCATTCAGGAGTCTTAAAGGCATATTATACACAGCCAACTAAATACCAGCCTGAAATGGAAAAGGAGTCCTTATGTTTTTTTAAAGCTAGTTTTTACCTTCAGTAAATGTAGGGGGGCCGTCACCCAGGCTAACGTTCCAGGCTCATTTCCAACACCAGAACGATGACATGGTGCAGCCTGATGTAACTCTTCACTAGTTGTCACTAACACATTTCCAGTACATTTTCGGACATCATTGGGTAGGAAGTATGCCAAAGTAGGTTGGAAAATGATTGGAAATGGTACAACACAACCTAGTTAACCCGAGAGCAGGAGTTTTCATTAATCTTGTCCATATCATTTTCGTGGAGCAATTACATTTGTACCCATTTTCCTTAAGTCATCTTTATGTTGCGGTATCATTGCAGAAATGGCTGCATTACAAAAGGAAAAGCACAAGGGTTTCCAAAATGTGCTACCAAATGGCATATTAAAAAAAAAAGACCAGATTTATATAATTTGTACAAATAAATTCCAGGTTTAATAAAGGGTAGAAAATACCTAAGCATGACCAAGGTTTAAACCAATTATGATAATTGCCAGAGAAAATATTCAAAAAGCCTAACTTAGTTGCCATCTAGAAGAAAGCATGCAGAAACAATTTAATAGCTAAGTATGATGGTGCAGTTTTTTACAGATTTACTGTGATTACCATAGAAGCAAAGTTTTTTTAAATATAAATCAAGTTTTTTGGGGGGGTTTTGCATTGAACAATAAAAGAGGCATGAACAGCCCATGAAACAGAGAGGTTTGCATCAAAACGGAAAATTGTGACACCAGGATAATGTAGTTCATAGAGGCAGCTGATGAGCGAGTGAATAATGTGAGAGAGATATCGAGGAGAGCAGGTCGGTGTGTCCAAGTTGGCATTATTGCAGGGGGGGGGGTGGATGTTCCCAGGGGGCGATGGAGGCGAGAAGGTCAGTAAGTGTAATGTTGTCTGGAGTGAGTAGAGGGTGAGGAATGAAAGGTACGGCAGTTAAGGCAAGAGGGTTTACCGGCGAGGAGGAGCATGCTGGGGTTCACAGTGATAGGTCATCATTGTGTATTAATTGGAGAAAGAGGTCGCGGAGGGTGTCCCAAGAGGGGGAAATAGGGCACTTGCATAAATGATGGACCTCCTCAAAGCGCAGGGTCTCCCCCTACCCCCCACCCCAGCTCTTCCATAGTGCCTTAGCGCTCAAAACCAGTGGCCTGACTCGATCTCTGTTGTAATGTGTGGTTTCAGTTTGCGTGGAGGAGAGCGAGGCTGGAAAACACTCCCTCGCTGCTGTGCGCTCACCATGCTTGAAAATACCCAGTGTGCAGGCTTCCCAAGTATAGATGTCTGGAAGTTCCGTTACTTCATGGAGTGTTGTGTGGATTGTACACCAAAATGTTAAAAGGGCAGAGCATGACCGCAGCATGTGCTGAAGATCTTCTGACAGCGCGTGGCAGCACAACAGCCCAGATTAGCAATGGGGAAGAAGCGATTAAGTTATCCAGATGTTAATAAGGCCCAGTGAAGCATACTGAACTGTATGCTTTTGAAACGTAATTGCGGGAGACCCGGAGTGGGAATTCGGACACACTGTTCCATTCAGCATCATGAAGTGCCTGTCCAAAGTGGGCTTCCCATTTGTCCCTCAGTGATGTCAGCTGGACCCTAGTGTGCTCTCTTAGTGCCTTGTAAAGCCATGTTATAAGATGACGACCGGTTCCAATGTTTAGTAATGTATAATAGAGAGGGCTTGAGTCTCCACATCTACTATGGACCAATGGGTGCAGAGTATGTGTCGTAATTGGTGATATATCTGGTATTGACTCCTCGGGAGGGCAAAATGATCTATTCGTTGGTCGAGAGAGAGCAGGTGGCCATCTGCAAAATGGGCAGGGTGCTAAATCTGCTGAGGAGTGGAATCCAGGGGGCATGGAAAGCCCTGTGAGGGAATGCTGGAGCATAAGGAGTGATGTGGTGGGTCAGGCGAGTTACCCTCATGTTGTATCTGTGAGCGATTGTGGCCTGTATCCACTGCAGGGCTGTAGGGACATTTCCAGGCAACAATACTCTCCGGAGCACTGAAGGAGGAAGGGGGTTAAGCCTGCACATGTTTCGACTACATTGTTTTGTGGAAACCACCGCAAGACCCATAGAAGTTGGGCTACCCAAAAATAGGCCTCAAACAAAGGTGCACAGAGGCAGTCTCTACCCACCGGTAACTGCAGTTTATGTATCTAGGGGTATGGCCTAGGCCAGAGTCTGGCGGCAAGGAGTTGTCTCGTTAATGCAAACAATAAGAGGGAGAGGGGGCAGCCCTGCCTGGTGCCCCTTTTAACAGGGAAAGACAAGGAGACTAGCTGGCCCAGACGTGGGGTCAGTGCAGTCAGGTCAGTGTGTGTGTGTGTGTGTGTGTGTGTGTAGGTTTGAAGACGTTCACGTATCCCCATGGTGGACAACACCTGGAAGAGGTACTCCCTTTCCAGTGTATCAAATGCCTTTTCCAGGTCAAGAATGAGGCATGCTGCATAGGGAAACCGATGGGGAGCTTGATCACAGCCATTGTGGTCGGGGTGTACTAAGGCTGGTAGGATTTGGGCATAGTGCTCAGCCAGGATTTTCCCAAGAATCATTTAGTGTGTACCTAATATGGCAATCGGTCTGTAGGGTGCTTGGAGGGCCAAGTTTCCGTTGCTCTTCAATATTGATATTAAGAGAGACTCATGCAAAGAGGAGGGCAGTTTCCTAACTCGTAGAGACTCTTTATTCATCTTGGTGAGCCAAGGGGCAAGAAGTGGTGTAGTATTCCACTGGTAGACCATCAAGGCTGGTGGTTTCATTCCTTGCTATGGTATAGATGCCCTGTTTGATCTTCTGGATGGTGAGGGGCTCATTGAAGTTTTCTGTGCTAACAGGCACAACACACAGGAGAGGAATCCTCGATAGGGATGAGCTGACCACCTCCTCAGGCAGACGGTAGGTTGCCACATAGATAGAGGAATAATAGGTGTAGAAGGCATCAAGGATATGACGGTGAGTGTGGAGGCTCGCACTAGTTGGTGAGGTTATCTCAGGGATTGGCCGGAGTGGGAATCCTGGCGAAACAGCCATGCGAGGAGTCCGCCGGATTTGTCCCCCTCCCAGTGCACCCTAGCCTCATAGGCCCTAAACTTGAAGAAGCACAGTTGCTCCAGGAAGGTCACGTAATGGGTTTTGGCCTCTGTGGGATTATTTCTCCTGAAGGAGTCCAGAGCCACTGCTTTGTCTAGATCAACTATCTGGCGTTCGGAGTTGACTTCTTCGCGTTCGAGTGTCTTGCAGGCACCCGTTATTTCTTGTAAGCAGTGTCCCTGAGTGACCACTTTGAAGGCGTTTGACTCAACTGCTCTAGGGGACGCCACACCTTGGTTGTATGAGAAGTATTGGGTAATGCGCTGCCCCTGAGACTCCTGAAAGGAGGAGTCCTCAGAAGTCTCTTTAGGCTGCAGCCACAGGCGCACAAGATGCAGTGGAGCTCTCTACGTCATATCGACAGTGTGTCCATCGTGATCACATATTAAGAGGCCCAGACAGTTGGCTTGGTGTATGACATCTAGGAGCAAGGATGAGAAAGAATGCGGTCAAGGCACGCGCATAGATCATTTACTTTTGGGTAGCAGTAGATTCACTTATTAGTGTGTGTGGATCACCACTCATCTCCTAATGATCACTGGTGGTCCCCTCTCTGAAAGTGATCTGTCGGTGTACAGGGAAGAGAATGGAGCAGGAGTGGGGGACAGCATTCTAGAGACAGGTCAAGTGAGCAATTATAATTGCCAGCCACAATCCAAGGTGTCCCCTTTTTATGTGCTAGTGCCCTATAGAGTGTCTCCTAAAAGCCCTCCAGCAATACACTGGGAGTGTATAACCTGCCAACAAGGACCTTGGGGCCATCAAGCCAGCCCTCTACTATGGCAAAGCAGGTCTGTCTGTCTAATATGATATCTAATGCCTGGATTGGGACTCCAGACCAGATCCAGATAAGGGCATTGCATGCTTAGGCGGAGTAGATTGTGGCTAAGAAGTGTCCCCTCCAGCGTTTGCGTAAGTGTGGCAGTCCGGTTAATGTGATGTGTGTTTCCTGGAGGAAAATAATGTGTGCTTTCTGGCCTTTAATTTAGAAGTAGATGGCCTAACGGTTTTTCACCCTAAGCATGCCCCTGACGTTTAGAGTTAGGAGTCGTATATCATCTAGAGGGGTGTAGGAAAGTAGGATCTGCTTCTTATGGTTACCCCCACTTTTTGCTTCATGTGATACTGTTTTTGACTAGTCTGGCTTGGATCCTGCTAATCGGGACCCTAGTCTATCTGCTTTCTCCCTAACCTGTATGTTATGTACTTGGGTACACTCCAGATTAGATACTGGGGTACCCTTGTTAGTCCCTAGTATATGGTACCCATGTACCCAGGGCATAGGTACCCCAGAGGCCTCCCTTGGGCTGAAGCATGTATTATACCACCCAGGAGAGGCCATGCAAAATGAAACTACTGGCCTGCCATTGCAGCCTGTATAAGTTGGTGCATGCACCACTTACTTAAGATATAGGTTTACTATATCTAAGGGTCACTACACTTAAAACCTATAAGTCACCCCTATAGCAGGCCTTGACAATCCTAAAGGCAGGGTGCTTGGTTCTAAGTGAGAGGGTGCCACTGCATGACAGGGCACCCCTGCAGCCTACGGAGTCCATTCTTACGGGTTGTTAGTGCAGCAGCCATTTACTACATATAGAGTGGCATTATACGACCACGTGATGGCCAACTCTAAAAGGCTGAAAGTAACCCTATCGTGTTTGGTGTCAAACATTGTGGAATCATACCCCTACACTGGTAACCAGAGTGGGAGGTATGATTCCACCCCTCAGAAGCGAGCTTTGTTGGGTCCCTGGTGTTCCTGGTACTAGCCTTCTAGTCCTGGGCAGCACAAAATGGTTGCTGCCGACCAGAGACTCTTTTCTGCCCTTCTGCTGCTGAGCCAAGCCCGAGCAGAGGAAGGTGGAACAATAGGCATCCTGTCACAGGGAGGTGTGACCACCTCCCAGACAGGATTTAGTGTACTAGGGCTGGGTGGGTGTGCTTGCAAGCGACCAAAAGTCTGCATGAGGGGCACATTTGGTGTCTCTGTGCATAGTCCAGTTCAAACCAGTTCTGGGAGCTGGTGGCTCCTGCTCTGGCATGAAACTGGACAAAGGATATGGGAGTAACCTCCCCACTGTCCAGTCCCTCTTCTGGGAGGGTCCCCTGAATCTGTCCAACCCTCTCCCGCAGTGGCGGCTGGTGACATTTGAAAGTGGTAGGGCGTAAAACAATTGTCGTACTTCACTGCGGCGAGCGAAAACACCCAGTCCCCCGCAAGAAACCGAAAACATTACCCTTACAGGTTCAGACCCTGCTAGATGTCTGGGGACGGGCAACATAGAATGAAGGGGACGAGTATATCTATATGCAACAGTTCATACTGTGGCACTCAGGGATTCACCCAGCGATGCCACTCTTTTTCAGACACAGACGTGAGAGAGACACCCCACACAAGATGGGAGATCTATTTGAAGATGTTCTAATGATGGGCTACGCGGCTTTTCTTGGTAAATGGGGGATAGTGGGTGGCTGCTTCCTTGCATATGCGGGTCTAGCGGGGGCAGTCCGCAAAGCCTGGGTAGGGTTTCCACGAGAACCTGAAACACATGTGAGAAACCAAACCCTCCCGGACATGGGAAGAAGGGAAAACTTATCTCCAGAATTTACTCGCTATTGACATCACGCATGACTACGCACATCTCCACATTGAGTCACAATGGGAGGATGACTTGGACGTGGGACTGGGCAATTATAATGGGAAGTTGCAGGCAAATTGCACGAAACGCCCGACTGAAACTCACACACTACAAAATCTGTCATTTAGGTGATAACGGATACCGTGAAGACACGAGTGAGGGCATCACACCTAGGGTGACCATCTCACTGCATGCCATAACAAACGCGGTTTGCAGTCCTGGCTTTAGTATAAGAACCTAATGCACTTTGGGCATTGTAGTCTCCATTGCTCTCAGTGATCTATTTAGTGGAACATACCTGCTGAGGTCCTGAGCACGTCCGCGCACGCGCGCCGCATCTGGTCCGTTCGTTGGTGCCTACAGCGGTACAGCCCCTCTCAGGCTCTCAGCCAAACCTGGCGCTGCCAGCAGCGCAAGGATTGGCTTAGGGCACGGTTACTGCCTTTGCTCAACCCTCGGTCTCCTAATGGGCATGCACCAGCCAGACCACACACGAGTGCGCATGACTGGGCACGGAGCGAAAATTCGCTCACCTTCCCCAATCATGCGCAGTTGTGCTGCTGCCTGTTGCCCCTGCCTGGTCCTCTGACGATCATGTCAGTCAACATGACGCCGGACCGCTCACCGGCGGTCCAACGTCATGCTGACTGACATGATTGTCAGTTCTCCCTCTGCTTCTTTGAACTTAAGTAAACTGATTCAGTTTACTTAAGTTCAAAGACGCCGACGCTGCGGGCGATGCTGCGGGCGGGGGGGAGGGGGGGCTACGCCCCAACGCCCTAATGGACGCACCGCACCTGCTCTCCCGTGGGTACAAAAGGGCTTACCTGGCTGTAAGACCCTAGATTCGACATGGACAAGATTCTGAACCAGAAACCACTGAACTTCGACCGTCTGGACACTCTGGACTTCGTTGGACTTTGTTTGGGCACGACTTCGTCTCCCTCTCAGTCTGAAGCATCGTCTGTGCCCGTGCACCATACAGGCTCCATGCAGGACGTGCAGAGCATCAAGGACAACCAAAGATATCTCCCTTGGAGTGAAGGAGCCACTCCCCTGCAACCACATGCACCACATCTTGACTGACTGGTCTGCTGTTTCTGAGCTCCTATGGACTCCGAAGGCTCCAGCATTGCAGGAGGTAGGTTTATATGTCCCTCGAGGTCCAAGCTGCCCTCTCACTAAGTCTGAGGTCAGAATCCCTCATGGGGGTGCATTACCCGTAGCCCTGTGCACCATCTTCATTTGCAAGTGCATATGCTTGTTGGCGTTTTCCGAACAAGTGAACTGGACTCCAAGTAGCCCCAACCTCTGGCATCATTTCCTACAAAGAACTCTGGCCTCCTCGCAACGAGTGCTCAGTGGGCTGCTGCTTTGTAAAATCATTCGAGGTCCCCACGCGACTCATGTGCCTCTGGCCTGTGGGTCCACTTCAGGGTCAACTCTTCTTTTCTTGGGTTCCGCTAGTTGCTCGAGGCTTGCCTTGACTCCCCTGTGTTTGGTGAGTCTCCTGGACCTTTCTGGTCCGAACCGTAACCTTCTTTGACCTTCTGCATGGGTTGCCGTTGCCAAGGCTTGTTGGTGCTCCCGCTGGACACTGACTCCTCAGTACTCGACATCCTTTGTGGGACAGCTCGCATCCGGCTCCTGGTTGTCCTCGACATCTCCTGGTCCCTGTGGCTGCAGAGTCAAGAACCCCCTCAACGCACCTGAAGTACCTGACATTGGTGGGCATTGTTCTACCGAGCCCCTGGTCACTCCTGAGTGACACAGACTCTGTCCCCTCTGCTTTCAGGTACTCTTCAACAAGAATCCACCTTTGGATTACAACGGACACTTTTCCTCCTTCCAGCAGCGGCTCTTATTCGAAGTCCTCCATTGGGTTCGACAATGGTTTCTGACTTCACTTCAGACCTATGCACCCGGCTTCACTGGGGTAGGTAACTCTGGTACTACGGTATTCACAGGTGGGGTGGCTCTTCAACCTCCTAAGTTCCATGGGGTTTTATTGAAGGCCACTGGGAAGGGTCCTTAAACTTTAAAACTTCAACCGCAACTTCCCCATAGAATTATACGGAGCACTCGTTCGTGTTCCCATACTGCACCCGTCCTCTGTGGGTCCCTACTTACTCACCTTGGGTGGTTCCTTGGGGTCCCAGTGATTCTACATCCTCTAGACACTGTCTTGACTCGAGTCGTGGTCCTTATACCACTATTTTAGTATATGATTTGGTGTCCCCCCTGGAGCCCACTGTGTATTAGTGCTATTTACTATTGTTTCTGTGCTACAGTATTGTGTGCTTTGTGAGTATCTTCATGTAGAAGATACTGTGTCACACTAGAGAGGGTTATATTAATAAATACATATTTTTATAACTACTGTGTGGTTCTACTTTCATTTAACCAATAATATAAGCTTGCATTCTGGTAAAACAAGCAGCTTAACATTCCTTCAAGACCAGGCCTGAAGGCTGCTCAACACAGCTGCCACTTGGATAGCTTTCTAACATTATCTTTGACCTCTTAAATCACCATAAGGGTTGTTTGGACTGGTGCAAGGTGCCCACTGTAATTAGTGGACAGCATATACCAGGCCAACTTCTCACAAGTGTCCATGACATAAAAGAGTAGGGTTCCTCATGAGGACAATTAACCCAGGTTAAGAAGGGCTGTCGGAAAGTCCGTACAGTGCGTTTTTGTTGCAAGTGTTATTGTGAGCACAACCCTGTTCTAGTCACAATGTGAAGTAATATGGGGAAAGGGGGAGCACAACAAAACAGCATGTGGGTGCTGCTGCAATGGCAGTATGTCCAAATGGGGTAGTGACTTGTTCCATGACTGAAGGCGGGGTTGCAGTTTGGAAGAGAATGGGGTCAAAACAGTTGCGATAGTCAGCCACATAGAAGTCTGGAGAAACTGACCGGGGCCTGACATCAGAAGGGATCTGAAAAGGGAAGGAGGGGGACAGCAGGGTAAGGGGGCAATAGGATAGAAGTATTAAATAGGGGAACCCAAACATATTAAGGAGTCACCGTTTGTGGGGTGACCAGTGGGGGAGTCTGGAAGCCAAGGCGTGTACGTCTATTGTGGCGGAATAGTCAGCAGACGTGAAGATGCAAAAGCCTCTTTCTTCCTCTGAGGAGCCAGCACTGTCTCCCAATGACGCTGCTGTTTGTAACGCCCGCCGCTGATCTGCAATGAGTTGTTCAAGGGAGGACGGCTTAGTGGTAGTGGGGGGGAAAGGAAGTGCAAAGTTGAGCTCAATTGTGTCTCCCTTTTGCTGATTGATGAGGAGGCCTCCTCTTGTGGGCATAAGGGGATCCAGAGTGATATCAGTCTATTCAGTCTCAGACGTCTTTGGGGTTTGTAAAGAAAAGGGATTTGCCAGGAATTTGAGATGGGCAGGGAACAGTAAGGAGTATTGAATTCCAAGTTGGCGGAGCTGCTTCTTTGCACTCAAACTGGAAAAACAACAATAATGCGGTGGAATGGGTAGAAAGAGAAATTATTTCTAGAAGGAAAATTAAATTTGTCCTTTACATGGACTGTAATTAATGTTCAATTACTTATTCTAATTTAGCAACCAAACCAAAATGTAGTCCAAAAGAGTATTTTTATATATATTTTGAACACGACAGTACAAGCAATTATATATACACAAATGATATATACAAAAAACAACAACAAAACATATTTCTCTACATGAACATCATTCCCTGTTACCCTATTTGATATTATGAATGTGGAAAAATCCACCCAATGACTATGATTATCAATGGCAATCTGTAAAAAAGAGAGCAGATAGCCCTAACAATAACACACAATCGAGGGATTTTTTTTTAACCCTCTATCTGAATTGGAATGTGTAATCATTTCTTTTCAATTCATTACAATTTTTGCAGGGCTTCTCAGAATTGTGAAGTCGGCGCGTTTCAGCACGTATGTTTTGGGCCTCATCAGGACTGGGGCAAAAGGAAACCTACAATAAACAAATTAATACTCCTAAATTTACACATATATATATATATATATATATATATATATATATATATATATATATATTCACTTAAAAAAACCATAGGTTTCACACATGTTATAGTTAGCTGGACATTTCACTCGTGAAAAACCATTGAAATTCCCCCGTGATAGTTAGTGCACGCAACTATAACTCACGCGACCGCAATCCTCTGCTGATGATGTCAGATATTACATCACTGATGACATATGTATCTTTCTGTAAAATAAATATTTGTAATATATGTATAGCTAAAGGTAAATGGAAGAATAAATGGGTAAATAAGTGTCTAAATACAGTGATGTAATATCTGACGTCATCAGCAGAGGATTGCGGTCGCGTGAGTTATAGTTGCCTGCACTAACTATAGCGGGGGAATTTCAATGGTTTTTCACGAGTCAAATGTCCAGCTAACTATAACATGTGTGAAATCTATGGTTTTTTAAGTGAATATATATATATATCAGAACAACCAGCTCCACCAGCCTCGAAACTCTTGCTGACGCTTAGGAAGTTGGTACACGAACCAGTTTAAGGTGCATTTTTTCCTTTTGTTTGCCCAGAGCGACGGCCATAACGTTTCGGCTCTCCCAGAGCCTTGTTCACATGACAGCGTAATGCTCACAGAGCCACAAATTTAAAGTGCTAGTGCTGAATACGTACAACATCACATGGGGTGGTCACATGGGGGGGGGGGGTCATCATAGACATAGACGACAGATAAATACTAAACGACTACAACCACTAAATAGGCCACTCAGCCACCACATTAGAAAGGAAAGGAAATATGTTAACAATGCACATAAAACCATACATTATTGTAGATTTACAAATAGTAGCAGCATAAATGCCTGAGCTTACCAAGGCAAAATTGTAAACAGTAGTTGTCAAAACATCAACAATAAAGAGAATAAAACAGACTTTCGCTCACATTCCATTTTAAATTTATAGATAAAATCATCATGTTTAGTATGAATTCTAATGTTGATGACAATGTATGTATACTGCTCCCCCTTGATTGAAGTACGTAAACACAGTGTAATTCTTAAAGTGTAGTGTATGGGTGCTTAAAAAGATAGAATACTAAAAAACTTTAAATCAATGGACCAACATATGTCTGGTACAACAAGTAAGAAATCGGACACAGCCACCGGTGTACCGTTTATGGGACATATTCATGTAGTGCTGGCGAAAAAAAGGTTTTTTTTTTTCTGAGGCAAGTGCATCATGGGATAAATGATTCAGTTAGTGCTGTAATAAGGGAGTATACAGGTAGAGGGTTCATCACCATTCGGGGCTTGGACACTAACTCAAATAGAGTATTCATTGGAATGTTTGAAAAATACAGATGTGCAAATACGCAAAACTTTACTAATACAGTACTAATTGTCAAGATAAATAGTAAAATACTAAATAAATAATTGTATGATAAAACAATTAAATAATTTAAGACAAATGGTCAAAAAAGCTAAAAATTTGCCCAATGGACATCTGATTCAAATTCCATATAAATACACATGTAATACACAGGGTAAAATCTAAAAGGATGGATAAAACATAAATCATCTTCATCAAATAGATACCACTGCTCGTACTTCCTGAGTCTGACGACTACAGTGAATGTATAAATACTCTGTTAACTAGGTCAATTTAGCCCAAACACGTGTGTAAATCCTCAGTTATGTTCAACCCCGATGGTGTCTTGGTGTTAAGTTGCAGTATGTAGCGTGTTTCTAGTCTACGTAACCTGGTCTCACGGTCCCCACCCCTTCTGCTAGGTTCGATGGAATCAATGACAAAGTAACTGAGCCCCTTAATGTCACTTTTATGGGTTTCTTTGAAGTGCCTAGCAACGGGGTAGGTAGTATCTTGGTTGGAGATAGCTCGTAAATGTTGCAGGACACGCTTATGAACTGCTAGTTTAGTACTACCTATATAACTGAGGTTACATGGGCAGGTAAGGACATAGATTGCATACTCCGTTTTGCACGTTAGCAACTTGTTAATCTTGTATTGTTTATTGCTAAATGGATCTGTGTAAACTTTGGTGTTGATGCCATGGATACATGCTTTACAGGTCTTGCACTTGTAAAATCCACTAGTAAGTTGTAGCCAGGATGTTTTATTGATGGTTTCAGGATTAGTGTTGACCAATGCTCCTCTCATGGTGGGGGCCCTACTATAGGTGATAAGAGCCCGTTGTGGGAGCAACGGGCCAATGATTGGGTCACTCCGTATTGTGGGCCAATTTCTGTTGATGATTTTACGTATTTCAGTATGCTGCTTGCTGTATCCCATGATGAATCTAAAAGCATCAGTCGAACCAATGTCCTTCCTCTCCTGCTTAATCAGAGATAAGGTAGTACCAGTGGCACTGCTAGTAATTTTAAGCAGATCATCACGGTTAAGTGTATTGGATCTTGCAATGGCACTATCAATTACACTTATTGAATAACCTCTCTCCCTGAATCTCTGGCTGCTAAGTAACTGTGCTGCTTCTAGCTCCTTTGTATTACTGCATATTCGTTTCAAACGCAGCATCTCCCCATAAGGTATGCTTCTAATAAGGTGGGGCGGATGAGCACTAGATGCATGTAGGGTCGAGTTGCCTGCAGTCAGTTTACGGAACAATCTGGTTTCAAGTTTGCCTGCCTGTGTGTATACTTCAGTATCAAGAAATGTGACACTGGTTTGGCTGCATGTTGCCGCAAAATGGAGATTCAGATTATTAACATTTAGAATCTTAATAAAATCATGTGCCTCCTCCAAAGAACCATCCCATATAACAAAAAGGTCATCTATAAAGCACAGCCAGATCACCACTGTTGGAAACGCCCACTCCCACTCCGCAGGGTGGTGGTGGACTCCCCGAACACACTGTGGTAGCTTGGCTCGAGTGGTCAGGAAACAGGCGCAGTGCTAAGCATACAATATACCCATACAAGAACCATGCGTGCATCCGTTCCAAAAACGACTCTACACCGTAAAAATTATGAAAATAGTCTTTCTTTATCTTTTTCTCTTAGTTGCTGATTGGAAAAATAAATAGGTCAATCACAATATACAAGTTTCAATTAGTGCAGGTCAACTAAATATTGGCTGTTTGATGAAATAAATAGGGGTGATCATAAATAACAGGGCATAAATACAAGTGCAATATATACAGACAATTAAATACTTTGAGGCAATAAATACTGTACCGATAAATATTGTACACCATCAAGTCCTGTGGACCTATAAATATAGTGCAGCAATAAATAGGTAAAAATTCAATAAATACAGTACCCCCAATAAATAATTAAAAGTATACAGCAACACTCATGTAATCAGATGACACTTCAATTCTTAAGGGCAGATTTGGCCCAGGCACAGCTTGTAGGGTTGTGGAAGGCTTGAGGGGGGCTACTCCCTGGCTGGGACAAGGCTGAGGCCTAAGCTAAGGTAGATCAAAGGGGGGAATACCAGTGCCCTGGCTTTCTCTCTCCACACAACCTCTCTAGGTTAGTCCCAGTTCACCCCTTGCACAGTCAGGTTGGTTTCAGCACCTCCCTAGCCCCTTAGAGCAGTCTCTCAGGTCTCCACAGGGCCTTAGGCGCCCTCTACTCCACTTACTGCCCTTTTTCTGATGTTCCGACGCCGCTGGAGTCGTGTCGACGCCGTGAGGCGGTTCCGGTTCGGTCTCGGCGGCCTCGGCACAATGTCAGTTCTTTGACGACGCCGGCAGGCGGTTCCGGTCCGATGTCGGTGGCCTCGGTTCGATCTCGACCGCCGATTCGACGGCGTCGGGCAGTCTCTTCACGATGTCGACTTCGGGCGGCTCCGGTCCGATGGCGCTCTCGGCTCCGATGACGTCAGCCGGCCTGGCCTCGATGTCGACTTCCGGCGACTCCGGGGTGCGATCCTCACCCCCGACCTCCGGTGCTCCTCCTCACAGGCTCCGGGCGACTCCGGAGTGCGATCCTCACTCCCGACCTCCGGTGCTCCTCTACCTCGGTCTCCGACGACTCCGGAGGGCGGACTTCACTCCTCCGATGACGCCGCTCGCTCGACCTCGGTTCACTTCCTCCTCGACCTCTGGTATTCCTCACGACCTCCGTCGGCGCCCTCTCACGACCTCAGGCGGCTCCGGGTACGACGTCTGCTACTTCAGTCAGCGCCGCTTCTCCACCTCGGGCTCCAGGTCTTCAGGCTACTCGACGCAGGACTCCAGGGAAACCAGTTCTCAGGTCAGAATCTTGCTGTTTTCTTGGTTCTAAGGCCTGTTCCTGCTGTCCAGGTCCTTAGGATAAGTTTCTTCTGTCTTCTTCCCACACAGGGCTATAGGCTGGGATCCATCAGTAGGGACAAGTATCAAGGGTGGGTTTATGGACCCCACTCCAGGCACAAGTTTCCACCCCTGCTGCTTCACTCCTTCCTCCTTCACTGTTGTGCTCCTCTCTCTTCACCAGTCAGGTGCCAACTGCCAGCTCCAACTGCCAACTGCCTCTCTTATCCTCCCAACATTCTAAACGGTCTCCAACTGTCACAGAGTTCTGGAATCTCCTGGAATGTTCTGGAAGGTGCTGGTAGGTTCCAGTGGATGCTGGTGATGTCACAGGTGGCCACCATTTTGTGCTCCAGGCCCTCAGACAGAAGTTTCAGGGGTAGCTAAAATGGCTCCCTGAATCTGCAGCAACACGAAAAAGTCTGGTGGTTCCCAAAAAGGAAAAATTCAAACAGGGTTTGAGGCAAAAGTGGGACAAAATAAATAATGATGAGGAGGGACCACCCAAAGGGCTGACAGGTCTAACACGCGTCCCCCCCAGCTGAAAGTGGGGAGAGCTACCCAACCCCTTGGGAGTTCTCATCACTAAGGCGGAAATACCTTGAGAGACCGTCTGCATTGGCGTGGTCCACTCCAGGCCGATGTTCCACCTGAAAGTCCATCCCCTGTAGGGAAATAGACCACCTCAACAACTTGGGATTCTCCCCCTTCATTTGCATCAGCCAACGAAGGGGTCTGTGGTCGGTCTGAACTAGGAAGTGCGAGCCAAACAGGTATGGCCGCAACTTCTTCAGAGCCCATACCACTGCAAAGGCTTCACGCTCTATTGCACTCCACTTCTGTTCCCTGGGAAGTAGTCTCCTGGATAGGAAGACCACGGGTTGATCCAGACCCTCTTCGTTGAGTTGCGATAACACTGCCCCAATGCCATGTTCTGATGCATCTGTCTGGACAATGAACTCCTTGGAAAAGTCTGGGGCCCGTAAGACCGGGGCCTCGCACATGGCTTTCTTCAATTTCTCAAAGGCTTGCTGACAAGCCTCCGTCCAGACTACCCGTCGAGGTTGTTTCTTGGACGTGAGCTCCGTGAGGGGGGCTACGATGGTACCGTACCCCTTCACGAAGCGGCGGTAGTATCCCGTGAGGCCCAAAAATGCTCGGACCTCAGTCTGTGTCTTGGGGGGTTCCCAGGCCATGATGGCCTCGATCTTCGCCTGGAGGGGTTGCACCGCTCCCCTACCCACCAAGTGTCCAAGGTACACTACCGACCCCTGCCCGATCTGGCACTTGCTGGCCTTGATCGTCAATCCAGCTTGTCTCAGGGCCTGGAGAACAGCTTGCAGGTGACGCAAGTGATCCTCCCAGCTGTTACTGAAGACGGCTATGTCATCCAGATAAGCAGCAGAGAAACTCTCCATTCCGGTGAGGATCTGGTTTACCAGGCGCTGAAACGTGGCAGGTGCGTTCTTGAGCCCAAAGGGCATCACACAGAACTGGTAGTGGCCATTGGGCGTGGAGAAGGCTGACCTTTCCCTTGCTCCATCAGTCAAAGAGATCTGCCAGTACCCCGAAGTAAGGTCAAAGGTACTTAGATATTGGGCAGCTCCCAGCCGGTCAATTAATTCATCCGCCCTAGGGATCGGATGTGCATCAGTCTTTGTCACTGAATTCAGTCCCCGGTAGTCCACACAGAACCTCAGTTCTGGTTGGGCACCCGGTGGTGCAGCTTTCGGTACTAACACCACCGGACTGGACCAGGGGCTGCTAGAAGGTTCAATCACTCCTAGCTCCAGCATCTTAGTGACCTCACTATGAATGCTGGCCTTCACCTTGTCTGACATCCGGTAGATCTTGGACTTCACAGGTGGGCTGTCTCCTGTGTCCACGTCATGGACGCACAGGTGAGTCCTACCCGGGACAAGGGAGAACAACGTAGAGTACTGCCCCAGGGCCTGGCGACAGTCCTCCTGCTGTTCAGGAGTTAGAGATGGGGAGAGAATCACTCCCTCCACCGACCCATCCTTTTCCTGAGACGCAAACAGATCAGGGAGAGGCTCGCTTTCCACGTCCTCTCCTCCGTCAGTCACCATCATCAAGATGACTTCGGGCCTCTCGTGGTGGGGTTTGAGGCGGTTGGCATGCAGCACCCGCAGGGGCTGACGAGGGGTCTTCAGGTCCACCAAGTAGGTAGCCTTACCCTTCTTCTCCAACACCTCAAAGGGTCCTGACCAGCGATCCTGAAGGGCACTAAGCTCTCCTGGTTCGATCACCCACACCTTCTGGCCAGGCTCCAACTCCACCGGGTGAGCGTTGTGGTCATACCACGCCTTCATCACTGCTTGGCTGGCTTCCAAGTTGTCAGAAGCTTGCTTCCACAACTTAGCCATTTGGCTCCGGAAGGCCAGCATGTAGCTCACCACATCCTGGGGGAGCTTTCTGGGAGTTCTTTCCCATCCGTCTCTCACCAGGTTGAGAGGTCCACGTACAGGGTGCCCATACAGAAGCTCGAAGGGGCTGAAGCCCACTCCCTTCTGTGGCACTTCCCTGTAGGAAAAAAGTAAACAGGGTAGGAGGACGTCCCATTTCCTCCGCAGGCTTTCAGGCAGGCTTCTGATCATGCCCTTCAAGGTTTTGTTAAACCTTTCCACCAGACCATTTGTCTGGGGGTGGTAAGGAGTGGTGAACCGGTATGTCACTCCACACTCCTTCCACATTGCCCGCATATACGCTGACATGAAGTTGGTCCCCCTGTCGGACACAACTTCCTTGGGAAAACCCACTCGGGTAAAGATTCCCATCAGGGCCCTTGCCACAACAGGTGCTGTTATGGTCCTCAGAGGTATTGCCTCTGGGTACCGTGTGGCATGATCCACCAGAACCAGGATAAACCTGTGACCAGCTGTAGTTGGCGGATCTAATGGACCCACAATGTCGATGCCCACCCTTTCAAAGGGGGTGCTAACGACAGGAAGTGGTTCCAGGGGAGCTTTCAGCTTCACCCCTGTTTTCCCACTGGCTTGGCAAGACACACATGTCCGGCAGTAGGTATCGGACGACACTTTCATCTGAGGCCAATAAAAGTGTGGGACAAGACGGGCGAAGGTCTTGTCTTGCCCCAGGTGTCCTGCCAATGGTATCTCGTGAGCCAACTCCAAAAGGAAGGCTCGATAACGTTGAGGAACTACCAAGGCTCGTGACGATCCATGTAGGGGTGCCTTGGGTTCACTGTAGAGGAGGCCATCCTCCCAGTAAACACTGTAGTTCCCTTCAACGTTCCCTGCTGCCTGGGCTTCGGCCTGTCGCCTCAGCCCCTCAAGGGTAGGGCACTCCCTCTGGCCCTGGCAGAATTCCTCCCTGGACGGGCCTCCCTCCACGTGCCACTCGGCCGGGATGGGTAGGTCCTCCAGGTTGGTAACGTCCCCCTCCGCAGACTCCTGGTCCACCACCTCCGGTGGCCTATCCGTCCTACGGGGTGGAGACGCCGAGGCAGGCTCCTCCTGTCCTCGGTTCTTCCCTTGACTGGCAGCTGGCTGGGCCTTTGTTCCAGGCTCCAGCCGGAATGAACTCCCTCTTCGGGTAGTCGCGGACCTTGTGCTAACACAGGCCCAGTCAGGTGTACCCAGCATCTCGGTGTGAGTCCGGTATTCCACCTCCTTCCAAGCGTTGTGCTCCATGTCATTGCCCAGCAGACAATCGACTGGCACGGCAGGGCTTACGGCAACTCGAAGTGAACCTGCAACCCCCCCCCATTCAAAGGGAACCTCGGCCACTGGATAGTGACCTGTTCTGCCGTCAGCCATCGCGGCTGGGTGGAGTACATCGGGAATTACCTGCTCTGGAGACACCAGCTGGCTACGCACCATAGTCATACTGGCTCCTGTGTCTCTCAGAGCCTCCCCTCTTTGGCCGTTGATGGTGATCCACTGCCCATACTTTGCGGTATTTGCGGGCACCTGGATCTTAGGAACCATCTCCCGTTCTCCCAGGGACACTAAAGTGACACCCGCCCACTCCCTTCCCTTAGTTAAGGGCATCTCCTCCCCGAGCACTACACTAGCTACTCCGGGGGGCTTTCCTCCAGTGGGAGGGGGTGATCGTTTCTGACACTTCGGATCTCCTTTATAGTGTCCAACGCCACCGCACTCGTAGCAATGGACAACCCTTGGCTGCTGACTCTGGCCAGGATTAGGTTTTCTGGGTGGGTTAGCCTTAGAGGTGAATCCTGTTCCCTTCCCTTGGAAGTTATTTTGGGGGCCTTTGGAGAACTCCTTTTTCTTTTCCCCTCCCTCTTTCTTCTGGGGTGCGCCCTGTCCGGCCTTTTGAGTATCCCCTCCAGTCCCCCTTGTGGACACCCGGGTACTGGCCCAAATGTCCGCCTCCTCAGCAAGCTTCCGGGGACTGGTCAGCTTGCTATCCACCAGGTGTTGCCGCAGTTCAGGGAAACATTTCTCGAGTAGGTGTTCCTTCAGTACTAGGTCAAACAGCTCCTCGTAGTTCCTTACTTCACTGCCCTGAATCCAACCTTCCAGTGCCTTCTTTGCATAGTCCAGGAAGTCCACCCAATTCTGTGTGCCCAGTTTGTGACTACCCCTGAACTTCTGTCTGTACTTTTCAGGTGTTAGTCCAAACTTTCTGAGGAGCGCCAGTTTCATGGCGGGGTAGTGGGTCTGCTCATCCTCTTCGAGGGCCAATAAAGCATCCCTACCAGCTGGAGGCACGTACTTATACAACCCCCCTCCCCAGTACTTCACTGGAACCCCATGGGCCCTCAACGAGACCTCATAGGCTGCTAGCCACTTGGCGATGTCGTCACCCGCCCCATAGCTAGCTACTATGTCCTTTGGCAGGTAAGGTTTGGGTTCCCTGGTGGACTCTTGGATTTGGCTGCCACCATTAGGAACAGTTGGTGCTCCAATTCTTAGGATCTGAAGCTCTATCTCTTTCAGTCTTATCTCATGAGCCATCCTCTCTTTCTCCGTCTCATGAGCCAACCTCTGTTCCTCCTTCTCCTTCTCCAGCTTTGCTAAATCCCATGTGAGCTGTCTTTTCTCTCTCCGATCTGCTAACTCCATGCTGGATAAGCCCCCGCTAGAAAGTGTCCTGGGCCCTGCTGACAGGTTCCCCACCTCAGGTTGGTACATCTCAGCCCCCTCGGGGTCAGGCTCTCCATCCCTGTCTTCCTCCTCAGCCTTGCTTTCTCGGCGTGCCTCCCCCCAAGCCCTTAAGCTGGTTTGGAGTGCACCCTTCTTTGCTCCTGGGGGACAGTACACCCCCTCCCGCTGGCAAAACTCCCTGAGTTGGGCCACAGTGTACGTTTCTAAATCTTCCAGTACAAACTCCATCTTGCCCACTCAGGTTAGAGGACAGGTTTTGTGCAGTAACAATGTAGGGTGGTACCTTTAGTAATACCTCCTCCCACCACCAGAGTAAATTTGGAAAAAACAAAAACCCACAATTAGGAAGGCCGCTGTGAGAAAACTCCCGGTGTAGGCCTATGGACTACCCACAGTTATTGTTGAGTATATGTAGGCACAGCTCTATCCCACCACTGAACACCAATTTATGTTGGAAACGCCCACTCCCACTCCGCAGGGTGGTGGTGGACTCCCCGAACACACTGTGGTAGCTTGGCTCGAGTGGTCAGGAAACAGGCGCAGTGCTAAGCATACAATATACCCATACAAGAACCATGCGTGCATCCGTTCCAAAAACGACTCTACACCGTAAAAATTATGAAAATAGTCTTTCTTTATCTTTTTCTCTTAGTTGCTGATTGGAAAAATAAATAGGTCAATCACAATATACAAGTTTCAATTAGTGCAGGTCAACTAAATATTGGCTGTTTGATGAAATAAATAGGGGTGATCATAAATAACAGGGCATAAATACAAGTGCAATATATACAGACAATTAAATACTTTGAGGCAATAAATACTGTACGGATAAATATTGTACACCATCAAGTCCTGTGGACCTATAAATATAGTGCAGCAATAAATAGGTAAAAATTCAATAAATACAGTACCCCCAATAAATAATTAAAAGTATACAGCAACACTCATGTAATCAGATGACACTTCAATTCTTAAGGGCAGATTTGGCCCAGGCACAGCTTGTAGGGTTGTGGAAGGCTTGAGGGGGGCTACTCCCTGGCTGGGACAAGGCTGAGGCCTAAGCTAAGGTAGATCAAAGGGGGGAATACCAGTGCCCTGGCTTTCTCTCTCCACACAACCTCTCTAGGTTAGTCCCAGTTCACCCCTTGCACAGTCAGGTTGGTTTCAGCACCTCCCTAGCCCCTTAGAGCAGTCTCTCAGGTCTCCACAGGGCCTTAGGCGCCCTCTACTCCACTTACTGCCCTTTTTCTGATGTTCCGACGCCGCTGGAGTCGTGTCGACGCCGTGAGGCGGTTCCGGTTCGGTCTCGGCGGCCTCGGCACAATGTCAGTTCTTTGACGACGCCGGCAGGCGGTTCCGGTCCGATGTCGGTGGCCTCGGTTCGATCTCGACCGCCGATTCGACGGCGTCGGGCAGTCTCTTCACGATGTCGACTTCGGGCGGCTCCGGTCCGATGGCGCTCTCGGCTCCGATGACGTCAGCCGGCCTGGCCTCGATGTCGACTTCCGGCGACTCCGGGGTGCGATCCTCACCCCCGACCTCCGGTGCTCCTCCTCACAGGCTCCGGGCGACTCCGGAGTGCGATCCTCACTCCCGACCTCCGGTGCTCCTCTACCTCGGTCTCCGACGACTCCGGAGGGCGGACTTCACTCCTCCGATGACGCCGCTCGCTCGACCTCGGTTCACTTCCTCCTCGACCTCTGGTATTCCTCACGACCTCCGTCGGCGCCCTCTCACGACCTCAGGCGGCTCCGGGTACGACGTCAGCTACTTCAGTCAGCGCCGCTTCTCCACCTCGGGCTCCAGGTCTTCAGGCTACTCGACGCCGGACTCCAGGGAAACCAGTTCTCAGGTCAGAATCTTGCTGTTTTCTTGGTTCTAAGGCCTGTTCCTGCTGTCCAGGTCCTTAGGATAAGTTTCTTCTGTCTTCTTCCCACACAGGGCTATAGGCTGGGATCCATCAGTAGGGACAAGTATCAAGGGTGGGTTTATGGACCCCACTCCAGGCACAAGTTTCCACCCCTGCTGCTTCACTCCTTCCTCCTTCACTGTTGTGCTCCTCTCTCTTCACCAGTCAGGTGCCAACTGCCAGCTCCAACTGCCAACTGCCTCTCTTATCCTCCCAACATTCTAAACGGTCTCCAACTGTCACAGAGTTCTGGAATCTCCTGGAATGTTCTGGAAGGTGCTGGTAGGTTCCAGTGGATGCTGGTGATGTCACAGGTGGCCACCATTTTGTGCTCCAGGCCCTCAGACAGAAGTTTCAGGGGTAGCTAAAATGGCTCCCTGAATCTGCAGCAACACGAAAAAGTCTGGTGGTTCCCAAAAAGGAAAAATTCAAACAGGGTTTGAGGCAAAAGTGGGACAAAATAAATAATGATGAGGAGGGACCACCCAAAGGGCTGACAGGTCTAACAACCACTTTTTCGTTAAGGTATTTAGCATGATCCCTGTGTAGAATCATCTCCTCCCAATATCCCATGTGGAGGCAGGCATAGCTAGGGGAAAAACTGGCCCCCATAGCTACGCCCCTCAGTTGACGATATAGTAAACTGTTAAACATGAAGTTATTGTTAAGCAGGCAAAATTCAAGCATTTCAATCAACATTTCATTGTGAGTTTCAAAGGGTACTGGTTTGCGCGATAGAAAATATTTGATGGCATGTATGCCATCATTGTGACTAATGCTCGTGTATAGTGACGTCACATCAAGTGCCAGCATTAAATAATCATCTTTCCACTCAATCTTATTGATCTTGCGCAAAAAGTCACCTGTATCTTGCACATAAGAATCCAAAGATTTTACAAAGTCCTGTAAGAAAAAATCAATGTATTGTGATGTTTTTTCATACATGCCATCCCGGGCTGAGATGATAGGTCTGCCCGGAGGTTTGCTTGAATCCTTGTGCACTTTGGGAATAAAATACAGGGTGGGAATGACTGGATTTTCATTTTTCAAGAAATTGTATTCCTTTTCAGATAAGAGCTTGTGTCTCTTCCAACAGGCCAACTTGTTCTTGAAGTCATTGCTAGATGCCTGGATTTCTGCCGCAGTTGTGCGGGTATAACAGTTTCTGTCGTTAAGTTGATTAAAGGCTTCTTGGTCATAGTGTTCCTTTGTTAATAAGACAATATTGCCTCCTTTATCGCTTTGACGGACCACAATCGTCTTGTCGCCTTTAAGTTTAGAGATAAGTTGATGGTATGACTGTGTTTGTCGGTTGTACCGGCGTCGTTTGTTACGCATTTCCATATGCAGCGTTTTCATCCCTGCAATTACGTTTTCGTTAAATACATCCAGGGCATCTCGTGGCATAATTGGATTGTATGTCGACTTGGGTCTGAACGGGGTAGTGGGCCCCTGTGGATCAATGCCAGTCTGATGGCAAGCCTCATTACTCCCGCCCGCTCCCTCAGTGTCCCAAAGATTCTGGATAGCATCCTGTAGAGATGAATCCTGTGTGTTGTCGTTGATATTATGCCGATTGCTTTGAAGTGCAAAAGATTTTTTCAGCTTCAGCTTCCGTACTGCTTTGTACAGATCAAGGCGAGTGGCTGCATAGTCAAAATCATTCCCAGGTGCATACGATAGGCCCAAGGAGAGGATCCTTTTCTCTTCATTGGATAATTCCAAAGGCGTCAAGTTGATGATAGTATTGGTATCCCCAGGGATTACTGATTCTTTGCCCAGTATCCTCTTCCTCTTCTCCTGTTTGGATTTGATGTTCCTCTTCCTCGCCCTCTGCCTCTGCCTTGATTTGAAATTTGCTCGTATGCGTCGTAGTCTGTAGTTGCTGGTCTCGGGCGTAGTGTTTGCCTTCTCTCCACGCATGAAAAAAACTATATATATATTTATATATATATATATACATATATATATGTATGTATATATATATGTATATATACATATATATATTCAGTGAAAAAACCATAGGTTTCACACACGTTATAGTTAGCTGGACATTTTACTCGTAAAAAACCATTGAAATTCCCCCGTTATAGTTAGTGCAGGCAACTATAACTCACGCGACCGCAATCCTCTGCTGATGCTAATACTGTATTTAGACACTTATTTGCCCATGTCTTCTTCCATTAAATTTTAGCTATACATATATTACAAATATTTTTTTTTCATAAAGACACATATGCCATCAGCAGAGGATTGCGGTCGCGTGAGTTATAGTTGCCTGCACTAACTATAACGGGGGAATTTCAATGGTTTTTTACGAGTAAAATGTCCAGCTAACTATAACGTGTGTGAAACCTATGGTTTTTTCACTGAATTTGCAAGGTTTTTTAAATGCTAATTCCTAACTATAACGTGTGTGAAACCTATGGTTTTTTCAGTGAATTTGTACGTTTTTTTAAATGCTAAGTTACTTTACGCCGTTCGTGGCGTGCGCGCCCACTTAACGCAGTTCGTTCCGTGCGCGCACGGTGCGTGTGTACGCGGTGCGCTTTGCGCACCGCGCGCCCACTTAACGCAGTTAGTGCCGTGCACGCACGGTGGGCACGCGGTGCGCTACGTGCACCACGTGCCCACGTTACGCTAGATGGGCCATATACTCACGATGCGCTTCGCGCATCGTCCGCACACGGAGGACATATTATGCGCTTCGTTGAGAAACTTAATCTATTAATTGTTCCTTTAGATAATATGCCGTGCATAAAAGGTGCCCTACGGGCACCTTTTGAACACGGGGGAGGGGTGAATATGGATATTTTTTTTATAATTAATTTTTACCGTACACGTACGGTAAGCGTAATCGGCGTTTTTTTGAAAAAAAATAAAATTGATTTTTTTGCCTTGGGGGGTCTTGTGGGGCACCTTAATCAATGCTAGGTGGTTAGGAGCTGTCTTACATGCTCCTTTACATATTTTCCACCTTTGTTTTTCCTCCCCCCCCCCCTCAGAGTGCGAGAGAGAAAATGGCGGCCGCCGCTTCCTGGTTTCGACCGATTCGAATGTTTACTAAGATCTAACAGCCAATCAGAATCGCGCTCGCGCACGTCACCGTACGCGTACGGTAAGCGCACGGTAAGCGCACGGTAAGCGCACCGTAAGCTGCCACAGATATATATATTGATTTAAAGGCTATTTTCTCAGGAACTACTGAACAGATTTACACCAGACCTACAAAAGGCACTTCCTTGACCTGTAGACTACCTCTCTGCCAAATTTCAAGTAACTCTGTTCAGCCGTTCGGGCTGTAGCTGTGTCTAAAGGTCCTATGGAAAAATGCATGGGAAAAACGCGTTTTGGGACCCCCTTTTTTCTCAGCCCCCACTTGACGAATCCCCCCGAGACTTTCAGGGTAGGAGCGGAGCGTAGCGCCCCATTAGTTTTGAAAATTTCGCGAGGATTCGTCGACCGGCGCCAAAGTTATTCCAAATAGAATGTTGCGGTTTTCCTATGGAAACAGGGTCCTAACTATAACTACCTACTGGCGACCGCCAGTAGGTAATATATATTACCTACTGGCGGTAGGCACTCTGAGGGGGGGAGGAAAAACAAAGGTGGAAAATATGTAAAGGAGCATGTTAGACAGCTCCTAACCACCTAGCATTGATTAAGGTGCCCCACAAGACCCCCCAAGGCAAAAAAATCAATTTTAATTTTTTGCGAAAAAACGCCGATTACGCTTTCCGTACGTGTACGGTAAAAATTAATTACAAAAAAAAAATATCCACATTCTCCCCTCCCCTGTGTGCAAAAGGTGCCCGCATGGCACCTTTTGTGCATGGCATAAATATTAAAGGAACAATTAATAGATTAAGTTTCTCAACGAAGCGCATAATATGTCCTCCGTGTGCGGACGATGCGCGAAGCGCATCGTGCGTACATGGCCCATCCAGCGTAACGTGGGCACGTGGTGCGCGTAGCGCACCGCGTGCCCACCGTGCATGCACGGCACTAACTGCGTAAAGTGGGCACGAACTGCGTTAAGTGGGCGTGCACGCCACGAACGGCGTAAAGTAACTTAGCGAAGCGCACCGCGCGCCCACTTTACGCAGTTAGTGCCGTGCACGTACGGTGGGCACGCGGTGCGCTACGCGCACTACGTGCCCACGTTACGCTGGATGGGCCATGTACGCACGATGCGCTTCGCGCATCGTCCGCACACGGAGGACATATTATGCGCTTCGTTGAGAAACTTAATCTATTAATTGTTCCTTTAGATAATATGCCGTGCATAAAAGGTGCCCTACGGGCACCTTTTGAACACGGGGGAGGGGTGAATATAGATATTTTTTTTTTATAATTAATTTTTACCGTACGCGTACGGTAAGCGTAATCGGCGTTTTTTCGAAAAAAAATAAAATTGATTTTTTTGCCTTGGGGGGTCTTGTGGGGCACCTTAATCAATGCTAGGTGGTTAGGAGCTGTCTTACATGCTCCTTTACATATTTTCCACCTTTGTTTTTCCTCCCCCCCCCTCAGAGGGCGAGAGAGAAAATGGCGGCCGCCGCTTCCTGGTTTCGACCGATTCGAATGTTTACTAAGATCTAACAGCCAATCAGAAACGCGCTCGCGTACGTCACCGTACGCGTACGGTAAGCTTACGGTAAGCGCACGGTAAGCGCACCGTAAGCTGCCACAGATATATATATTGATTTAAAGGCTATTTTCTCAGGAACTACTGAACAGATTTACACCAGACCTACAAAAGGCACTTCCTTGACCTGTAGACTACCTCTCTGCCAAATTTCAAGTAACTCTGTTCAGCCGTTCGGGCTGTAGCTGTGTCTAAAGGTCCTATGGAAAAATGCATGGGAAAAACGCGTTTTGGGACCCCCCTTTTTTCTCAGCCCCCACTTGACGAATCCCCCCGAGACTTTCAGGGTAGGAGCGTAGCGTAGCGCCCCATTAGTTTTGAAAATTTCGCGAGGATTCGTCGACCGGCGCCAAAGTTATTCCAAATAGAATGTTGCGGTTTTCCTATGGAAACAGGGTCCTAACTATAACTACCTACTGGCGACCGCCAGTAGGTAATATATATTACCTACTGGCGGTAGGCACTCTGAGGGGGGGAGGAAAAACAAAGGTGGAAAATATGTAAAGGAGCATGTTAGACAGCTCCTAACCACCTAGCATTGATTAAGGTGCCCCACAAGACCCCCCAAGGCAAAAAAATCAATTTTAATTTTTTTTGAAAAAACGCCGATTACGCTTACCGTACGCGTACGGTAAAAATTAATTACAAAAAAAAAATATCCACATTCTCCCCTCCCCGTGTGCAAAAGGTGCCCGCATGGCACCTTTTGTGCATGGCATAATTATTAAAGGAACAATTAATAGATTAAGTTTCTCAATGAAGCGCATAATATGTCCTCCGTGTGCGGACGATGCGCGAAGCGCATCGTGCGTACATGGCCCATCCAGCGTAACGTGGGCACGTGGTGCGCGTAGCGCACCGCGTGCCCACCGTGCGTGCACGGCACTAACTGTGCGCGCACGGAACGAACTGCGTTAAGTGGGCGTGCACGCCACGAACGGCGTAAAGTAACTTAGCATTTAAAAAACCGTACAAATTCACTGAAAAAACCATAGGTTTCACACACGTTATAGTTAGGAATTAGCATTTAAAAAACCTTGCAAATTCAGTGAAAAAACCATAGGTTTCACACACGTTATAGTTAGCTGGACATTTTACTCGTAAAAAACCATTGAAATTCCCCCGTTATAGTTAGTGCAGGCAACTATAACTCACGCGACCGCAATCCTCTGCTGATGACATGTGTCTTTATGAAAAAAAAATATTTGTAATATATGTATAGCTAAAATTTAATAGAAGAAGACATGGGTAAATAAGTGTCTAAATACAGTATTAGCATCAGCAGAGGATTGCGGTCGCGTGAGGTATAGTTGCCTGCACTAACTATAACGGGGGAATTTCAATGGTTTTTTACGAGTAAAATGTCCAGCTAACTATAACGTGTGTGAAACCTATGGTTTTTTCACTGAATTTGCAAGGTTTTTTAAATGCTAATTCCTAACTATAACGTGTGTGAAACCTATGGTTTTTTCAGTGAATTTGTATATATATATATATGTATATATACATACATTTTAATATTACCTACTGGCGGTCGCCTGTAGGTAGTTATAGTTAGGACCAAGTTTCCGTAGGAAGAGCATTTTTAGTTTTGCTTATAACTTTGATGTCGTTTGATGAATCTTTATGAACTTTTCCATACTAATTCTTTGTTCATATCAGCTCCTATGTTGAAAGTTTGGGGGTGATTCATCAAGGGGGGCTGAGAAAAAATGAGTGTCCCAAAACGTGTTTTCTCCATGTTAATTTCCATAGGAAACTTAAGACAAGGCTACAGGTCGAACAGGTGAACGGAATTACCCCAAATTTGGCAGGGAGAAGTGTCTTGGTCTAGAAAGCACGCTTTTGTTTATTTGGTGTAAATTTGTTCAGTAGTTTTGGAGAAGTATCGAAATTTACAGATATCGATATTTGGGAATTCTGCCATCTGATTGGCTGAGGCATTACGAGCACGAGCTTGCTGCTTATTGGCTGCGAGCGGTTGCAACTAGAAAGTGTTGGCAGCCATTTTGTGATTCCGTTGAAACGAGTAAGGGGAAAAAGGGTGAAAAGAGTAGGAAACAGGAGGATAGGAGCATTGTAACCTCTGTGGTGGAGTGCGAAGCGAAGTAGTCACTCCTACTGGACTGAAAGTGCAGTGTTGCTCAGAGTGACATGGTGCTGAGATGAGATGCTGCTACACTCGGGTATGAATCCGAGGTCCTAAACGGTGAGGTCATTGCTGTAAAGTGATGTTCTCTGGCATCTGTAGCATACCTGTGGAAGTAGTGTTAGTAGGCGTTTATACCATACTGGGAGTGGGAAGTGAACTACTGACCTCTACCGTGCGTTTATTCTATACCGGAAGTGGGAAGCGAAGTACTCACGCCTACCAGTGTGAAGACTCGGCGATCAAACCGAGCTGATTGTTGTAAAGTGATGGGCTGTGGGCGCTGTAGCATACTGGCCGTTGTAGTATAACTGTGTAAGTAGTGTTAGTATGCGTTTATACTATACAGGGAGTGGGAAGAAAACTAGTCACCCCTACTAGTGTGAAGACTCGGGGATTAAACCGTGAGCTCATTGTTGTAAAGTGATATGCTATGGGCGCTGTAGCATACCTGTGGAACTAGTGTTAGTTTGCGTTTATACAATACAGGGAGTGGGATGCGAACTACTCACCCCTACCGGTCTCAAGACTCGAGGATGAAACCATGAGCTCATTGCTGTAAAGTCATGTGCTCTGTGTAGTATTCCAATGTAAGTCATAGTAGAATGTTAGTATGTAATGCCACTATAATGTAAGTATGTAATGTTAGAATGTAGGACTGTCATGAGGGGAAACTTGGGGAGTTTGTACACGGTGCTGGAGAAGAAAGTTGCATTGCTGTCTGGTCCTGTTGGTGGCTGTTTAAGCTGTCTTCTATTCCTGCAATAAATCTACTTATCGGATCCACTGCTGTCTTCCTCTTCACTACATAAATTTGGCGATGAGCGGGAGAAGGTAAAAAGAAGGCAGCACTCACAAATATTTTGAGCGAGATCTTCCAGCCTTCTGAGAGCAAGATGGCGGCTGCGCGGCCGTGTGAGTGAGCAGCTCCGTACCTCAGCAGAGGAGAAACGCCAGGACTACAGTGTTCGAAGGGTGTGTAGCTAGTCACTGGTGGGGGAATGGTATTGCCCGCTTTCTGGCTCACTCTGGAGGACTCTCGTTGATTTTTACCGGCTGTAATCCCGCCGTGGTCGAGGCTTGATGAATACGGGAAAAGGACGCTGCTGAAGCGGCAGTTGGAGTCAGCGGACTCGGCCCCTGAGACGGAGGCGGAGGTGGAGGCGGGCAAAGCCTCAATCCAACACCGGATTGCAGACAGCTGGGGGTTGAGCTGGAGCTGCAGCGAGAGTTAAGCGGAGGAGACGTCTGCTCCGGAGACAGGGTAACGAGCGTGAAATTGAGCATAAATAAATCTGAACTGAGTAATGACTAGGGAGACTGCAACTGTTGCAATTTTGGCTCTGCTCTACCGGACTGTGGAGGCTTTCTCTGTCACAGTGTTACAAGTCTGTGGCGAGATTTCCTTCAGCAGGTTTAAAGCCGGGGCTGAGAGGATGAGAGGCTGAAAAGCGCCCGGAGCCCCCAGAAAAACTTGAGAAGGGTTCTTTGCCACAGTAAGAAGCGAACAACCTTCAAAACAACAAGTAAGCAGGCATGGCGCCGAAAGGCAAAGGCACACGAAAAACTGTTGCTAATAATGTGAATAACACTAGTGCTAATATAAATAACGCAGTCAGCGCTAATATAAATAACGTAACCAGCGCTAGCAACAATGCTACCACCAGTACCAGTGCCAGTAGCAATGTAAGTACATCTGGAAGTGCGGCTCTCGCCTCCAAATTAACTGACATGAAGGTCACAGCATTGAGTGGCGCTGGGGCCGGTCTGACCAGAGGCAACAGCGATAATGGTGTGCAGACTGTTAGTAACAACACGGATATTACTTCTATAATACCTGGGAATTTGGATCCGGTAAAAACACCTGTGCTACATGCAATTTTTATGAAAAAAAAAGGCGCTGCTATCAGCTCAAGAGCCATTGCAGGAGTGACAGGTGGTGATGGGGTTGATACCAATGGCTCGGCCCCTTCTGAGCGCAGTATCAGGAAAGGAGAAGGGGGCATGAATGGGCAATGTACAGCCACAGTGGACCTGGTAGATACAGATTCTGCATTGTCCGATGGCAAATTTTATTCAATGCCAAATTTATCCGTTGTATCGGAGGACGATGGTAACAGTCTCCAAGGTGAGTGGGGTGATGAGGTTGCACTCACAGATGAGGAAGACTTGATGGAGGAATACGGTGACATGACACATTCACCCACTCAGATGAGGGGACTGGTTGATCATCAAGACACGGTCTGGCGTAATCCCGAAACTGAAGGGGCCTCACAGGAAAAGACTCCTCTTTTACAACCTCTCTGGGAATCAGGGGGAAAGGAGTCTCAACTGCAGGACCCAGATCAAGGAGTTAATGGTGTAACTTTGGACTTAATATATAGGAGCATTATGGCCCACCGGGCTGAGACTAAGGCTGAAAGTAATCGTACTCAGGGTGCAGTTCGGAAACTACCGAATACTATGCGGCGGATGGTTAAGTCTGTTAACGAACTTACTAAGCGGGGGACAGACACAGAGGAACGAATATCGAGTACTGAAGATATACTTACTAAGCAGCAAACCGCGATAGAGATTTTACAGGCCCCTAGAGAGGATATGGAGTGGAAAATGACGGATCTGGAAAACCGCGCACGGCGCAATAATCTGCGTGTCCTAGGAATTCCGGAGATGAAAGAAGGGAAAGATGTCCGAAAGTTCATAATTGAGACTTTTACAGAAGCATTCCCAGAGCTAGCCGAATGGCAGTGGGAGAAGGAGATTACCAGGGCGCATAGATATCCATTTGTACTGCGCAAGACTCATGGGGAGTCAAATGCCCCGGCAGGCTCTAAAGCTTTTCCACGAGCGATATTGATTTGTGTAAATAACTTTGTTCTTAGGGAAGCATTATACGATCTGGCTCGCCCTGATAAGCGACGCAAGGGTTCCGGATGTGATTTTTTTGTTAGGCCGGATTACTGCTCAGCAACTGTGACCTTAAGATGGCAATTTTGACAACTATTTCAGCCATTTCAAGCTAAGGGTGCGCAGGTATTCCTCCTGAATCCTGCTAAACTCAAGGCGATTTATAAGAGTCAATCTAAATATTTCACCTCGGAATCTCAGGCGCAAGCATATTTGAAGTCTATCGACACTAAAGGTGGATCACCCTGAAGGTGGAAAAAAAAAAAAAACATGGTGGGAAGAAAACTGTGTGGAAGCGGAAAAAAAAACATAGTTAGTTATAATATTATTTCACTTTGGGGTGTATTGTGTATTAGAGGTGAATTAAATAACAGAGGGAGGAGCGGTAGCACCAGCCCGCATCAATAGGACATCTATGGCTTTCCCAATACTGTCTGAATATCTGTAGTCTGTTTCTTTTGCTGTTTTTTTGTATTGGATATTTTTTTCTCTCTCACTAAGGCAGAAAAGTTGGACTGTCTAAATGAGCGACACTTGAGTTTGATTATGTAACTAATAGTATATAAGGAGTAATGGGACAAGGTGACAAAAACAGAGATCACGGGTATCATTTTTATTGATTATATGAAAATAACGCAGGACAGGGGGCAGAGTGTTTCTATTTTTTTTAGAGCCAGAGCAGATGGCGGCTAGAATGTTAAGAATAGGTACTCTAAATGTGAGAGGACTGAATGCTTTAAATAAAAGACAACGAGTTGCTCGGGAATTGCAGTGGCTTAACTGCGATATTATTGCACATCTAGCATGGTCTAAGCGAAAGCATTTAAGTGATCTTGGGTATAGTGTGCTGGTGTGCACCAAGCAGTCTATTACAACGCGTGGGGTGGCCATACTTGCAAGGAGAAATCTGGTTGACGGTGGACGAGTTTTAGAGGATAGTGCTGGTAGGTGGGCAATCACGGAATGTAATGTAGGAACATTTAAATGTACTATCTGCTCCATTTATGGATCTAATTTTGATGAGGCAGCAGTCTTGGAATACCTGAATGTTGAATTAGCAACTTGGGCCGCTCCCGTAATTCTTTGTGGGGACTTGAATATTAATCTCCACCCTGGAACATTAGGCAATGATCAATATAGGTATGTAGGTAGGAAACCAAAGGTATACAGGGCGTTAAGATCCTTGGTGAAAGCACACGGGCTAACAGATGCTTGGGCCTATCTTAGGAAGACTGATCCCGGATATACTTTTTTCTCGGCTCCTCACCAAAAATTATTTCGCCTAGATCATTTTTTAGTTACACATAAATTGCTTTATGACGCACAAATACAGGTTTATCCCCGAGTGACATCTGATCATGGGCCAGTAGTGTTGCCCATTCGGATACTATACCCACCCTACAAACCCCGTGAATTTTCTTTTGATCGCAAGTTATTGCTGGATGCTAAATTTCAAGAATATATGAGTGAGTGGATTCGAGAGTTCTTCAACTCAAATAGGGGAAGCGCAGGGTTCGGGATAGTCTGGGATACGTTCAAAGCAGCTTTTAGGGGTGAGGTGTTCAGCTATGGATTTTATGCTCAAAAACAGCTGCGAAAAAAGTTACAGGGGCTTTACCAGGATTTAGGCAAGGTCGAGGAGCTGTTGACTCAAGACATTGCTCATAACAGGGATACCTATAATACATCAGCCGAGGTGAGGCGGTCTAAGGCCAAGGTCAATAATTATTGGAGTAAGGAAGTAGCAAAGACTTTTGAGACTAAGAGACAGGTGCTGTACGAGTATGGGGAGGCAAGTGGGAGGTGTCTAGCCCAGAGAATGAGGACTAGGGAAACTGCTCAACGAATTAAAAGTATGAAAAATGGGGCTGGGCAATACGAAGAAACCGAGAGTGGAATACTAGAAGTCTTCAGAAGTTTTTACGCCCGTCTATATGCAGCAGAAGAATATGATAGTAATAGAGCTCTGTCTTTTCTTGGGCAAATTGTTGGGCAAAAATTAGATCAAGGACTGGCAGATATATTGGAGGCCCCTATTGAGATGTTTGAATTAGAAGCGGCTCTTAAAGCATTGCCAGCAGGAAAGGCTTCGGGTCCTGATAAGCTCCCGCTTGAAATATATAAAAAAAAATTTCAAGGTCTAAAACAGCACAAATATTTTGAGCTTGCTTGCATTCTGCGGAAGACCCGTTTTCTTGGTGAAGCTGTTTCTACTCATCCCGGGGTCGTCGGCTGATCGAACTATGTGATGCTACCTCAGGTAGGATTTATATTTTTTGATTTTGGGCTTCCTCTGCCTCTTCACTACACTCTGGTTGCTGTACTGCACGTGTGCAAGTAGTGTTAGTATTCGTTATACTAATTCTGTAGTTATCCATTAACCAATGCATCATGGCCCTATGGAGTGCCACATCCCAGGCGCAGGTCACACAATGTCCTGGGGTGGGCATCCGCGGGACATTTATGTTTGCTATTACAGGGCGGGAGCATTGCTTCCACCCTGTGATAGTAAATTCTTGTTTGCCTCGTTGAAGCGAGAGGAGGAAAACCTTGTATCGCTTTAATAAAGCGGATCCAGATGGTAAAAATGGAGAAAAAGAAATGAAGCGGGGTCTCACCCTTTCATTTAAATGAGCCCACTGGTGGGTAATGTTCCGGGGCCAAGCCTATTATTATATTGCGGGGTCTCTGCAGCACTAGGGACCTTAATCTCACATGTAAATTAGGCACGGGAGGGCACAGAGACGTTTCGCAGACTAGGGGATCAACACCTCCCCGGGTATTGTTTACGAATTGTTTGGGGGGGGCTTCGAGGCCAACTTAAGAATGGGGACCAGCAACCTCCGGGGCTTTACTTAAATATGCAGGGTGGGCCTCGCCAGTCCTTGAAGCCTCGATGGCCCTAGGCAGTGCCTTATTGGTTCTGAAATCACACGGGCAGTACTCATGGTGTTATAAAGTGATACACTCATAGAACCCTTGCCATTGAAGAATTACCCAGGCTTCATTTATGTAATAGTCTGTTGATTTATATTTGGTAGGTGCACCGCAAAATTAAAAATGTTTTCCCTCATAACTTACTATCATCGCCGATTTTCACAATAAACTACAGACAAGTGTTGTCAGAAAAAGAAGACCCATACACTCACTTATTTATTGGTAAAAAAAATAACTTTTATTAAAACAACACAAATAAATGGAAATGGAACTTTATTCGAACAACAGTAAAACATGAAAGAAGTGGGTGGGACTCCTCCGAAAGCAGCGTCAAAAACCTGCAAGAGAAAAAAGAAACCTAAGTATGTGTGCCATGTCCAAGAGAACAAGCATTTGCAATGCAATAGGTCTCGCATTAATGCGAGTTTAAGCTATTGGCATTGTAAATGACAATGCCTTTTATTGATGTTTTAAAAACGAAAGCAAAAATAAAAGGCATTGTTATTTGCATTGTCAACAGCTCAAACTCGCGTAAATGCGATACCTATTGCATGGCAAATGCTTGTTAATTGCTGGCAGGTCTACGACCAGGAGGGACCCGGCCCACTTAAAGCCCTGCGCACTGTACGTTTCAAGCAAGCGCCCTCTGCACGAGACAAAAGGCTCCTTGCCCTTTGACCCAAGGCACCCTGCCCAGTGACACTGGCTCCTGCTCACAGTATGAGGTTCCTATCCCTAAAACTCACCACCATTGGCTCACCGCATGAGACCAGAGGCAGCCTTAAGCCGTGCTCATGAGCTGGCATCACAAAAGAGGCAATACCAGCACGCGCCCTGAAGTTCTCGTAAGGTGCTGCTTAGGGGCTCTAAAAACTTCAAAATAAATACAATGAAATAACAAGCCCGGGAGTTGTGCCCGCGCTCTAAAAGAAAATAAAAAAAAGCACCTGGTGCTCAGAGGCGCTTGAGTGAGTGCACTGGCGATGGACGGGTGCGTGATCGTGCATCCTGATCTTTTTCAAAGCACATACTCGTGCTTGTGGCGCGTGGCTGTGCACTCCCGCAAGCTGTATGCCGCCACAAGCACGAGTATGTGCTTTGTAAAAAGAACTGCACGACGACTAAAGGTCTCCTATGCAGTGCATGCGCACTGCATAGGCGAGACCTAAAAAAAACTGAAAGTCAGTATGAAAGGAAGAAAGTGAGAATGCGACAGAGAGCGAGTGGGTGGAAGGGAGAAAGGGAGGGAGAGTCAAAAGAACAGAGGGAGGAGACAGAGCGTCGGCCTACTGCACCCAGCCCTCACTGTTCAACTCCCATCACCTGTGTGTCTGGGACGCTGGGGTCCTCGAGAAAGAGTGCGGTCCAGCAAGTCTTTGAAATGAAACAGAGATATGAATGAGGCCAGAGATTATATTATTATCTACGGCAACATCGCTTGTCTGCACCTGTGCACCCAGGCTGCTGCACCCCAGCCACTTCCCCTGCACTGTGCTCAATTGTAGCTCCTGCACACCGAGGCTTCACTGTTCACCTGCCACAACCGGTGTGTCCAATGACGTGCCGGTGCGAGCTCCAACTCCGGGATGCCGCTCTTAGGGTGGCACAGCAGGTCTCCGGTGGGGGACGATGTCTTGATACCACGATGGAAGGCGTCAGAATGCCCAGGGCCTCATCACAGGCTGAGCATCCACTCCGCAGATTATGGTGCCACTAACTCAGTGTCTGAAAAGGGAGAAATAAAATAATGGTGGAAACGTCTTAAGGTAAATGAAGGTTTATTTCAAGCTTAAGAGAGAACACCAGTTCCTTCCTTCTTGAAGTACGATCTACCAACTCAAAGAGGAGTTGAAGTGCACGAAAATACACAAGGGTAAATAATAATATATTATGCCAACGTTCACATACAAAGGAACAGAGAGCATGCTAGAAGGATAATGTGTGCGTGCAATGCAGTTGGGCAAGTCTGTGTGCATGTACACTTAGTAATCAGCTCACTACAGTGCCCCAAAAGCTGACGCCATGTGTCTGTAGGGCAGCGCTGCCCGGTGGCTCAGGCCTACAGTACGGTCCAGCAGGTCCTTAAAATGAGAGGGAGATGTGACTGAATGAGGTCAGAGATCACATCATTACGCACAGCAACATTGCTTGTTTGCACCTGTGCACCCAGGCTAATGCACCCCATCCCTTCCGCCGCACCGCAATGAATTGCAGCCCCTGTGCACGCAGGCCCCACTGCTCACCTGCTGTCATTAGTTTGTGCCCAAACATGACGTCCAGCAGGGTTCACAATTCAGATGGAGTTTTGATTGCCAGGATGATGTAAACCTCATGGATATTTTTTTTTTATTGCGCATTGTGATATGCGAGGTGGATGCGGCCATTTCACCTGAAGCAGTGTGGAAGAACTGGGACATGTGACGTCATCGTTATCCTATTTATATGTACGCAAAGTGGGCTGGGCTTGCGTACGCCAGGCCAGTGTAGGGGTGTGAATAATTATTCTGGGGACCTGGGCGTTGTTCAGTTCCTGCCTGGGCAGGAAGTATACTTATGTGTGTGTCCCTGTTGCAGTTTTGACGTCGCACAATGTGCTTGGATGGAGGGAGGATCAGCAGTGAGGCTACGTCATACACAGTGATAACGGTCATTACAGTTAAGCAATGCATGTCAAACGGGAATCTGAAAGTCTCACATATGACGCACTACTTTACTGGTAAAGCCTGACAACAGAGCATACTGCAACACAAATCTACACATTACTCTTTACTGTTTGTCACATGTGATCTAGGATGTGCACTCTGCCCGTGGCTGATGATACCCCTTCGAGCCACCAATACCCAGGCCGAAAGGCAGCACAATAATGCGCACACACACCAGGGGCATCGTGTAACACACATTTGTTTTTTGATGTAACGTTTTAGATGCATGGGTATTACACGTAGAAGGCTACTGTACAGAGCATGATTATTGATCAAGATGATTGTTGCATGTTGTGTGTACTAAAAGATATTTGTACACAGCAAAAAAGCTCTGTAAGCATAAGAGGTGTCTCTCATCAAACGGTGTAGAGAGAATGACTAAAATGGGTGGGGTCCTCCAACGGTTACAATGGGAAATGTTCTGAACAAATCAAAAGCTTTTTTTTAAGGTCACATGGCAAGTGCGCACAGAGCGCGCAAGGAGGCCGCACCCGACGCGATTTATTACAGTTAGAAATGTATAAATGTGGAAAATATTTTAGATTATCGCTTGCTCCCATATACACTTTAAACGTATTTAGATATAGTTTTGAGACATAAAAAATATATGAGGGAATGGCATACCCGGCGCGTTATCGTACTTCTATGATGTAACACAGGGCCTGGCAGCGCGCACTCGTCGCATACGGAACGCGCAGCCGGCGCGACCCTATACGTAGATGGCGTAATAAGTGTATTGGTACCGAGCAGCCGTCGCATACCAAACTAGGAACTGGCGCAACCTGATACGCATATGATGTTAGGCGGGACACGGTGCTACGAAGCCGTCGGGTACGAAATGCGCATCCTTAACGAGTTTCGTAATATCGTGGATAGGATTCGCGTGGCGATGGAGCTTGGTACACTACCGGTACGGGAGTCTAGTTTTCTAAAAAAAGAAAAATATATATATATACATCATTTTTTGGGAAGATATAAAAAATTACATAATTTTTCACAGTTAAAAAAAAGGACAATAGAGTTGCAAACTATTAAAAAATAAAAAGAAAAAACATAGGTTTTATAAATATTAAAATATGAAATTAATATTTAAATAACCTTTGAAATTCACTGAAAAAACCATAGGTTTTACAGACGTTATAGTTGGGAACTAGCATTTAAAAAACCTTTGAAATTCACTGAAAAATACATAGGTTTCAGGAACGTTATAGTTAGTTGGACATTTGACTCATATAAAACCAGAGAAATTCGCCTGTTATAGTAAGTTGAGATAACTATAACTCGCGCGCCCTCAATGCACTGGTGATGACGTCACATATTACATCACTCATGACATGGTCAGTGACATATATATATATATATATATATATATATATACATACATACATATACACACACACACACACACACACACACACACATCTACAAGAGGTACTTACAAAATGTATTTACACAGAAGATCCCTCTCTTGGAAGAGCAGTAAGTAATGAGAAGAACATCTTCATACAAACCACAGTGCAGTAATGATCATACAGGAAAAGGGGGGGAAAGGAAAGCACGTGCTAGTTAAATAAATGTCAAAATAGTAATACAAAGTCAAAAAACTCCATTAGATCAAGCATAAAAACATAAAAACCATGTGTATTCTAAAGATTCAGAGGCATGCTCGTAAGTCTCTATGTGCGCGCTCACAGACCACCACCAAGTAGTGAAGATGCGATGTGTCAAATCCAAGTTATTATGCTGGAATATGTGTATCGAGCATGAAAGACACACCGAGTGCACAAATACGGCACCAACTTCTTATCAATCCACTGTCTACAAGGACAGGGATAAAACAGTGCCTGTAATGCAACTGACCAGGTGTAACGTATTCTATTCTGCAGGGACAGAAAACGAAAAACCTGTTCAGGCACAATACAAAAGACATTTGAATTTAACAGGTATGGAAAGCCCAGTAGAGTGTGAAAATACCTACTATCCCGCTCATGTAAAAATCATGGCAGACCTTCCAGGGAAAGAAGATAACTTCTTGGGGGCGATACCATTAATTCCCAGGCTTGATATAATAATGTCTATGGACATAAAGAAAAAATAACAACGAAAACATCAGCACACAGATACGTGTGAGATTATTTTGTAAATCCATTCAGAGGGGTGGCGAAAGCACACGAGGAAACCATCCACTTACCGGCATTTCTTTGTAAGTCACAGTGTTACAGCACGACGCAGAAAAGACAGACCGTCTGCACCAGTACGGCTCAGTCTCGTAGATCATGTAACGTGCGCCAACACGACATTACGTATTTATGCGTGTGGTGCATAGACATTGAAAAAAGACTAGAAACGACTGAGGAGATGCCGACTGTTGCCATAAATGCTGCTATAATCTTATAAATCAGATTAGCAATGGCCACAAATATTAAAATGAAAAAAAGAAATACCCGGGGATATTTAGAAAGAATAAAATTAAAAACTATTAAGAATGAAATAAAATAAGAATTATTATCGTTACAGATAGACCCATCACCTCGTGACTCATTACTACCTGCTGCTCCTCACACTCTATATATTCTAATCAGAATAACAATTATAAGAAGCAACTGGATAAGGAAAACAATCAAAAAGTCAATGCCTTTCTAACAAATATATTTCAACAAGCAAACATCGATATGGAAAAGAAACTTTCAGCATAGCGTGACAAGCTCAACATGGCATGCGGGACAGTACAGGTCGACATTGCAAGAAAAATAATTGCAAGAAAAATCAGCATAACAAAGAGAATCCAATATTGCAAGATAAAGTCCGTTGACCATGTCAGAAGTGATTGGCACTAAAAGCGGTGTCCAGACTGAATGGTCGTACTCCAATTCAAAGAGTGTTCAAAACGTACCTGTCTAGAAAAGACAATGATTAAAGGAGTGTCTGCATGACTTATAGGGAGACGTAGACAGCAACTCGCCAATATATATCTCAATAGATCTCTCTACTTCCAAGTGTCAGGTATTGAGTCTGGTTCAAGCTGGGAAGTAGTCTATTATAATTGAATGCATGGACCCTAGTGCACTTATTGCAAATGTGCCCATATTTTATCTCTGTCATTCAAGCCAGTGGTGGCAGTATGGTATTTTTCAATTAACCTTGCTTCTATTCTGTTCAGTCTTGTTTGTATATTATCTGTATCAACATTGTGTAATACAATCAGGACCGGACCACTGGATATCATTTTCAGCATGACTCTGATTTTGAAAATGCTGGACAAGGGTGGCTTCTTGGATCTTACATTTTACCCTTGATTTCTGTTGCAAAATTCTATTCTTTATGGGCTGGATTGTCTGCCCTATTTAAAACATATTACAAGGGCACTTCAAACAATAAATACAATTTTTTGTATTGCAATTAGAAAAAGATTTTTGTATGTGTTGTAACTTGTTTTGAATCAACTGTCATCTGACATGCAGAACAATTTTGACAACTAAAGTGCCCCACCACTGGCGGTAGACCCAACATTCCACTAAGGTCTTTTTTTTGGCAGTTGAGTCGGTCGTACTGCTTTCACTAGTTGTTGGCGAAGATTTTTTCCTTTTCGGAATACAAATGGAGGTTTTGGAATTTCTAGGTGACTCACCATTTTCCAATATTTCAAAATATTTTTTTTTATTCTGTTTGCCTTTGGATTATAAGTAAGAACACAAGTGAGCGGAGCGTTGTTTTGGGGTAAGTAACTCTTCCCTTGGAGTATACCAAGCTCTTTTTAATGCATTCTTTACCAATTTTTGCGGTTACCCTCGATTCAACAGTTTATTTTGTAGTATTTCAGCATTAGTGAAATAATCCTCTTTATTGATGCAATTTCTCCTAATTCTAAGAAATTGCCCATATGGCAAATTTTCTTTCAAACTTCTTAGGTGTCCGCTGGAAAAATGTAACAATGTGTTCCAGTCTGTATGTTTGGTATACAGATTTACTTCCAATACTCCATTTTTGTGCTGTATCCAAACATCCAGGAAATTGATCTTATCACTGTCACTTGACACCATGAATTTTAAATCTGCTGCCCTCGTATTTAGCCAATTATGAAAGAGAGTCAAGGTGGGGTTGTCACCTTCCCAAATAATGAAGATGTCGTCTATATAGCGACACCAATACCCAATATGTATGTTAAAAGGGTTGGTGTCGCAATATTGCCAATGTTTTTCAAATTCATTCATGACCAGGTAGGCTATTTCTGGCGCAAAGCTGCACCCCGTTGGGCTTCCCTTTATTTGTAAATAGAGGGAGTCTTTGAAGTTAAAAAATAGTTTTTGAGGCATATCGTAGCTAAATATACTATAAATTCTGTTGGGGTTGTTCTCGCTGGTCTAATGTGTTTCTCAGGACCAATAATGCTTCATCCTGTGGTATATTTGTATACAATGATTCGATATTGAAAGATACTAAAAGTTGTTTATCTATTTCATAAAGTAGATTCTCGATCTTTGATATCAAATCCATGGTATCCCTTACGTATGATTTTGTTTTTTTAAAGAATGGAATCCGGAAAGTGTCAATATATTTTGCAAGTCGCTCTAGGAACCACATGCAGGGATAATCGGCCTCCCGGGGGGATTATCAATGCTCTTATGTATTTTAGGCAATACATATATATTCGGTATCTTGTATGTGTCGGCATTCAAAAAATCAAATTCATTTTCGCATATCCAACCTTCCTCTAACGCTTCGGTTGTAAGGTGTAATATTTGAGCTCTCAGCCTTATGGTGGGGTTGGTATCGAGTGGTCTATAATGGAGAGGGTTAGACAGTTGTTTCATAACTTACTGATCATAGTTATCCTTATCCCAGGGGACAGTCCCTCCCCCCTTTATATGTTGGCTTGATAACTATAGCCGGGTTATCGGATAAATTATTAAGGGCCAGCCATTCGCTTTTAGTACAAGTCGCGTTGTAAAAAATCTTTTTTTCATTTAGAGAATCTAATTCTCCCAAAACCTGGTCTTCGAATGCCAAGATTTCAGTTGGTATTGAAGAACGTTCTGGCCAAAAAACGTGATTTATTTCTTAATCCACTTGTAGTGTTTTGTTCTTCAAAATTATTTTCTAAGAAAAATGTTTTTAATCTAATTTTCCACAGAAACTGCAGAACCTCTGTTTTTGTGTCCACCGGCTCTTGCAATATTATCGGAACACAAGAAGACCCTTATGAAGTAAATTCATTTTAGCTCAGATGGTATGTAATCGACAGGTTATAGACTCAGCTCTATTGGTCGTCTCATTATTTGGTCTCAGCGTCTGTATACCCTCCTCCGTGTTCTGAAAAACCCTGGATCTTGGTTTTGATATTGGTTTGGGTTCTGGTTCTGGCCTCTCTATACTCCTCCGTTCCCTCTCCCTCTGTTCCTGCCTTTGCCTAAAAAAGGTTGGGCTCTTGGGTATGAGAAATATGGTTGGTAGTTATTGTATGATCCTTGGTCTGAATCTGAGGAAGTATCAGGGAAAGTTATAAACTTTCGACGGGAGTATTGTAAGTTCAGTGAGCTTGGATTGTTGTTCAAATAGAAATCTTCCTTAAGAAAGGGGTATACTTGCTCTATGTTAAAGTTTTTAATATCCTTCGAGACCTCTGTTGTTTTTTGATTAGTGGTATGAATTTTGAAATCTGCAAGTGTTTTTTCAACTGACTCTAATAAAGCCTGTACATCTGTAATAGTTGAGTCACCAAGGATTTCCTCTTTGAGATCCTTGATCTCCTTTAATTTTTCTTTATTAACACTTAGAGCGGTTTCCACTGATTGTACAATCCAGTCTCTAGAGCATTTCGTGCCCACACCACTAAACTTTACTAAATCCGTTTTATCAAATACAAAGAATACCAGGATATTTTTAATTTTCAGCCCTATCGGAATAGTATTGTTCTTTAGGTGTTCTAAGAGAACCTGAGCATGCAATTGGGTTTGGATGTTTTTCTTTTTAAGCTGTTTAAGTGTTTCTATTTTGTCCACATTTGTAATTCTTGTAGCTGGTTGGTCTCCACTCAATAATGATGGAATCTGTGATAATTTGTTGACTTCCTCATCCATGTAACTGACTGTTTGGGGCTCAGTCATATCTAACAAAGAGTATCCGTGCACTCAAAACCAAAGTCTTCTGATGTTGTACAGCTGGCATGTAATCGCGGAATAACATGACAGATTAATTGTCCAGCTTCAGGGATTTAGCAGATCTCACAGCCCGCAGGATAGCATCCCGATCTCCGAAGCGTAGAAGTTGGGTGAGCATGGGGGTGCTCTAGGAATTGGTGGTTTCACTGATACTATGCACTCTTTCCAGAGAGAAAAATGGAGTGAGATCAGAGCTGCAGGCAAAGGAGCCAAACCAGCTTTACAGGGATGTCGGAGGGTCTTGGCATTCCAGCCCCTATGATACAAAAGTCCTCTTTGTCTTCCACTCGCTCTTCCAGCATCTTTACATGGTCTTGGAGGTTCACAAGTGCATGTTGGGTATCAGACATCTAGGGTTGTAGCAAAGAGAGTTCCTTTTCACCTTCGGCGACGGGGTCCAACAGCTTGTGGTGGTTGTCTTGGACAAACCCAAGTTTGGTCATCAGGGTTCCTACTTTCAATTCCATGGAGAGGCGAGATTTTTCAATGCCCGCAAGGATCTTGTCAAGTTTGTCATCTGAAGAAAGCAAATTTCCTAAGGGGTTGTCAGAGAGAGGAGTCTCCGGTACACTCACCTGTTGTTCTTTGGGTGGCCTGCAGCGTCTATACAGTTTCAGTCTACTGAATGTCTGCCCATAATATTGAGGGTGGGAGGAGTGTCCCAAGATGGTCTTCTGGGTTGAAGAACAGACTAATGGGAGGCAATGGATATATGTAAGGGCTGCTATGAGGGCATGCAGCTGAGTGAGTCCCCCCCTCGAGTGTCCGGCAGTAGATGAGCATACTATGGTCGAAGGTTTGGCAGAATATGGAGGTTGTCAATACCCTGTATAGAGGGAGGACGTGGGGGAAAACTGATGGAGTTGAGAGGCGTTGCTGGAGCCATTAGTCAGTCCCCTTTGGTGGACAGGTATTCGGCAACGCCTAGTTGCCGGGGACTGTAAAAATTCATGGTGGGGGTGGAAAAAGAGGGGACTCAAAAGGAGTAATAGGTAAGCCTTTAGTCTTCCCCAGGAGCAGAGTATCAAGGGGGACAGCTGAGGAACCCCCTTTCCAGCAGCACAAGGATGGTCTCACCCCCGCAGCTGCCGGTAGATCCTGTTCGGGCGTTTGTCTCCCTCCCTCATGGAAACTCCTTGTCGATAGTTAAGAGAGGCTAGGGAGAAAAGGTGATGTCTGTCATACCAGGGTAGTTTGAGGGGGACCCAGAAGGTGTGCATCCAGCAAATGTCAGTTTATTTTGGGGCACCTCTCTCCGCACCTCCTGCTGTCAGTGTATATACTAGGGTCCTCTGAGGAAGGCAAGGATGGGCCTACCCGCCACCTGCTTCGAGGAGCACTCCGGGGAGTCCACTAGGGTCTCATGCGTTCACGGCAGGGCCCGACCAGGCCTACTGATGTCGGGGTGGGTTTCCACACATCACCTGCCCGCCTGATTGCAATAGGTGTAGGAGTTGAGGGGGGCCCACGGAGTCACCGGGTGCATCGGATGCCCCCTTTTGTTATGATTGATGATTGCCCTGCTGGACCAAGAATAATGGGCCTCACCAGGGAGCACTGTGGGGTGGGTATCCCTCAGGGCAGCAGATGTCCGCCGATGCCCCTCCTCAATTCACCTCCAGAGGCAGCAGGTTTGTGGGGATTCCCTCTGCAAGGCCGCATGGCCGCAGATGAGAGCGAGCCGGGCGGTAGGCCTCTAATGTTATGTAGTCCACCGCCACATTCAGGCCGCAACGGCAGCCCCCAGTTTCAGGAGGTCAGTACTCCGGAGCCTGTAGCAGATCCCCCTCAGTCTCCTCTCGCCAGAGAGTAGCTGGTGAGAAGCTATGCACGGCCCGAAGAGGGATTGAGAGGATAACAGTGGCCGACGATGTGGAGCTCTAGGGGAAAGTGTCCGCCATGTTGGTGAGCCAAGCCACACACCCCATCATAAAAGCAAAGTTGTTGTCAAAATTAACTTCTCTTACATCTCTTGGCTTGCTAATAAAATTATCAAACATAGGATTTAAAGGCATGTCAGATTTACCTGATTGTGATATTACCCCAGTTACCTGATTGACATCATCAGGTTGAAGTAAACCAGTCTTAGTACAGCGTTTCTTTGTAATAATGAAGTATTGTAAGATCCTTCTTTTAAACCTCATTTTTAGGTCTGGTCTAGACATGACATCTCAAATGACATCACTGATGACATCATCCAGTGACTGTGTGTTTCTGTAAAGTTTAAATATGTTTTATATATATACGCCAAGGTGTATTGAAGAATGAGTGGGTGTATAAGTGTCTGAATGGATGATTTAGTAGGTGCGTGACTGTATAAGTGAGCGATTAAACGTATCTTACTGAATGCATGGGTTACTGACTAAACTGTGTGAATGTCTGTATCATTCTTTCAGTTGGTGTGTAAGCGGGTGCATGGGTTGGTGAGTAGTAAAATGAGTGTCTATATGGGTTGTTGATTGGTTGTCTGAGTATCTGTATGGGTGCCTGAGTGTCTGTGTGGGTGGGTGGGGTGTGTGTGACTCTATGCATAGATGTGTGACTGGTTGATTCACTGGGTGTATGGGTTCAATAGTGTATCTGTGTTGGGCTGTATGGGTGGGTGAGTGTGTGTATGAGTGTTGGTGAGTGAATGGATGTCTCAGTGGTACATGTGTGAGTAACTCCATATGTGAAAGGCGTGTGCGTTTTGGAGTATATAAATGACTATATGTGAAAGTGAGTGATTGTGAGAGTGACTGTATGGGTGAGTGGGTAAGTGTGTGCTTGTATCAGTAATTGTATAAGAGAGTAAGTATGTGTTAGTATCTGTATGAATAAGTAAGGTTGTGTGTGTATAGATGAGTAAATGGGAGTGTGATTGATTTTTTGCATGACTGACTAGGTGTGTGAGTAACATTATGGATGAGTGGCAGTGTGTGAGTGTCTGTATAGGTGTATGAGGGCATATGATAGTGCTGTATTGATGAGTGACTGCATGTATGAGAGACTGTATGGTTGAATGTGTGGATGTGTGTGTGTAGACCTAGGAATCAGTGAGTGGGTAAGTAGTAACTGGTATTGGTGTGTCTATGGTTTCATTAATGGTAGTCTGTATTTTAGAGTGGGTGTTTCAAAGGTTATATCAGAGTGTGAGGCGGTGCATCAGATTATCATATGGATGATGTCATCAGTGATGTCATCAGTGATGCCATTTGATATGTCATTAGAGATGTCACTGACCATGTCATGAATGATGTAATATGTGACGTCATCAGCAGGTCATAGCGGGGGCGCGAGTTATAGTTAGCTCAACTAACTATAACAGCCAAATTTCTCTGGTTTTGTATGAGTGAAATGTCCAACTAACTATAACGCCCCTGAAACGTATGTTTTTTTCAGTGAATTTCTATGGTTTTTTAAAAGCTAATTTCTAACTAGAACGTCCCTGAAACATATGGTTTTTTCAGTGAATTTCAAAGGTTTTTCAAATGCTAATTTCTAACTATAAAGTCCATGAAACCTATGGTTTGTTTCATTGAATTTCAAGGTTTTTTAAATGATAATTTCTACCTATAACGTTCCTGAAACCTATGGTTTTTCCAGTGAATTTCAAAGGTTTTTTAAATGCTATTTTCTAAGTATAATGTTCAAAAAATATTTCTTTAGTTTTTAAGTTCTTATAAATATATTATAATGTTTTATCTTTTCGAAAATATGAATATAATTTTTTTTTTATGGATTCACATACTGATCGTGTACCTGTCTCGATGGGAGCTCGAATCCAAGTATTTAGCCGCTATATCGGTTAAGTTGCGTAGGATGCGCGTTTCGTAAGCGACGGGTGCGCGGTTCCGGCCCTGCGTATCGTCACGTACGTGGCTCTGGCGGTCACACTGGGTGTGCAAATCCACCGCAGATCTTTAAGTTTTAAAAGTATATGTATATAACTTTATTATATATATCATACCAAGACATGAATTAAGATAATTGTAAATATCATCTATATGTAACTGGAATAAAGATATATTATTGTAAAAATGTATTTTCCGGAAGTCTTTTAGGGTGCGCGAATCCCATGTGACTTCAAAAGAAAGACTTTCATTGGTTTAGAGGCTTTTGATTCTAGAACTTGAAGAACCCCACCAATTTTTTTCATTCATTCAGGACCATCTAAGGAGACAGACCTGTTCTCTTTTAGATCTCTTTGTTTACATCTTTTTGGTGTTTTTTTGGGAGTTTCTAAAAATGGCAGCTGGACAACCACCACAGCAGCTTGCACCAGAGGATGAGGAAGATCTGGAAGAACCTAGAAAGAAGAGGTGCAAGAGCATTGTCTGGGCTTTTTTAGCATCCCACCTGGTGAAAAAAAAGTAAATACCAGGAAGGTGAAGTGCCCGATCTACCAGAATGTACTATCACACGGGTCTGAAAAAGAATACTATGGCGGCATGTTGTCCATGCTAAAACACCTGCAGACCATGCAACCTCGATGGCTTGCAAGAGAACAACTGCGATGCCAGCAAGAAAAAGAGGCTGCGGGTGACTACACTGCTGTACCTAGTACCTCTTGAATGTATGACGTTACAATGCATACATTTACAATGCATGCCTTTACAACACAGTTTTTACATTGCAACATCCTTTACAATGCATACATTTACATCGCATACCACTACAACAAATTTTTTAGAACTACATTTACAACGCATTCCATTACATTGCATTATACCTTTACAACACATACCATTACATTGCATTTAAGGTAAGTGTTGGATAGTGCAGTGGTAAAAATGACTATTCTAACTCTAGGGGGTGCAACAGTAGGGTAAGTGTTGGATAGTGTAGGGGTAAAAATTACTATTCTAACACCAGGGGGTACAACAGTAGGGTAAGTGTTGGATAGTGTAGGGGTACTATGGGTTGTAATGGTATGCGTTGTAATGAAATGTGATGTAATGCCTGCGTTGTAGTGACATGTGATGTAGTGTCATGCGTTGTAGTGACATGCAATGTAATGGATGCATTGTAGTGACATGCGTTGTAAAGGATGTTGCGACGTAATGACTGCGTTGTAAATGTAGAGCTATGTAATGACTGTGTTGTAAAGGTTGTTTCCCGTACCTCTTCTGGTGGCACAACAACTGCCGTAATTAATGTTCACCCAGATTTGGCTCGAGTGGAGCAGTGCTGTTTGAAGTGCAGAAAATCATTGTGTGTTGGGGAGCAATCAGTGAATGCTATCCAGATTGCAATTCAGAAACACAAGTGTTAGTTTTTTTGTTTATGCAATGAGTTTTAATTGCATACTTTTGTCAATCTTTTTATTGTTGGTTCTGTTTTTTTCTAATTTTTTAACAAACAAAAAAACACCCAAACAAATGTAAAAAAGAGTTTACAAAATACAAAATAATTATAAAACAAAAAAAGAAGAACAAATGTTTTTTTTCAGAACTACCTATTTGGTTTAAAAAAGCAAAAATGTGTAAGTGTTGTATGAATTGTAGTAAGTGGAATATATGGAGATGTGTATGGTTAGTGTATATATGATTGAAGCGGTGTATGGGTAAAGCCAGGGTGATTGTAAGAGTGCAAAAGAAATGTCTGGTTGATTGTATGAATGCAGAGGTAATGTTTGGGTGATTTTATGACTGCATGTCTAATTCCTGAGTGGTTGCATTAGTGGAAGGGTAGTGTGTGACTAATTGAAGGAATGCATGCGTAATGGCTGAGTGATTGTATAACTGCAATGGTAGTGTGTTGTTGATTGAAAGAGTGCATGGGTGATTGGAGCAGTGCATTGGTAGTGCCTGGGTGATTTTTTAAGTGGATAGATATTGTTTGGATGATTTTGTTAGTGGATAGGTTTTGCCTGGGTTATTGCATGAATTTACGAGTAATGCCTGGATGATTGCATGAGTGTAACATAGTGTCTGGATGATTGCATGAGTGCATGGGTACTGCCTGCGTGACTAGAGGAGTGCAAGGATAGTGGATGGTGATTTTATAAGTGCATGGGTAGTGACTGGGTGATTGGAGGACTGCATGGCTACTGGTTTGGTAATTGAAGGAGTGAATAGGTAGTGTCTAGGTGATTAGAGGAGTGCATGGGTAGTGCATGGGTAGTGCCTGGGTTATTGCATAAGTGCATGAGTAGTGCCTGGGTGATTGCAGGAGTTTATAAGTACTGGCTGGGTGATTGGAAGAGTGCATGGGTAGTGCATGGCTGTTTAGATGAGTGCATAAGTATTGACTGTGTGATTGCTGGAGTGCATGGGTAGTGCCTGGGTAATCAAAGGAGTGAATGAGTAGTGTCTACATGATTAGAAGAGTGCATGGATAATGTACAGGTGATTGGAGTAGTGCATAGGTAGTACCTGGGTTATTGCATAAGAGTAGTGCCTGAGTGATTGCAGGAGTACATGTGTAGTGCCTGGATGATTTTGTAAGTGCATGGGTATTGCTTGGATGATTTGCAACTCCATGATTAATTCCTAGGTAATTATATGAGTTTATAGATAATGTCTGGATGACTGCATGAGTGCATGGTTACTGTCTGGATGATTGCATGATTGCATGAGTACTGCCTGGATGATTGAAGGAGTACAACCATAGTGTATGGTGATTTTATAAGTGTATGAGTAGTGACTGGGTGATTGCTGGAGTGCATGGGTAGTGCCTGGGTAATTGAAGGAGTGAATGAGTAGTGTCTGGGTGATTAGAGGATTACATGGGTAGTGTAGAGGTAATTGCAGCACTGCATGGGTTGTGCCTAGGTTATTGCTTATGTGTATGAGTTGTGCCTGGGTGATTGCAGGAGTACATGTGTAGTGCTTGGATGATTTTGTAAATGCATGGGTATTGCTTGAGTGACTTTGTAAGTGCATAAGTAATGCCTGGGTAATTAGATGAGTTTATAGGTAATGCCTGGATGAATGAATGAGTGCATGATTCGTTGCCTGAGTGATTGCATGAGTGCATGGGTACTGCTTGGGTGATTGGAGTAGGGCAAGGATAGTGCATGGTGATTTTATAAGTGCATGGGTATTTGCAGAGTGTTTGGATAAGTGCATGGGTGCTGGTTGGGTGATTGGAGAAGTACATGAGTAGTGCCTGTGTAATCGAAGGAGTGAATCAGTAGTGTCTAGGTGATAAGAGGACTGCATGGGTAGTGCACAGGTTATTGGAGCAGTGCATGGGTAGTGCCTGGGTTTTTACATGAGTGGATGAGTCGTGCCTGGGTGATTGCAGGAGTACATGTGTAGTGCCTGGATGATTTTGTAAGTGCATGGGTATTGCTTGGGTGATTTTGTAAGTGCATGGGTAATGCCTGTGTAATTACATGAGTTTATAGGTAATGTGTGGATGATTGTGTGAGTGAATGGTTAGTGTCTGGGTGATTGCATGACTGCATGGGTACTGCCTGGGCGATTGGAGGAGTGCAAGTTTAGTGTATGGTGATTTCATAAGTACATGGGTAGTGACTGGGTGATTGCTTGAGTGCATGGGTAGTGACTGGGTGATTGAAGGAGTGAATGAGTAGTATCTAGGTGATTAGAGGAGTGCATGGGTAGTGCACAGGTGATCTTCTTGTATATACCTGAACACTTAAGGACGGAATTATAGACATCTGATGCATAGGTAATGTACTGAGAAGGACATTCATGGCCAGGCCTGCTGTATAGCCTTGGGGTTTACTATAGGGGACATATGCTCTGATAATAACAGCCGTACCTTTTTATTGATTGATTGATTGGTTGAAATGGCCATCCGTTCTATATCCCATCCAAGTCCTCTGCACTTCCTTTTCCCTATTTCTTTCCCTAAATGTAACATCTATGTTTGATAAAATGCAAATAAAGATATTTAAAAAAATGGGTAGTGCACAGGTGATTGTAGCTTGTAGCAGTGCATGGGTAGTGCCTGGGTTATTGCATAAGTGCATGACTAGTGCCTGGGTGATTGCAGGAGTACATGTGTAGTGCCGGGATGATTTTGTAAATGGATGGGTATTGCTTGGGTGATTGTGTAAGTGCATGGGTAATTACATGAGTTTATAGGTAATGTCTGGATGGTTGCTTGAGTACATGGGTACTGCCTGGGTGATTGGAGGACTGCAAGGATAGTGCATGGTGACTTTAAAAGTGCTTGGGTATTTGCAGAGTGATTGGTGCATTTGCTTTCCCATGGCTACTGGTTGGTTGATTAGAGGAGTGCATGGGTAGTGCCTGGGTAATCGAATGAGTGAATGAGTAGTGTCTGGATGATTAGAGAATTGCATGGGTAGTGCATAGGTGATTGGAGCAGTGCATGGGTAGTGCCTGGGTTATTGCATGAGTGGATGAGTAGTGACTGGGTGATTGCAGGAATACATTGGTTGTGCCTGGGTAATTTTGTAAGTGCATGGGTATTGCTTTGGTGATTTTGTAAGTGCATGGGTAATGCCTGGGTAATTAGATGAGTTTATAGGTAATGACTGGATGTTTGCATGCATGCATGGGTAGTGACTGGGTGATTGGAGGAGTACATGACTACTACCTGGGTAATGGAAGGAGTGAATGAGTAGTGTCTGGGTGATTGGAGCTGTGCATGGGTAGTGCCTGGGTTATTCCATCAGTGGATGAGTAGTGCCTGGGTGATTGCAGGAGTGCATTTGTAATGCCTGTGGGATTTTGTAAGTCCATGGGTATTGCTTGAATGATTTTGTAAGAGCATGGATAATCCCTGGCTGATTGCATGAGTTTGTGGGTAATGCCTGGATGTTTGCATGAGTGCATGGGTAGTGCCTGGGTGATTGCATGAGTGCATCAGTATTCTCTGGGTGATTGGAGGAGAGCAAGAATACTGCATGGTGATTCTTTAAATGCATGGGTAGTGCTTGGGTGATTGGAGCAGTCCCTGGGTTATTCATTAGTGGATGAGTAGTGCCTGGGTGATTGGAGGAGTGTATGGGTAGTGCCTGGGTGATTTTGTAAGTGCTTTGTTACTGCCTGGGTGATTGTATGAGTACACAGGTAATGTATGGGCGATTGAAGTGTACATGGATAATGCTTGACTGATTACATTAGTTTATGGGTAATGCCTGGATGATTGCATGAGTGCATCAGTAGTGGCTGGGTGATAGTAACAGTGCAAGGGTAGTGCATGGTGGTTTTATAAGTGCTTGGGTATTGGCAGAGAGATTGGGTAAGTACATGGTACTGGCTGGGTGATTGTAGGAGTGCATGGGTAGTGCACAGGTGATTGGAACAGTACATTGGTAGTGCCTGAGTTATTGCATGAGTGGATGAGTAGTGCCTGGGTGATTGGAGGAGTGGATGGGTAGTGCTTGGGTGATTGCATGAGTACATGGTTACTGTTCAGGTGATTCTATAAGTGGAAGAGAAATGTTTGGAGGATTAAAGGACTGCAGAGGTAATACTTGGGTGATTGCAACATTCTAGAAGTAATGTCTGGGTGATTGCAGAAGTGTATGGGTACTGCCACAGTGATTAAAGGTGTGTATTGGTAATGCATAGGTGATTTTGTAAGTACATAGGTTATACTTCAGTGACTGAAGAAGTTCATGGGTCCTTCTGAGGTGATTTGATGACTGCAATAAAACTGACTGTAAATATGAATTCATAACATTATGCTTATTACATTATTTTATCTTACCTTCTTTATTGAAGTAGATATCAAACTCATTCAAACTATTTTGCAGTTGTTTTATTTATAATCTAAATTTAAAATATTTCCAAACTTTAGTATTTTTTTCTGTAAAAGAGAAGAAAAAATACTGTTATTGCAAATAATATTGGGCCATATGTAGGTAAATATGAAATACCGATTCGTTAATACCGAATTTTACCGATTCGGTATTAAGAAATCTGTATTTCCGATGTACGTAAAGATTCGGTATAAATTACCGAATCGGTAAAAATTGTTAAGAAATACTGAATCGGAATGAATCCAATAAAAAAAAAACGAATCCCCATTACCGAATATAAATACCGATTCAGTAAATACCGAATCGATAAATACCGATTCGGTAATTAAAAAAATCGCAATTTGTGGAATCAGCCAATCCTGTGCATCCTCATTACCTCCCAAACAGGAAGTGGCCACACCCATGCAGCTGCACTGCACCTGGAGCTGACTGTGAGGCAGGGAGCAGAGGAGAGAAGCCAGGTGCAACTCCACAGACTTTGACATCCAATTGCCATCCAAATGGAAAACCAGGAGAGGGAATATGAGGCACCAGAGAGGAAAAGAAAGCAGAAATTCAGTGGGAGAAAGCTGGAGGTCCTCATTGAAGATGTCACCATGGACCATGACCGCTTATTCGGGAAACAGTCCCTGCAGGTGCCAGAGTCCCAAAAAAGAAAGATCTGGCTTGCTATCCAGGACAAAATTAACGCCATTGGAGTTACCCACCGCTCCATTGATGACCTCAAGAAAAGGTGGTATGACCTGAGGAAGGCTGCAAAGGTGAGGCTTCCAGAGAGGCGGAAGCAGGCAGAGCGCACAGGTGGAGGGAGGAATACAGCACCTGCACCAACTGCTCTGGATCTGCTGGTTGAGTCCACCCTCCAGCCGGAGAGTGTGAGTGGGGTCGGCGATGCAGACAGCTCAGCCAGAGCTGCTAACAAACAAGGTAAGATGCATTCACAGCATGCTGTGCACCCCCCACCCTACCCCCAATCCCCAGAGAGGCATAGGGACTCCCACTCCAGTTCATGTTTTACCCCTAACCTGCAATGTATCATGGGAGATGTAGTCAGAAGTAACACATGTCAGAACAGTCAGTTCAACAAACCCAAAGGCATGTAACATCAATTAGCAGGCAGAGGACAGTCAGTGTGATTAGCAGGCATTACATTTATTACTATGCAAATGCTGCCAGAAAAGTGAGCATATGTACATTCTGTCTCCACAGGCGAGCCATCTCGCAGGGCAGCAGAGGGGAGCAGTGGAAGGGCACCCAGGCCAGAGAGGAGGAGGACCAGTTGCCTGCAGGGCACACCACCCCACCACCACCACAACACCCACCATCAACGCCACCACCACCACCATCACCACAGCTACCATCAACGCTACCACCACCATCACCAATGCCACAATCAATGCCACCACCACCACCGCCAGGCAGGAAGCATGCAGTGGCCACCCTCCAGCCGATGGAGGTGTCCAAAGAGGACAGCACGGGTGGACAACATTCTACAGTGGCTGAGGTTGACACCTGGGCAGGATCACAGTCCCCCACAGAGCACGCCCACACATCTTTCAGGCACCGCAGGGCAAGGGCAGCCAGTCCTCAGGTCCAGGCCGAAGATGACAGTGTGTTTGCTGGCCTCGAAGGTAACATGCTGAATGTCCAGCGCTTGCAAGGGAGAGCAATCAGGTCAGTGCAGTGGGAGATGGCACACATGAATGCCCACATGCACAGCATTGAGAAGAGCATCAGTGCCATGAACAACACCATGGCTAAGGGCATGAATGACGTGGCAGAGGCTGTGAAGCTGCTGTGCAGCAAGTTAGACGAGGACCGTCTTTCAAGGCGCAGGGAGCGGCAGAAGCTGGACAATTACACCAAGGCGGTGAACCGCCTGTCCACTGCAACCTCTCTCATGTGCAGATGCTCTGTGGCCATGCAAGAGGAGATGTTACACTGCAGTCGTGATGTGGCTAGGGGGCTGGTCACAGTGACCACTGCACTTGAAGTGCTCCAGACAGACAAGGTGGCCACAACAGGTGATGGGGATGAAAGTGAGGAGGCTACTAGCCGTAGAAGCATCACACCCCCTCCCACAGAGTCCAGGAGGCGCAGCGAACGCCACAGTGCTGGCTCTGGACAAACCAGCAGCGCGGACAGTGGGGCAAGGGAACGTGGCAGTGCAGCGCTTGGGCGCAAGAAGTAGAGGCAGCCATGCTATGGTTGTACTGACATGGGTGACGTAACCCATGTTTGTGTGGACACTGCTTTTGATCTTGGTGGTGTGCTATGGTCATTAAACACCATCACTAAAATACAGTAACTGGCTATGTCTCCTTACTCACTCAGAAGTAGTTGCGTGTTATCTCAGCCCACCTGTGTCTCCCATCTGGTGCTGCTGCCACACCTGCTGCGCTGTGCTCTGGCTGTGGACACCCTCCTCCTCAGAGTCAGTTAGTTCCACTGCTGTTCCTTTCTTTGTGGCAAGGTTATGCAGCATTGCACATGTTGCTATTATTTTGCAGCAGGTGATGGGGTGGCACTGACGTGCACCTCCACTTTTGTGGAGGAAACGGAACCTGCTTTTTAGTAGTCCAAAGGTGCGCTCCACAACGTTGTGCGTACTTTTATGTGCCACATTGTATCTCCTCTCACTTGGGGTGGATGGATTGAGAAATGGAGTCAGGCTAAATGACCGCACGGCATATGCGCTGTCACCTATACGTCAGGGTGTGTCACATTGATTTACCTAGCAGGTATCCTTCTCCAAATTCTCCCTCAGTCAGACGTGTGTATATCCCGCTGTTGCGGAATATGTAGGAGTCATGGGTGCTCCCAGGGAATTTTGCCACGATGTCGGTGATGATGTTGGCTGCATCGCAGATGACCTGGACATTGATGGAATGGGTGGATTTTCTGTTGCGCTAGATGTACTCGGTGGCTGCAGGTGGGCAGATAGGTATGTGTGTCCCGTCAATGCACCCTATGACATGCGGGAACTGTGCCATTTGGTAGAAGTCTGTTGTTGTTTTCTGCAGTTCGGCCTGTGTGTTGGGGAAGCGTATGTAGTGATGCATCCTTTGCATCATGGCATCCAGGAAATTGTTAAGGAACCGAGACAGTCAGCTCTGCGACACTCCACCTGCCGCAGCTATCACCCCCTGGTAACTTCCTGATGCTAATAGGTGGAGGCAACTGAGCACCTGAACATGTGGTGGTATGGCATGCACCCTTGGTGTAGGATGCTCCAGAAGTGGGTGCAGGTCCCATATCAGGTCCAGGATAGTTTTGGGGTGTAGCCTGTACCATTCATGTATTTCTGCCTCAGTGAGTTGGAATAGTGTGATGCGCCGTCTGTATATGCGCTCCTCCCTTCTCCAGATCCTCATTCCTGCTGCCCGTAGTCGTAGCCACCTTGCAATAACATAGAGGGCCGCCATTGTGTTGAGACTGTTGCATTTTGGGGCTGTTTAAATGCTGTGCACATGATTACCACCTGTTTTGAGTCAGTGGTAATTACCGACTCTTAAATACCGAATTTCATGAAATTCGGTATTACCGATTTTTGGTACATCTCTTTTACCGATTCTTATTTACCGATTCGGTATTTGGGGTTTTCAGTATCTCCGAGTCGGTAATGAGGAATCGGTAACTGATTTTGCTTATTTTACTTATTCCTTATTACCGAATCCGTTCGATATTATGTACATTGCAATTGGCTAAATACCGGTCGGTAACTGTGATATTTACCGAATTTCACCGTTACCTACCAGTATTTAGCCACCTACATCGGGCCCATTATAGTTTTAAGAACACAACATAATTTCACAATTAGATAACATATTCAGTTTCTCTTTTTTGCTGTTCTCATATTCTATTGAATTTCACCATACACAGTGATTTCAATTTAGATCATCATATAACAGCAGGGAAAAAAATACAATCAATCTGATTGTAAAAAAAAATAACAAATCTGCGTTGAAAATATTTTCAACAAATTCAACTATATGTTTACCCATCTACAGTTTGTAAATTGCTTTATTCAACTACAATAAATCATTTATTACTCTAAAGTAAAAAATTTAAAATATACACTCTCATATACATCGTGTATAATATAAAGATCAAATATATCAACTACTTCCTTCAAACACAATTTTGATAATGGAATATTAAGTAGTAGAAACAATAATGCAAATACTAATTCTTCACATCTTCCCAATAGGCCGAATGATGTTTCCAAAACCATTTGTATTGAAAATATCCAAACTAAACTTGTGTATTTGTGTTCACATCTTCCCAATAGGCTGAATGATGTTTTCAAAACTTTGGCTTCAAAAATATCAGATATGGATCTCGTAATTCGAAAGGCAATCTACATTTGAATTCCAAATGTGCATCATTGCAATGTGTCCATCCTTTATTGCACTTTAAGTATACAGTATAGTGACAAGATGTAGTAATAGGTCCATCATGGAAAATAATAGCCCCAGCTCTAAAAATTCTTCCTGACATTGATAGTTGACTTGCCACAAAATGTTTTATTTTGCTTTCCAATTTTCTTCCATCTGCTCTACAATGTTGTAGCATTAAAATGACATATTTTCCAAATCTTTCTATAAATAATGTTGACAACATTTCTGATTTACAATGAGTAAATTTCATATCTTGTTTAGCTGATTTGAGTAATTTGTTAAGAGACACTGATTTGCAATCTGGTATTGTTAAATACATGAATCGTTCAGTGTTTATATCAGTGGTTGAAGAAAATGAACACTGTTCACATTTATGATTCCATCTGTAACTTAGTCCAAAGAATTTTTCAATTTCTATTCCTTCATCTTCCAATACTGCAAGCAGAAACATAAGAAATTCTTCTGCATCTTGTTGTACATTAAGTGTAAATTGCAAAGAACCAGTACATATATCCAAAAGATGCCAAACGCCAGAAGCAGTATGGATTTTAGTTCTATCAGTTACCAACTTTTGAAAAATATAATGCAGTAAAGACCAGAATCTATTTTCTCGATTTTGCATAATCTTTTGATGAAGATCTTCTAGATAAAAGACAACATTCACAATTCCATTAGCATAGCAGTTGAAACCTGAACTATTTTCTAACTGATATCCTACAATATCATCAGCAGTGTCCATTTTCTTTTTCTATGCACCTTCATCATTCCCATGAATTGTTTTCTTTTTCTGAATCCCAGTAGAATGTTTATCATATTTCCGTTTTGGGCATACTACACGTTTTTCATATACAGGATATTCAACTAAGTTAGGAGCATACAGTTTTCTTAACCGAGTATGCTCTCTCACACAGTTTGCATCAGCACTAACCTTTTTCTCATAAAAATCAATCAAATACAAACCAGATTATAATGTTCTTACTCGAGACAATGCAACGTATGCCATGCCATCTTTAAATACTGTACTTCAAATATTTACCAAAGCACTGTCTACACTTAAACCTTGATATTTATGAATGGTTACAGCATATGCTAAAGAAAGAGGAAACTGTTCTCTACGAACATACAAGTGTTTTTCAAGCAAAAAACGGACAGCACAACGTCCAATCTGTTTTACCTCTTCAATCTGATCAAATTTAATCTTCAAGAATTCAATTCCATCTCTCTTCTTATAATTAACAAAATCAACAACTTTTCCCATTGCTCCATTTACTAAACCGTTTTCTACATCCAAATTACGCTGTAATATTACCCGACAATTTACACATACATATAAAGTCTTTTCTAAACCAGCAGTCTTAGATACAGACTTTTCTAAAGAATCTAATTTTGACTGTAATTTCTCTGAGAGAAGAATAGTAACTCCTTTGTGTTCCATTTTATCAATGGCTTCCATTTTCACTATTGGTTGTTTATCCAGTTTCAAAAGTTCTTGATTGAATTTAGAACACTCTTGCAGTGTTGGCATAAGGCAAACTATAGACTTCTTTTCTCCAATTATTTGTACATTATTTCAGGTGTAATATTTTCTTTTGGAAATAAGTTTGTTAGTAGCCAACTTTCAAAAGCTTCTTTTCCATGGTTTGTCAAAACACCAATTCTAATATCTTGAAGAATGTTTCCATAATGTTCATCACTTGCTTGTCGCATTTTCCTAATAAGTTCTTTATATTCAAAAAGGGACCAAATGTTCACATTTCCAATGCTTCCCAAAGATTTCTTAGTGTCTTTATGGAGAAGTGTTTTAAAAACTGGTTATCCTTTCACAGGAGTAAGTTCTTGTAGATCGCCGAATACAATTACATGTTTTCCTCCAAATAAAACATAATCTGTTTTTAAAATCTGTTGCATTCTTAAATGTATAAAAGCAAGCATTAAGTTTGAGACCATGCTCACCTCATCAACGATCAGAAGTTTCATTTTGTTGAGTACCCTTGAAACTTCATAACAAGCTTCTTCAGATAGCTTGTGATAATCCAACTTATTTTCATGTTCAACTGGTAGCAAGAGTAATCGATGTAATGTAATCCCTTTAATGATATGTGCTGCTAACCCAGTTGGTTACAACACAAGATAAATGTGATTCAGTGGTTTTCTGTAGATAACTGGTCAAAACTTTAATTAAGAAACTTTTTCCTGTTCCAGCTTGCCCACTGATATACATTCGAATAGGTTTAAATGATGTGCATTGGCAGTATTTTTTTTCCATGCAGTAAGCCATGCTGTATCTGATATATTTCTTTCTGTTCAACATTTAGTTGTTCTTCTAAATTTTCCAACTCAATAATATCCTGTTGTGCTTGTTGCATTGCCGTTTCTACTTCACTCATGGCTATTGCTGCTTCATTTTCAAGAATTGGTTGTCCTAGTGGATCTTAACTTAGTAGATCAGAACTTTGACTATCTTGAGAACTGTCTCCAGCTATAGTAGTTTCTTGTTCAATCTCTTCATTGAACATTTTTAGATAATTTGAAAAAATTGTACATTCAATGCTATCTGTATCTGCATTAAAAGAATCTTCATAGCAGTCAATCTCTCCAATTAGTTCCATTTCAGTACGCCAAGGCTTGAAGAGTTGCAGAAGTGCTAAATAGAAAAATTCCCTTTTATCTGGAGTATCACAACTGAGTTTTATGTGATTAATAAAATTTACTTTGGCATGTTTTACCAAACATCAATCACATCCAATTACTGCATATTTTTCTTCAATTATATTTTCTGTAACATTTCTCTTAAAGCAGTAATGTTGTAGTACTTCATAGAGACATATGTTTTCCATAGGTGGACTTCTTGTGGGATTGTATGTACCCAACATATTTGTTTTAATAATATCTGTACTTTCTGGTTCATTTAATGCTAAGTATTCAATTTCTTGTATAGATTTCAGTACTCGATTTTGTGTTGCAACAAGACCTAGAGTTACCCAAATGATTCCTCTTGACTTTGAATATAAACTTGCAGAGGACAACCGATCCAAACATTCATAGGATCCAATTTCTCGATGAGAAAGCATCTTCAAACTATAGCTGTACAATTTATTACTAAGAGTCTTCTCTTGTGAAATATTTTGCCTCATTTCTTTCAACTCCGTCTTCTCAGATTTGGTTGTATATGAGGTAACATAGCGAGCAACAGAAATCAAATTATCTGCAACATACTGGATATCCATATTTGCACTCCACATCATCAAAATCACTGGATTATAGTCATTAATATATTTTGAATCTACAGTTTTTTTTATGTTGTAAGTATTCTTTGGAGATTTCCGAGTTGTAGTATGACTTACTGATGACATGAAACTGTTCCCTCTTTCTTTTGAAATTACTGGACGTGAGAATCCAAAACGACATTTTGTATAAAATGTTCCCTTTGACTTATATTTCCGTCGACAATATTTGCCACATCGATGACTTTGAAACCGTAAAACTTGTTGTCTCAACTTGTTTTGCCCTCCTTCTTTTGGTATGGCACAGGTAACATATTCTTCAATGAAAGACAAAACATTTTCATCAGTAACAGCTCCAAACTTTGGTGCATTCTTGATCCATAACAGCATGTGAATATGAGGTGCACCTCTGGCTTGGTACTCCTTTCTACCCAGAAAACCAATAACTTCTCCAAGAGGCTGATTACTTTTATTGCAGACGAAAAACATCATAGCTTGAAACCTATGATTAAACTATCTGCACACATTTACAGGATCCAAGGAACATAGTTCTCCAGCTGTTTTCAATTCAATGTTTTCTACATTTGAATTTACTTCTCGTAGAAATTCTAGTAAGTTGTCCCATGCGTACTCAGCACAGCTACGCGTAACTAACCATGTAGGGGTTCCTAAGTTTCTCAACAAACATTTTAGTTCTCCGTGACGACGAAACCAATACTCATTAGTACCACGTTGACACGCCATCAAATTAATTATTTGAGATTCTAAATGTTCATCTTTTTGTTCAACTTTATCCAAAAAGTATTTTGCAGAAAGATTTTTAAGATGAACTCCTGTTTTTAATATGTGGTTCACTGCATATGAAAGTCCAGACAAGTCACTTTCAAATAGAAGATGAAATAATATGGAACACACTGTCGAAATCTTGGATCTTCTGAATAAAATGTTGTTGAACGGTATTCTGAAGCTGGAATCTGTACTGGTCGTTCATCATATTGTCCACCTTTTCCAGTGGGGAAGAGCTGCGGAAAACAACGGGCTTCCAAACTTCTTTCCCAAACACTCATAGGAGTTCCCATTGCTTTCTTCATTTGGAATAATTCAATAGTATTTTCAATCACTTCTTTTGAAAGTAGAGGATGAATACTATAATGTTCATAAATTTCTACACTCCTAGAGTTGTCCACTTTTTCGATTTGGCCAGTTGAAAATTCTGTATCATCTTCTAAAGACATTTCTGGTTCTTCAAGATATACATTTTTATAATAAATATTGTTTTCTATGAGATATAACGTAGCCTTCTTAACTTTTATGACATCTACTAACTCTTTCCAAATGTTATGACTCTTTGTAGGTACATCATTAACTAAAATACCTACAGGTTCATTTTCCTCTCTCTCTATACCTACAGTATCAATATTTTTCTTAAAATCTAAAGGTAAATACACTACACTTCCTTTTAAACCTTTTTGTAAATCCATTGGAGGTAGCCTACCAGTTTTAGGCTCCATACGAACTATAGCCTGAAATGGGTGCACTGATTGAATAAGAATAGATTCATATGTATTTAAATCTACTAGTTCTGGAGGATAGTTACCAACTCTAGGTTATTATGTACAGCTCTAGTTGACATTTTGTTCTCTTCTAGTTTGCTGTCACAATATTTACAAATACGTTGAGCACTACCCAACTCAAAACAACCTTCCACCAACAAATAAGCACCAAATTGCTTCCACTTATCATTGTTTTCCTTTTCACTTTTTAAATACACATCAACATTCCTAGTTTGATTTCTATAGTGAGTACGTCAACAACATATACATAGTTTGGTTTTTCACAACAAATTACCTTAAACATTGTAATTTCTTTCACAAACTTCTCAGCAGTAGTATCTTCCACCTCTTCTTCAACATCTACACTTACCATACTCTCACTTTCTCTACACTCCTCTTCAGGACCAAAGAAACAAAACTGGTATGTCATCACCAACTTTTTTTTACATCCAACTCTGAACCATGCAAATGAGCAGTGTTTATTTCTCTTAAACATAATGCAGGACTTTTTACATAGTACAATCTTCTTACTAACGTTCCTGAGTGATGTACTGCTAACATTCTCACATGATGAAAACTACTTTTACACACTTTTCTAGAAAGACAAGCCACAGAATGACCCTGTAAATCACTATTTTCTCTCACTTTACAAGGATCTAGTCCTTCCAACATCTTAATTTTCTGTTTAATACTGTTTTTTGCTATACTCTTGTAAGAAATTACGTAAAACATCAATCCCACGTATACACTGGAGCTTGTGGACGTCTACCTTGAACTTCTTCAGCTATTACTTCTTCCACAGTTCTAGGAACCGTCTTTTCTTTTTCAATTGCACAACCATTCTTAACCTCATAAGCACGACCACTGGTATCAAATGCGTGAACTAATGTATTGTTTTAAAAATAGCTCTCTTCATTAAAAAAGGTTCTGAACTAGAAATGTGCTTCCATTCACCCAATTCTTTTTTTTACAAAAGTTAGTTCTAGTAATCAGTCTCTTCATTTTCCTTTTGTCCTTCATAGAATGCGTTGGTTTATCCAATGTTCACATTCTTTTCAAAACTAATATAAACAATCTTCTTTTCAATTCAAGAGCTTTTTCTACTACAGTTTCAATCTTTTCTTTTTTCTTGTAAAATGCAGATCTTCTTTTATATTTCTTACAATCTATCAACAAATTTTGTAGTACTCTACTTTCGTACATTCGTTTCCGAATGTCCTCATATTGTTTCATCCTTCTTTCATCAGAGATTGTTTTCCTATAACCGGATTTCTCATTAATTTGTCCTTTTTTTTTCATTCTCCTCGATTCTGCAACTTTTCTTTCTGTTTTCCTCATTTTCAAAATTCTTTCCAGTTCTTAAAAGTCTTTTAACAAATTGTTTAGTTTTCTTACAGAAGACTTTTTCTTCAATGTAACATGTTGTGCTTCATCTAATTTCTGCTTTGTTCTCACTTTTAAATAGTACTGTTTTTTTGCTGTGTTATCTTTTCAAATTTTCTTGCCATTGTACATTTTTCTTAATAATAAGGGAGAATATCTAAAAATAAAAATTTGAAAAATGAATTAAATATTATTAAATTAATTATATACAAATATTGTTATCTATTGCTAAAGAAATACCTACTATTTAAAAGGTAGAAACAAATGCATATATGGTTTTTGGAATATGGTGACACACCTGAAACATGTTATAGGCTTTTATTTTTATTTGCCTAGGCCCAACAGTTTGAACATTACTAAAATAGTAAAGCAATAGGACAAAAGTGATGTTCAAGTCATGTTAGAAAATGGACTGCAACAGATCTGTAGAAAGAAGCAAGAACACTGTAATAAGAAACAATAGAGGTACAGAATACGGGAAGATAGGTGTAGAAAGAGGCAAAAGCAATACACAAAGAACCAATACATGTGCAGCTAAATGGAAAAAGGATGGTGAAAAACGCATGAGCAGAACACTACGAAGAAAAAGAAGTGCTAAAAGAAACATCAGAGGTACTGAAACAGACATGAAGAGTGCAGAAAGAGGCAAAAGAAGTTCAGAAACAAGAAACAGAGGTACAGAATGAGGTACAGAATGAAGAAAGAGAAGTGCAGAAAGAGGCAAAACAATTGCTAAAAGAAGCAACGGACGTGTAGAAAGAAGTAAGAGAAGTATTAAAAGAGACAAATGAGGTGTAGAAAGAACCAACAGAGGTGCTCCAAGAGGCAAGTGAAGTGCAGAAAGAGGCAAGAGATCTGCATATTAAAAACAACAAAGGTGCTGAAAGAGGCAAGTGAGGTGCAGAAAGAAGCAAAACAGATGCAGAAAGTAGGAAGAGAAGTGCAAAAAGAAATGAGAGGTGCAGAAAGAGGCAAAATGTGTGCACAAAGACACAAGAGGGGTACAACAAGAAGCAAATGAAGGGCAGAAAGAGGCAACAAACGTGTATAAAGAGGGAAGAGAGGTGCAGAAAGTAGAAGAGATTTGAAGAAAGCGGCAACAGAAGTGCAGCAAAAGAAATGTGCACAAATAAGCAACAGAAATGCAAAAAGATGCAACAAAGATGTAGAAGAAAGCAAGAACGGTCACCTATTACTTATTGCTAAATGTGTGCACCTCTCTTACTTCTTTCCACACCTCACTTGCGTCTTTCAGGAACCTCTCTTGCTTATTTCAGCAGATGTTTTGCCTCTTTCTATACCTCACTTGCCTCTTTCAGCACCTTTGTTGGATCTTTCTACACTGCTCTTGCTTCTTTCTGCACCTCACTTGCCTCTTTCTGCACTTCTCTTGCTTCTTTCTTCACCTCTGTTGCTTCTTTCAGCAATTCTCTTCCCTCTTTCTGTACTTTTGTTGCTTTTTTCTGCACCCCTCCTACCTCTTTCTGTACCTCTGTTGCCTCTTTGTGCACCCCCTCTTAACTTTTTCTGCACCTCTATTAGCTCTTTTTGCACCTCTGTTGGTTCTTTCTGCCCTGCCCTTGCTTGTTTCTGCACCTCACTTGCCTCTTTCTGAACTTCTGCTTTTTTCTGCACCCCTTCTGCCTCTATTTGCACCCCTCTTCCCTATTTGTGCAAATCTCTTGCCTCTTTTTACACCTATTTTCCCTGCATGAGTAGTGGCTACATGATTCAAACAGTGCATGGGCAATACCTTAGTGATTGCATCAGCGCATAGGTAGTGCCTAGATGGTTCCATGAGTGCAGCAGTAACGCCTGCCTGATTACAGTGGTACATATTCATTCAAAGACTGCATGGGTGGTACTTCAGTGTTTTTATAATTACATCACTGTTGGGCCTAGTCAAATATAAAGCAGAAGACTATTACATGAATCAACCATAAGTCTCTCCATACCATTAACCCCTTGTGTCCCCATGACGAGCTGGACTCGTCATGGGCCGCGGTTGCGCTGTGCCCATGACGAGTCCAGCTCGTCATGAACCCCGCCCGCTAATGCAACGGCCGGCACAGGGCGGGGAAAGGGCGTGGCACACAAGGGGTTAAAAGCATGCATATATATGTCTCTACCTTTTCAAATCATCATCAAATCTAAAACAAATATGTATACAATATTTCTGGAATATAGTGAAACCTAGAAACTAAGACATGTAAAGTGATCTGCCAGAGTGATTCTAAAACTCCATGGGTAGTGATTGGGTAAATGTATGAGTGCAAGGGTAGTCACTGCATAATTACAGGAAAAGATGGATACTGACTGGCTAATTGCATGAGTACAAACATACACGGATAAATGTACAAATAGCACCTGAAGGCATGGATGAGACATTAAATAGTGCTTAGATGAATAGATAAATGCAACAGAAGGGCATCGGTGATTCTAGGACTGCAAGGGTAGTGTGTGGGTCATTACATGACTGCATAGGCACAGCCTGTAGGACTGTAGGGGTAGTACATAACTAGTGCCTGGGTGAATACATGACTGCAGGGCTAATATCTGGCAGATTATTGAACTACATAGAAAATGACTGGGAGATTTTATAATTGCATGGGTACTTCTTTGTTGATTGCAGGACTACTGAGGTAGAGCCAGAGTGGAGTGCAAACGTAGTGCTTGGGTGATTTTATAACAGCATAACTACTGGCTGAGTGATTACAGAAGTACAAGGTTAGTGCCTCCATGATTGAAGGGATGCAACAGCAGTGCCTGGGTGATTATATAAGTGCCTCAGTAGTGGGTACATCATTCAAAGAGTGCATGGTTAATACCTTGGTGATTGCATGAGTGCATAGGTAGTGTCTAGATGATTGCATGTCTGCAGCAGTAATGCTTTAGTGACTTCAGTAGTTAATATATAGTGACTGGATCATTAGAAAACTACATGGGTAGTACTTGGGTGTTTATAACTGCATGACTGTTGAACCTATCCAAATATAAAGCAGCACACTATTACACAATTCAACCATAAATCTTTCCATATTCTTAAAAGTGTGCATACATACAAACTCTACCTTTTCAAATCTAAAACAAACAGGTATGCCATTTTTCTGGAATATAGTGAAGCCTAAAAACTGACACATGTAATAGATCTGCCTGACTGATTGCATAACTCCATGGGTAGTGCTTTGGTGATTGTATGACTGCAAGGGTAGTCACTGGATAATTGCAGGAAAAGATGAAGAGTGACTTGCTAATTGCATGACTTCACACATAAAGGTTGAATGCATTGATAAGTGAGTGCAACAGTAGGGCCTGAGGGATTCCATGACTGCAAGGGTAGAGTGTGTGTTATTACATGACTGCATAGATACAGCCTGCATGACTGCATGACTGTACGGGTAGTACATAACTAGTGCCTGAGTGATTCCATCCCTGCAGGGGTAATATCTTGGGGATTACTGAAAAACAAGAAAAGTGAGTGGGTGATTTTAAAAGTACATGAGTACTGCCTGGGTTTTTAAAGAGATGCAAAGGTAGTGCCTGTGTAATTTTATAAGTGTATGAGCAAGTAGACACATATCTCAGTCACAACACCATACACAGCTCAAAACTACACAGACTACACTTCAATTTTCAAAGTGACACTGAAAATTATGCAGTATATCAACCCTGGGCGGACAACTACGCTCGCGAAGTTTGTGCTACTTCGTGCTATGCGAATTGCACGTAGCACATTGCAAAACCGCGTAGTTGGCATTTCTTGCTCGCTCGCGGTACTCAACGTCAAGTTGGCGACCGCGAGCGAGAAAAATGACATCCCGGCGAGACTTTTTCCTCATTCGCGATCAGCAACATCAAGTGGAAAATAAACCTCCCGGCGAGATTCTCAACGCGGGGAGGTCAGGTTTCTCATTGCGGGTGGTTGCGTATGCTCGCGGCCGCTCACGATGAGAAACTACCAGTCCGCGTTGAGAATGCTGCCGCTCAAAATCTACTCGAGCGGCAGAAAACGACAGCTCGCACTGTGCAAGATGCCGTTTTCAATGATTCCACAGTGCGGACAAGCATCCGGCACTGTGCAATCATCGCGAACAGCGCACTACGCAGTTTGCGTGGTGCTATGCGTATCTCGCGTAGTGCGAAGTGCACTTTGCGTAGCTACGCGTAGCGCTACTACGCAAACTACGCCCCGGGTTACAGTATATATGAAATAAAACATTCTTCACATTATACAAATTACTCTAATAAATAATATCTCTACAAACACCTTAAACCTCACTTTCAGGCTACTGCTTAACCATCCTACAACTTCTTACAATATCACACCTACCCAAATACAAAGTAAGAACCCTTCACAAATCTTTAGTAAAACTCTCACCATATTACTAAAACTATAAAAAAAAAATGCAGAGTTGACCCGAATCAGGTATCAGAGCGCCTTACATAGCACTAGTTACATTACATGAGGACACAAATTCATTTTGTTAGGCACAGGGAGGTTAGGTGATTTGCCCAGAATCAGAGGATGTTCAGCGTCATTGCCGAGACTCGAACTCAGTAAAGACAGTAACATGCAGCCTATTTTTGAATATACAATGTTCTTAAACAGCCAATCAATTCTCTACTTTAAAAAAAACAGCATCTTGTCCACCATTTTACAGACCTCTCATTCTACCAACTGACTACCTCAGCTACAGACATCTTTTCATTGCATCCAGACAACATTTCAAGATGCTTACAGTGTGGATTGTTGGACACAGCTACGTTTTCTGGTGCAAAAGGTATGCTGAACACAGAGATATTGACAAAGACCTAGCTTTACAAACTGTGGGTATTAAATGGATTGCACAGAGAGGATTAAAGTGGCACCAATTGATGCCTTCGGTTAAAACCTTTTTGCATCTTCAACCCCCTGACCTCATCATTGTGCACTGTGGTGGCAATGACCTAGGCACATTGACTAGGGTAGCTCTGGAAATACTAATGAAGGACACCTTTGCACAATTGATGTTGCTTTTAAATCAAACTTTCTTTGTATACTCTAACATATGCCAAAGACAGAAATGGAAGTGGTCAAATCAATTCTGTCCAGAGATTGAAAAAGCTAGAAAGAATGTCAATAAAGCTGTTTCTGCTTACCTCCGAGACCATAGGATGGGCTCCATATATAACAACTATCTACATTCTGATATGGATGGCATCTACAGAAGTGATGGAGTACACTTCACAGATCAAGGAAACAGAGTCTTTCGCAAAAACCTAAAGCTCTGCATCCGCACTTATATGTAGCTACAACAAACTCATAATAAACACAAGGGCTTTTTCTTTTTAGAGCCACCCTATAAACCAACAGTGAATCTTACCTATTGAAAACATACATATTCTTTTTTTTGTAATTTAGCTTGGAGTCGCGAACCCATCGCTTTTACCCTGGGGGCCGCGCTGGACTCGATGGAGTCACGACTCCAAGCACACGTGAGAAAATAAAATGCCCCCTATTCTGAATAGTTTAATTCTGCCTTGGGGACCGTGGGGGGAGTCCCAATGCCCCCATGGTCCCTGTCGGCTCCCCGCCTCCTGCGGGAGCCGGCATTGTTTTTGGGCAATCGGAGCTGCTAATATGCAGCTCCCTTTGCCCAAAACCAATACTGATTTGCTCCTTGAAAGCAAGAGCAGGTTTCCTGCTCTTGCATCCAAGAACCAAACCAGTGTTTGCAGTGACAGGGCAGGAGGCACATGGCCGCCGCCCTGTCATTGTAAACAGTGATGTCCTGGGTGGGCACCCTGGGACATTGCAGGAGCCGGCCCTGGGGGGTGGCAGTACCCAGGGCCATTGAGGACTCCAAGAGGGGGGCAGTGCGGCCCTCTCCCTAAATTTGTATAGCCCTGGGGAGGTGGTGGCCCCCGGGTCGTGGGGGGGCCGCAAGGTCCCCCGTTTATAATCATTCTAAGCCCCGGGGAGGTGGCGGTCCCTGGGTTTGGGGGACCAGCAGGGCCCCCCTGCCTCATATCAACAAATGCCCCGTGGAGGTGGCGGTCCCCAGGGCAGTGTAGGGGGGTTGCGACCCCCCCACACATGTATTCATCAAACCCCCGGGGAGGTGGCGGTCCCCGGGGCTGCAGGAGGACCAGGGAGGCCCCCCGCAATTACAAATGCCCCAGGGAGGTGGCGTCCCCCGGGCACCGTAATAATTACTTTTTTTTCTAATTTAGCTTGGAATTGGGAACCCATCGCTTTTACACCGGGAGCCGGGCTGGACGCGATGGAGTCATGACTCGAAGCACGCAAGAGAAAAAAAATGCCCCCTATTCTGAATAGTTTAATTCTGCCTCGGGGACCCCATCTCCCGAGGCATGCCCTTGGGGACCGTGGGGGGAGCCCCAATGCCCCCACGGTCCCTGCCGGCTCTTCGCCTCCTGCGGAAGCCGGCATTTCTTTTGGACAAGGGGAGCCCTTCCCCAAAAGCAATACTGATTTGCCTCTTGCAAGCGAGAGCAGGTTTCCTGCTCTCGCTTCCAAGAAAAAAACCAGGGTTTGCAGTGACAAGGCGGGAGCCTCATGGCTCCCGCCCTGTCATTGCAAACAGCCATGTCCTGGGGGTGAGCACCCCGGGACATTGCATGAGCCGGCCCTTGGGGGTGGCAGTCCCAAGGGCCATTGAGGGGTCCAAGTGGGGGGGCCTCGCGGGCCCCACACTTATAATTATTCTAAACCCCAGGGAGGTGGTGGCCCCTGGGGCTGTGGGTGCCTCCGTTGGCCCCCGCAACATAATTTTGCATTGCCCCCAGGACCTGGCCCACCCGAGGGCTTAATACAATGAAGCGCGTCTTTTTTTTTTTTCTTGCCCGGATTCGCGCACCCAGCGTGAAATCGGACGATTTAAAAAAAGAAATAAATAATAACAGGCCTAGGGGGTCAGGGGGTTTCTACCCTGCCCCCTTTTCTTGTTTTTCATCTTGTTTTTCATCTTTTTCTTGTGACTCGGTTAATGAGTCACAAGATGGCTGCCAACACATTCTGCTTTGGAGTGTTGGCAGCCAATCAGAATTAAGCTTGTGCTCGGGAGGAGTCTCAACTCCTCCTCGTGCTCGGATATATATATTTTTATTTTTTTAATTTCACAGGAATTACTGAATGGATTTACACCATTTAGAAAAAAAGAGTGTTTTCTGAACCAAGACCTACACATTTTCCAAATTTGGTGTAATTCCGTTCAGCAGTTCGGGCTGTAGCCATGTCGTTCCTACGGAGAAAACGTGTTTTGGGACCCCCTTTTTTCTCGGCCCCCTCTTCACGACTCACACCGAAACTTTCAAGACAGAAGCTGACCGGAGCGTCCCATTAGTTTTGAAACTTTCGCGAAGATTCATCAAATGGTGCCAAAGATATTCGCAAAAGAAAAAACGCTTTTTGAATAGAAACGAGGTCCTAACTATAACTACCTGCTGGCGACCGCCAGTAGGTAATATAATATATATATATATATATAGATATATATATAAATATGCAGTCCCCTAAAACATTTTCACAAAACAAATGTGATCAGTCCTTTGAATGGAAAAAATTGAACCTATATGTCAGCAATTGTTGCTCACATCTGAATGCCTTTTGAACAGAAAAAAAATCATTTTGTTAACTTTTTAGGATCTGAGGGAAAAGAGATATTACGTTCCCTACCCAAGGTTGAAGCTGCTGTGGACCAAGATGAATATGATGCTTTTGAAGAGACCATGTTGAGATTAGAGTTGTGGTTTAAACCTACTTTGAGTATCACATTGGAGCGGTATCACTTTTACTTTGGGCGCCAGGAAGAACATATGAGAATTGATACATTTTGAACTGCACTTCTCTGTATCTTGATGTTTTGGGGAGAGAATAGATGAGTGGATTAGAGATAAAGTTATAGTTAACTTCCATAATAGGCACATCAGAGAACCCCCAAGGGGAAAGGGAAATCCTTCATTAGAAGAAGTTGTCAAGTCAGCTAAGGCAATTGAACAGTAACTGAGAAAAGTGACAGACAAAACAAAAGTGTGCTATACCAACTCAATGGATCAAAGACCGAGTTCTCCCAAGGGAAAAAAGAATTAGAGTAAAATATTTTGTTTCAGATGTGGCAGTAGTTCACATGTTACTAACTTCAAAGGGTGCCCCACCCTTGCAAAGGAGTGTGGATTTGCAAACGTCTAGGTCGTTCTGTTAAAGTGTACAGGGATAAAAATCAGCAGGGACGGAATAACATATCTATAGTTACAGATGAAAGTAACAATGAGATAGGGAATGAATGTGGAGTTATTGACTCTTACAAAGGGATGGTGTTGATGGTAAAAAAAATCTGAATTGTTGGCAGAGGGCAAAATTGTGCCACCTCCCATGTGCAAACTTACTGTTCATGAAGTTGAGTTTCAAGTTATGACCGATTCTAATTCTTCATTCCCCATAATTCCCAAATGTACATTTGACAATTCATTTGCCTCTTGTTTCAATACTCAAAAAGCCAGATGTGAAAGCCATGATAAGATGCTAGCAACAAGATTGACTTTATTTATATATTTCATTGCAAACACCAATTTTAAGGATAGATCTACTAGAATAAAAATCTATGTGGCAAAAAGGGGATAAGAGATCAAAAACTCCTCAACATAACACTAAATCCAAGTACCAAAGAACCAGTGATGGTGATTACAGAGGAAGAGCATTTTCTGATGTTATTTCTTCTTACCCAATGTCTTTAAAAGATCAGAGATTGGCAAGTTCAAAGGTTTTGCACACCGTATTACACTCGGGAAGAATGCAGTACCTGCCAAACAAAAACTAAGGATTGTTCTGTTCAGTGTCAGGAATAATCTACAAACCCTACTGGAGAACTTATAAAGAGACGGTATCTCCTGTTCTTTTAAGCAATCAAAACAATGATGAATCAAGGTTATTTGCGGACCTCAGGGGGCTGAATGTGAACATTAAAATAGACAGTCATCCCCTTCCCAAGGTCAATGGCTTATTGCCTATATTAGATGGTGCTTCTGTGTTCTCCACTTGCGATTTTCTCAGTGCAAATCATCAAGTGTAACTGTAAAAGAGTCAAGACTACTTACAGATTTTGTTACGGCCTATGGAATTTTCCATCATGAATGTATGCTCTTTGGCCTTACTTCTTTAGGCCCTGTCTATCAAAGAGTAATGTACCAGATTTGAAAGACATGCAGACAAATGTAAAGTGTTTCCAGGACAATTACTTAGTCTTTGTTGACTACTTGGAGCTGCAATGTCAAATATAGAGAGAAGTCAAAGATTATCCCTGAATGGGCTTGTACTCGGTGCAGACAAATGCAGTTTATTTTGCTCTAAGATGGACTATCTTGGACATACCTTTTCAGTCAATGGTGTCGCACCTAAAGATTCATTGTTGGAAGCAATAAGCCAAACCTCTGCTTCAGATGACTATGAAAAATTGAGATCTTTTGCTGGTCTCTAAAAATATGATGTCAAATTTGTTAGAAACATTCCTTCCCAGATGGAAACCTTTTGCAAACGTTTGAGGAAGGGTGTTGGTTTTGTATGGTGAACAGAACACCAAGAGGCTTTTGACTCTATGAATGCCAGATAGTGAATATTTATAACCTTACAACCATTTTCCAGTGGGAAACATTGCACCATCATCCTTGATGCCAGAATTTATGAACTTAGTGCAGTTCTTCGTCAAAATTCAGGAAATAATAAATATACTGTAGCATTTGTGACCATGAATCTGACCGATGTAGAGAGACGTTCTCAGTTACTGAAAAATAATTGATGGTCTGTGTTTGGACTGTTGAGCACTTCTGCCACTTCAAATGGGCCTCTAGGTTCACCATCCACATAGATCATAAGCCCTTTTGTTTCCATCCTTTCTCCAGGTGGTATTCAGCATCATCCGCCCAAGTCGCAAGAATATGCTCTCAGAGTATAACTTTGATGTAGATTACATTTCAGGACAATGTAATCAACCTGCTGATTGATTATCAAGAGTACCGTATTGTCAATATTTAGCTGAAAATGTTATGAAGAGGATTTGGTTGCATGTATTGTCGATGTGATTGCTGTCAGTGGAATGAATGTAAGTGAGGATATTTGGTCTTCAGAAACACATAAAGATAAAGATCTGTGCCAAGTTAAGAAATATATTGAGAAAGGCTGCCGCAAAGTCAAATCCTTAAAAGGGCATCTTCTCTCTTTCCAACAAGTGTCTGCAGAGGTATCCCTCAATGGTGGTTCAGTTGTTCGTGGGAACAAATACATTCCATCTTGGGGTATGAATAACATTTTGATTATACAAAGCCACTCAAGGATGTCTTCCTTGAGGAACTTAAGACAATATTTCTGGTGGGCTTCCATGGATGCTGAGCTAGAACAGTGGGTGAGAGAATGTTCCGTTTCAGACAAAGATTGTAGAAAAAGGTCTGTAGGGATGTCTGAGTTTCTTAATACTTACAAAATCAAACACATTAGGACAGGATTGTATTATCCCTAATGCAATCGACAAGTAGAGAGATTTAATAAATATCTCAAAGATAGTGTTCATTTAGCAATGGTTAGTAAAATGTCTCCATCCTTGGTCATTAGAAAACATTTGTGGGCTTACAGGATTTCACCACATTCCATTACTGGGCTTTCTCCATTCGTATTCTTAAAAGGGAGGGAGCCTACTCAGGCTGTTTGTCCGTGATGGCTTAAAAACAAACTTACATTTTACAGTACTGAGGGTGCTACCGATCACACACATAGTGCTTGAATCAGAGTAGAGAAACATCAACTAGAATCTAAGGCTCATTATGATGATTCCGATATGGTTAAATGTTCTTATTTCAACATAGGAGTTATAGTCAGAATTCGCAACCCTAGAAGTGTTGAAAAAGAAAATTTCTTACCATCATTAAAGTGGTCCAGATAAACAAAGGGAGTGTTCTCACTCAAGAAGGAAAGTATTGGAATCTTAACCGTGTCTCTTAAATATTTGAATTTTGGGACCTCATATCATTATAGCAGTTATGCAGATATTGTTGATGAAAATGTTGATGGTGATAGTTTCATGTTCCATTTGGAGAGCCATGACAAAGATAGTTGTTCTATTCAAGAGGGAATGGGTAACACTCTGAGTCCAATGGAAGGGGACCATAACACTGTGAACGCTCCACATGGGGACTCTGAATCCATTGCTGATCGGGTCAGAGTACTTCCTCATTCAAGAGTATACTCTTGGAAACTCATGCAAGGATTTTAAAGTCAAGTTTTCATGAGGAAGAGAGATGTCATCTTTTAACTTATTACTGTTGTGTACAATACTAACAATATGTATGTTTATTTCTCCATCTGTGCTCCTTGTTCCCTCTTCTCCCCCCAAGCCCCTTCCTTTCCCTGTATTGGTATGTCCCTGGAATATTGGGAAGGTGTGTTCTAACCGTTAACGGCTGGTGATTGTGTACTTGCCAGTGACAAGAATGGAAACAATAAACCAGCTTTCTTCAAATTCTGCATATGTGTCTTATCATGTGTGACACCCTTTGCTTCAGCAATTACTAATTAAGAGACTTTTTCAAATGTTGTGTCTATTCTTTGCATGTATTAGAACTAGGGGTGGGCGGAATTTGCGTAGTCGAGCTACGCAAAGCTCTGCGAAACGGTAAAAAATCTCTGCGAGCACGCAGAAATTCCGCGAACACGTGGAAGTGTTTGTTCGCAATGCTTTTTTCATGTTCGTGAACGCTGTTTGCGTACTCGGGGGAAATATCTTGCGAACACGCATTTTGAGAACGCCAACAAGCAAAAAATTCCGCGAAGCCACGAAACGCAAACTTTTGTGCAATTCTGCGTTCTACGCGGAACGCGAAATTACCCAAAATCTGCAAATTCCGCAAGCGGAACAGAATTTACAGCCCAGGCCTAATTAGAACGCAGGTTTAAACCGGAGCATTTACTGCAGCAAAAATTGTTAAATATCTTACATGCTTGTCCTTCGAATATTGTATTATGGTTGTAATAATTAGCTTCTAAATGTCCTTTATGTTATTTTCATTCTGAAAGAATAGTCCTTAAGCAGACTGAGTAGAGAGTGCATGCTGTAGCATGGAAATGTCAAAGTTGTCTGTAGCTGAGTCGATAGAGGGTAGGACATCCCCAGGTCATTTTAAATCTGATTGGAAGGATTTTTCAATCCACAATAAATTATCACTACAATGCAGCTATTTCCCACAACTGAAGAGAACAGCTGTTATTCCTTTGCAGTGTAGCTGATAGAACTGTTTTTCTGAAATTCAAATGCATTGCACTAACGAAAATCGAATTCTAGCAGACCTGAGCCCCCACCCTCCCCACTCAAAGGGAACCAAAGCCACACGGTCGTGTCTTTCATGGTGTCAGCAGCAACAACTTGATGGAACGCATTATGGACTACCTGCACTGATGACACCGGATGGTAGACATGCAGGTTTCTGTGTCTCTCAGAGCCTCCATGATCTGACAATTGACGGATACCTATTGACTGTACTTCCAGTTATTGCTAGGCATGTGGGTTTTCTGCACCATCTGTGCATCACCCAGGGACACCAGTGTCAACTGTATACACTCCCCAAAACTAGCTGGGGCAATCTCTTCCCCAGGCACTAGACTAGCCAACCCCAGTGACTGCCCACAGGTGGGGGGCTGTGCTCCTTTGGGACACTTGGTGTCCCCTTTGTAGTGCCCTTCCTGCTGACACTCCTAGCACTTGACGAGAGCCTACCCAACAGGCTTACTGGTAGGGAACCATTTCTTCTTTTCAGCAGTGGGCTGGGAACCCTGACCCCCAGAACTAGCTTAGGAACCTTTAGAGAACTTCTTACCCCTTCTTCTTCTGGTGGTGACCCTGCCCACCCTTGTAGTGACCCCTCCCTCAGCTAACTTCCTGTGGACCCTGGTGGTGACCCAGCGGTCCGCCTCCTCAGCAAGCTATCTGGGGTCAGTGAGCTTACTATCAACAAGATATTGGAGCAGTTCTGGAAAGCAAAGACTGAACATGTGCTCTGTTGCAAACACATTTTACAGCCACCTGGTAATCTTTCACCTCACTGTCCTTCACCCAGCCATCCAGTGCCTTGAATCCACACAATCTACCCAGGTCTGTGGAAAATCTTCTGACTATCCCTGAATTTCTGTCTATATTTTTCTGGGGTCATACCAAACTTTCATATTGGGGCCTCCTTCATGGGGGGATGTCACTTCCTTCTAGGGTCAGTAGAGTGTCTCCAAAGACTAGCCCCCAGTCTGCTTCAGAGTGGGGGGCATTTGGAGTGCAATTTCATAAGCCTCAAACCATCTAACTATGTCTTTTCCCACCACACCGGACCATTGGGTATGTGGACCCTCCTGTCAGAGGGCACAGAAGAAATACTGCCACCTTCACTGCTGGCCTTGATGTCCTCCTCTCTCAGGCTCAATTCCCAAGCCAGCATCATTTTTTTCTCCTCGATACCCAATGTTTTTGGCTCTCCTCCATTTCCATGGCAAGCCATTTCTCCTCCAAGGCCTGTTTCTTCTCTTCCAAGGTCTTCTCTCTCTCCAATTTGAACTTAGCCAGGTCCAATGTAAACTTTCTCTCCTCCCTCCTGTCCTCCTGCGACTGGCCGTTGGATGACACACTGCTCCCTGCTCTGCAAGGGGCCCCCATTCCTCCTCAGACAGCAGCCCAAGGCTTCCTCTTAGACTTTTCGTCCAAATCATCCTCCTCGTCCAGCTCTTCCTCACACTCCGACATTCCATCTGACACAGCATGGGCTTTAGATCAGGCTCTGAGTGCCTTTTGCAGCTCCACCTACCTGGTGGAGCTCTTTACAGGAACCCCAAAATATTTGCTGAAATCCATGAGCTGGGCCACAATGTAACCCTCAATTCTGGCCAGCTCAAACTCCATTCTTGCCGATGCATGACCACCATTCAGAGACATGATTTTAAAGTAAAAAGCTAAAATGCCAATAAGGGAGAATTGAAAAATTCAAAATGCCAATTGAAGGGAGCAGGAAACAATGCCAATGGGGATCAGAGACAATTGATTCGAATTGATCCAGATGTGGGTAATAGTGTACATCAAATTACTGTAAGTACTGCACAAACACAATTCCTATCCTTACTGCTGATCACCAATGTTAGAAATTGAGGTTTCTGGTTGGCAGAATATACACCCTGTCCAAGCAGGAGCCACAATCCTAGTCCAGGATAAGTCAGATACACAACCTAATGAACCTGTGCTCACCATGTGGTAGCTTGGCACAGAACAGTCAGGCTTAACCTACGAGGTGATGTGTAAAGTATTTGTGGAACACCTAAATTACACTTACACAGTGAAAACACCACAAAAAGACTCCATACCAGTTTAGCAAAGTGTTGATGTCAAGAGCACGATGTGTCTGTCTTTTCCACGCAGTCGGGTCAATGCATCTGAATTGAGCCTCGCAGACGGTGTCGAAGGGTTTACGCTACGTCGTCGTTGAGCCTCGCAGACGGTGTTAAAAGATCAGCGCTGTGTCATCGTTGAACCTCGCAGCTGGGATCCGCATCATCGTCAAATCAGCACTGCGTCAGTTCCAATAGGTGCAAAGGGGCCACTGCATCAACTTTTTAGAAAACAGCTGCAGAACCCACTTCTGAAGCTCAAGACTGGAGGGGGCACCTCAGGAAAGGGTAGGACTCACAGATTGCAGAATCCAGCAGCACCGGCAGAGTTGCATGAAGTATTTTGTGTGCCTGAGACTTCAGAAAACAGAAGGCAATCCCATGGAGAATATTGGTTTCAAAGATGTAGAGAACAAGTCCAGTCCTTTTCACTCCCAGACAAGAAGCAGCAGGCAGCAGGCCAACCCAGGAGAACAGGTAGTAAAGTAGCTGTCCCTCCTACAGAAAAGCAATCAGCAGACAGTAGACCAACACAGCAATGCAGGTAACAAAATGGCAGTCCCTCTTACGGCACAGCAGCTCTTCTTCCAGGCAGAATGTCCTTGGTTCCAGCAAAGTTCTGGTTGGGTGGTGTCTGGGTCCAGTACTTGTATCCAAATGTGCCTTTGAAGTTGGGGCGACTTCAAAGAGGCCTTTGAAGATAATAAGGTCCCTGCCTTTCCTGCCCTGGTTCCAGACTCACTACGAAGGTTATGCAGCTCTTTGTGTGGGGACAGGCATAGCCCTATTCTGGTGCAAGTGTCGGCTCCTCCCTCCCAATCTCAAGAAGAGATGGCCCATCAGGATGCAAATGTCACACCCCTGCTCCCTTAGTGTGACTGTCTAGAGGAAATGCACAATACCCAGCTGTCATCCAACCCAGACATGTATTCAGAAACAGGCAGAGGCACAGAATGGTTAAAGTATGAAAATGCCAACTTTTTAAAAGTGCCATTTTCAGACTTACGATTTAAAACCTGACCTCACCATAAGTTGTGATTTGAAATTGTGAGTCCAGAGACACCAACCTCCAAATCTCAATTTTTCCCAATGGAAATTACCCTTAAAAGATGTTTTAAGACAATCCCAATGTTAACCTATGGGAGAGATAGGCCTTGAGCATGAGGGCATGAGAACATTAGCGATGTGGAGCTGGTGGAGAATCGTTTTCTGTGAGTCCTTACCAATCACCTTCCCAGCACGCCACTAGTTCCCCTTCATTTAGACCTTGGTCTCAGATCGCTTACTCATGGAGTTAGACTCAGACCCTTGTAGTGGAGGAAAATCATGTCCTCTGAGGCATTGGTACCCTTTCGTTTGGGCTTGATGAAATCCTCAAGAGTCCGGGGGCCTTTGGCAGCATCCTGCGTCTGCATGCAGTGTCTTCAAGCTCACATTCAAGACGATTTACTGGAACTCTGTTGGTTTAGGGCTCCAGAGGTCTGGGAGAGCAGGTACCCTGACTGCAGCTTTTTTGTAATTCAAGGATGCTTACTGCTTGCAATCCTACATGGACCTCATTGAGCCCCTGCTCGCCAGGTCTCTGTTCATAAAATTTCCTATCAGGATGTTGCCGCTCCACACTTTTACTGCGAATTGGCCTTGTCCCTTTCCCAAAGCTGATATTAATTGCCCATTTTGCCTTCAGACCAGGGAACATATTGATCACATATTATGCTTCAGTCCGCAATATCATGCCTGTACTAGGGCATGGGTCTTGCCATTGTGCCACAACTTGGGCGTTAGGGATCTCAGAATTGCTTTAAGGATACTCAAATCCTTCCCAAATGTTTGCTTTCCCTGACTCCTGCTTTTTACTCTCAATGTGGAGATGTCGACTGAAAAGTACTGTCTTGGTACTCCTATCCTACCAACCTAAGGGAACTGTTTTTACCTCTTGTATGCCTTCTCTAAAGCTGCTTTTGAATGCGCATTGCCTGGTTTCAAATATGGACCAATCTTTAGCACAATAAATAAGGTTTAACTGCTTTCAACTTTGTGTAACAGGTCTTATTGTATACATGTACTGAATTGCATGTGCTTTTTTGGCAATTGTCAACATAAAAAAAAATTGTGTTTGTTTGCTTGATAGGGCTTGTAGTAGTACAAAACAAATTTAGCAGTTTTTCACTACCGGGCCATGTAATATTCAAAAGTACATATCCTACCTTTTAAATGCACTACTCCCTGCCCACAGGTCACCTTATTGGTGACGTATTTGTAATAAAAGAGAAGGTTTGGGCCGGGCAAGTAGGTTAACTTGCTAGGTCGAAATGGCAGTTTAAAATTGCACACAAAGGCTCTGCAGTGGCAGGTCTGAGCCATGTTTAAGGGCTACGGAAGTGGATGGCACAATCATTGCTGCAGGCCCACTAGTAGCATTTAATTTACAGGCCCTGGGCACATAAAATGCAATTTACTAGGGACTTACAAGTAAATTAACCATGCCAATTGTGGATAGTCAATGTTACCATGTTTAGAGTACAGAGCATATGCACTTCAGCACTGGTTAGCAGTGGTAAAGTGCCCAGAATCCTAAAGCCAGTAAAAACGAAGTCAGCAAAACAGGAGGCAAAAGTCAGGGAAAACCATGCTAAGGATGGCATATCTAGCAATGCCTGTGATCTTTTATTTCTAACAGATCCCTTTAGTGGGTGTAAGAACTGTAAAACTGGGCTACCATAGTGTACATTGTACAGCTTTATATCTGGACCTCCATTACAGGGTGTAGTATTTTGTTTTGCTGTATTTTAAGGTACTCTTCTTACTCAGACAAGCACTGGGCTGGGAATTTTTATGTCTGTTGGTTGGCTTTTGGATTTTAAGAATCTACCCCCCCAACCTTCCTCTCAGAGCAGCCATCGATTGCTTGCACTCACTACCCTGTGAGTCAGCATGAAAGTGGTGTACTTGCCCTAGTTTACAGAGCCATACTAGGACAGACCCCAGAGAAGCAAAGGCACAAACTACTATAGCCTCCATGGTTGTGGTCCAGTAGCCCCTGCTGCCCCGCGGCCTCCTGAAAGTGGTCTGACAGTCTCCAATCTGGCAATGTTGTGAATCCAGGTGTGACTGTATTCATCAGAGATGGCTAGTTTCTTGGCAAGGAAAGTTGTGGCGGTGTTCCTGTTAGTCTTGTAAAGGACACAATTGATCTTAAAGACGATACATGAATGGAGAGGGAGCCAATATTTTTCATTCAGTTATGTAGTCAAACTGCTTCAAACCCTTGATGAAATGTCTTGATGAAATGTACCACAGTGCGTAGGGTGCTGTTTGTACCTGCCAAAGCGGTGTCTGAGAGGCTGTTGAGCAGTGTGCTGCTTTCATGAAGGTGGGTGAGGCCGAGGACTTACACTTGTGTTCTTTAGGTAGGGTTTCACTTTCAAGAGAAAGAGCTTGTACCATACTGTCTTGGATTTCATGGCCATGTGTTTTTGTTTGCAAGGTCTTTGTCAAGGGTGAACCTTAGGGATCTGCATTATTTTTTTAAGCTTGTGGGTGAAGTCATCTAGGTTCATGCCAGAGTTAAACTTGGATCTGTTGTTGTTTGCTTTGTTTTGTTGAGCTTTAGGTAGTTATTTGACATCCAATTCTGGATGAGTGTGGGACCGTATTGGATGTAGTTAATAGATCTCATTCTTTATTAGCTGGGCTTAGTAGAACTCATTTTAATCATGAGCTCTCGCCACACCTTGCACAATAACCAATCAACCGATCTGTTCATGATCAAATACTGCAATTAATAAAAATCAAATCGTATACATGCTTTATTTATTTACTGCAGCAGCAACACATTCTGTACATAGCAAGCAGTTACACTGTACATAAGCAGTTATGAGAACATATGGGGGTGTTATAATATAGTACGACAGTACAAACAAATAAATATCTCATATATACATATTTACATTGACAGATTTAGTGAGTCTTAAAGGGTGTGAACAGAGAGACACAGCATATTTAATTGAAAGGAGAGTTTCAGTGCAGTGCCCACAGTAAAATGAAGGACCAAAATCTGGATGCCACATGTAGACGTTTGGGAGTGATATGGAGCTTTAGATAGGCTGAATGAAAGTTATGAGTTGGAACAGAAAGAAGAGGCAGCTCAGAAATGAGTCATTTATAGCTGAGAAAACCAGGATTACTAACCAGTGCAGACCTGTTTTGTTAGCCAACAACCAGCCTGTTAAATGATGGTAGTCGGCAGTTGCAGTTTGTTAGGGAAGGCATTGCCTAGTTTGGTACAAGAGAACGGGTAGGCAAACTAGTAGACTTTTTTAGTAGTAAAGTTTGCTCATTCTCCTTGCTGTGTTTTCAGCCACTGATACACTGATTTTCAATAATTGAAATCTTGATGCTGTATCTGTGTTGGTTATGGAGGCTTCCATGTTCTTAGAGGTGTTTAAGGGTACTCTGAGGATTGTGGTTGAGAGTTTGGGAGGAGGGATATCATGAGGGTGGATAGGGTAGGGAAGTGTGTGAAGCAAACAATTGAAGAAAATATTTTATTCCCATTGGATGAATTAATATTATTTCCATGGAAAGAGAACAGCATAAATGATTTGATAGCCATAAAGTGACAAAAAGCAGTGAGAGATGTGTTTATATGTAGGGAGTGTGGGGAAAAAAAATGTTGGTGTTGCCTGAACTTGGTGATAAGGAAGTGTTGGTATGGCGGATAGATGATGTACAGAGCGATAAGAGAAGTCCCAGGACTAAGCCTTGTGGGATTCCTAGCTTGTGTAGCTGAGGGAGGGGTCAGCAAGGGGTCCAAAGTCTAAGATTCCAAGATTCAATAGGGTGACCAGTATTTTGGGATGATCCACGGTTTCAAATACAGCAGAGATAAAGACGTATGAGACTGGAGGAGAGGTTATTGTGATAGGCAATAATTATGACGTTGGACATAGCACAGTTCCTTTGAGAGCAGAGAAAAAAAACAGATTGAAGGGTATTAAGCATGCTAGGAGAAATGAGGAAGGCAGTTAAAAGCAAGTTCATGGATGTTTTAAAAGGGTCTTGTTTCTTCTCTTGCTTGAAAATTATTAAAAGATTTAAACCATAAAAGAAAAGGAGCAGGGAAACAAGACAGTAGCTAAAAAGGGCAGAAGGGTCACCAGCGTTAATTTTTAATCATGATATGACTACAGCTGATTTAAAGAAAGGTAAATTAAAGAGATATATCCAACAACATAGGACATGAGAGGAAAGAGCCACAGGAGCAGTGATTTGGGGATTGAAAAATGAACTGGTGCACCTCGTGGGAGAGAGCTTTTATTTTATTAAGCAGGTGGGAGAGATAAAGGAGGTGTATTCTCAAGTCAGTCCTAAGGCCCCAGATCTTGGAATAGATATGATGTGAAATATTCAGCTGAAGAGGGATGAGAAACAGGTTTCTGAGGAGGGAAGTGAAAACTGTTGATTGTGCTGGTAAGAGGTTGAGGGTGAATTCATAGCTGGATCCTTGCTCAAGGGACCACTTGAAGGCAGGTTGCCATGTCGCCCTGCACTCTGTCAGTCTCTTGCTGTTGCTCTGTCCTGGGATTTTATTCAGATTCCTCAGAAGAGACATTTGTTTTTGCTTTCTCTCTTCTCTTAGACTTAATTCAGTTCCCTTTCAAACACATGTCCAATACATTCAAGATTTTGAGCTAATGTCGGGTGAGATTTGGCAATGTTCAGAAGACATCGTTGAACCTGAAGAACTTTGAAAACTGCAGAGATTCTTGCATCCCTTAGAAAAAGAAGTGGAAGAACTTAACCAGTCACCCAGGTACAGGGAAACTTAAATTACCTGCAAATACAACAGTCCGCCAGTGGAGTCATTACCTTTGTGAAGACCCTTGGGGCTGAGGCTAAACCGAAAGGGAGAACTTGAAATTAAAAATCCCCCACAGTAAAATATAGAAACCTATAAGAGGCTTGATGAACAGAGATATGTAGATACACATCCAAGAGGTTCATGGATGCCAGAAAGTCCCCTTGAGAGATGAGTGGTAGAACTGACTGAAGAGTGCCAATTTTGAATGGAGGCTTTAGAATGTAAGCACTTACTTCTTTTAGATCTAGTACCTTTCGTACCAAAAATATTATCCAGTAATGTTCCAGCCCATTTCTGTTTGAGGTACTGGGACAACTACAGCCTTCAATACTAGTCTTTCTATTCCCCAGAACAGTGTGTGGTGATCAACAGCACATTTTGGAAAAGCAGTTCTTTGATCAAGGTTGGACAGGTGCTTCTTGAAGCAAATCTGATAAATGTTCCTTATTACCTTTTGAACCTCCTGGTCTGAGACAGAAGGATTCTTGACTTTTGAATAACTATTGTACTGGCCGCAACAGGTAGCATCCCCAAATGGTCATAATTCAGGGGATTGAGGGGTTGAACTGGCTGTAGTCTGTTACCAGGGTTTTTCAGTGGATGGAGTCCCTCACCCACATCCCCACCAACGAGAGGGCTGGAAGCATCTTTTAGTTGTTGTTTCATAGGCTCTTTTCATTCCCTAACCTCTCCTCATAGCGATAGGACAAACTGGAGCCATCGATTTGTGATCTCCAACTGACCTTTTGGATATCTCTTCAAAATGAGATCCAAACAATTTAGAACTGGTAAATGGCAGATGTATCAGAAAACTCTTTGTATACTGTCCGCCTTCTATGCCCCAATACAAATATGATGTCTTGCTGCTAAAGCAGACCATCCACTGCTGCAGACATGCATCAAATAATACATATATAAAAAATATAACTTGGTGCCCAATTGTTGCAAGCAAAGGTGTGCAATCCGTTGCCCTATGGCATGTCATCAGCTAAAGTTTGAAAAACCTTCATCAGGGATTGTAGAGCATTACTGGCACATGATGGATGATGGTAATTTGCTCTTTCAACTGCCATATTTACTCTCCTATGCACCAGGTAAAGAACTACATGTTTTCTCTGAAATAATTGTTAAATGAGATGAAAGTCCATCCATCAATGAATTAACATTCACCACATATGGGAAATCTTGTGCAAACAGGGACAACAAATAACGTATAAGAAGAAACCTTGATTAAATTGATTTGTCTACTTCGTTCCATTTCCCTGGAAAAGAATTACAAATTTCTCCATGTAGTGGAAAGCACTCAGGCTCTTCTTTTACAATACTGCAAAAAGAAATCTTCCTTCTTCACCTGTTCTTCAGCAGGTCCATCTTAGCTCCCTATATAATCCACTCTGGGTAGCTTAGGGGGGAGAAGATTCTCTGTTTTAAAGCAACAGACACTGCTTAGTTAATCATCTGCTGCAAAACATTTGTTGATGAAAAAACCCTCGTATCTACCCCTCATCATGAGCAGAGGAAGGGGTAGACTCTTTGCAATGGTATCTTAACTTTGTGCTTTTACCAGCCTCCATCCTGTCAGAACTTAAGGTCATTCACAACTAAAAAAGTGAGCTTTGCTTTTCTGTTTAAATCATTTCCAGGGAAGAGAGAAAAAAAAAAAACGAGGCACTCTCGCTTCTTGCAAAACCACTACCACAACCTATTAGGGCTTTTCGGCATCTCGTACTATATAATATAAACACAATTACCCCAGATCTCCTACTTGTACAGGAAAATTTTTACATCAGATCAGAATATCTTTACTGTCGCACCAACCGCCAAGCGACAGGGGGACCCCTAAAGACTCAGCGAAGACCTTTTCTATGTCAACTCCCCAAATCACAGTCCGGCTAACTGCTTGTCCCGCATGTGTCTTTAACTCTCAGCCATGTGCCAGCACAGGGCTGATTCCAAGCAAGAGACGATTACTAAAGCATGTGTTAAACAAATAAAAGAAAAGAGAAAAAAGGCAAATTGACCTGTAGCTAGGATGTGCATTCCTATGGTGACAGGGACCAGAAATAGGAATTAAGGAGGGTGGGCGCTCCCTCACTCAGGACAAGGAACGGGCATGTTTGAGTAGGGGAGTACATTTATTTTAATTTAATCCTAAACTAGGGGAGGCAAATCCTGTTTGGTTGACGGCGCTACCCTCAAGTAGTGAGGACTTGCAAGAAGACAACGGGTGAGGAGGTAATACAGGTGTTGTGTTGTCTTTACAGCTCATCTAAGAATCTGTAATGGCTATAAAGTAGAGTTGGGAAAGGAGATTGTTGCAAAGTTATCCTGTGCCCTGGGCACCCCCCAACTTTTTGCTGACTGATGCTGGTGGTAACTGACTCTGGACTCTGCCTAACCAGGCCCAGGGCCCCTTGCTATGCTGAAAGAAACATATTAGAATACAGTTAAAACACCTACATACACTAGGGTACACAATGGTATGGTGCGGTACCCCTGTGATTGGCATGACCTACCCTATAAGCCCCTAGTATATAATAGGGCAGGGGGATTGAAACTACCTAGAAGTCCCTAGTACCCTGGGGCATGTCAGTTTAATGGCCAGCAGCTCTTTTTGCACTTGCATGTGTGCACTGCTGAAGTCTGAGGTCAGTTTAAAAGCAGCACTGGGTGCCAGGACTGCTTTAAAAACGTAAATGGTGCCCAAAGTCGACTTTGATGTTTGGGGCACTAACACATGGATACCATACAATGTTTTGGCATATTACGGACCCCCAGGGTCTCCCCTAGGTATCCCAGGGGTGGGGGGTCGGGTATTTTTGAGGTACACCCTCATAAAATGAGTTTTTATATGCCTGGGTAAAGTGAAATTTCACATTTCGCTCCCCACATTGTGGTACAGTGCTACTCAAATTTGACTTTGATGCTAGGAGCATTGTGGAGGGAGGATCTGCAATATTCTATAGATTTAAAATACCTAAAGTCTCCCCTAGTTGCACATGGGGTGGGGTTCCTGTAGATATAAGACAAATACTTATAAAATATGTTTTTGTAAGTCCTGGTGCTGGAAAAATGGCCCAAGTCATTTTTCCCATTGCAAATCCCTGTTACATAGGTTAACATGGTAGACAGTTATTAATTAATAACTATGGATAGGAGAGGGCTAGAAATGCCATTCAGACTTCCCAGAATGGTATTATTAAATCCAACAATATCATTTGTTGAATTTCTCCTAAAGTGTACATACAAGACGTTATAACACTTTCTTGTTTGTAAGTCCAAATTCAACCTTCCAGTGGTCTGCCCTGATTGGTCCGAGTTAAGTGGATTAGCCAGGATGCCTTGTAGAGGTGATAAAGAGCCCCTGGGGTTGACCAGCTCTGCTGGGAGGGCAGTGTGCTGTTCCATAGGAATGCCAGGCCAGGAGGAGTCGTAAACAGTGGTCTTCAAAGAGGAGAGCAGAGGCCTGTGTCATTTTCAGGTCTGAACTTACCACCTCAAGCAGACGGTAGGATTAAGGAAGGTATGAGCAGATGCAGGGGGGAGAGTCTAAGTAAATTAGCCATTCAAGGGGTGTGTTTAGCCAGCTCTTACCTCCTTGCTGAAAAATCAGCCATTATGAATTTGGAAGATTTGATGCACTCTGGGACAAAATAATGCCACACTCTACAGGATGTGGTTGGTCATAACTTTGAGGAGTTACCCTGCTCCCATTGTTCAGAAGCGACCTCCTGCATGACCCAGAGAACTTGGAATAAGTATCTGAGAGGGGCAGAGCTCTCCGGATCTGCTGCTGGAAACTTACTGAAGCAAGAAGTGCCCTGCTGAGAAGTTTTGCTGTGCAAAGATGTCTAAGGCCTGACCTCTGAAATCTGCACAATCTGAAACTACAGCCCTGTGGATTATTTTGCTGAAAAAGAACTAAAGAGTCGACTCCCTGAAAGCTACAGGTCAAAAGAGCGCAACTGGAACATCACCAACTAAATCTACACCTTGGAGATTCATCATTGGATTTATAAGGGTTTTGTACTAGTGGATTATGGGAATGACGTCCTCAACTTTCAAGGACAATCTTGGAGCTTCCAGACCCTTGGAGTAAGTTTGAGACACTTTGGGACCCCTTGAGGAACTTCAGGAGGAAGTTCAAGAAGTTTGGAGAGCTTTGGAGCATCTTTGAAAAAAAGCTCCATAGAGGGACCGACTCAACCTGGTCAGCCGGGCCGCCTGCCTGCCTTCAACCACGAGCCGGCCAAGCCATCAAGGTTCGCCCCGCTAAAAGCTAGATGGGTCCAACTTCCAGAGTTTGACCGGGACTAGAAGAAAACTGAAGCCGGCGAAACCTCACCAGATCCGGCTACATGAGGAACATCGAGAGACCCCGCGAGAAAAAGCTCCAGAAAAGTTTCTAAGTCTGCTCGTAGAAAATGTGACCGGGAGAAACCGCGAGAGCCAAGCCACCTGCCTTGCATCGTGTGTCGGCCTGGATGCCTGGGTTGTCCTGCTGATGCGATGTTGAAATATTTTTTAAGTCCGCTCTAGGGAAGTTGACCGGGACCTCATCACAAGTCAAGCCGGCGAACCCTCACCGGATCTGGACTGGCTGAGAACTTTGAGGACCCTCGGGAAGAAAAGCTCCAGAAAAGTACATAAGTGTGAAGGTAGAAACTGAGACCGGGACCTGCCGGGAGCTGTAGCCACCCAGGGCTCCATCGCGCCCGGTCTGAAACTTTGACTTTGGCCCGGTCTATCACGAGGAGGTATCACAATATGGTGCTATAATCTTCTAAGTGTTATATTTTATTAAATCTTTGAAAATTCATATCTCCGGTTCCCTACATTGGATTTTTGGTGTTTTGGTGTCACTTTAAAGGTAAAACTATTTCCTATTTTTATAAATTGGTTTTGGATTTTTATTATGTGCTGTGTCTTAATTATTTACTGAAATTGTGTTTTTAAATGCTTTACATACCTGTCTTTGAAGTTAAGCCTGTCTGCTCGCAGTCACGTTACCAAGGGTTGAGCATAGGAATAATTTTCTAAGACCTATGCTGAGTCCTGCCATGTGTTAGTGGCCTTATTGCCAGTGGCAGATCTACATTTGCCCCTACCAATAACCCACTTTCCAACATTTTGTGCTCAGCGGTGTGGATGAGGACTTGTGTTTAAAAAGTACACCGGTCAGTGTATGATTTGAGATTATAAAAATCCTCTAAATTGCCTTAGAACAATACTTTTGAGTTTGATTTTTGGAATTTGGACTAAACTGTTTTTAATCCATTGTTTTGATTTTTCCAAATTGTTCTAAGTCTGTTGTGCCTAGTTTTTTGTGACCCAAAACTAGGGAACCACGGAGCTGGACCTGGCTAAACTGCCTGCTGCCAAGAAGATGAGGAAGGCAGGGTTGCTTGAGTCCCTACAGGCCTGGGTCAGGACAGCTTATGAGAACCCATGGGGGTGGGAGGATGTTCCCCCCCAACCTCACCCAAGAGGTGGGTGAGGATGAGACGTCTTTCATTGTGACTAGTGTTAGACAGGTGCATCAAGGTGGTGGTGGGAGTGGGGAAGGGTCCCTTATGCAGGCCACACTACCGTCTCTTGCAGAGAGACAGCTACAGGCTCAGTTAGAGTTGATTGCCTTGGAGAAGGAGAAATTGGAATTGGCGAAGAGAAAATGGGAGAGGGAGGAGAAGAAGAGGAATGGTGGCAGCGAAGGTGAAGAAGATGTTGAGATGTCCTGGGGTGGTAGATTTGAACCTAAACTTCCCAAGGGCATAGTGCCCAAGTACACAGAGGGGGGTGACATTGAGAGGTGGCTAGCAGCTTTTGAGAGGGCCCTTAAAATGAGTAGCGTCCACTCAAGGTATGAGGGTGCACTCCTGTGGGAGTTGATTCCAGTAGCTGGGAGGGATAGGCTCCTACCCTGAAGGGAGAGGATGCAGAATCATACCAGCAGATGAACGCATGCTTAGTCAAGAGATTTGGTCTGACTCCAGAACAGTACAGGGTGAAGTTTAGAGGCACCCAGAAATTGAGTTCAAAGTCTTGGGTAGACTTTGTGGACATTTCAGTAAAGGCACTGGAAGTCTGGATTGTTGGTAACAAATTTGACACATATGAGGGATTGTATAATTTGTTTTTGAAGGATCATATTTTGACTCATTGTGCAGAAGAGAAGTTATACCAGTATCTAGTGGGCTCTAAGCTGACAAACCCCAGAGAGTTGGGGGAATCAGCTGATGAGTGGGTGAGAACCCGGGTTTCCATTCAGCACCAGGAGGGGGACCAGAAGAAAGGAGGACAGGTCCCTTCCCAAGGGAAAGCCCAGGGAAATGAAGGTCAAAAACCTAAGGAGTCATCCAAAGACCCACAAAAACCTGCACAAGGAGTAGGGCCCCGAGCCAACCCAAATTCAAAGGGAGGGGGTTTCAGGGAAAGCCTGGTAGGTTATTTGATCCCTCAAAAGTGGGTAAGTGCTTTGACTGTAATCAGCCAGGGCATAAGCAAGGAGATGCTGTCTGTGCCAAGAAGCTCCCCCCTAAGGGGCCATCCACAGGGATTGCCAGTGTCAGTGTAGGGATGTAGAGTGTTGCCCCAAAGAGGGGTAGTCAGGTGGTGGAAGCAACCTTAGTGTCCCAGGGTGGTGTGAATATTGCCACCCTTGCTGCCTTACCTCCAAACATGGACAAGTACAGGTAGAGGCCTAAATTGAATAGGAATGACATTGAGGCTATCAGAGACACTGGGGCTAGTGTAACTCTGGTCCTGGGTTAACTGGTGCCTCCAGAGAGGTTGTTACCTGGTGAGTTTCACCAAGTGACTTATGCAGACAGCACTACCAAACTCCATCCTATGGCTGTGGTGGATTTGGATTGGGGAGGTGTGACAGGCCCTATGAAGGTAGCTGTGTCAAAGGTGCTCCCAGTCCAGTGTTTACTGGGCAATGATCTTGAAGCCTCTGTGTGGTCAGAGGGGGAGAGAGGACTCCATATGAAAATATTGGAGCTCCCTGAGTGGGTATGTGCTGTGACTAGGTCACAGACTAGCCAGAAGGGAGGGGCTGGGCACTTGGACCCTGGAACAAAGGGCCAAGCATCCAAGGACAAGGGTACCGGGACTGGTGAGCCAGCCCAGGGAACTCCAGAGGTGCAGGAAAAATCTAACCCTGATGGGGAGGATCTGGCATCTGAGGGAGGAACTCCATCCCTGCCAGAGCTGGCAGATTTGGCAGAACTGACCGGAGCAGGTGGACCCTCCAGAGAGGAGTTCAGTAAGGGGCAGCGTGACTGTCCCACCCTTGAGAGCTTGCGGCGGATTGCTTCAAAGCAGTAAGAAGGGGATGACAGTAGGTTTCTCAAACTCTACTGGGGAGATGGACTGCTTTATACTGAGGCCAGAAACCTCAAGGAGGGGGCCACCAGGAGGTTGGTGGTGCCCCAGAAGTACAGAGAGTTCATCCTGACTTTGGGTCATGATATCCCCTTGGCAGGACATTTGGGACAGACAAAGACATGGAACCGGTTGGTGAACCATTCCAACTGGCCCCATATGTCTGAAAAGGTAAAGGTGTTTTGTGTCTCCTGTGTCACCTGTCAGGCCAGTGGCAAGGCAGGGGGCAAGACAAAGGCTCCCCTAATACCACTGCCAGTGGTTGGGGTTCCTTTTGAAAAGATGAGGATGGACATTGTTGGTCCCCTGGACCCACCTACTGCATCAGGAAATAGGTATATCTTAGTGGTAGTTGATCATGCCACTAGATACCCTGAAGCCATACCTCTTAGAACCATTGATGCTCCTGCGGTGGCTAGAGCACTAGTTGGTGTGTTCACCAGAGTGGGTTTTCCAAAAGAGGTGGTGTCAGATATGGGCACGAACTTCCTGTCCAGCTATCTGACTGCTATGTGGGATGAGTGTGGTGTTAACTACAAGTTCACCACCCATAAGAAAATGGTCTTATTGAGAGATTCAACAAAACCCTGAAGGGCCTGATAAGTGGGTTGTCAGAGAAACTCAGGAGGAGATGGGATGTTCTCCTCCCATGCTTACTGTTTGCCTACAGGGACGTGCCACAGAAAGGGGTTGGTTTCAGTCCCTTTGAGTTGTTGTTTGGACACCCTGTGAGGGGGCCATTGAGCCTGCTAAGAGAGTCTTTAGAGAAGCCTCTTAAAGAAGCTAAGGACAATGTGCTTGACTATGTGCAAGGCCTGAGATCTAGAATGGCAGAGTACATGTACAAGGCAAACAGGAAACTGGAGATAAGCCAGGAGCTCATGAAGCACTGGTATGATCAAAAGGCTACTATGCCTGAGTATACTCCAGGACAATTGGCGTGGGTGTGGGAGCCTGTGGCTCTCAGGGCCCTCCATGACAAGTGGAGTGAGCCCTATCCAATCTTAGAAAAGAAGGGTGAGGTTACCTATCTAGTTGACCTTGGCACCCCCCGGGAACCCTCGTAGGGTCCTGTATGTTAATAGATTGAAACCCCACCATTACAGGGCAGACATGACCATGTTTCTGGTCACTGATGAGGGTGTTGAGGAGGAAACTGAGCCTGTGCCCGACCTCCTCTCCACTACTCTGCAAGATGGGTCAGTGGAGGGAGTTGTACTCTTTCCCAAATTGACAGACCAGCAGCACAGAGACTGTAAGCAAGTGCTGGAGCAGTTTGCTGGCCTGTTCTCTTTGACCCCAGGCATCACTGAGTGGTGTGTGCACCACATTGACACTGGTGACAGCCTACCTGTCAAAAATAAACTGTAAAGGTTGTCTGACCATGTCAGAGCCAGCATTAAAGCAGAGTTTGCTAAGATGCTGGAACTGGGGGTAATTGAACTGTCTGAGAGTCCATGGGCCAGTCCAGTGGTGCTGGTACACAAACCTAATCCTCAGGGGGGACCCAAGGAGTAAAGGTTCTGTGTGGATGACAGAGGTTTGAATGCAGTTACAAAGACTGACGCTCACCCTATACCTAGAGCTGATGATCTCATTGATAGATTAGGGGCTGCTAAGTACCTGAGTACGTTTGATTTTGCTTCAGGTTACTGGCAGATTGCCCTCACTGATGAAGCAAAGGAGAGGTCAGCATTCTCCACACCGGAGGGACATTATCAGGTCAAGGTAATGCCCTTTGGCTTAAAGAATGCACCTGCCACCTTCCAAAGGTTGGTGAACAGGGTCTTGTCTGGGTTGGAACCGTTCAGTGTAGCTTACCTGGATGATATAGCTGTACATAGTTCTACCCTGGGGGGTCACTTAAGCCACCTAAGAGAAGTGCTTTAGGCCATGCAGCAGGCAGGCCTTACTATTAAGGCAAGCAAGTGCCAAATAGGGCAGAGTTCTGTGTGTACCTGGGCCACCTGGTAGGCGGGGGCCATGTACAGCCTCTCCAAGCTAAAATCCAAACTATTTTGGATTAGACAGCTCCTGTTACCCAGACACAGGTCAGGGCATTCTTTGCAAATGCAGATGGACTTTCCAGGTTTTTCCACTTAGCTGATGAGGACTACCAGGGTGTATTTTGGAAAAATCAAAAGAATGGATTAAAAACAGGTTAGTCCAAATTCCAAAAATCAAACTCAAAAGTATTGTTCTAAGGCAATTTAGAGGATTTTTATAATCTCAAATCATACACTGACCAGTGTACTTTTTAAATATAAGTCCTCATCCACACCGCTGAGCACCAAATGTTGGAAAGTGGGTTATTGGTAGGGGCAAATGTAGATCTGGCAATAAGGCCACTAACACATGGTACGACTCAGCATAGGTCTTAGAAATATATTCCTATGCTCAACCCTTGGTAACGTGGCTGCGAGCAGACAGGCTTAACTTCAAAGACAGGCATGTAAAACTTGAAAAACAACATTTCAGTAAATAATTAAGACATAACACATAATAAAAATCCAACAACAATTTATAACAATAGGAAATATTTGTGTCTTTAAAATGACAGCAAAACGACAAAAATCCAATGTAGGGAACCGGAGATATGAATTTGCAAAGATTTAATAAAATAAAGCACTTAGAAGATTATAGCACGATATTATGATACCTGCTTGCGATAGATCGGGCCAAAGTCAAAGTTTCAGGCCGGGCGCGATGGAGCCCTGAGCGGCTACAGCACCCGGCAGGTCCTGGTCTCAGTTTCTACCTTCACACTTAGAAACGTTTCTGGAGCTTTTCATCTCGAGGGTCCTCAAAGCTTCCAGCTAGTCCGGATCCGGTGAGGGTTCGCCGGCTTGACTTGTGACGAGGTCCCGGTCAACTTTCCTGGAGCAGACTTAGAAAATATTTCAAGATTGCTTCAGCAGGAAAACCCAGGAATCCAGGCCAACACGCGATGGAAGGCAGGCGGCTTGGCTCTCGCGGTTGCTCCTGGTCACCTTTTCTACGAACGGACTTAAAAACTTTTATGGAGCTTTTTCTCGTGGGGTCTTTCAGTAGTCCTCATGTAGCTGGATCCGGTGAGGGTTCGCTGGCTTCAGTTTTCTTCTAGTCCCGGTCAAACTCTGGAAGTTGGACCCATGGAGCTTTTAGCAGGATGAACCTGGATGGCTTGGCCGGCTCGCGGTTGAAGGCTGACCCTCTAAGGAGCTTTTTTTCAAAGTTGCTCCAAAGTCCTCCAAACTTCTTGAACTTCTTCCTGAAGTTCCTCAAGGGGTCCCAACGTGTCTCAAACTTACTCCAAGGGTCTGGAAGCTCCAAGATGGTCCTTGAAAGTTGAGGACGTTAGTTCCCACAATCCACTGGTACAAAACCCTTACAAATCCACTGATGGTTCTCCAAGGTGTAGATTTAGTTGGTGATGTTCCAGTTGCGCTCATTTAACCTGTAGCTTTCAGGGAGTCCACTCTTTAGTTCTTTTTCAGCAAAATAATCCACAGGGCTGTAGTTTCAGATGGTGCAGTTTTCAGAGGTCAGGCTTTAGAAATCTTTGCACAGCAAAACTTCTCAGCAGGGCACTTCTTGCTTCAGTAAGTTTCCAGCAGCAGATCTGGAGGGCTCTACCCATCTCAGATACTTATTCCAAGTTCTCTGGGTCATGCAGGAGGTCACTTCTGACCAATGCGAGCAGGGTAACTCCTCAAAGTTATGACCACATCCTGTAGAGTTTGGCATTATTTTGTCCCAGAGTGCATCAAATCTTCCAAATCCATAATGGCTGATTTTCCAGCAAGGATGTAAGAGCTGGCTAAACACACCCCTAAGATGGCTACTTTACTTAGACTCTCCCCCCTGCAGTTCAGAGCTGTAAATGACACTGGCCTCTGCTCTCCTCTTTGAAGACCATGGTTTACGACTCCTCCCCCTGGCCTGGCATTCCTATGGAACAGCACATTGCCCTCCCAACAGAGCTGGTCAACCCCAGCTCTTTATTACCTCTACAAGGCAGCCTGGCTAATCCACTTAACTCTGACCAATCAGGGAAAACCACTGGAAGGCTGAATGTGGACTTACAAACAAGAAAGTCTTATAACTTCTTGTATTTACACTTTAGGAGAAATTCAACAATATGATATTGTTGGATTTAATAATACCATTCTGGCAAGTCTTTGAATGGGATTTCTAGCCCTCTCCTATCCATAGTTATTAATTAATTACTTCCTGCCATGTTAACCTATGTAACAGGATTTGCAATGGGAAAAATGACTTGGGCCATTGTTCCAACACCAGGACTTACAAAAACATATGTTATAAGTACTTGTCTTATATCTACAGGAACCCCACCCCATGTGCTACTAGGAGAGACTTTAGCGGTTCTGAATCTGTAGAAATATTGCAGATCCTCCCTCCACAATGCTCCTAGCATCAAAGTCGAATTTGAATTGCACTGTACCACAATGTGGGGAGTGAAATGTGAAATTTCACTTTACCCAGGCATATAAAAACTCATTTTATAAGGGTGTACCATATAAATACCTGACTCCCCACACCTGGGATACCTAGGGGTGACCTTGGGGGTCCCTAATATGCCACAACATTGTAGGTTATTCACGTGTTAGTGCCCCAAACATCAAAGTCGAGTTTGGGCACCATTTACTTTTTAAATGCAGTCCTGGTACCCAGTACTGCTTTTAAACTGACCTCAGGCTTCAGCAGTGCACACATGCAAGTGCAAAAAGAGCTGCTGGCTTTTAAACTGCCATGCCCCAGGGTACTAGGGACTTCTAGGTAGTTTCAATCCCCCTGCCCTATTATATACTAGGGGCTTATAGTGTAGGTCATGCCAATCACAGGGGTACCCCACCATACCACTGTGTATCCTAGTGTATGTGGGTGTTTTAACTGTATTCTAATGTGTTTCTTACAGCATAGCATTGGCCCTGGGCCTGGTTAGGCAGAGCCCAGAGTCAGTCAGAGCCAGTTACCACCAGCATCAGTCAGCAAAATGTTGGGGGTGCCCAGGGCACAGGATGACTTTGCAACAGAGATATTTAAAATGTCACATAGATTGTCTTGATGCTAATTATGTGTGCGGTCCATAAACAGAATGGTATTTGAAGGAGCTGAGAGTTGTGATTTTTGTTTTCAAGTGTTTGGATTATGTATGAGTGCGCATATGAGATGAGTGGTAAATGGTATATTAGGCCAACCAAAAGTCAGACAAGCGGGTAGTGGGGTGTAATAGTGAAGGGTGGAGGGGAAGGAGGAGTAGTGGAAAGAGAATTGTGAATGGCCATTGAAGCAAGTGCACAGAAGGATGATGTAATCAATGATATGAGTGGAAGCATGATGGAAGATGGAGTAGTTCAAGTTAGCACTTGTTACTGACAACAAAGAAGGGGTGGTGTTTTGGTTGCAGCTCTGAGATAGAATAAATATTTTATACACCGCTCATAAGGTGCTAAAATTGCAGCCCGATCACTTGTTCTTGAGGCAGCATTACAGTCTCATTTGACAACCGCTTTGGAGGTCATTTGTAGTGACAGATGTGATTCTGCCTTCATGAGGCCCTATAATATAAAAGCGAGGCCATGATCATATTCTGAGAGGCCCCTGTGTAGTGTGCATTTTCTAAACATGTGGTGTTCTGCTTAAAGTTTGGGACATGGTGCTGGGCCTTTGATCTTCTTCTGGTGCATTCTGGTCATTGCACTTCATCAATGTTGGGGCTTGGTTGCAGTCGGGGATGCGTGAGCATCAGCAAGGAAAGCGGGTCAGTAGGGTTGCAGTTAGCTCCTGCCGGCAGCTGCAGGAGTGGCAGTTGTCTTCGTGAAAGTCAGATGCATCTGATGGAGAGGCACTTCCAGTGATTTACTGGACATGTTTGACTGGTGATGGCAGGAGCCGTAGGTAAGTGGTTGGCTCCTGCCTGTGTGCACATGCCATTTCTGATTGCACACAGAGGCTGCAGAGCATTGCATCACAATATTGTGTTGTACGTGCAGACCTCAGTGAGTAAGACACAACACAAAGCCTAGTTGTTACACCTGAGTACCCCCTCTAAAGAGGCAAGTACCCACAACATAGAGCAGCATTTCCACTGCAATAAAGAAACATAATTCATAGTTGGAGCGCCAGAGAAGATTTACTTTTATGTGAGTTGGAAAGATTCAGGTAGGCTCACAGCATGAATATTTGTGACTCTAGTAATGAGCTGTATCTTCTATTTCCTCTTCCTTTCTTTGACTTCGACTGTGAGCACCTCACCCTCTCCTAACGTTGTTGAAGGCACCATGCTAATGATAAGCGATTTATTGGTTGTGCCTCTTAGAAGAACTGACTTCGATGATGTGGCTGCTCGAGTGCTAGGAGCTGGACTTTCATCCCGTTTCTCAATCTGGGTACTTTGAGTGGTTGTGGTAGGTTGTCCCGGAGCCTTGCCTTCCGGCTGCTTAGCATCTTTCACTGTGTCATCCTTCTTCTCAGCTTCTGATTGGTCGTCTTTCTTTACTGACTTCTCAGGAGCGTCTTTACTGTTTACATTTTCTCCCTGGAAGAAATAATGGTATACTTATTAAATTAGGTAATTATTTTAAGTGATTTTACATACTATACTAAGGTGGTTGAACGCATGTGGCGGCATTCATTTTCAACAAGCATTGTACAACAAAGTGGAAGCAGAGATCAAAGTATGGTTAAGGATTTTAAAACAGTCAGCTTATTTATACTTTTCACAGATGTAGAGAAACAAGTTTCTATTTGGGGGAGTTGTAAAACCTTTCATTGAATGGGCCTATATTGTAAAGTCTTACAATGCTGTTAGTGTGATTTCTAGGAAACAACTGTAGGTAACAGCAGAAAAATAGGAAATCATGCAAAAACTACCCGTGATCTGCATAATATAGAATCCCTCCGAAACAGAGAATTAGCAATAAACTACAGACCAAAAAACATAAATGACATGAAAATCGTATTTCCCAACCAGGAGCGACACTTGGGTGTCTTTCAATGTGACCCTCAAGACCCGCAAATCTCAGAGAGGCTAATATCATACAAAAAATAATGGTGCAGGAGAAATTTAGAGGTTCCCCTGAAGTAAATCAAAATCTGCTCATATGTTTTTTTTAGATTTGATTGTGCTTATTAAAAATATACATTTGCATTCTTTGTACTTTTCAGTATTTTATTCATAAATTATTATCAATGTACACTTTTGACATGTTATACAACTTTAGTTTGTTTTCTGTAATAAATAAAGTTAAACTTAAACAAGTATTGGCATAGCCAATAGGTCTCGCTTTTGGGACCTTATAAGTATTTAGTTATGCAGCACAATATCCTTGGCGCAACACCATCAACTGTTGCATGACTAAACACTTATAAGGTCCCAAAGGCGAGACCTATTGGCTATGCCAATGCTTGTTCATAATTTCTACACTTCGACCACATAGAGGTGTGAATTGGCATATCGTGGGCAGTGCTTCTTAGCAACAACCAGCATATATGTATAGTAGTAATGCATCTGACATCATTTGTAAGTACTCCTGATTTCGTCATTGTGTTTTAGAGCTTAATGGCATATGTCACTTGTACTCATAAAATACTGCATGCCTAAATGCATTCTCGTTATTTCTGTAAGCAAACTAACAAAGGAGAATCAACGTTATGTAACCGTACTTGACGTGAAGCACTGTAAATGACAATTAATTCTGCTAATCATAGTGTTTTAAACCATAAAATAACATATGGCAAGTATACACATGCTTGCTTTTTTGGACAACCGTGATTTGCCAGGGCACTTCCCGAAAACCTCAGGTCCTAGACAAATCGCAAAACCTTCATTGAATCAGAGTATTTCTGAAAGTTAATGAAAGGCACAACAAAAAACGTATGCAAAGATTCGAACGAAGGCCAAATGTGCTTCTTTCAGAGAGTTTGTTATGCTGTGTAGTGTATACCAAGAAAGCAGGGTGTATGTTATGTTGTATAACAAGCAACAACATAACTACTGTCCTCGGTACACGTACACAACAACATGGACAAAATGTCATCATTTGGAACTCCAGTTAGTCAATAAACGTCCTTAATGGCCTGTGCGAACTCCCCATTGTCTTCTGACCGCAAACTGAGAAAATGTGTCCTACTAAAATAGCCGTCAGCCAGCTTATGTCAGGTTTCCATGTTAATGAAAAAACAACCCGTTTCTATATGGCCGCCAAATTCTAGGCAAAAAAAAGAAAAGCTATCGTCTGCTTTCTATGTCTATGAACCCAAAACAAAACAGGGTGTATCAAGTTCACATATCCTGGGTTCATTCAAGTACACAATTTCAAAAAGAACATGATCCTCTCAAAGAGCACGTTTGGTTGAACAGTGATCCTAAAGTACAAATTACCTTAAATGTTTCTTTGTGATCCGTTCCTTACCTGGATTTCCCCACGCCGCTCTCTCCTATCATAAGAAGCTTCAATGTAGTGACCTCTCCCATACCTGCAGGTCACTCTCTGCATCCCACGGCTAAAGCAAGAACTTTTTTGCTATTTTACCTGAGACTTTCAAAAAGTCAAGTCCGGCTTTGACGTCACACTGTGTATGTGCGCAAAAACGGCATATACATGGGTCGGGACTTGTCTCTCATTTTAGAGTCAGGTAATGGCGGAGGATAGAAATGCTAAGGACACCCTTGCCTCTCTCCAAGATGGCTCCCCTCGGACATGTTTGTGGCTTTTAATCAGAGTAACGTCAGTGCATTCCTACACGTGGCTTTAACCCTGTCAAACTGTTCCCGTTTGCCCATGTGCATTGCACGGCGTTGAGAAGTCGTTTCCATTCAAGATATGATGATGGCGCAGTTACAAATTCTATGTCAGGACAGGAGGCTCCGATTATGCTTTCTCATTTCTTTATTTGAAATGCTCAGCAGCCAATCAGAAAACCGTTGTGAAAACGAAAAACTACAGTACCCATGAGTACCAGGGTACCACGTGATCAACCATAGAGTCTCACATATAAAAGATAATGAATGTGAAAGTACGCCCTCTTTCTTTGCTGCTCCGCAGCCAGTTAAGTGCCTTTTATTATCTCTCTTGCTACTTTGTATTATTGTTGCGCTATTTTTGGTATGCCGCTTTTAACGTGGTTACTTCATTGAATCAGGCTTTGCTACTTTGTTGCGCTGCATGCGTTGCCTAGCGCTTACGTGTGTCTTTCGCTCGCGGCTTTCAAACGCGCGGTGCACAGTCTGGGAGCACGGTGTCACCTCCCGAGTTCCGGACGCTCGTCGGAGCGTCCGTAGGCATTTTTTCTAGTGGAGTGGGAGTACGGGGGCAGAGGGACTCGCGCTAGCGTGCGAGCTCCTCTTTTACACCTATCTCGAGGCGGCCGTTACCACGCATGCGCGGCGGCCATTTTCTTTGTTTATTTTCCGTGTTCTACACGGAGCTTTCCTGAATCGGTTGTTTCCACACACCGCTGCCCACTGCCTCAGAGTTTTACAAGCCCCATTGACGCCCCTCGCTTATTCAAGGCTTTGGGCTGTATAATAGAGCATAGGCACTGCCTAGAGTGACATTTCAGCAAGCCCTCCCTCCACAATTTATTTATTTATATATTTGGTAAGGTTTTTTCTACCTTTCCTTTTGGCTTGCTGTGGGGTTCTTCACTCCCCCTGAATTGTGCCTTTGGCATATTTATATTTTATTGGAGTATCATTTTGTGGGCATTAATATCACAGTACTGTGACAAAACATGGAAGATTACTTTGAGGATGATGATTACTCCTTTGAAGATGACGAGTCTAGTTTCCTAGAGCAGGATTTGGTGGAGGCTCTGGACCAAGGGGTTCAACACTCCGTAAATAGAGCCCTTGGCAAGGCTATCAATCCTCTAAAGCGTCATTTGACAAACTACGCCAAACAACAGGGTTGGTTTCCTTCTTCACGATTATCGAAATCTCCAGCGAATCCGCATAGGTCGGATTTTAAACGACTGGCTAAATCTTTAGCTTCCGACAAGGCTTCTTCAGTGCCATCGTTGGGCGCTTCTGCCTCTGCTGGACTTTTGTCAGACACTGAAGGTCCTCCTTCGGACCAGGATGTTCCTCCTCCTCGCAAGAAATCTCGTAAGGAGCATTACGTAGATGCTCCTACTCATCCTCAGGTCCTTACCTTTGAACCTTCTGAACTTTACCATCCCCATTCATCTTCCTGGCTTCCTTCTCCTGCGGTGGCGGACTATGTTCAGGCGCACATTCGTCAGCCCTTTGAAAAGGACGTTCGGGCTCGCCTCCGCTCTGAGTGCCCTCGCCCGGATCTCGCTGACCATCTGGCGGACACTCCGGAGATTGATCCCACAATGCTTTCGTATCTCAAAAAAATTGCGAAGGATCCGAAGAAGGGTCTTGACAGATCCTGGCGCTCCTGTCAGGATAAAATGCTGGATTTATTGGGCCCACTCACCAAGATTCTTGATCTTGGATTTCAAGCCAAGGAATCTTCCTCCCTTGTGGATCCTGACGACCTGATAGAATGGGCTCAGAGAGCCATTTGCCAGTTAGGCAACGCTAATTGTGCTATTTCGAGCGAGCGTCGTCGCTCTATTCTTCTAAAAATAGACCCAAAGTTGGCAGAACTCTCAACTTCCGAATCTGGCCCAGTGGCACAGGGTCTTTTATTCGGCCAGCCTTTTCTTAAAGAATTAACAAAGTTTGTGGCGACCTTCAGCGGACTTGATAAGGCTCAAGCTTCTATAAAACGTGCACTTCGCCCGGTTTTTGCCAGGGCCGGACGACATAGGGGACGCTCGTTCGGCCGTGGCGCTCCTAATACCTCACAGAGGGGTTATCAGTCCCAGAGAGGCAGTGGTCAGGAGGCTGGATACAACTCCCGCTCCATTTTTTACCCTTCCCGTAAAGGGAGAGGTCAATTTAGAAAAGGCCATTCCGGCGGAAACCAGGGTGCCTATCACGACTCAAACACCTCAGGTGAGTTTGATTCCTTTTTCCGAGGTGGTTCTGGGGGGCAGAATACGATTTTTTCTCCACAACTCGCGTCTAATCTCAAATGATGCTTGGGTTCTGCAAACTGTTCAGGGTTTCAAAATAGAGTTTTATCAGTCCCAGCATCAATCCCTCCCTCCACATCGACTAAATTTTTCTCTTCAGGACCAAGGGTTTATCTCGGCGGAGATAGAATCTCTTCTCAAAAAAGGAGCAATCATTCCAACTCTTCCCCATCCACAGGGGTTCGTCAGCACTGTTTTCCTGGTGCAGAAAAAAGGGGGCGGAAATAGTCTAGTCCTAAATTTGAAGGATTTCAACGGAAGTGTTGTTTACAGACACTTCAAGATGGAGGGGATCCATCTGTTGCGCGACCTTCTTCGCGAAGGGGACTGGATGGTTCGCCTCGACCTCAAGGATGCGTATCTTTCTATTCCCATCTTCGAGCCTCATCGCCGATTTCTTCAATTCAGTTGGCTGGGGACTTGGTACGAATACACGGTTCTTCCATTCGGCCTCTCGTCAGCACCTTGGTGCTTCACGAAACTTCTGAGGCCCGTCGCGGAATGTCTGCGTGCTCGGGGTGTCCGCTTAATAATCTATCTAGACGACATTCTTATCATGGCGGACAGTCCCCTCACAGTCTTATCACATCTGGAGTGGTCTATCGACCTCTTACAATCTCTCAGTTTCCTCGTCAATCCTCAAAAGTCTATCTTGACCCCTACGCAGGTAATAGAGTTTCTGGGTTTCCAGGTGAATTCCCTTTCCTGTCAACTTCTACTACCAAACCAAAAGATTCGGTATATCAAGAGGGAATTGCGGTCGGTCCTTTCCAGACAGACTGTGTTGTTGAGATCGTTAGCACGAGTTGTCGGTCTACTGGCGTCCTCCATTCAGGCGATCTTCCCGGGCCCTCTGCACTACAGGGCACTTCAAAGGTTAAAGATTCGTCATCTCCACAAAGGTCTTCGCTTTTCCGATCTGATTCCTCTTTCCGAGGATGCGAAGAGCGAGATGCAATGGTGGTTGGACCACATGGAGGCCTGGAATGGGCGAGCCCTGTTCGGCTCCTCTCCGGATCTGGTGATAGAATCCGATGCCAGTCTATGGGGTTGGGGAGCCCGGTGCGGTCCCGTCTCGACAGGGGGTCGATGGTCCTCCCAGGAACTATCCCTTCACATAAACTGTCTGGAACTCCTGGCGGGTTCCTTTGCGATACGCTGTTTTTCTCCTCTTCAGTCGAATTGTTGCATTCTTCTACGCATGGACAATGTTTCAGCAGTCCGGTATGTCAACAAGTTAGGGGGAACGAGATCCAAGATTTTGGCGGAGATCGCCAAGGATTTTTGGCACTTCTGTCTTCAACAGAAGATCACAGTTATTGCCGAATATCTACCCGGCTGTCACAACCAGATTGCGGACTGGAACTCTCGCCATCTTCGCAACTTCAGCGATTGGCGCCTTCATCCTCGCATTTTTCGCATTCTCCGTCGGACTTGGGGTCAATGCACCTAGATCTGTTCGCTTCTCGCCTAAACACTCAGCTCCCTCTGTTTTTCAGCTGGAGGCCGGATCCGAAAGCCCTAGCCACGGATGCATTCCTTCAGACCTGGCCGTCGACTCTTTGTTACGCCTTTCCCCCGTTCATGATGATTCCCAGGGTTCTGGCCTACTCGAAACGTTTTCAAACAGAGTTGATTCTAATCGCTCCACTGTGGAGAGCTCAAGCGTGGTTCCCGGTTCTTTTGGAGATGTGCTGTGCGGTCCCGTTCCTTCTTCCCCAGAGGTGGAATCTGTTGTTGGATCCCCTGGGCAATCCGCATCCCCTTGTTCTATCCGGCAATCTCCTTCTGTTGGCGTGGCGAATTTCGTGGAGCGCTGGTCGCTCCCAGGCCTTTCATGCGATGCTTCCAAATTCATCAGTGACGCCTGGTCTCCCAGTACTCACAAACGATATAGAGCCTCATGGAAACGATGGTGTGACTGGTGTGTTCAGCGGGAAGATGATCCCGCTTCAGCGGATGTGGCTATGATTATTAATTTTCTAGCCTCTCTCGCTTCCTCTGGTTTGGCTTATCGCACGGTCAACAACTTCCGTTCCGCCATCTCCGCGGCTCATGTTCCTATCAATGGTAAACCTGCGGGTGAGCATCCCTTAATTTCCGAATTACTTAAGGGCATTCGTTTGTCAAATCCTCCGTGTCCTAAGTATGTCTCGCTTTGGGATGTTTCCATTGTTTTGAAATTTTTGGAAGCCTGGCCTTCTAATTCTTTGCTTTCCCGCAAGCAACTCTCTGCCAAACTGACTATGCTGTTATGTCTTGTTTCTTGCAAACGAGTCTCTGATGTGCGTGCGTTAGACTTGGCAGGTCGCAGTTTTACACCCGAGGGTGTCACTTTTCTTATTTCTAAACGCAACAAAACGGCTACTTCTTTTGTTACCTATCCTTCATTTCCTCACCATCCCAACCTTTGCGTTGTTCAGTGTGTCAAGGATTATGAGGTATGTACTGCCCCTTTACGTTCAGATCCACAGGGTCAATTACTTATTGCTTTGCAAAAACCTTTTCGTCCTGTTACGCCTGCTACTTTAGCGCACTGGGTTAGATGGCTCTTGTCTGAGGCTGGAATTGATGTTTCCATTTTTGGTGCTCATTCGGCTCGTGGGGCTATGGCCTCTAAAGCGTTCTCGATGGGTGTTTCATTATTGGACATCATGAAAACCGCAGATTGGTCTTCTGACTCTGTGTTCAAAACTTTTTATTACAAACCTATTGAACATATTGCTTCTGTAGTGGTGGATCAGCTTTGAACAAGCATAATCAGAGCCTCCTGTCCTGACATAGAATTAAAAATTTGCAAACATTCGTGACAAGAATTTTCAATTCTATTAAGGACAAGGAGGCGAGGATTATCCCACCCAAAGTCATGATTTGTTCTCATGTTTTTCAAAAGTTATATTTGCATTTGATTTATGTTAATGCATTGGTTTTCTCTCTTCTTATTCCCCCCCCCCTTTTGTTGAATTCACTCTCTTTATGGGATGAATATTACGGCTGTACATTTCTTTTCAGGTTCTGACCCGAAATAACGACCCTTCTGTTCCTCCGGCTTACTCTGCTTGGATGGTCTGCTGCCTCCTGTGTTCTGCGTTTGCTGTTTCTTCTATCGTCAGGGTGATCACCGGCAATTGCTGATGGATTCTTCTACCTGGCATTCATCGTCTTTTCATTGGACTTCCTGTTTCCTGCGAACTGTTCCTCACCAAAGAAAGAGGACGTACTTTCACATTCATTATCTTTTATATGTGAGACTCTATGGTTGGTCACGTGGTACCCTGGTACTCATGGGTACTGTAGTTTTTCGTTTTCACAACGGTTTTCTGATTGGCTGCTGAGCATTTCTAATAAAGAAATGAGAAAGCATAATCCTCGCCTCCTTGAAAATTCTTGTCACGAATGTTTGCAAATTTTTAATTGCGAAGCAGTGTAATTCGTGAGTAGTGTATATTTTCTAGACCGAAACTGTCGTTATTAACTCACCCACGGTGCATTCGTTACAACGTTTGGGGGCAATTTATAGTCGTGATTTATGCATATACCTTACCGGTTGGCACGGAATTTGCTAAAAACAGCCATGTTATTAATTTAGCCCAGCGGTGAAAACTTATCATGGGAGACGAACTTTGAATATGGGGTTTGCGAATAATAACTTTTGCAGGTTAACAGTTATGTTTTATGTATTAGTGCTGGAAAATAATTAACCGCAGCTGCTCTTGTTGGAATGGAGATGGATGAACAGAGCTGGAAATTATAACAAGCATTGGCCGCACGAGCGCCTCGCGCTCAGTATAGAGAGGCGGGGGGGAGTGGAGACCAGCAGAGTGACGCGATTGGGGGAGGGGGAGGGTATTGAAGCACGGAGAGAGGCATGCAAGGCTTAATGAGCCTTGACAGAAACCCACATGGCGGCTGTGCGCGTGCACGCGCACGTGCACGCAAGCTTGAGGCCAGGAAAAGCCTCTGGTAGCACTTTTAAAAGCCCGTTTACTCAATTTCTCGCAGAGCAGCGCATGCGCTGGCTCAGCGAGACCTAAAAATGGGCTCAGCACTGGAGGTGGAAAAGCCTCAGCGACCAGGAGGTTAAAGAATTCATAGGACATTTTATAAAAATGGTAGTTTATTAAGGTTGGTCCTGCTATACGCATCAAACATTCAAATAAAGAGATATTAGCTTTATACTGTCACATATAACCCCCCAATCTGTGAAGAGTTAAACTCTCTTTGGAGACTATTAAGTATTTGAATTTTTCATGTGTGTTCCTTCAAAAAAGTATGAAAATCTACGCCTTTAGACAAACCATTTGAAACATGTCTTCACTGTAAAATGTACTATTTGGTCTCATTTTCTCATAATTTCCCAGGAAGACCTTGACCTTGCACACTCCAATTTGAGCTGGTATTTAGGCCTGACCAGTATGAAACTTCATGACACGGCAGAGATGGACACACCGTTGTCACTTGAAGATGCAAACATTGGCAAAGCCAATGGGTATGGATTTTTGTTATTGGGAGTCTTTAGTAATGGTTTGTTGACTCATTGTTGAACAGATTTAATTAGCAGAGTTAGTCTGGAACCTCAAAGAACAGTCTTATGGAAAGGAACAAGATTAGGGTTGCATTGTAAATGGTGAATCTAAAACGCACACAGAATAAAAAAAATAGCATTGCTTATACTTTGACTAAAGGCAGGTATATTATCTGTTGCATCTTTAAGAAGCCTTCCTGTGCGTTTGACTTTACCTTTGAACAAAACAAGCTATAACTTCAACAAAATATTTTCAGACCTCCAAAGTGAAATTATAGTAATTCTTTACAACAGTGTAAAGCATCAAAACTGCACGCACTTTCTAAACAAAAAAATCCATAAACCAGTAATTTCACATTTTTTAAGCAAAGTAATCTGCACTATATAAAATCACAAATACATAAAGTAAACATATAAAAGACCAAACTCTCAGTCTCAGTTAAAAGCGACTTGACACATGTGGAGTCTAACAAGAGTGAAGTGTCACTTATGCCACGTCATCAAAACGGAAACACCAAAGGGACACTGCAACCATCCTCAAAATGTCATGTCCTTACCAGACAGCTCATCCGCGCACTGGCAAGCAATGAAAACCAAAGGAAGCTGACATCTGAGGGGCTGATGCAAAGCACTCTCTTTGTACTACTACTAATTTTACATCTTTGTAAAGCATTGATAGCATGAGGTCTGCAAAAACAGAGCTGTCTGTAGAAACTTAATGGACGTGAGACTGCCCACGTTACTTGATTTTGCACTGCACACGAGCGCGGCATAGATGGCGTCCCTCAGGAGTCGGGGCTGCAGCTACTGTATAGAGATGCATCTTCCTATTTTAGAGGGAAATGTCAGTGTACTGCTGTGTCTTCCTACACACCTGGGTCCCAGCATACAGCTGTGTGCTGCGTTTCTAATGAGAGAAAAGTGGCTGCCTTGTTCGCCCATTAAAGCGATCTGAAAAGCAAATGCTGGTGCAGCAAGAGGCAGTCGGTGAATGTCAGAGTGACACAGAAGGCGTCAAGCTGCAAGCGCGAGGCTCCTGTCCGCCGTCGATAAAAGCTGAACCGCTGATGCCTGCTCGGTCCCCGCTTCTCGACTCCTAATCTCTCGGGCATTAGAGCTCCCAATTATCCACAAAATGACTTTCTTGATGCGTTTTCTTGCTTGATCCTTTTTCCTTGCGGAGCCTGAATCATCGTACGCGCCCTTTAGGTACCTGGAGATTTCAAACGCTCGAAGTGCGCAATACAAAAGCTCTTAGCGTAACATATGTCAAATATGACCTGATATCGAGGCGATGACCTAGGCTGTAGAAGAAATACTACAATTAGGGACATACATGGACCTACACAAGACGTAGGTATACAACGAGGATGGGTGCCCCCTTACACAGGTGAAATGGAAACAAGCGTTGGCCGCGCGCGAGCAGCCGCGAGACGCGATATGTGGTGGGGGAGGGGGAGAAACGGGAGTTGTGTGCGCGCATGCGTCATTGCGATCGCGATCGCTCTGAAAGCGAAAGTGATCGCGATGACGCACGAGTTTTCAAAGTGCTGCTGAAGGCTAGCGGTTTGCGCGTGCACGGTCACGTGAACGCAAGCGGTAGGCCAGCCAGCAGCACTTTGAAAACTCACATACAAAATGTCTCTCCGAGCCAGCACATGCGCTGGGTTCAGCGAGAACTAAAAAAAACTTACAAAGGAGGAAAACTGTTTTTTATTGGATAAGAGATGCAGGTTCTCCCCCTCCATAAAACAACAGAACTTTGATACCGGGGACCGAGTGACAAAAAGGAATGGAGTTTCCAATATACGGAGTGCAAAGGCATCATGCAGGGAGACGCCCATTTTTTGCAGACTCGCATAATGAGTCTGCTCCCTAAACTATTGACGTAGCACATGTTTTCCTGTTTCCACACACACAACACATGTAACACCGCAAACGACGTATCCTAGGAAGGGTTCGGCTGCAGTAGTAAGGGACTGTGTAGATTTTACACAAGGAAGACTGTGGGTGACTCCACACCAGGAGCGCAGGTAATATTGAACGCTTGTTTAGTTGTCACCAACTGCCAGCTAAACATGACCTGAAGCGGAATAGCAGTGGCCACCCTTTACTCTGAGTGCAGGTGCACTTTGGGTGCATCCCCGTACCAGAACAAGCATTTGAAATGCAATCGGTCTCGCCTTTGGGACCTTATATGTATTTAGCTGTGCGTCACATTAGCTTGGGTGCTGAAACATCTACTATTCTTTAACATGGAGGGAAGGTAAGCACCGAACTGCGTGACACGCCAGGTATGGGAACAGATGGAGAGAAATATTGCCTTTCAGCGGGAAATGGTATAGTCCAAAGCTCTGTTCAGGGCCTTCGGTGGTCATATCACTGAAAATACAACATTTGGAAAAAATATTATTGTCTACGGGTGCTCGTGGAAGACAATTTCTATGGACTGGAATCTAGAGGATGCTAAAGTGATTCTTGTATTTTACTGACCTCGGCTGGTCGTTTTTGATCAAAAAAGTTAAATAGAGGCAGTTGCCAGAAAAATAGAAAAAAGGAAGTCCCTCAGCAGAAAGCAATTCTGGTATTTTACTGACCTCTGTTGGTCGTTTTCTATCAAGACAGTTAAATAGAGGCAGTTGAACAGAAATAAAGTCCCTAAGCGGAAGCAGACAAGTCCTAGGGCTGATCACCAGAGCCCACAAAGTACATACACATATAAGTATATACTAAAGTATACAAAGAAGTCTCGAATGCTCGACCTAAAAAACAAGGCTCTTCTGTTGAATGTTGCTCAAATCGTTGAGCACTTCCTCTGGTCTCATAGATCGTTGAGTGAAGCAGGGAAACACGTAAGGCAGCATAGACAAAACAAACAGCGAAAAGTGGGAGGTTGGATAAGCAACCACTCTTTTCACTATTCCTAACCTTCACTTCTCACACACACCAAGCGATGTTCATTTTGAGCAATGTCCGGTCCTGGTGCATTAAACTGACTTCCTCTGTCCAAGATACCTAGATTGTATCATAATTCCACATTCCCCGTGTGTACTCTTCTCTGTACTCTGTTGAGCGATGTTCTTCCAAAGGTGTTGCAGTAAAGGGCAAACAGCTATTATACAGTGTGAACCTCACAGTTTGGTATTTGTGGGCTGTTTTATGCCCAAACAGCCAGTGCCTGAAGTACTGATGGACGGCTTTGTAGGAAAGGCAAGTTGAATTGCAGTTGAGTGTATGTGATTATCCCTACAAATACTTGTGATAGTGTAAGCACTCACTGAAACTTGAGGGGAGAGCTTGGAGTTCAGGGTTCACAGCCCCAAGTCAGTCCTGAATTTCCACTTTAATCAGTCCTTTCATCCTGGCTCTATTTTTGATTGCACATTTTGGCAGCTTCTCTCAGCCAATTATCGCAAAAGCAAAGCATGTGGCATCATTCATGAGTGCCTCGCCCTCTGACATGTGTCACAGCCTCATCAACATGGCACTTATTTTAAAGCCCTGCTCGATAAAACAATGCCACAGTGGATGCATTAGTGACACAAGGTGGGTCCCCGCTGATCTGCAATCCAGGTTAAGAATCGTAGCACATCGCTCCCTGTAAGCAACAGCAACGCTGTTTCAGTGATTCTCTGGGGACTGCTACTAAAACTAGTACACCTTAGATTTTAAAGCTGCAGGTTACTGCCACTAAAACACAGTGTGGTTCCCTGTTGTATCATACTCTTCCTGAGGCCAAGAACCACAGGGTACATACAAACTGTGTGATATTAGACACACTTATGGATACCAGTTTTTGCACACCCATTTTGTTCTAATTGTACAAGCACTTTTGTGAACAAGACCCAGTATTCATTTAGTTGTTGCTGCTTTTGTTGCCTGCGTGTTTGTGTTTCCTATCAATCAGACACAGCTTCGTGCTTTCAGTAAAGAAAAGATACACTCGAATGACGGCTTTACACGTTATCACCCTAAATGTCCAGGGTTTCAATACCCCCCTCAAGCGTAGGGCGTTGACAAACTGTTGTGGATGTCCCCCTTGTTCAGGAGATCCACCTGCTCCGGAACGATGCTAGATGCATGCACTCCTACTGGTACCCCACGCAATATCCCCTTACTTACACTAGTACAACTAGGGTGGTGGTGATGCTTCTGGGATGGGCCTTATATTTAAACTGGACAGCACCCACAGAGATCGAGAAGGCCACCCGGTGGGCACCAGGGGAACCCTGGACTCCACTCCTATCACAATTCTCTCCGTATATGGGCCTAACAGTGAGAGAGAGGCCTTCTTTGCCACCCTTTTACCGAGAGTCTCCTCCTTTGCACGGAGTGACATACTCCTTGGTAGAAAACTCAACGTTTCCCTTGACCTTAAATGTGATCGACATTCCTGGCAGGGAAATCTGCCTCTACCTCAAGCCCTACCCCAGGGCCTGCTTGACCTCTCCTTAGCTGATGCTTGGCGCCACATTCGCCTGCACGAACGGGATCACACATTCTGTTCCAACGTTCACAGGGACATACTCCCATATTAATTACTTGTTAGTCTCCCGATCGCTCCTTCCCTGCCTAATTGACACAACGATCGAGGTCAATGTCTGTTCAAACCCCCGTGTGTCTAAACGTAGGCCCCAGTGTCCCTCAACCACTGTTCCCAAAACCATGGATCAAGAATGAGAGAGCGTTTCACATATGGTCTGGTACTTACCCATGTCCCCTACTCTAACTACAGACCCTGGGGTTATGGATGGCATTTCCCCCCCCCTTCAGCATAACAATTTGGAGACCACACAGAAATTTAAATTTTTTGGATTAGGGTGGAGTAACACCCCCGGCCGTATTTATTAACATTAACAAACAAATTAAAACATTATATACAGAAACTTTACGCAGAAAGTACAGATACATTTTGATAGTCAGATATTCCACGGCTAACCTTAACACAGTCTAATACACAAGACACTCCTACCGTAAATCTATCAATGCATTTATTTACTTTCTGCGTGTCCCATCTAGAGCCTACGGCAAAGTCAATGACTGGCAGCTCCCCCGGTTCCCGTGTACTAATAAGGTTGCACAGCGGGTTACAGCTTATCAGATGGATACTTTCCCCGGGCCCCGCCTACGCCCTGTGCCTTACACTCCATTACGGGGGGGGGGGCCTGCAGACTTCTGCATAATGGCGCCTTGATGCGCATGCGCGGGTGGCCCCAGGCCAACTGAGAAGGATGCCTCCACCAGCCCCCGCACCCCGACAGCCTACCTACCGGCTGTCACTACCCCCTGGAGTTATATGCTGCTGACCGCTAAGGAACGAAGACTATGCTTACCAGTCATGACCTTACCGCCTGACCAGAGACACTCTAAATACGACAACATCTAACTGAAAGAGAAATTCGAACTTGTGCCTTTAGTTATACATTACTACAGAATCAATGTACATACAATCGCTTTGTTCCCTGTCAATAAGTTTGGAAAAAAGGGGACAAAAATAATTATTCACAACACACAACCGGAAAACCAAACCTTCCAACAATACTTGCCTTAGGGAATGGTGGGTGGGCAAAAGAAAGAAGACGTTACGGGCCCGCAGCCGGCCCGGTGAACCCTATCTGTGGGGAGTAAGAACAAGAGACTGTTCTGCTCCCCACCACCTCCTTTTAAAGAGTGCGCCCAGGCCGACTGGCTGAGACCGGTCGGCCTGGACGCAAGCTGGACGTTTCTGCGCTGGAAGCACTGGAGTGCTTCCGGTGCACCACAAACCACCTCACTCATTGGTCGATGCGGGGTGGGGGGGAGTGCCGCATCACTCGCTGACGCGGCCTCCCTCCCCCTTCTGGTGGCCGGGGACTGGTGTGACTGCCATAATGGCGACACGGCCTAGTCAGCCCTCGCCTTTTCCATATAGTCTGGTACTTACCCATGGCCCCTACTCTAACTACAGACCCTGAGGTTATGGATGGCATTTCCCTCCCCTTCAGCATAACAATTTGGAGACCACACAGATAGTTTTAATTTTTTGGATTAGGGGGGAGTAACCCCCCAGCCGTATTTATTAACATTAACAAACAAATTAAAACATTATATACAGTAACTTTACGCAGAAAATACAGATACATTTTGATAGTCAGATATTCCAAGGCTAACCTTAACACAGTCTAATACACAAGACACTCCTACCGTAAATCTATCAATGCATGTATTTACTTTCTGCGTGTCCCATCTAGAGCCTACGGCAAAGTCAATGACTGGCAGCTCCCCCGGTCTCAGTGTACTAATAAGGTTGCACAGGGGGTTACAGCTTATTGAATGGGTGCTTTCCAACGGGCTCCCCCTACGCCCTGTGCCTTACACTCCATTACGGGGGGGCTGCAGACTTCTGCATAATGGCGCCTTGATGCACATGCGCGTGCGGGGTGGCCCCAGGCCCACTGGGAAGGATGACTCCCCTGGCCCCCGCACCCCGACAGCCTACCTACCGGCTGTCACTACCCCCTGGAGTTATATGGTTCTGACCGCTAAGGACCGAAGACTATGCTTACCAATCATGACCTTACCGCCACAGACCAGCGTATTTGCCCGACTACCTGGTCTCCCCCTCACTCCCTAGGAAGGTCATGTACTGCGCCTTACACTCTCCACCCAGGCTAGGATGTCCTCCATGAAAGCCTGATTCCCTGTATGTGAGAGGTGCACCCCGTCCTACAGAAAAAATTGTTCTGCCTTGATGTATCTGTGTCCTATGGACCCTAATCTAGGGGGTCTAAATAACTTGTCAAATTTGTTGTTGATCCGCTTTACCGCGTAATTCAACGCTCTAACTGACTCGCCCCCCCCTCCATTGCGACCTGGGAATCATGTGTGACCACGCTATTATCGACTGGGGACACTGCCTTGCTAGCCACCCAACTTCTGTGAGGAGATCCTCCACTAGTACTCTCCTGCCTAATCGGGCCAAGTCGTTACCCCCCAGGTGCAGGATCCAGATTGCCGGTGGTCCCGTACTTTGTTTTCAAGGCTCGGTTCACCAACTCCCTGAATTGACCTACGCACAAACCACCCTGACCGAAAAAAGATAAGCTTATCCCTGGCTGAGTGGCCCTAGTCTTGCTAGCTCCCGAAAATAAATTCTTCAAACGGCGAACATATGAGTGCCCTATCATCCAAACATGTTGATCTTCCTGGTGCGAAGAGTGAACTTGCGCCACCATGTTAGTTGTTTGTCCGAAATTCGGCGCCCGTCGTTCTTCTGCTTGCTCTCGCGTTCTGTGTGCGAACGAGTCCAGGCTTCTCTCCTGAGTCACAGGATGAAGAAACTGTGAATGACGTTGAAACAATAAGGGGCAAAGGTAAGTGCCTTGCCATGCAACAAACAAATTCCACGAAACTGCGTCTAGCGCCTTCCAGATAGTGGCAATGAAAAACCCCTTACCCTGAGTAACAGAGAGAAAGGGAAAAAACCCCATTGTGCACCTAAAAGTTGGACAGTCACACCGTATTAGTGCATGTGCAGCCGCACATATCTCTTGAAACAGTAGAGGACCACCTACCGATCCTTTGGAGACGCTCGTCCCCCAGCCCTCTTGCTGCTGCCTCGGTGGCTGCTCCTATCCTAAACGAATGACTCCCGAAGTCGTCAGGGTCTAGCCCGGCACTCTTCAATGCCAGGAGCATGACTTTCCTGAACTGAAACACCGTGAGTGGTGTCCTGTCCCCATGTATCAGAAGAGGCCCTCCCGTAGCGCGTGCCCGTTGGGCCATAAAAACCTCAAGCTTGTAGACAGGGCAGCATGGTGTGTTCCCTGCCCTGTGTAATACTATGCTCTCACCCTTACCCTCTTGATCGGTTTTTGATTTCTGGATGGAAATCAGCACTGAATCCTTCTTTATGCTAACGTGTCCCATTTGCAGGCCCCCCAGCCAATCTTCCTTATTCTTTGTGACTAGCTCGCCTACCCTAAAAGCGCCGCAAAATACAAGGCAGAATGCTGCTTGAAACAAGATCACTTTGCCTGGGGAAGTGCAAACCCGCTGCAGAGCCCCCAATAGCTTCCCTAGTGTTTCTAAACCTATGGGCCTTCTGACATCCGGCTGCCTTCCCTGCAAGCGCTGCCATCCTTTCAGCTTCTGGCGTACTATGAAGTTCCTTGTGGGATCCCCCTTTCCTTTCATCTTTGCAAAAAATGATATGGCTGAAATATGCCTTCTTGCCCCTGCAACCGTGCGCCCCTGTTCCCTCATGAACACCAGGTATTCAACTACTGACTCATGATCATGCCATTTGTGCTCCCACTGTTCCCCCAAGAACAAGCAAAAAGACCTAAACGCCCCTTCGTAGGCACTCCTGGTTCTGGGTGCTAGGCTCGCTGCCACGAGGTTCGATACTCGGGGGCACCAAGCTGCCAGAGCTGTTCTGGGAAAGGTGATGGGTGCACTGCTGCCTCTGGAATATGTGACCTGAATGCCTGCATTTTAAAACGAGACAATGGGTCAGCCGCGTGGTTCAGAATACCTGGCACGTGTTTGGCTTTAAAAAGGACATTCAATTTCATGCACTGAAACACAATCTCCTTCAACAAACGCAGCATCATGCTACATTTAGCTGTTTGGCTATTTACGCAGTCTACTACTGCCATGTTGTCGGACCAGTATATTACAGACTGATTTTTTAAAACCTCCGCCCACACAGTCAGTGCCACTAGAATTGGAAAAAGCACTAAGAAACTTATGTTAGCGGTGATTCCAGATTCCCTCCACCAGTCTGGCCAACACAGAGCTACCCATTCACGCCCCAGGATGGCCCCGAAACCCTCGCTACCTGCAGCGTCAGTCATGAGACCCAGCTCCGGCCTGGACTTAGGTGGGCTGGGCACACCACTCTCCCATTGAATTTGCTCAAAAATGTCTTCCAAATCAACATGTCCTGCCTGACCTCGCCGGACAGCCTGGTGTGGTGATGCTTCTCCCTGAGGCCTGACATTGCATGCGCGATAGAGCGAGAGAAAGGGCGCGCCATTGGGATTATGTGTAGTGCGAAATTCAATTGCCCTACCACCTGCTGTAGCTGGTGCAATGTAACCTCCTCTTTCTTGAGGCAGTGTTGCAAAGCCGCCCCGAAGTCTTTGACTTTGTCAGCGGGTAACCTCGAGACCCCTTGGACAGAATCTAATTCAATCCCCAAGAATTCGATTGTTGTGCTTGGGCTCACTGTTTTGCCAGGCGCCAGGGGCACACCGAACTCCTGCATTAATGCACAGAATTTTGACAATGCTGACCTGCATTCCCCAGATTGTGGCGCCCCCAGAAACAGAAAATCATCCAGGTAATGCAGCACCCAGCGATGCTCTGACACCCTCCTGAATGCCCATTCCAAAAACGAGCTAAATTTCTCAAAGTAGGCGCAGGACACTGAGCAACCCATTGGCATGCATTTGTCAACATAATACTTCCCCTGGAACTGGAAACCCAGTAAGTGAAAATCTGCAGGGTGCACTGGTAGCAATCTAAATGCAGACTCAATGTCGGCCTTTGCCAGCAAAGCCCCCTGAACCAAAGACCTAAGCATGTCTACCGATAGGTCGAAAGATGCATATTTCTCATGAATCAGTCTGAATTTGCCTGGCGCTTTCTTAGGTACTACCCCTAGAGGGGAACACACAAAACCTTTCATTGGGACGTCCTCAAAAGGCCCGCCACCCTACCCAGGCTCACTTCCTTAAGGATTTTTGCTGTTGCTATACCTACATTGGACCTCACTGACAGCTGGTTCCGGCAGTGCGCCATCCCGTTGTAACCCTGGGCTGGTATCCTGAAACCTTCCACAAACCCCTCCCTGATTGTCCTGGCTGCCTCGGGGCAATTGTAAGACTCCAACCAAGGTATCATAGTGCTAATGTTAACAGGGGAAATAGCCTTCTCTAGTAGGAGGCTGCTATTCTTGTTTCTTTCCCCCTTTGCCCCTGGACTTTTTGTGACACCTAGACTCTGGGTGGGATGCATTACCACAGTAACCACAGGAATGTTTGAACCTACATGTGCCTGGTGCTCTACTGCAGGTCCTTTTGTTAAAGTCAAAACAGACGCCTTTTTTTCCATTGCTCCCTGCCTTTCCCGTGAACCCCCCGTGTTACCGGTGGGGCCTGTCTTAAAGGGCTGAGACCGCACTGCGTCAGGTACCTGCGCCCGCCCACTATCAGCTGCGCCCTGAACCAAATGTCTCAGATGAATAAACATGTCCGTCTGGCTCCATCTTAGGGTTGGATGCTGCGCTTTTGCCCTTCTAAACTCCTTGTCATACTCTTTCCACCCATCCCCACCTTGTGTAGCATGGGCGACTGTGATCCTATTCTGATAACATGCCATCTCAGATCCAACCTCTGGGAAACGCTCTAACATGACAGCCATGAATATAGTGAAACCCTGAATCCAATTGGCCAAATTCTCTTCAACTCTGTATTTCAGGACTATATTGGACCATTCTTTCCTTGTTCCTTTTCGCCTCTTCTCTGTCTGCCTCATCAACCAAGAGGGAGAACATGCTAACGTATTCACCCTTCCAGATCCTTTCCTTAGTCTCCTTTGACAGATGCCGCCCCAACTGTTCTCTCCCAAACCTAGTGGAGGTAGTGTTGCCCTCGTACCTGCTGGTGCTGCTGCATCAGCTGTCTTGCCCGCGTCTGTATTCTTTGCGTCGCTGCTTATCTCGCGGACACCTTCGCCATCGGGGACTGGTGCTGTGGCAACGGGTGTTGCACCCCCTGCCGGTACTGCCGGCACCTCGCCTGGCCTCCCCTTTCCTAGTTCAGCCATCAATTTCTTAGCCCTTTCAACGGCATCCCCCCCGCCCGTTGTCGCCCCTGCGGCGTGAGACCAGTTCACTACCATCTCCAGCCAGGGCAGGACTACTGCCAAGTTGGCGGCTATGTCTGGTTCTACCGGGTTAGCTCCGCCAGTCCCATCCCCCGGGGGAAGAGCGGGGTCAATAATGGGTCCCACAGGCACTTTATCACGTGGGCCCCCTTCGCCCACGGGACCCGGCGAGTCTGCAGGTGGGACTGGGTCACCTGCCCCCCCTCACCCTGGGGGCTTGTCGCGGGTGCAGGCTCACTTCTTGGTGGGACAGCTGCCCCTTTCCCCCCTGGCTTGCGCCTGTACCTCTTTGGCGGAGGTGGTGAGTAGTGTCAATAGGCCGCCTACCCCTGCCATCTGGCGCCTCAGGCACCTCAGGCCCTTCCACCTTATCATGTAACCTGTTGAGAGTCTGCCCCATGACCTGGACTTGCTGCATTAAAGCCTCCAGCAGGACGTCCGTGCGCGATCGCTTCTCGTGCCGCCGGACCGGAGGGGCCATGGCTACCAGATGTAGAACCTGCCTGCACACGTAACCGTAGCCCCAGATAGGTGACTGTATCACCCCTTACCTGTGGAAGCAGCAGCCACCAGCCAACCTTTGCACCCACGCAACCAGAGCCACGACCTACTGGCTAACCCAGTAGGCTCAGGTGAGCCGCCCGCTCAAACCCTCTGTGGCTCCCAGAAGCGATGAGATGCTGGCTAGCCGGTGCCGCCCAAGCGTGTCCCTTCAATTACCACCAGCAAATTCGTAGAACTTGGCACCTTCTTGTCCTCCCCATAATGCTGGAGCTGTGGAAACACAAATAAAGCCAGTTGCGCTGCGCGAAGTCCTACCTATTTGTTAACCTACCACTAGTTTTCACACTCCACTTAATGCGCTCCTATTTACTGCGCAAGCAACCCTAAGAGTGCGCACGTTAACCTAGAAAACTGGCAAAAGCTAATCACCAAGTATCAAAATATTTTTCCTCCCAGCAGACAAATCCTACTGCCCACCTTTCACACTGAGTAACGAGTGCCTTGAAATTTAAGGAATTAAATGCCTACTGAATGCGTTACCTCTGACCCCCCCTTTTTAATCTGGGATACAAGGTGACTGAGAACGGCAGTGCCTCTGATCAACCGTGAGAGCTAAGGAAGTACACCTGCTGCATATAGGTTTTCATAAAGAAATATTAAAGAGAAAGCCACTTGGCAAACAGACGCCTTTTAAATATCTCCCAACCTTACTGAAGGAAATACCATTGCCTATACTTTAGACTGAGCACACAGTAACATTGCAAGATCAGGGATTGAACACCTATTCGGGAGGAGCACACCCAGCACGGCCCCCTCTACTGGCTCGAGGACAAGACTATGCTCACATTCGTATTGCCTGCAATGCCGATACAAGCTCAGTGTTCGACGCGCTGTCTTCCGTGTTAGAGCTCTGCTTCACCCGAGAACTCACAAACCAGAGCTCTCTCCACAGGGGCCTGTAGCTGCAAACGCCATCATACGCAGCCCCCGTACCTAATCTTTAAAAACAAACTGGCTCAAGGTGCGCGGTCTTCCGTGCGAATTCAGCTGCGCGGTATCATTAAAACCAACCTCTTACGGTATGCGGTCGATGCGCTTTCTTCTGTTTATTTATGCTATGCGCTCCCTTTAACCAAATGGCTCAAGGGTGCCTTGCCGCGGTCACCGACACCCCCGTGCACCGCCGCGCTTACCGCACTCCCTGGTATTGATGACCCTGCAAAACCTGGGTGCTCCGCCGTGCGAGGTACACTGACGAGTGGCGGTTTGCTCCCTGGGCGAACGCCCCGAAACCTTCGCCGGCTCTTCACGCTGCTGCAAACCCGGTTGATCTCGGCAGATAAGACTTCTCGGACCTTCCTCCTTCCGCTTACCGCATAATCTAGGGAAACAAAAGAAAGAAGACCTAACGGCCCTCAGCCGGCCCGGTGAACCCTATCTGTGGGGAGCAAGAACAAGAGACTGTTCTGCTCCCCACCACCTCCTTTTAAAGAGGGCGCCCAGGCCGACCGGCTGAGACCGGTCGACCTGGACACAAGCTGGACGTTTCTGTGCCGGAAGCACAAGAGTGCTTCCGGCGCACCACAAACTACCTCACTCATTGGTCGATGCGGGGTGGGGGGGGGAGTGCCGCGTCACCCGCTGACGTGGCTTCCCTCCCCCTTCTGGTGGCCGGGGACTGGTGTGACCGCCATAATGGCGGCACGGCCTAGTCAGCCCTCGCCTTTTCCAATCCGACTCTTCGCGATGGCATTAAAGATACGATCGAACACTATCTCACAGGTAATTACACTGGCGACGGGACACCGGCAACCCTATGGGATGCAACGAAAGCGATCATCAGGAGTGAACTTGTGTCACACACTGCGGTATTCACAAGGGTGGCCAAACTCCATAACAGGAGCTTGAAACTCAACTCCAACAAGCTGAGTCAAGATACATGGAGGGAGGAACAATTAGGGCCCTGAGAGACCTTCTGCACATTGGGGGAATGTGAGCATCTACTGATGAAAGAAGCAGCTAAGAAACTTCTCTATGTGGGTCAAACATACTATGAATGTGGGTATAAGTCCGACCAGCTCCTTGCCCATAAAATACGCATTCACTTCAAACGCAACCACCTACACGAGATTCGTGATGGGGAGGGGAAGACTCACACCGAGACATCTGACATAAGGTCGGTTTTCCACGATTATCATTTGGAAATCTATCGAACCCAAAATCTTGACGAACAGTACCATGAGGACTACCTTGGCGACTATGTACGCACCGATAGAGCGCAAGAGCTGGGACTGCTGGAGGATGATATAAGCCCAGACAAGGTTAGGCGTGGGTTCACTTCTATTGTTTACAAGGCCTTTATATCTTTCCTGACCGAACCCTTAGCACGGGTGTTCAACTATTTTTTTTTATATCAGTAACAGTCACCGACCCAATGCTAGAATCCATTCAAATGTTACTTTTGAATTCTCATGTGCCTCCGATGTGTTGCTCTTCATATCACCCAAATGCGCTTTTGAATTACGATGTAAAGATTTTCACATCAATTCTTGTAGCGAGTCTTAATCATATGTGGATGACTACCATAGCACCTCAGCAATTAGGCTTTATTAGTAATAGGCATGCTAATAATAATTCCCGCCTGGATGTTGCCCTTATGGAAGCAGCAGAGTGGAACCACCAACCCTTGGCACTTCTTTCCCTGGACACTGAGAAAGCGTTCAACAGTGTGGGTTGGGTGTACCTGTCAAAGGTCTTGCTAAAACACATATGGGCCCAAAGATGAAAACCTACATACATGCCAATTTTAAGAAGCCCGTGACCAAGTTAAGATGAATGCTTCCTTGTCTCCCACTATCCCTCTCACAAGAGGGACCAGCCAGGTATACCACCCTGTCATTTTCGCTCTATCCATCAAACCTCTTGAATCAAAAATCCAGTGTAATCCTGAGATCCATGGTATGCAAGTCTGCAACAGAGAACATAAACTGGCCCTCTTTACAGATGACATATTATGCTTTATCCCCAATCCAGAGTCTTCCATCCCAGCAATAAGAGGGAATTAAACTTGTTAACCAAGGGCATCTGGCTTTAAGATTAATTTTTCTAAATCCTGGGGCATGGGGGTGGCTGAACCACAAGGTAGCCTCTGTGAACAAATTCAGTGGGTGGGTTTACAATGGACAACATCAGTTATAACATACCTTGGGGCACAACTTAAGTCTCATACTAGGGGTCTATAGGATAGCAACATAATCCTGTGCTCACTGTCCTTTTCAAGGACCTCTACCGATGGGGCAAACTAGAGTTCTCTTGGTTAAGATGACTTAACTGCCCTAAAATGAACTTTATGCCACTCATGCTTTACATCCTCCAGCCCCTTTCCTTTACTATATTTAAGACAAAGCAAATACAAATATGCCATAAAATGCTTAGTTTTGTTTGGGGGGACAAATCATCATGAGTGGCCCAGGTGACCCTGTTTCGGGCAACAACTGAGGGTGGCCTAAGTTTCCCAGACATTTCCATTTATATCCTGGCAGCACTACTTCAGCTATCATTATACTGGAATCATGACCCCGACAATAAACCCTGGGTGCAGGCTAAGCAGGCCTTTTCTGTGACCCCTTTGGATGTCCGGTTGTGGCTTCCCCTATCAGTGCGTGCGTCAGATCCTCCACCTCTCCCGCTGACTTCTACACTACTAGCCTAATGGTGAGAGGTCCTAGGAAGACAACAATTCCCATCTTATCCTTTCCCCCTCACTCTCCTTGCACCCAACCGGGATTTTTCGCCAGGTGCGATTCACCAATATTCCTTCTGCTGGGATCACAGGCAATCCCCCAAGCTGATGGACGTCCATGATGACGGTGACCTGAGGACTAATGAAACCTTGCAGGAGAAATTTGCTCTGGCTAAGCAAGATGATTACCAGATAGGTCAAGCATTACATTGGGCTGGACGACCCTCTGCTCGCCTGGCCATGCAAAGAGAGGAAACACCTTACTAACTCCTCATGCGCTAGTATTTGACACCTGTACGGTTACACAATATGTTTGGGAGCTCAGATTCCTGCAAGGAATGTGGGGAACAGGGTACTGTTCTACATACATGGTAGACATGCCTGAGATTGCAAACATTCTGGGACGAGGTCCTCCTCACGATACATAGCATTGCCAACATCACACTACCCTGTAATCAACTGTTGATCCTCCTGGGTGACCCAGGCGCAGAGGTAATTTTTCCTTTGTCAACTCCACAGGAGGCAATTCATTTCCCATCTATTAGCCGCAAGGTTATGCATAGCTCAAATATGAAGACAACCTCAAGCACCCACAGTAAACCTTTGGTGGGGTAAATCTGTGGAATCTGTTCACAGTGTAAAATCTTACCCCTATCCTCAGGGTGAAGGTAGCCAAATTTGATGCAACATGGCGTCTCTTCATTACATACATACGATGGCAAAAGAGACTTGGGGGAATACATATCACCATATCCAAAATGATGAGCTCTTCCGACATATGGGTCTTCTACCCCCAGACTTATTGGAGGACCCACCCTGATCCATCCGTCCCTCAAGCTTATCCACAATACACATCAACCCTGCTTTGTTGTGTAATGTTTCTCATTATCATGAGTGAATAATGCGTTTTTCCTTTCTCAGCTGGGCGATCTGGGGCAGGCATGGCTGAGTACATTAGTACATTGTCAGTCTTTTCCTGTTCGCCTAGCGTGAAATTCTGTGAGGTAATGGGGGCTGAGTCTTCTTGTCTTCTTCGATGTTTATGATGATACTGAAATGAGTCTCATGTTCTATTTTGTCTATCTAAATGCTAAATAAATTTGTTAAAAAACAAACATACAGCTTGTAGTTTTCCATGCTGATTTATGCCCTCATCATTAGCCCATTTGCAATTTAACACATACATGTATGTTCTCATCAGCATTCATTTTTGACTGCCTCTGCATACATTCAACGTAATGCCCCAGAAGCAATATTATTCAGAGGTGCTTTCCCAGGTAGTTAATAACCAGGCTTAAAATGAATGGGTAATTCCGAGTTTTTTTATCAGAGGTTTAATCATAGAGCTATTTACATTGAAGGTTACATAGTGCGGGAGCAAGATGGCGCCTGAGTAATTCTCCACTACACCGCCTCCCGAGCTGTGAGCGGTTCTCGGCCATCGGCTATGCTTCCTGGCCAACGAACGCTGGTCCGAAATCTCCTGTTTCTTCTTGGAAGATGCCGTCGTCGTTTCTTTCACAGGTCTGGCACTGATGCCGCTGTGAGCATTCTTTACCTGGGGATACAAGATTGTCTTTGCTTTGGAGTTGCTGCCGCGTTCTCTTTGATCTGCTTTGCTTCTCCCGGGCATCTTCAGCGGGCTCTTTTGAAAGAGACGGGCTGCAATTTGAGGCTGAATATGGCGGCCCACAGTGCAAGAGGGACCAAGACAATGACTGCTTCTGCCAACATTGGTGCCACCGGCACTGGCATAATAGCCCCAGACCCAGACTCTGTGTTCAAAGGTAAACGGGACGCAGGGGGCAACAATAAGGCCATAGGGAAAGCAGCTGGGGGGAAGCATTTAGAGAGGGCACGGGCTCCCAACCCTCTATCGCAAATTTGTTTTCCCCTTCAGTGCCCTGGGTCCCAAGGGGAAGAAGATGACAAGCCCTGAAGGAGCTGGGGTAGATGCTGAGCCCCCTCAACTGGCAATAGACAGTACTGGGGTATCTGATTTGGAGCAGCAGTCTGATCCTTGTTCTCCCGGCTGAAAGAACTAGGCTCTAATCACGGAGCTTTGCAGGCAAGGGGTCTCTCCCGGTCGTACTATGGGCTCTTTGGAGCTCGGCTTAGACTCTACGTCTTTGTCTCCAGCTATTGCTGTAGGGGACTCTAATGTCCAGGCTGGGACATCCCTAGATTTGACTGATCAGAGAGGATGTAGTTCTAATTTCACCGCTTCTGAGAAAGGAGGGGCCGCTGGCAAACAGCTGTCTCATGCAGCCCTGTCCCTTGAATTGGCACAGGAGCACTTCTTGGTCTCTGATGGCTCGGACTCTAAAGCTCGGGGGAGCTCGCTTACCTCAAGTGATAGGGATCAATCAGATGCCAATTGTGGACATTTTGCTACGGAGAATGGCACCATACAGCGCCAGAAAACCACCTCCAGTAAGCGAAAGGGGAGGCAACATGAAAAACATAGTCAGTTGAAATGGGACTATTCTGGCTCACAACTTATCTTTCTCTATGGTGAAGATCCCGGCAGGATCCCTGGCTCAGAAAGCACCAAGGCGATCACTGAACTCACTGAAGAACCCTCTTTCATGGCTATCATATTGTCTATTAAACAATTTCTAGAGGAAGTACGGATGGACAATAGACACTGATTTTTAACCTGAGAGCATTTTAACTATTTTTAAATTGAACTCTGTATCTTATTTGGATGTGTTGCATGTTGGCGAATTGAATATTTTTTTAAATAATGGAAAGGAAATATACTACTTTGCTGCTTTTTCTGTTATACTGTTTGGGGGTCCTAATTCCTTACCTTGTCACTTGGGGGGATTAGAGGGTCCTTTTTTGCTCCTTCCCCGGTCCACCACGGCTTGCCGATTGATGTGGAGGGAAGTGGGTAGTCTTTCTGGCTCCTCCTCTGTATTTCCTGTCCAGGGACTCGGGCGGCGCTCAAGTCTTTTTCCGGTCCCAGCTTTTTAACCACCATGCTGGGCCGGACGCGCTGCGGATAGTGGATCACCCGAGTACGAGGTGCCACGCTGCTGCGCTGCTCATTTACTGATTTTTAACCTGAGAGCATTTTAACTATATTTAAAATTAACTCTGTATCTTATTTGGATGTGTTGCATGTTGGCGATTTGAATATTTTTAAAATAACGGCAAGGAAATATACTACTTTGCTGCTTTTTCTGTTTTACTGTTTGGGGGTCCTAATTCCTTACCTTGTCACTTGGGGGGATTAGAGGGTCTTTTTTGCTCCTTAGCCGGTCCACCACAGCTTGCCGATTGATGTGGAGGGAAGTGGGTAGTCTTTCTGGCTCCTCCTCTGTATTTCCTGTCCAGGGACTCGGGCGGCGCTTCAGTCTTTTTCCGGTCCCAGCTATTTAACCACCATGCTAGGCCGGACGCGCAGCGGGCGCGCCGCTGGTGCGCCTCCGCCAAGTCTGCACTTTGCGCTATAAATCCTGCCCAATTTTCTCCACACTCTGACAAACTCCGGGTCTATTCGAGGGAGCAGCTCCTGGAGTGTCGATTTCAAGAGCAGGGCCATTGGAGTCCTATGGACCTAGAGAATTTGGAGGGCGGTCTGAGGTTTAAATGTGTTCACTGTGAGGCGTCTTTTTTACTGGGTACCGCTCTTGATCCCGCTGAGGATAATCGTGAGCCTAAACCCCTGCCTTTGACACAGTCTTTCTTGGGATATCTTCTTAATGCCAGATCCCTTATTAAACACGCTACTGAATTTAATGACTTCGTGTCCCTTCGAAAACCCGATTGGGTCTTCATCATTGAAACCTGAGCCAGAGACTGCTATGGTCCTGAATTAGTGGAGGCTATCCCTCGTGGGTATGTTAAATGGTAGCGGCAGTTTCAGTCGGTATCCTTTCAAGTATTTGCCCGGCGGTAATCGCCTCTCATACCACTCGATAATTTACCAATAAAAGAGGCAGGCGCCGGAGACTGGAAGGCAGGAAACAAGGTTTTATTCCGTCGGAGCAGAACACATCAGATCAGACAGCAAGGTATCGTCACGAGGTGCTCTAACTGCATCTCTGAGACCTGGTCTCTTATACACTGGTTTATTGCTTTATTATACATAGTACATTCTTGAGATTCCCTTGATGCGCGGGGGAAATATCCCCTGAAGCCCCGGCTCAGATCCGATCCCACACATGGTTACAGTAGAGGTTCCCACCCTACCCGCAGTGGGAGATGGCTATCGCGCAGCAGGGAATTCCGCTAATTCCCGGGGGTGTGTGCAACCGGCCGGGTCTCAGGGGGTAGGGGCTTTGATCTACTGTAATCCCTTTGATGCGGGGTGTTTCCCTTACAGTAGGGGCAATAAACTGCATCCGCAGGGCTAGGTGATGGCCTGGGACCAGTTCGGACAATGGGGCGCAGAGGAAGGGGGTTATCAAAGGAGAGGCATGACCATGTATGGGTTGTCGGTCGGAAGTGGTTCCGTAGCAGGGTCGCGCAGAAGGAGAGGGTTTATGGCCTGTATGAGAGAGCGGGGGTGGCCGGCGCGCGGGGGATGCTCGCAGCGCCGGGGGAAAGCGCTGGCGATCGAGAGTGAGTGGGGAGAGAGAGTGGGGTGCCTAAAATGGCGACCGTACATTTGCTATGCGTGGCGCTGGGGAGAGGCAAGATGGCGCAGATAATGTTCAGTTTGCAAGCTAAATTTCCACAGTCCTCCCTTTTAACATATCTCGCCAGCTTGTCCGGCCAATATTCACCTTTGTTAGCCTTTCAGTTACAGTATCGTCAATGTTCGTCATACATTTAAAGATACAGAGTCTTAAGGGTAGGCAGGAGTAATCTGACACATTTTTACATTGTCTCATACAGTTTGATAAAGTAGGCGAGGAGGAAGTACATTCAAAGTTGCAGTATAGTCGTGCACATGGCTGGTGTTGTATGAATGTTACTATACAAAGTTACATTTTCTTAACTTCTCAGTGTACAGTCGGAAGTGATTGATGCAACATCATGAAGAAGATAGTTAATATAATAAGGTGGTTGGGAGAGGATTTTCAACTTTGACATGGGTCCTTCTTTCCAGTGTCCTTGTTTTATAAAGAGCTATCACTGGTAAGCTCTCATTGTTGTCCTTCTTTCGTTGGCACTGTTGAGCACCGGCGGTGGAGCTAAGGTCCAGCTCAAATCCGATTTCTCACGTGGCAGGGTGTGATCACTCACTGTTCTTTGATCACAGTCCTGTTCCTTAACACAGTTCACCACAGGCACTTTGAGACAGGGTGCCGGCCTTTTGTTCCTCGGTAGTAGGTCAAAGTCATAGTCCAAATGAAAGAGGAAGAGAGAATGGGGTGGCGTGGGATCGGATCAAAAATGCGGACCAAGGAGAGCAGAATCTTTCAGCACTGGGCCCATCAATCGGGCCCGACGGGTTGAGACTTCAGGCACGCTGGTCAGTGAGCAGGGGCCTCGATGTAGCCCTTCGCGCTTATCGTTCTGATAATGGTGTCTCGTCTCACACCCTTTTTGCTTCGTCGCTTCCCCCTTGGTCGATGTCATAGATGCTTTATGATCCGCAGCCAGACTGTGCGTCACGTCCGACCCCTCTCTTCCGATGGCTGCGGGTTATCCTTGAATAGGTTATAAGAAACGAAAGTCTTAGGGATTTTGGCAGGGAAGACATTTACATACTTCATTCTCTCTCCCAACCACTGAGTAGTTGCGGAAATGCTCTTATCTGTTACTATATGATTGGTGTCTATTAACTCTGATGTTAAGGTGCGTGTTACTAATCTATTAATTACTGCTGTGGTGCAGGGCTCTGTGGGTGTCCCTGTCCATCGTCTGGCCTTCTAGGTGTCAGTTTCTGCGCCCTATAATACAAGGTTTGGTAATACCCGTAAGTGCGAGGTGCTACGGTCATGCGTTCACGAGTATCCTTTTTACAGTAGGTGACCCTTTATCAGTTTAAAACAGGGCCATCAGCTGTTTCGTTCGGGATACTCTGAGACGGCTAGTATAGGGCTGGAGTTATCTTTGGGAGAACAGGGTGCTTTAGACATTCTATTTCGGGCTAATTGGTCAGGGGTAATTCTGGGCGGTGGAGATGGTGTCCCTTAAGAACAAAAACCACTGACATATAGTCCCCGTGTTGAGGGTCAGATTGGGAGACATCAGTCGTCTTACCTGTCCTTTCCTTCTCAGCCGATTAGGCTTAACGTTTGTAAAAAGGAGAGGTAGTAACGTGGTAAAGTATGGTCGTTTTTGTTTCTGTCAATTTGTTCGAACACCACTGTGTTCAGGCCAATTATACACTTACCAAAGAGGTGTATGTCGTTAATTTATTCAAGAAGAAAAGAGGGCAAGAAAGAGCCTTTTGCGAGGGAGGGGGAGAGAGAGTGAGAGAGAGAGAGAGAGAGAGAGAGAGAGGGGAGAGAGAGAGAGAGAGAGAGAGAGAGAGAGAGAGAGAGAGAGAGAGAGAGAGAGAGAGAGAGAGAGAGAGAGAGAGAGAGAGAGAGAGAGAGAGAGAGAGAGAGAGAGAGAGAGAGAGAGAGACGTGTGCATCAAGTAGGCTATTTTGGCATACATACGACACAAAACGAGAGAGAGAGAGATGGGTAAGATAATAGGCCACTTGGTGCACACACAACATGGAGTAGCATGGGTCTGTTCCATGTAAGAAAACACAAGCGGGGAAAAGACATAAATTCGGTGACCACGTACACACAAATGCCGGATAGGGTGTGACAGTACATGCATCAAGACGGAGACTCAGGGCTGCGTCGAGCACGGGGACCTCTCCTTTCCTGTCCTCTATTCCTATGCATGCTGCGTACCTTTAGCATTTTGTAGTTTATCTTATGGGTTGTCTGACCCTTTATTCTCCCCCCTTTGATCGGTGGACGAGCACCTCAATCATACGATGACGCTCTCTTCAAGTGACCCGAACATGAAATGCATACACATTCATATCGTATAATCGTAGTACACACGCACAATCATATCATACAGTTTTTCATGTTCCCAATGGTGGTCTGTAATTTTACGCACTATCTCACAACGTTTGTCTATGTTTTCCCTGATATTGAACTTGGTTCGGTCCATGTCCACTCCACTCTTCAGTCGGAACTTCGTCGTGACCTATAGAGGGGAAAATAAGAGGGGAGGGGAGGGGAGGTGCAGTATTCAAAATACCCCAGCGCGCGCAGACACGAAAAGTTCTACCTACCATGTACCAGGCTAGCCGCAGGGGTGGGTAATACCACGGACCTATTATTCTTTAGTTCGAGGCAAAGATGCTCTAGTTCATTCATCTCCTAAATTCGGGTTCCCTGGTCGTGCATGTATTTCTCAATTGGTCGTGTATTATGGTGCAGGATACCATACCTTGCGTGCGACATATACCTTAAGTTATAGTTCATTATTGATTTGACAATTCTTGGAAAAAGGGGGGCAGGCGTGATGGGTACAAATTCCGTTAAACAAAAATATTTTAGGCAAATTGAGTCCGTATTATCTGTATGCTTTCGCTTAGGAGTGACAATCTTTTATTTAAAAGAGAAACCTTCAACAACCCAGATGATTAGTCATGACACTGATTCCGTAATTCCTTTTTAAGAAGCCCTTTATTTAAAACAATGTCAGTGTAGAAATACGGGCCTACAGCCGCTATAGGCCGGCCACGGTGCGAGAGGCGTCGAGCAACATGAGCAACACTAGATTAACATAAAAATCGGTCCCCCCCCCCCTCTCCCCCACCATCATGTGTGAAAGCATCGCATACATATATTTATATATCTCTTTTTAACACAAATGTCACGTGGCTGGAACGCCACAAGGAGTTGTAGGCCACTCCTACATCAGCGCCATCTTGGGGCGGGGTCGGGCCAGTGCACAGTCTAAGTCTTTCCATGAATTAGCTGTTGAACCAGAATTCCTTTTGGTAGTTCGAGAACTTTCGTTAGCGTCAACTTTGCGTCAGCATGGCGTCACTGCAACCCTGTAGCAATGCCACGGTTTGTTCTTAGGGCGGGGCAGCAGGCGGGTTCTTCCGCCGACGCTTTACTGTCTCACTGCACCAAGCGGAGGCAAGGTGGCTGCCGCCCGGGGGCAAAAAGAGCAATGGTGGTGGTTTTGTCCTTATCGGAAGTCCGCAGGAGTCGAATGTCAAATGACTCCAACCAATTCTGCAAGGCTGAGGGGAGCGTTCTGTCAAGGGTGGGGCCCATGCCCTAGCAAACAAGCTTTCGAGTCCAGAATAGTCTCACGGTGGGACAGGCCTGGAACCGGAGGGGTCAACCGCCGGAGTTCAAGGGCAGCAGTAGCAGCAGCTCTTCGGTACAGTCACCGGAGAGGAGCCAGCAGCAGTAACAGCGGCAGTCCGGATGGTACTGCCACCGGGGTGATTCCAGTAGCAGTGACGACAGCAGTTTGGATGGTATCACCACCGGGGTGGGTCCCCGATTACCTTGCTGCGGGGGCCCACTCCTCACGTCGGGTGCTAGCGGCAGTCCTGGTGAACCCGGTGCTTGGGTGGTTGCCTGGCGGCCGCGTGCAGGGGTGCCGGCTCAGCCGAACGGCGAATGAAGTGGCAGGGCGCAACTCAGCTGGCTGACGTGTGAAAGATGCGGTTTGGGGTGCCCTCATCTGCTGGCGAGCCTCCACCTGGGGAGGTGGGGGAGGCCCGTCCGCGTCGCCTCCCCCTGCCAGGGCACCCTCCGTTATTGAAGGAAGAAGTGACTGGGAAGATCCGCACAGCGTGCCAGGGTGAAATTCAGCAGGCCGATGAAAAAGATGGCTGGGTGCAGCTTAGCTGGTCGGCGAGTTAAAGACGGTTGGGGTGCCCGGCGAGCCTCCACCTGGGGAGGTGGGGGAGGCCCGTCCGCGTCGCCTCCCCCCGCCAGGGCACCAGCCCTCATTAAAGAAAGAAGAAGAGAAAGCGGAAAGGCCCGCACAGCGTGGCGGGCTCCGCCTTGGTGTTGCCAGAACTTCGGCGCTTCGTATAGCCTCCGGCCTATTCGCACAATCGCCCGCCACTGATGTCAAGGGATTTTTGCATGGCTTTTATAGCCCAAAGTCAACTAAGAGGGACCGCCCAAAACAGGCCAATGTTGCGATTTCGAGGAAGGAGAGGCGAGGACGGTGTCACGTGGACGTTAAGGCTTTGGGATGGAGGTTGCAGCAGACTGTCATGTAAATAGTTGTTTTAAAACGTGTTTTAACCTGTTTACCCTGTTGGTGTGTTTGTTATATCCTATAAGTTATTAAAATGTTATAACTACATTACTTCGTTGGAGTGTTTGTACATATTTGTAGTTTGATGACGAGCACAAGGAGGTTACTGTGCAATCGGAAAAATAACATAGCCCAATTGTGCGCGATCTAGCCCTAGTTTGGTGACGTCGATGGTGGGTGTCAGCAGGCTTCCGTTTGTGCGGGATTTTGTCATGCTTATTGGGCGGGGTGGGCAGTAGGGCAGACATGTTTAGGTAGCGAGAGTAATGGAGTCGGGCTACCTCGCGGTCGTCTCGACCGTGAGCTTGACTCCTTCCCTTGGTTTCATATGTCCCACAAAGGGCTAACTCCTAGCGTTATTTTAGTTTTTGTAAGGTCAAAAAGGATCCTACCAGTGCCTTTACTATCTTGTCGATTCCTGTTCGTTCATCCTTAGTTAATCGATTCATTCTGGTGGACTCTTTCTTTCCTATCTCATGGTCGTCTAGCGTTGTAGTCGACGTTGGGTTCGGCACAAGAGGCTCAGCCGGCGCGGAGGCCGTGAGGGCCGAGGCCCCTGTACTGCTTTCGCTCGTGTTCGGGGGTTGTGGGTGTTGCACTATTGATTGGGAGGGTGCATACGGAGGGGGCATGTAAATGATCGGGGGACCTAACAGTAATTCGTCATTCGTTCGCTGCTTGGAGGACAACTCAGGGTAGAGCAGAGAAGGGGTCCTAACAGCGTACTGGCCTGAGGTTTCGGGCTCCTGTCTTAGTTTAGTTTCCCTTCTCTCCTTTATGTCTTCTTCTAACTTTCTAGCGGCAAGGTGAGCTGCCTTTCGTAATTCCTTTTCTGCTTTTACTTCTTCCCTCTTTTTCCGTTGCATCGCTTCTTTGCGCCACATGCCAATACTGTCAAGCATAGTAGGCGTCGTCTTATTGCTACGCAGAGCTACTTCTAGCGCTTCTATCTTGCGGTCGTCGAAGGATCCCATCAGTGGCCACTGACTTTCGGGGTCCTTCTTGGTATATTTATGCCACAGCTTGCTATAGGCTACGGCGACTAGTCCATATTTAGTGAACATGTCCTTATTAGGGGTGCCTTCCAGTGGAGCCGGATGGTTCACCTCTAATAAGCGGTCCGGGCAGAACCAACTACCAATCAGTGGGGAGAAGATAGGCATGACGGGTTTCAACGGGGACAAAAGTCAGCACTACCTATCTTTTCACTGCTTGCAAAGACTAGACAGAATATCTCTATTCTTCGTTATTTGTAAGCAGAGAATACCTCCAAAGAACCAATATCGAACAACTAGTGTTCGGACAATCAATCAATCAATCAATGGGGAGATAAAGATAGGCACGACGGGTTTCAACGGGGACAAAAGTCTGCGTTACCTACCCTTCACTATTTGCAAAGACTAGACAGAATATTCCTATTCTACGTTATTTGCAAACAGAGAATATCTCAAAAAGCACTATTCTTCAAAACAATCAATGTTCGGACAATCAATCAATGGGGAGATAAAGATAGGCACGACGGGTTTCAACGGGGACAAAAGTCTGCGTTACCTACCCTTCACTATCTGCAAAGGGAGAGAGAGAGAGTATTTCTACTCCTCCCCGTTTGTAGACAGCGAATATCTCAAAAAAGAACAATCAATGAGCAATACTAGAATTTCCAAAGCTTCAAACAATCAATCAATTATTTCTCAATTTGTCGTGTATCACGACCTTACCCGGACCGCGTGGACAGTTTCTCGTCTTCCGCCTCCAGCGCCCGATCGTCCTCTACTCTCCGTATTTGCCGCGGCACTCCTGATGGTTCCCAGTCAGGACCGTAGATCACTCGAGAGAGGTCTGCTCGGAACCAGTGAAGTTCGGATGATCGGCTGCCAGACGAGGGTCTATTGGGCAGGAGCTCTCCCGATCGTTGCAGTCGTTCACTCTGTCGTCGGGACCTCTCCCACTGGATCCACGTGTCGCTGATGGGCCCCACGTTTGGGACGCCAATTGTTAAATGGTAGCGGCAGTTTCAGTCGGTATCCTTTCAAGTATTTGCCCGGCGGTAATCGCCTCTCATACCACTCGATAATTTACCAATAAAAGAGGCAGGCGCCGGAGACTGGAAGGCAGGAAACAAGGTTTTATTCCGTCGGAGCAGAACACATCAGATCAGACAGCAAGGTATCGTCACGAGGTGCTCTAACTGCATCTCTGAGACCTGGTCTCTTATACACTGGTTTATTGCTTTATTATACATAGTACATTCTTGAGATTCCCTTGATGCGCGGGGGAAATATCCCCTGAAGCCCCGGCTCAGATCCGATCCCACACATGGTTACAGTAGAGGTTCCCACCCTACCCGCAGTGGGAGATGGCTATCGCGCAGCAGGGAATTCCGCTAATTCCCGGGGGTGTGTGCAACCGGCCGGGTCTCAGGGGGTAGGGGCTTTGATCTACTGTAATCCCTTTGATGCGGGGTGTTTCCCTTACAGCAGGGGCAATAAACTGCATCCGCAGGGCTAGGTGATGGCCTGGGACCAGTTCGGACAATGGGGCGCAGAGGAAGGGGGTTATCAAAGGAGAGGCATGACCATGTATGGGTTGTCGGTCGGAAGTGGTTCCGTAGCAGGGTCGCGCAGAAGGAGAGGGTTTATGGCCTGTATGAGAGAGCGGGGGTGGCCGGCGCGCGGGGGATGCTCGCAGCGCCGGGGGAAAGCGCTGGCGATCGAGAGTGAGCGGGGAGAGAGAGTGGGGTGCCTAAAATGGCGACCGTACATTTGCTATGCGTGGCGCTGGGGAGAGGCAAGATGGCGCAGATAATGTTCAGTTTGCAAGCTAAATTTCCACAGGTATTTGTTTGATAGACTTGATAGAGAAGGGAAGGTGGGCAGGGGTTTAGGGGTAATGTATAAAGACCTCTACTCCTGTTCCACAGAAGTCCTCACCTCTCCCTCAGATTCCTATCAGGCCTTATATTTCTCTTTGAAGGCTCTTCCTAATGAAAGTTTTATAGGTGTGGTTACATACCGGCCTCCTGGACCTAGAGCTCCGTTTGCTCAGAGTTTCAGCAGCCGCATAGAGCCTTATCTAGCTAGATCAAAGGTCACATTTCTGGGCGATTTTAATTTCCACCTCGAGAAAATTCTTTGTCCCGAAACGCAGGCCTTGTTGGAAGTCATTGATTCCTGTGGTCTCCCTCAGTTGGTGAAGAGTCCTACGCACATAACGGGACATACCCTGGACGAGATTTTTTCTAATGATCCTAGGATTAGCGTCTTGGATTCTATTCCCCTCTCTTGGTCTGACCATTTTGCTATTCCCTTTACCCTTGAGATTGTAGGTTCCCATCAGGACCCCAATTTTAAGAATAGGGCGGAGCTTAAAAGAAATCTTAGGTTGATTAGTAAGGAGAATTTGCTTGTCAAACTTAGCAATTACAGTTGCCCCCCTTATGCGGATGTCAATGCCGTCTACGATGACTTTACCAACTGTCTAATGTTAGCCTTGGACTCCCTTGCCCCTCTTAAGAAGCACTATGTGGCAAGACAGCGCCCTTCAGCCCCATGGTTTTCTGAGGGGTTGAGAAAGTTTAGACAGGTCTGCGCACAGCAGGAAAGAAAATGGCGCCTGGACCCGACTACAGTTGAAAGGGATCTGCGCAAACTTAGGTTAAAGGAATATAAGGAAGCCATTAATAAGGAAAAGGTCTCCTACTATACCAGGATGATGCAATCTTTTAGATCCCCCAGGGAACTTTTCACTATGATCAATTCCATCTTAGCCCCCTCAACTACTGCTATTACCGAGATCTCCCAGAACCTTTGTGATAAAATGGCAGATTATTTCCATGCCAAAATTAAGGATATTTACTCCTCTTTGGAGAAGTCAAACTCTGTGGGAGCTAAAACCAATCTCCTATCTGATTTTCGGGTAGTACCACTGAAGGATTGTCGTTTGCGCTCCTTTCCCCCCATTTCTCAAGAGGAGACTGAGCTGTTGTTAAGTGAGATTAGATCTGGCTCCCCCTTGAATCTTGTCCTCTTAAGATTTTAAAATTAGGAAGTGAGGCCATTGTTCCTCCCTTGACCACCATCATTAATACTGTTATTTCCTCTGGCCAACTTCCCGCTATATGGAAAACTGCGGTGGTAAAACCTCTGCTTAAAAAGGCCTCTCTTGATCCGACAGAATTAAAAAACTTTCGGCCCATTTCTCTACTACCCGTTCCAGCAAAGATCTTGGAAAAACATCTCAACCGCCATCTTAGTTCTTACCTGAAGGATGTTCAGGAGTGAACACAGTACGGAGACGGCCTTAACCGTTGTCTTTAACAACATCCGACAACAAGTTGACGCTGGTTATTCCACCCTACTGATCCTCCTGGATCTGACGGCAGCTTTTGATACTATCTCTCCTTGTAGACAGTTGGGCAGGCTTCGGGAAATTGGGTTAGAGGATTCTGCACTTAATTTGCTCTCCTCGTTTCTTTTGAACCGATCACAAAGAGTTAAGATGGGCCAATTTCTCTCTGCCCTAAACAATTGTCTTGTGGAGTCCCTCAGAGATCCTCATTGAGTCCTACCCTTTTCTATATCTATGTTGGCCCGCTCGCTATTGTGGTAAGGTCTTTTGGCCTAGAAGTGCTTTCTTATGCCGACGACACTCAGATTCTGATTTCCATCACCAAGAGTGTCTCTGCTTCAGCACTTAATTTTAAAACTGCATGCGGGCGGGGGCTGCATGGATGACTGAGAACTATTTAAAACTCAATGGGGTTAAAACGTAGGTCCTAATTTTCGGAGACAAGATTGATATCTGATCAGAGGCCTGGTGGCCTGATTCGCTTGGATCCTGCCCCAGCCCTTGTCCTATTGCCAAGAATTTAGGTATCATTGTGGACTCCATGCTCTCCCTGGGCTCTCAAATAAACAGGACAGTCTCTACCTGCTTTGGGATGATACGGACTCTCAGGAAGATTTTCCTTTTTCTGTCACTTTCCTCTTCTCCAAACAGGCGGTGTTGGCCCTTGTGGTGTCTAGGTTAGACTACTCCAATGCTCTTTACCTGGGGATTAACAAGGGACTTCTTCATCGACTCCAATTGGTGCAGAACGCCGCCGCCAGGCTGGTGATGGAACTCCCTAAATTCCACTCAGTATCAGCCACTATCAGAAGCTTGCATTGGCTCCCGTTGGGTAGGAGAATTGTGTTTAAAGCCTTGTGTCTAGTTCACAAGGCTGTCCACAAAAAGGGGTCAGAAGGCATCAATAAAATGTTCCAAAGATATTGTCCTGGCAAAGACCTGAGATCTGCAAGTAAGAACCGGGTTATAGTTCCCAGGACTAGGAAAGTTAGATGGGGGGGGAGGGCTTTCTCTGTGATAGGGGCCAATCTGTGGAATTCCCTCCCTTTCCCTATCTCCACTTTGGAATCACATCTAGTTTTTCGGAAGTCCTTGAAGACCTGGCTTTTTACCTGTTCTAATGCTTTTTCCAACCTGAATCTTTAAGTGCTGACCTGGTCGGACATCTTCTACTATGATCCTGTTCCGCAGCGCCTTGACGCCCCTGGGCTAAGTTCGCGCTCTATTAAATTTATATTCATTCATTCATTCATTCATCATTCATTCATTCATTCAATGAAAAGGGGCGGACAAAAAATTGCAAGGGGGACTCAGAAAACTGAATAAGACCTGTTCAGATATTGTAGAACGGGTCACGATGATGGAAAGTCACACTGAATGCCTGGAAACTGAAGTCACCTCCCTGAAAGAACTGAGTTATACTCAAGGCTCTTGCATGACCGATGTTATGTGGAAGCTAGAAGATCAAGAGAACAGGCAGCGTCGAAACAACCTCCGCGTGCTGGGGATCCTTGAAGGCGTAGAAGGAGAAGACTCCCGCAAGTACATCGTGAAGCTCCTGAAGGGTGCCTTTCACGAGTATTCAGATTGTAACTGGGAGCAAGAGATACAGAGGGCTCACCGTTTCCCCTTCACCTTGAGAAACCTAGAGCCTTTTTGGTGTTTTTTGGCAGCTTTCTACTCAGACAATTAGTGTACGAGCACGCTCGGCCGAACTCAGAGAAGGGGATCGAGGGGGTGTCTTTATTTGCTAAGCCTGACTTCTGTCATGCTACGGTTGGCGTCTTCATCAGTTATTCATTCCTTTTCAGCAGTTGGGCGCTCACGTATTTCTTATGAACCCTGCTAAACTGAAAGTTATTCTGAAGGGTTCTTCCCGCACCTTTGTGTCAGAAATCAAGGCCCAAGAATACCTTAATGAAATGAAGGCTAGGAGGGGGCATAGCTAAAGAATGTCATGATATAATTAGGGTCAGTCTTAGACTTCTCTTCTTCCTTTTTTTCTATAGGTAGTCTCTAAAAGGGGGTTCTTGTGAACGTTAGAGGAGAAATGAGAGCAAGTCCCGTCATTAGCGAGCTCTAGTTATGGATGGTTTCTTGGGGTTTTCCTCTTTTTTTTCTCTTCTCTTTTGCCGCTTCTTTCTTTTGGCCTAAAAAGGTAAAACATTTATGGTAAACTATGCGGCAGTGTTGGGTGGCGTGGGCTTACTATAGTTGTTCATCATTCAGGTTTTACCTGATTGCTCGATTGTGTGGTGGGTGGGGGTGGGGGGGTTCTCTGGGTTTGGGGGGCTAGGATGGGGGCTGGGTGGGTTGTGCTCTGTTGGATCCTTCACTGTTCTTGTTTAGGTGCTATTGAAAGAATGTGCTTTTTTCTTGATGAATTAGAAAGCATAAGAAATTGTGGTAGCTGCAATTTTAGACTGATGGTTTCTTGTTATTGGGGGGCTCCCTTGCTCGTATTCTCTTGTCTTATCTTTTTTACTTATGCTGCTTCATTGATGGAATAGATATGGAGCTAATATGGCGAACTTAATGCACTTTAGAATTGCTTCTTTGAATGTCTGTAGCTTAAATGATGTACGAAAGAAGCAGAAGGTCTCACAGGGTTTACGTCTGCTAGGGGCAGATTTAATCTGCCTCCAGGAAACACACATTGAAGGATCACAGACAAATCTTCTAAATACTATGGAATACACTCTGATTGGAGGGACAACACAAGGCATGTGTGTTAGAGGTGTTGCCATTTTGACTCAGAGTAATGGTCTGCTTCAGACCAAGTGAACTAAATCGGATCCTCTTGGGAGATGGGTTCTGGCAGAATGTAAAGCCATCATCTAAGGCCTCCTTCACCCTATGTTCAATTTACGGGAGCACAGTAGAAGACCCCGGAGTAATTAACTGGCTTACAGGGGAATTAGCTCATTGGCTTATCCCTGTCATAATATGTGGGGACCTTAACATCAGCCTACCATGTGATTGTGACATGGATACACAATTGCATTATTCAGGCTGGAAACCTAACGTTTTACAGGCCTTGAGGAACCTATTCCACACGCATACATGAACAATTACAAGTAATACTAACTTCAGGGAATAAAGAATCACAACAAAACATTGAACCAACAAATGTAGTAAAACTTGGACCCAGTCCCACATCTGTTGCTAGGGAAAAAGGGTACCATACACAAACTGGCGGCCAAACACGAGATTGCAAGGACGGAATTTCCAAGGGCAGAACACCAATCGAACAGTCTCAGAAGGATGTTAATAAGCAAATTATAAAACACCCACGTGTTGACACAAAGGGCCACGGAAGTCAAAAAATAAGAAGTACCGGGCCAATCGATAAAACACGCCTCACCTGTGAACCAACACCAGACTCAAAAACCGCAACAGTAGGAAGGCTACTTTTCATTCCAAATTATAAAGTACATGGTGCACAAGACTATTTAAACCGAGGAAACATTCTTAATCTGACATCTACAATCACAAGTCTCAGTCAAATAACAACAGCTGATCTACTTTCAATAGAATTTATCTCCCTCGGAGACAATGTAGCAAAGGAAGGCACATTGACAACATGGAGCAATGAGAGAATCGTTAAGAGCATTCTTGCTGAAACCACCAAATTCGAGGAGTGGGGAATCAGTCTGAAAGAAGAAGCAAAACCGGGATATCCATCTCCCCTCCTAAGGAAACATGGCAAAAGAGAAGATAACACACAGGCAAGTCAACTCACTCATTCTGTATTACATGGTGCCAGGGGAGCAGATAATGACAACAATGATAGCCGGGGTCCGATACAGCGCATTAATGACGATTGAATCTGTTGCCAGGCAGACAAAGTAGAGGGAAATTCGATCAAACTCCTCTCCTGGAACATTGCAGGAGCAAAAGCCATTCTAAATGATACTAGAAAAACAGTCACTTGGGGCATGTATGACATCATAGCCCTCCAGGAAACATGGCTAATGGAGCCAATTGATGTACCAGGTAGACTATGTTTCCACGCTATCGCGACCCGCATTCAGCGCCACGGGCGTGCCAAGGGGGGACTGTCAGTATACATTTCCACTGCACTTAAGATCAAGGCCACTCAACTGCCTCCATCATCAGCGGATATGCAAATTATTAAACTGGATGGGATGTCCCACGGTAAAATTGGAACAATTATTTTAATTAATGTATACGCCCACCCGAAATACGCATCTAAAAAAGAGCTCTTTAAACGCATCAATAATGTCATCTCCAACCTTCGCCTTGAACAACCAAAATGGGACATTATCTTGACAGGCGATTTCAATGCCAATCTTCTGCATTGTCCGGAAGAAGAGGATCACATCATTATAGCAAATGAGCAGTGGTGTGGAGAACCCCAGGAGATTCCACCCGCAAAGAAGACGGATACAGCTGGTAGGCACTTGATGTGGGACCTTGAGTATATTGGGTTAAGGGTGCTAAATGGAAGATACGTGCAAGATAAACCACCTTCTACAACCTACATAGGTCACGGAACAAGCTCAATTTTGGACTACACTATAGTTACACTACCCTTGCTAAGATTGATAAAAAAAATTCAAATAATCAGTTCATTAGATAGTGACCATTCAATGCAGCATATTGAAATAAAACTGACACCTTCAAGGTACCAACAAGTACAAACAATGGTAGGCGAAGTATCCACAATCAATCTGAAGTGATTGAGGTGGACAAGTACCACTCTGCCACAAATAGCGCTGGATGCCAAGAAGGAACTCCAAACCTTAGTCTCAGACAAAGATCTGTGTTCTGAGACTTGGACTGATCATCTAAACAAGTTACCCAGGACAACTATCAACACCAAAAAGAAGGCTAATTCAACATACAGTGCTGCCTTTTCAAAAGCCACACTTACTTTGAGAAGACGCTTGCGGAAATCCACAAGACGAGCACAAGGCCAAAAGGCAAATTCAAGTTCTTGGCAAGAAGTTAGGAGAATCAGGAAACTCTATAAGAAGCTAATCTGGACGGAGAAAAAACATCAAGCCAATTAGTTCTGGTCCAAACTTCTGTATAACACAAAAAAATCTGACACCAGGGCCTTTTGGCTGCAAGTCAACTCTCTGAGCAGATCGACACAAGTTATAGGTATGTCCTGTATAACCAAAAGCGCATGGGTCCAACACATAGCCGAGACCTTCTCAATCAGATCAATCTTGCAGCTGCCAGAAGCTACCTCGAGCACAGTGTCCTTGAAAGATATGCCTTATGACTGGCCAAACAAGTACAAAATCCAACAGGAAAGTCTAGACCAATCATTGCGGACAAGCGACGAACTTCAAATATTACAAATAATCAGAAGAAGTAGGCAAGACAGTGCGCCAGGACCGAATGGCATCCCGCAGGCAATCTTCAAGGAGGACCCACAATATTGGGCTGGTAAATTTAATCACCTGTTCTGATCTATAAACAACACTCGTCAGCTCCCAGAAAGTTGGAGGGGAGCAATTATTAATCCAATTTACAAAGGCGGAGATCGCAAAAATCAGGCCAATTACTGGTTGATAGCTCTCATTGATGCAGAAGCTAAATACTACGCATCCCTAGTATTAGCGGATCTTGCAAAATGGTCTGAAACCAACAATAAAATCCCGACAAACCAGACAGGGTTTCGCCGCGGTACAGGCACGATGGCAAATATAATGGTCTTGAGCCTAATCGCGGAAAAAAGTTTACAAAATCACCAAGCACTTTATGCCTGTTTCGTAGACTTCAAGGCGGCCTTTGACCGTGTTAGCAGGCATCTACTTTGGTGCAAACTGAAGCAGCAGGGCCTGCCTGACTCAATCCTAATTCCAATCATTGACCTGCACACTAACACCTGGATGCAGGTAAAGATTGACAACGGCCAGCGGCTAACTCGAAATATCAGCACCCATGATGGTTTAAAACAAGGCTGCATGCTGGCACCCCATCTCTTCAATTTATTCATGGCTGATTTAACAACAAACTTGGATCAGATCAACGCCCATCCACCACGGCTAGGTCACCTGCGTGTTACACACCTATCCTATGCCGATGATGTGGTTTTACTTAGCCAGACAAAAATTGGTCTACAACGCCTATTGCAAGAACTGACCAGATACACAAAAGCAAACGTGTTAGAAATAAACAGCAAGAAGACAAAGATTATGGTTATAACTCGCCGGCATAAAGTGCCACCAGCTTTCGCAATATATAAGAGCAAATTGGAAATGGTGGAAAGTTATAAGTACCTGGGGGTACAATTAGACAAGCGCCTAAACTTTGTAACGCATTTGAATGCCATCGAAAAGAAGGGGATTGCCTTGTTACACGCTTTTAGCAATCTAGCAACTAAACTTAAAGGCCCAATGTTCAATCCTCTCTTAAACGTAATGAAAGCAAAGTTATTGCCAACAATATCTTACGGGAGCATATTACATCACGGGATAAGTGCACAGCTCATAGAAAAAATACAAACAAAAATCTACAAGCGTGTATTTGGTTTGCCAATTAATGCATCACCCGCACAAGTGCGACTTGAATTTGGCCTGCAATCACAAGTATTGCTAAAAAAATATGAGACTGTCAAATATTGGTACAATGTCTGGATGAACCAGGAAACAGAGATTTATCGTGCCATGTGGGAAGCAATTCATAATAGTCCTAACTCCCAGTATGCCAAATTTTTAAAAACCTCTTTAGAATCAACAGAATTGGCCCCACTTTGGGAAACCAGGCTTCCGGTATCACTGTTTAAACAAACAGCAAAGAAGGCGGCCAGCAGGCATTCGTTACTTAACGATAAGTCAGCCCTGAGTCATCGTGAACATGCCTGGATGACAATACAATCATATAAAAAGCTGGTTCCGGCAGCATATTTACAACTTGCCTTCTCAGCATATAAAAAATCTACATATCTCACATTGAGGCTGGGTAACTTACCAACAAACTTTGATCAACCACAATGGCGGATGCAAGAAAATAAAGGGTGCGAACTGTGTGGAGCAAGAAAACAGGACTTAATTCATTTGATCTGCATCTGTCCCGCCATGAATTTAGAACGTCGGAGCAGACTAAAGGTGAAGTTCAATGAAATTGGAGTACGTACCTGTCGGTTCGCTGTTACACAAATACTGTGTTCCGTGGACCCTCAACTAATTTTGCAGAGTAGCCCAATTCATAATTAATTTTGAGAAAAAGAGAGGAACCCTGGTAAATTCCTCATCCCCATCATGAACTCGTACATCAAACATGAACGTTCTCCCTGTCCTAGACAGTGCAATTTATTAAGTATGAGATTAATTTTTATAAATTTTATGATTCATTACCTGTCTATTTGCTGTTGAATTTTCATCTTTTGTTTTTTAAATTCAGGTATTTCAAATATTCCACACGCATGGGCTGGCTGATGCTTAGGCCCATTTAAAACCTAATCAATCAGGGTACACCTAGTATTCTGCGCCCCATCAATCACATGCCCGACTTATATTTTGGTTTCCTCTTCTTCAGCTCAAGATATCAGCATTGATTTTATTCCACGATTCATGTCAGACCATAACCCTTTGATTTTAGGTGTCAAGGGAATGTCCTTCTGCAAGGAATCTCCATCTTGGAGCTTTGAGAGGGCACTGCTTTTCGATAAAGTTTATCAAAATCACAAGATAAGCTGGTTACAGGACTTTCTCGAGAGAAATATTGACTCTGCTCCAATCGAGGTGGTTTGGAACACCCTGAAGGCGTGTATCCGGGGGGAGACTTTGCAGTTTAGTCTTAGGAAGAATAAGCAGGAGAAACTGCAGATCTTGGAGTTTCAAGAAAAACTAGCAAGGGCAGAGGAAAAACTTATCAGAGCTGTCCATAAGGAGGAGGAAATTGAGCTGGCACAACTAGAAGCTGCAGCAGTAACTGTCGAAATCGGCGCAATCTTGGCTGAGAAAGCTGCTGCTAAATGGGCCACTGCGTGTGAATTCAGTGAGCAAATCGGTCACCAGTTAGCTCTAAGAACCAGGCAGTACCTTACGAATAATACCATACATTCCATTCGGGTCCCTTTAGGGGGAATTACCAGGGAGCCGAATAAAATTCAAACCGCCTTCTGCCAGTTCTATCAAGACCTGTATAGTGAGGCTGATACTGGCGGCCAGACAAATAGCTATTGACAACTTTCTAGACCCAGTCTTGATATCACGCCTCAATTCAGAGGATCGTGAACATCTAGAGGATCCCCCTATTTGGGAGGAGATTGCCATTTCAATGTCTAGTCCACCTGATGGTAAGGCGGCTGGCACAGTTGTATACCGGTAGAATTGTATAAAGTTTTTTCTACGCAGATTTTAAGACCCTTTTGGTTCAAATTTTTAATGGCTTGATCCCACCTTCATCGTGGTCAACAGCCAAAATTATTATCTTTCCTAAAAAGAATAAATCTCCCTTGCAAATGGGCTCTTACCGCCCTATAACGCTCATTAACGGAGATTCTAAAATCTACTACAAGATCCTTGCTTCCCGGCTATCTGCCAATATTGAAAAACTTGTCTCCAATGGCAACATGGGTTTATTCACCAAAAACATACTATCGATCATACCCGGAAACCATTACTCTGTTTGAGGCGGCACAGACCACAGAGGACCCGATGGCGTTGACACTTCTCGATTCTAAAAAAGCTTTCGATCGGGTCTCCTGGTTGTTTCTGTGGAATGTCATGCAGAGAATGGGTTTAGGGCCCGGGGTTATTCAGGCCATCAAGGCTCTATGTATAAATCCTATGGCTAGGGTTTTGATCAATGGGCAATTGACAGAGCAACTTGTAATAACACGGGGGATTCGCCAGGTTTGCCCATGCTCTCCGTTGCTCTTTGCAATGTATATCGACCAATTTATCAAAAGCCTTGCAAACAACCAAGTGATCCCGGCCATCTATAGACATGGCTTTGAAACAAAAATCATGGCCTAAACTTATGGTAACCTCGTTGAGGCAGCACCATGTTTTTTTGTGAGACATGCTTGCAATAAAAACATGTAACAATTGCATCTGCTTGTCAAGGCCAGACCTGTTGGCTTTGCCAATGTTTGTTTTTTCTTGGAACAATATGAACATTTAATTGAAATTTATTTGGATCAAAAAAATATTTTTGACTTTCACAACAAAGAAGCATGTCAAAGAAGGAGACAACTTCTTTCAGGATTAGTTGCATATATTCCTTATTGGTGCTAGTTTAATTTCGGGAATTAGCTGTGGATTGTATGCAATATTTTTTAATGGCAAAAATAGTCGTGCACTACTGAAGTCTGAGAGAAAATTATTATCTTTCATAGTTTGTTAATGAAAATTGTGGTTAGCCATTGAAATAAATTGCAATGGTAATTTGTTTTAGAAAAATTCACAAATTCCTTATCAATTTTAGAAAAAAAGTTTGAGATATTGAATGAAATGTCAATGTGTCAAAGAATTAATTACACCAGTTGATTGTTTGTTGTTGGTAGTAAAATACAGCCATATTAAGATGCAGTGAGCTGCTATACACCTGCGGCCAGGTGACACTTCACCTGTTGCACTATGTATAACTACATCCTTATGTAGATAGCATACTGATGTCACACCCACTACTGACGACCACAAGTTACCTGGGGAGATTTATCTCAGACCATTCTCTGCTAATGCTTCCGTTACAAATGTAAAACCCCAGATGTGCAATCCCTTCCTGGAGGTTAAGATCTGAGGTATTGGAGGACCCGGAATTTAAGGTCAAAATCTCCACGAGCAGTAATTATTGCCTCGATCTGAATTGGGGGCCCTCAAGCAGAGGCCCCAATTAGTAGGAGGCTATGAAGGGTGGTTATTCAGTTTGGTATATGGCACTCATACCGTGTTATAGGAGTGACTTAAGGCAATGGAAGCAATGCTTGGGAAGACGCATATGGTAATGGCAGTTACAGAAGACAGTGGCAGGAAACAGCTCCAACTGAGTACAGAAATACAGGAGCTGTGTGATATACTGGACTAATCTACACACAAGTCATACAGGCAAACATTGTATTAGGAAGTGGCTAAAGCAGGTAGACTTTTGGCGTGGTTGCATAAATGGAAATACCCACCCCCTTATCATAGTGTTGAACACTCCTGATGGAGGATGCAACTTCAACTTAACTAAACATTAGCTGGCTTATGGGGAAAGCTATTGAAGAACTTGATGCCCCTAATGTTTAAGGGACTGCATATTTTCTGGGGACTCTTACACTTCCCCAAATTTCTAACGAACAGGCCTTGGGGCTAGATTGGGTGCTTACAAAAGAAGAGGTGGTAGAGGCAGTTAAGGGTATCTGGGGTGGCAAGGCGCTGAGAGCTGATGGCCTGCCAACAGAATTTTATCATAACTTCTTGTCCCAAGTGTCGGAGAAGTTATTGGAAGTGTACACTGAGGCCTGGCCATGGATCGTCTACCGGATAGCATTAGGGAACTAATAATCATAATGACGCTGAAGTCAGCCAGGGACACAGTTGAGCCTCGGTCCTACCAGCCCCTCTTCATGATTAATGTGGATACTGCTGTGTGATACTGAATAAAAGGCAAGTAAAAAAAAAAAAAAAGAATTTGGTTGTTAAGGTACTTTTAGAAAAGTTGCTATGAGATTGCTATCCCAGATTGGTGTACTGGTCCATGAGGATCAATGTGGCTTTATCCCTGGTAGAAATACACTGATGAATCTTAGGAGATTTTCCACTATGCAGCATGCCAAAAGTCATGGAGACAGATGGGTCACTTGTGTCCCCGGATATTGAAAAGCATTTGACACCATTAGCTGGAAGTATATGATGGGCTTGGGCCCTAATTTACGAAAATGGATAAGAATCCCTCACATGATCTCCACCGCAAGAGTACGGCCAGGTGGATTAGCTTCCAGCAGTTAGGCCATAGAAAAAGGTACCCCTCCCACCACTCCTATTCACCTTGGCAATGGAACCTTTTGTGATCGGGCTCAGGGATGTTTTAAGGAAACGTGGAATCAAGGTGAGTTAACTAGTGCAAGTAATCTCACTATATGCAGATGACTCGTTTCAGAGGTCTATTAGTCTTTTGATGGGTGAATTGGAGGCTTTAAAGCAGATATCAGGATTACAAGTTAATAGGTCTATAAAAGTTGTTTTCCCTTTGGCATGCCTAGCACAGGTAGGAGGGGTGTACTGAAACTATGTCTCAGATGGGCACAAGCTCAGTTCAGATATCTGGGCATGCATGTCACTCACTCCGCGGATAATAAATATGAATATAAAATGGGAAGGGTGTTTTGTGAAGATGTTTCTGGCCTCAGTGAATCAAGTATGTTGGGTGATTACATATAGCACTGAGAATGTCATTTCACTCTTTATAGTGGAGGGCACACTGTGAACTTATCTTTATATCTCTCACGCCCGCTTAACATCTTTTCCTCCCTTGTCACCTTTAAGAGGGGATTGCACAATAGCAACTCACCTTTACAATGCTTTTTACACTTTACTGCACTTGGCGGATATACCATAACTTTATTGCAAGAGGCTCAGATAAGACTCTCTTTTTTCCTTCCTGGTACTTGATCTTCAGACAATGCTATAAGCATCAACAGATGTATATAAGATGTATATATCCACATACTGGGTACCGGTTGATTTATATTCTTTGTATACATGTAATTGCAGCCTTAAAGAAGTCACTTGTGTGACAAAACACCTGTCAGCTGCTTTCCGTATTCAATAAAAGCTGCATTGCAACATTTGGCTCCTGACTTTTGATTTGTGAGGTGGAAACACCATATGTTGACTGTTGATTGATTGCTGTGGTACATCAATTACTCAAAGAAGCACGGAGGTGTTAAACCAATGTGCTATGTGCATATAGGGTAGTATGATGCATTAGTACCATACAGCACCACACTCAGAATAACTTTTCTCGACTTTCTTTACAAAGAACAGCACATGCCAAGTAGAGGTGCGGTCAATAAATCATCAATACCCTCTCTGGTTTTCTTTTTTTTTTTTTTACGTTTCTTTTATTAATTTTAGCAAGGGGAAAAACGAACGAGCCATTGTGCTCTATAGTCATCGGGGAGGAACCCGGCAGTCACATTGCTAAGTCCGACAGCCAAAAACAAGGTAAGAGAAAGAAGAAACAACTACCCACCCTCCCCCTCTCTTCCTCCCTGAAAAAGAACACCCCCCTATAAGATAAGAGAACGAAGAGCAATCTGGGGAAGGACCTCCTAGGACCTACTAAGTGATGGATGTGTTGGGGGCAATCTGTATAGGAGGGTCTTCAAGTCTCAAGAGTCTTAGGTATTTGGGGCAGGTAAGCTCCGTAAATTCTGATGTCAGTAGCGTAACGAAGAGCGCCCATAGATCGTGAAAGGAAGCCCCCAGGTTAATCAAGGAGCGAGAGATTCTTTCCATCCCCAAGATAGCCCACAATCTATGAAGCCATCCCAGTCGCGTAGGGACTGTCTTGGTACCCCAGTGCATCAGAACATTTTGGACCGCTGCTTCTAGGGCTAATGCCATCTGTTCACCCCTCCTGGATGTAAGGGGGAAGGTGATGGCGTTGGGAAGGCCCAAAAGAACATAGACTGGGAATCTGGGTATCAAAGTGGGAGTCTACGTCGTCGAGAATTTGCTCCCAATATGTCCCCAGGAAGGGGCACGACCACAGCAAGTGGGTAAGGGTGCCCAGTGAACCACAGGCTCGCCAGCATTGCGGGCTATGAGAAGGGTACCCCTATGGAGTCTTACTGAGATTAAGTACCAGTAAGTGGCCACTTTAGTGGCAGTCTCGATAGAGGCGACGTTGCGTGCCGTGGGTTGGGACTGTAATAAATATCATTCATTCCTTCTGTGTGAGTACCCTACCCAACTCCCCCTCCCAGTGTAGTTGCCCAGGGGACTTCCCGGTGTCTGAAGTGCATCGTATAAATTTGTATAAGTCCGATGTCAGTCGTGCATCGCTGTGCCGCGTTAGTAACCACTTCTCGAACGTGGGGATATGTCTCTCCGCACCTCCCCACACATCCCTTTGAAGAACCCAGTGTCGGATCTGTAAGTATTGATACCTTTCCGTTTCGGGGATGCCTTGGTCAGTACTGAGAGCAGAGAAAGGACTCGGTCCCGAAAGATCAAAGAGATGGCCTATGGAGCGGCAGTGGTGGAACTCCCCAGGGTAATGGCCTGGAGTGAATTCAGGGTTCTGTGCTATAGGTGTGATCGGGGATGGGAACGTCGTGAGCCCCCTGGAAGCAGCAGACTTATCCCATGCTAACAATGTAGGATGAGTCACCTCCGAAAGATATAGGTTGCGAGGGCACCCCATGCACGAGATAAAGGGAACCCCCCACAAAGGTTGGCCAGCAAGGGACCTATCCATAAACAACCAGTGTTTCTCAGATTCGAGGCGGGACCACTCCACTAGCGCCCTCATCTGGGCCGCCCACCAGTAAGCTAGGAGGTCAGGATCACCCAGCCCCCCTTCCGCCGAATCCTTATAGGTAAGTTCCCGACACAACCGAGCCCTCTGATCTCGCCAGACAAAGTGCTCGATGTCACGTTGCAATGCATGTATGACCCCGGTTGGTGGCGTCAGTGGAAGCGTGTGAAACAGGTAGAGACTCTGGGGCAATATCACAATTTTCACCGCTGCTATACGGCTCAGCCATGAGAGAAAATGTGGTCTCCATTTCCTGAGAGAATCGTGGCTATGCTTCAGGATCACCGTATAACTCGACGTTCTGGTGGCTTTAATAGTAGCGGATACTTGCAACCCCAAGTAGGAAATGGAATCACGGGCCCACTGGATCGGATAAGAGCGCTGTAAGTGCCCCAAAGTCTCGGGCTCTACAGACAAATTGAGGGCTTGTGACTTGTGCACATTGATCTTAAAGCCCGAGGCAAGTGCGAACCGATCCAGTTCGTCTAGAAAAGCTGGTAAAGATTCCGTAGGATGCTCCAGCATCGCCACCACGTCGTCCGCATATAAGCAGAGCTTATGCTCTGCACCCCCAAAGCGTGCTCCCTTAATAATGACTAGATAGGATGAAATTGCCCCTGTGTGGTTGTGGTGCTTACTAATTCTGGTATGTAGTTATATATGGTATATCTACCTGTTGGTGCTCAAGGGAAGAGGGGTCATCCACCCCTTAGCATAAGTGACCCAAGGGGATCACACAACTATTTCTACAGGCCCGAGCACACATACAATATCATTCAAAGTTAAGCAAAGCAATGTAATGCACAACAACAATCTGTAATTCTTTTAATGTTCTTTCTTCCGTTGGTCCAGCCAACAGGTGTTTCGTTGCCCGGGAGTAACCCACGACTTCCTCAGGGCGAATTGACTTTGGAAGTGAACGATCAATCTTTGGACCGGTTATAATTCCGTCCCAGCCAAGAGGGCAGGGATAATTGGTTATTTCAGTTCACATCTAATTGTAGTTCCATCAAGGTTGCTCTATCCGCGTGTGTAGCTGTGACAAGTAGGACCGAGTCAGTCCCGACTTCCGAATTAAGAGAAAACAGCACTTTCGTACTCGGTTGTGTTTCCGCGTCTCTCAGCGGAACCCAGTATGGCCATTGAGTCCTACTTGTCACGGCCACACATGCGGATAGAGCAACCATTGATGGAACTACAATTAGACGTGAACTGAAATAACCAATTATACCTGCCCTGTTGGCTGGGACGCAATTATAACCGGTCGAAAGGTTGATCGTTCACTTCCAAAGTCAATTAGACTTGAGGAAGTCGTGAGTTACTCCCAGACGACGAAACATGTGTTGGCTGGACTAACGGAAGAAAGACCATTAAAAGAATTATATATTGTTGTTGTGCATTACATTGCTTTGCTTAACTTTGAATGATATTGTATGTGTGCTCGGGCCTGTAGAAATAGTCGTGCTCCCTTAATGTCGGGTTCATCCCGAACCCTTTGAGCCATGGGCTCCATGTAGAGAGCGAACAGGAGCGGCGACAGCGGGCATCCCTGTCTGGACCCTCTACGGATAGGAAAGGTCAAGGAAGCCATTCGATTCACCCGCACTGTGGCCATAGGATTCGTGTAACCCCCGAAAACCCAATTGATGAAGCGGACTCGTAGGCCAAAGTGAACCAGGGTCGCCAGGAGATATGGCCAATGGACCCTATCAAATGCCTTTTCAGCGTCGACAGAGATGATCATGTGCTCCGCTGGGAAGCGTTCCGAGCGATCCAGTAGCTGAAGGAGCCGTTTGGTATTGTCGGAGCATTGTCGTCTGGGAACAAATCTAGACTAATCTGGGTCAATCAGCCCAGGAAGATGACGAGAGAGTCCGGCTGCCAGGATTCCAGTGAAAATCTTTAAGTCCACATTGAGAAGGGATATAGGGTGGTAAGAACCACAAAGGCGTTTATCCTTTCCGGGTTTAGGGATCACCGTTATTAAAGCTTCTAGCATAGAATTAAAAACTTGTACCAGGAGTGGGGCTAGTATCACACAAAGCTTTTTATAAAAAACGGAGGAGAACCCATCCGGGCCAGGCGACTTGTTAAGTTTCAAACGGGAGATTGCCGAACTAACCTCCTCCAGCCGGAAGGGGGCCTCTAGCTCTGACGCCTGGTTTGGTAATAATTTAGCCGTGGCTACATCATGAAGATAGTGAGTTGATCCATTCTCCGGCAAGGATTGGGCCACGTATAAGGTCTCGTAGAATTGCCTGAAAGCCTCTACAATCTCTGGGTCAGTGCCAAACTCCCTTTCCTGCTGGTCCCGTATCTCAGTGACCTTAGAAGCTTGGCGTTGCGCCCGGAGCCGATTGGCAAGGAGGTGCCTGCATCAATCTCCCCCCACATACAATGCGTGTTTCAGGCAAAGGGCTGCATATTCAGCCCAGTCAACATCTAACCCTGCTAGCTGTGCTCTGGCTGCTTTAAGAAGTTTCCAGACCCTGGGTGCCCCAGTCCTTTGATGTATGCAACCTCCCCCGTCAAATGCTCCCCTTTCTCTCGTCTATCTTTGTTATCAGCTGTCACTATGCCAAGAAATTCCCGCTGAACCACTGCTTTCAGCGCTTCCCATAGAGTTGTCAAAGGGGTGGTAGGAACGTCGTTAAAGTCTAAATAATCCGTTATGCACTTCTGAATTTGCTGTACAACTGAGGGTCATTGTAGCATGGTCTCGCGAAGATGCCAGAAGCAGCACGTAGGGCGCCAGTGGTGTAGCGATAGAGATATCTTTATCGCAGAGTGGTCGGACAAGGGGCAGGGAAGGATCTCTACATCCCGTGTCTGTTGTGTCAGGGAGTCAAAGGTGAGGACATAGTCGATTCTAGCATAGGTCTTGTGTGGGTGTGAGCAGAAGGTGTATGCCCTAGAACCTGGATATCGAAGTCTCCAAATGTCTGTAAGTCCGGCCTCTGCTAGCAGTCACTTCCCCTCTCTAGAAAGGGCCCCCGACTGCCCCATCTCAGTTCTGAGCGGTCCACGTCGCCATCGCATGCCAGGTTAAAATCCTCCCCAACAGTAGTTTTTGTCTGGGAGGCCTGTGAGCTTGTGTATTACTTCTTTAATAAAACCTCTTGCCCAGCATTGGGGACATACACCATAGCGATCGTGAACGTATGTGCATCTAGGGTAAAGGTATGTGCCAAGAGCCTCCCTCTAATCTCGGCCTGCTTACTACCTATATGGCCGGGGAATCTAGCGGAAACCAGTATTGCTCCCCTGCTGTCTTAGAAGTGGTGGAGGAGAACATCTGATGGGGGAATACTCTGGATCTCAATCTGTGCGTATCAGTGGACAATAGGTGTGTTTCTTGAAGCAGACAAATAAAAGTGTCAGATCGCTCAAGATAGGACAGGACAGCTCGTCGTTTAGTAGGGTTATTCAGCCCCTTGACATTAAGGGACACGATGTTAATGTCGGGAGACATAAGAAAGAGTCCCTATATGCGCTACAGAGAGTTGCCCCCGGTCCTGTAGAAGTAGAGAAAGGGGTGGAGTGAGAAATAGAATTCTGCTGTCAAAATTTGGGGGAGGAGGAGAAAACCCCAAAACCCACAACAACAAACAAATGGCAAAAAACATTTACGTGTATAGTCCAAAAATGTCCCGGGCTACCTGCCCAGTAGTGAGGCATGAGATGGATAGCAGGAACTCCCGCCGCCCCCTCCCCGCACCAGGCCCAGTCACAGAAAGCATGGTGAGACCCATTAAAATTTCGAACAACACCTCAGACAATGCGTTTCAGTCTGCAGCATTTGAGTCTTCCGATAGGGATTGAAGGACCGCAGTGCGTTCTTTAGCGATAGTGTCCGGGCGTAGACTCAGGGGTGAGTCCCCCACTCGCTGCCATCGTGAGGTGTCAGCTTGGCATCCGGTGGGGGCAGTTTTCTCTGACGTGGCGCGGTCGATCTCTGGAAGGCAAAGAAGCGACGCAGCCTCCTCAAAAGAACGAAACTGACCTCCCATTTAAAGATGAGTCTAAACGGGTGACCCCAGGAGTATGCAACGTCCTTGGAGCGTAAAAATGCTGTGATAGGGCGGAATTCCCATCTTTTCTGTAATGTGGAAGTTGCCAGGTCCTGAAAGAGAAGGGGCTTGCAAGAGCGGAACTCGATGGGGTGTTTGGTCCGTGCCTCTTGTAGAATGCATTCTTTAAGTTTAAAGTCATGTACACATGTTAAGATATCGGGAGGGGGAGCCATTGGCGGTCGCTTAAGTCCCACACAGTGTGTCCGGTCAAGCCTGATCTCCTGGTCCCCAGGGCCTCCCAGGATGTGTCGGAACAAATCTATGACAAAGGACTTCATGTCCTGATCTTCGGTTCCCTGAGTCACCGCCCGGATCCTTATGTTGTTCCGGCGGGAACGCTTCTCGAGGTCTTCCGCATGTGCCTGGAGATCTAAGTGCTGGTCCCTAAGTTGCAGGCCCTCTTTTTGAAGCTGGGATACCTCCTCTTCTCTGGCAGTCGCCTGATTCTCCAGGTCATCCACTCGCTCCCCCACTGAGTCAATGTCTCTACGCATCTCCCTCATCTCTGCAGTGAGATCCTTCTTCATGTTGTGAAATTCTCTCGTGAGGTCCGCGAAGAGGGACATCAGGACACTGCGTGTGACCGGCCCCTACAAATCATCCTGCCCTCGCCGTGCATACGTGTCTCTCTGCAGTGGCACTGCCTCAGCACCCCCAGTCCCGGCCTTGATTAGTAGATCTTTGATGGACGTGTCCTTCCGGGATTTATTAGTAGCCATCAGGAGGAAGCTGCTACTCTTCACTGGTAGTCGAAAGGCGGCACTGCATGTGAGAAGGGAGCCCACCCAAGCAAGCTAGGGGTCCCTCGGCAGGGCAGGCCTCCAACCTCCTGCCAGAAGAAGCACTCCACCGTCTCTGGGGCAGCGTTAGTGAGGGCGGGCAAATGGTGGAACCAAAAACCTCTGACCCAGGCGATCTGCACTGCGGCTCCCTAGCTGGTTGTCACTTCTAGACGCTCCCTATGTAGCGCCTGGGTGGCCGCTGCAGAATTTAACAGTGTTGTGTATGGTGCAAAGTGAAGCAGGGATCGTCACTTCCCCCCTCGTATCCGCCGGTGGGCCGCAGTTCCCAGTCCAGGCTAACCTATCCGTGCTCAGCCCCTCGCCCTTGTTGTGTTCGGTTCACCGCTCTAAGGATAGGGAAGGGCAGGGCACCTCTCGGTGAAAATCTGCGGGCTGGAAGACAGGCGTAGGGTCAAGGCAGGTATACTGCAATCTCCTCTGGATAGCCCACAGTTCCGGGTGCAATGTTGATAGGCCTTGGTGCACGCGGCAGTCCTAGGAAGAGAGAGCACCGTAGGCCGGGCGCGCCCAACAGCTGTACCGCCGTCCTGTCGCTGTGCCGTGTGTGCTCAGTCTCTTGCGGGCCGCTAGACACTAGGCCCCCTCGGGCCCTCCACACCCAGGACAGCGCTCAGCGGGGGAACTGCCTCCAGGTTCTGTCCCTGGGCCCACTTGCTCCTGCTCTCCCCCACTCCGGGCCGCAAAGTAGGTCGCGGGGCATGCACGGCCCTATGTGTTCCGGCCTCTGAATTCAGGCATCCGGAGTCCGCACCAGGTCCGGGCGCGCCGTTGGTAGGCCTCGGTGCCCGCAGTCGTGCTGGGGCAGAATAGCACTGGAGGCCAGACGTTCCTAGGCAGCCGAGCCACACCGCAGGAAGGCTCACCTTGATCATATGCAGGGACGCTACTCCGGCGGGTTCAGACCCACGCCGCCATTTCGCCGCTGTGCCGATTGTGCTCAGACACTCTCGGGTCACTCATCACAAGGCTCTCCCTGGCTCCCTGCCTCCAGATCCAGCACTCAATGGGGGAACAGCTGCAGATTGCGTCTCCAGGCTCACTCGCTCCCGCTCTCACCCACGTCAGCCTGCAAGGTGGGCCGCAGGGCGCGCGCAGTCCGATGCGTCCCGCTCTCCAATGTCAGGCTTCCAGAGTCCCACCACGTCAAAATCGGGTCAGAGGTGTCAGAGCTTGTGTTAGACCCAAACCGGGTCCGAATCCGCGGCTAGGGCCACTCTAGACGCAGCTATGTAGGTAGGGCCCGGGCCACGGGACGGAGCGACGAGCAGGCACGTCCTACTCGGCCGCCATCTTGGCCAGACACGTCCTACTCGGCCGCCATCTTGGCCACGCCCTCACCCTCTCTAGTTTTATAGATTAACAATACACTGAGGGTCCAGTCATCCACCAGCGACCGCATCTTGGGTGAGGAATGATGTGGAATGGTCAGGGCGGGTGGAATCTAGGAGAATGGGGGAACTAAAGACTGATGAGAATATGGCACATGATCTGCAGTTTTGGTCAGACTTGAAAACTGCCATGATGGACACTACTGAGGAGGTAGTTGAGGATGTAATTGAAGATGTGTAAATAAAAAATGAGATAATGATTAGGGGGAAGAATGTATCCATCCATCCCGACCCACTGCGGAGTAGATTGGAATTACCGAGCTAGTAGGTGGGATATAGATAAAGAATAATGATATGGTTACGCCTGTGAAACCATTAACAGAGTATGGACATGCAATATATACAACTGTGGGAAGAATGCTGGAGTAGCACTGTGGAGGTATGGGAGGAGCTTACTATGTATCTGTATGGAACAATTTTTGTTAGGCTGCTGTGAGCTGCCGAATTGTGAAAACTGAATAAAGATGTATAAAAAAAACTACAGCCTTATTATCAGTATTTACCAACAAAGGGCTTCATTACGATGTTGGTCGGAAAGGCTCTGAACTGCATTCAGATTCTCCTAATCAGTGTCGGAACCTATGTTTCTGATCGACTTGGAAACATTTTTGACGGATAGATTACCATAGAAGGTAATCGTTTGGTCTTTCCGACTCAGTTCTGACCGGCATTCGGATACTCTGAGTTGGTCGGAGCCGAATTATACACCTCTACGGACTGAGTTTCCAACCGACATATTACGATGTTAGATTAGGAAAGCCTTTCCGAATTGGTCTGTCCGACACGGAACAGCTGTCGGAAACTGACTTTGGGGGCCCGTAGCAGGCCCCCTATACCCTGAGGCCTCCGGTTGAGGCCCTTGGGGGTACCCATGGGACCCCTCTTTACAACCATGCACAGTGTGGCAGGCATGGGGTACTTGCAACAGGGTTCAAGGATTTCCGTAACCACCCCTTTTTTTAATGGGAGACTGTGTTGTTGGTCGTAACACAGGCTCCCATTGAAGTCAATGGGAGTCTGACTGAACGGTGTTCGGAAACATTGTAATCGGTCAGTTGGTCAGACTCGCCAAACCTGAGTCGGTTGGAACCGATTCTGACAAGGAGCCAGTCGGAATGCTTTCCGACCTACATCATAATGATCTCCATGTATAAAACCGACAAAAGGAAATTGAGAACAAAACCTAATATCGATGATCATAGCGAATGACAACAGAAGTGGCCCATGCTGTAGTATAACATGGGAGAAGAGGTACAGCATAACATGGCTGATGGTTTCACAGTGGTATTAACAGCTTAGAAGAGATCCACCCATATCAACCAATTTCATGAGAAATTCTAGCTGTGGTAGCCCCATCAAAAGTAGACCAAACTCATTGTTGCCTTTTACACCATGGTGAGTTCAGAGAGAGCGCAATTTATTTAAAACAGCAGTTCATCCTTAAGGAACAGCCCAAATCCCTGTAGAGCTTGCTGAAAACGGGCTGGCATTGGGGGTCGTCATAAATAAGGGCCACATATATGGCAGAAATCTTTGCTGCTGTAAAAGTAAAGACATTGTCCAAAGACTGCATGAAATGAAATGAATACAAGTGAATTGCAGTGTGAGACAAGTGGAAAGACAAACAGTGAAAATAATTTTCAGTCTAGTAGCACAAAGGCTGTGCAAGCAGAAGGTTCTTCAATTTTGTAAAGGGATGCAGATCAACTGAAAAGAAACTAAGATGAAAAGGATTGTCCGCTCAGCAAGATAGAGTCCTTAACATCTCGAAAAAGGGCCACTGCAGTAACCCAAGGAGTCTGAACATGAGTATCTGTGAGTTATATATATATGTAGAGGAGATCTAACCCATGTGGTGAGATTAACTAGGGCCACTGGCAACGTGATGGCAATAAACCAGTTCAAGCTTCATTTCTTCGACCAAAGTTCTAACTGGCCAAGATGATAACATCTACATACAGCAATCTTTAGCTTATCTCGCTCACATTTATTATCATGTAGAAAGAGAGACAAAGGTATTTTCCATAAAATTAGGCACAGAACCAATCTGTGATAGAAAAGCTATGACTACATTTGCATTAAATTAAGTGAAACACCCTAGCATATTTCCAATCTCTTCTGCATGAGATGGGTCATTAAGCATTGTAAACAACCCACTGTCCATTGCTATCGTGCCAGGTCAAGAATGAACAGCATACGTTGGAAGACTTGGGAAACTTCGAGAAGTTGATGGGACCCACACCTTAAATGTCCCTAAAACACCAAAGCAGCCCCACCAAACTAGTTCTGAATGCCATGCGGCATCTGTTGGCACTTAATGAAGTCTCCTAGTAAATGATCGTCTTCTTCGCTCAGGCTGGGCACCCAGGATACAAGCAACTGAGGCTCAATGTCTCCCACACAGCCAAACATTTCCTACTGTTCAAAAGCAGTAAAAGAAGCAATCCTATGGGGCTGTAACAGTTTTCAAACATTCCGGTATGGACACAGCTTCACCTAAACTAAAAGGTATAAGCCATTGATGCTGCTGTTCCAAGAGTCTTCTCCATACCTGCCTCTGTGGATGGAAAAATTGATGTTTGTGTTTCCTGAAGGACGAAATTCCAATGTCTAGAGTTTTATTCGCAACCTTAAAAAGGTGATGAGAATTGCACCCTAGCAAGAGATAGACTTTGAGGTGATAATGTTCCAAGTTCTTCAGAAGTACTCATCTCAAAAGACTGTCCGCTACACTGACTCTTAAAAAGTGTCTTGTGGCCGGCTCCATTCCCAGCTAGTCATTGTGGTCTTCACCCTCTTTGGTTTTTCATTAAATCAAAGCCCCTTGGAAGATAAAGAATGAGACTATATAACCTACTGATGGCCAAAATTTCAACCATTTAGGAGGGAATCATTGTGCCTGTGAGACATTATTATCCTGGAAATGGGGGTGTACAGCATGTCTTTTGAACCACATCCAATTACCATCACTGAGATAAAGGGGAGCAGTGATGACTGTCATCTGTGATGCTGTCCGTGTCACCCAACATGTGATGGATTTCAAGGAAAATACATTCTGGCAGACAATTTGGTTCACTCTTGCCAAGACCTGCTGGATTCGTACGACAAAGCGGTGATGGAAGAAACGGCTGGGATAAAGGAGAGAGAAAGTGCAGTAACATAGAATCCATTTTAAAATATAAAACTAGACTAAAATTACAAAAATCCAACAGTAGAACCAGAGATATGCAGGTTTAAAAATTTCAGTGTAAATAGCGCCAAAAAGCGCCAAATGTGGTTGTGTGGTTGTGACGGACCAAAAAAAAGTAACAAGTTCAGTCCATACTCGATGGAGCGCAGGCCGGCTACAGGGACCCTGTTAGGCCCACAAAACAAGAGTAACTTAAAACCTGATATAAACACTAACACTTGAGAAGATGAGTTCATAATACCCGAGGGCTGGTGATAAGAAGAGCGCGCTCGGTTGTAGCTAATAATTAAACGCCGTAATGGGGTTTTGTGCGATAAGATATCAGGCATGTCCAAGATGTGGTGCAAATACATATTTTTTGCGATAGATTGGGTTGTCAGGTTGTGGAATTTGGGCAACATATGTTTTGGAACCATGAGCATTGGAAGGGAGACATTAGATCACGCCCAATTACAGGCTAATCAAGTAATACAGATTGCTTTACTCTACGATATTGAGTGACGTCATGAAAGAGGCTAACTCCTCGTTGTCACTCGTAAATGAATAGTTACGAGGGATTGATTGTGATAGGATAAAGGAGGCGTAGCTAAACAGGTTGGCCTAGCCCAACTACAGGCAGGACAGGCCAGCACTATGTACTGGATTACACGGCTAAATTCCCAGCACGTAACAGTAGTCAAACACTATGCTCAGCTCACGTTATCGCGTAGACCATTTGCTAGGGCGGTTGTGTTCAGAAACCAGTGTTGATTGGACAAACAAAAGCGAGGACCAGAGTGGGAACAACGATTCAAGTTTTTAAAGGAGGTGTATTCAAGTACTTGAATCTGATTGGTCCCTGATGTATTTAAATCAAGACCAAAGGTGGGAGAGAGATCACAGCAGGATTTACCGGAACAGCTGCGATACTGATGCGCAGGATGAAAAAGCGCCATTAAAGAGGTGAGAATTGGGCGTTATGGAGGACTAATTGACATGGATATGCTTAGTGAATTCTTGCGAGGTGGAGTTCTAGATACTGGGGGTTGCATATTGTTATTCACCTTTGATTAAGGACTTTTGTTGTGGTAATGAGACACTCGAAGGTGATTTATAGGAGCCCGAGGCTCCGTATATTCTTCTTGTTTAACACGAGGTTCCCAGTAAGTGCATTTGAATAATTGCAAGTCCGGGGTCATGGATTAAATAAGGTTGTTTTCCAATACAATGTTTGAACAATAATGTCTGGGATAAGTAATGCTCTATTACTTACCGGTAATCTTCATTACGGGTCCTGTTTTCCTCGTCCCATTCATTACAAAGTGGAGATACCCATCTCCCCACAGAAAAAAACAAGAGGAATGCTGGGACCCTAATACTTCCCCTCCTACTGGGAGTACATAAGCAGTACTTACCCAGCATCCCGCCTGTACAACCAAGCCCAAAGAGGAAGGCCGGCCGCCCAGGAGGGTGGGAGGGAGGGTCTTATGAATGGGACGAGGACAACGGGACCCGGAGTAATGAAGATTACCAGTAAGTAATAGAGCATTACCCCCAGTTCCCTTATGTCCTCGTCCAATTCATTACAAAGTGGAGAATACCAAAGCAGAAAATCGGCCTTCCGAACCCACAAGTACACCCAGGAAACCACAACAAAAGCAGCAGCCCAAGGGAGCACCGAGAAGGAGGGAAAGGGGGATCGCAGGAAGCAACTGGCCCGCAACCCAGGACAGCAGGGACCAAACAAGGACTGGAGACAAACAGAAGGCCAGGGCCCCAACCAGGAGGCCGCCAACCAGAAAAACCCGGAGACAGTGCAATCAGGACCAAGACCCAAAGGACACGGCCAAGGAACCCACCGGACAAGGCCGCCCAGCCCAGAACCATCAGGAAGGCACACAGGACCCGGCAGCCACACAGACACAGAGCAAACTGTGACCACCCCGAGGAAGGCCAAAGAAAGAAGCCGGCCAACAGAGCGCAGGCACAAGCACCCAGACCAACAGGGAAGGAGGAAAGCACAGGCCAGAAACCGGCCCACCCCACCAAACCGAACGACCCGGCCCCAGAGAGGCAAGAGGAGAAAGTCAACTAAACCCCGCCGAGGAGGCCCGGGAACCAGGAAGGAAAAACCAGGGCCACCAAACGACAACCACCAAGCACCCAGCCCAGAGGGAGGAGCCACAGGAAGAGCCCAGGGGCCGAACAGGAGCGAGACCCCAACCAAACCGAAAAGGACAGGTAAGGAGACAGAGACCCAGAACCCCAGGAAGCCAAAAGCCCCACAGGGAAGGAGGCCGCAAACCAAACCAGGAAGGCCACCAAACCCAGAACAGAAAGGGCAGAGGAGGTCAACCCAAAGACCACAGGCCAGAGACGCCCCCAGAAAGAACCAGCCGAAAGCTGACCAACAGCGGGGAGGCCAACAAAGACCAGAGACCAACAACGAACAAGCCCAGCAAGGGCATGGACAGGGCCACCGGCCACAACCCCCAAAAACCCCCAACCCCAAAAGGGAGGGAAAACAAGGCAGGACGGGAGTCCAGGGCAACCAGGAACCCTCGGCAGCCCCCAAACCAGGAAACACCCAGGCACAAACCCACCGAACCACAGAGCCAGGAAGCCAAGTCCGGAGCCAAGCACCCACCCGATGCAGGAGGACCTGCAGGTCCAACCAACCCCCAGAAGGAGCCCACGCAGCATCCAGGCCGAAGGAAAAAAAGGCAGGGAGGAACAGAGACCTCCAGCACACCACAGCCGGACCACACAGAAGGCCAGAAAAAGAAACAGAGCAAACCGCCAAAGCGGAAACCGGAGGAAGCAGAAAAGGCAGAGGGCCAAGCAGCAGCAAAAACCCCAGCTAACCCGCAGCCAGGAGGGTGGAGTCCACAGAGGCAAGGGGAACACCACAGAACCGCACCCCAACCAGATAAAGGGGGGGCACCCAAACAGACACACACTGGGAACAGAGCCTGGGCAAGCAAGCGAAGACAGGAGTGAGCCAGGACACCAGAACCAGGAAAGAACCAGGAACGCCCAGCAAAACACACCCCAAAGCCAGCCGAAAAGTGACAGCACAGCCAGCAAGCCAAGGACGCACAGCCCGAGGCCAACCCGAACCAGCAGGAAGCCGGCAGACCTGGAGCAACAGGAGGCAACCCAGGACATGCCAACCCAGAAGCCCCGAACACCAGGACCCCACACAGGTCCGAACAGGGGAACCGCAACCCAGGAGGAAGCCAACCATGAAGGAGCACCGGGGCAAAGGGGAAAACCCAAAGCCCAACAGTATCTAGCGGAAACCCCAGGACCAGTCAGAAAAACGGACACCCAACCACAGGTGAACTAAGCCCGGGAAGAGAACCGCCGGCAGGAGCAGGCCCAGAAGGACCCACCAGGACATGGTCACAAACCAGCATAGCGCCCCAACAGGACACACAAAGAGAGCACAGGCAAGGATGCAGAGCCGAAAAAGGTGACCAGCAGGCGCTCAAAACCCGCAGGAGCGGGAAAGCCCCAGCAGACACCCAGCCAGGCACCCACGACGGGAATCAGACGTGACCAGGACCCCCAGGGAGCAAACACACCCAGAGCCCAGACGGACCCCCAACCGGGAGAACCGCAGAACAGAAGAGGGGAAACAGACGCCACGCCAAGGACACGGCAGCAGCGAAAGACAGCCAGGCCTAAACAGCAGCAGCAAGAACCCCAGGGGGGGGATGCAAAGGAAAGGAAGAGCAGGCGCCCAACCACACCCGCCAGAGAAGCCCATACCAGGCACCCCCAGGCGGCCCCAACCCGGAACAAACCAGGCCCGACCAAGCGGAACCTCATAGACCAAACGAGAGCAGGAACGTCAGCAGAACCAGGAGGGGCGGCCAGGATCACCGAAGCAAGCCAAAGGCAAGCACAGTGAGCTCCAGGGCAGGACCCTGGAACACAGGGAGGCCAACCCACATAATGGGATGGAATCCGGAAAAACAAAAACGCAAACCGGACCCGCAGGCAGAGGGGGAGAGTGCCGCAGAGAGCACCAGACACGACACCAGGAAGCCCCAAGGGGAACCAGGCACAGCCCAAGGGACAGGAGGACCAAAGCCAGGAACCAGGAGCCCCCGTGCACCAAAACTGACCAACCACGCAGAAGCCAGTAAGCGGAGATGAACACCCAGCACACCCAAGCGGAGCAGAAGCGACAACCAAATAGGCCGCCCGCAGTGATGGCACGGCCCCCCGAGAAAGGGCAGGCAGACAGACGGACCCAGCACACCCAAGGCCAGGCCACAACACCCGCACCCGCGACACCCCGAGAGGGATGCACGGGGGCAGCAAAGAAAAGCGTTGCTGCAAAGAAAAGCGGGGCAGACCCCGGCAGGCCAACAGGAACCCAGGGGAGCCAACAGGACCCCCCCATGCAGCTGCCAAAGGAGCAGGAACACCGTCCTACCAACTGCCGGGGGCAGGGAGCCGCAGAGGAGCCCGGAGCAGGGAGGAGCAGAAGCACACTCCAACAGACCGCAACTGAGGATGCGAGAGGCAACACTGACCCACAGAGCAAGCGGCAGGGGGTAGAACGCAAGCAAGCAGGCAGGAGGCCCAGGGACAAGAACCGGCACTCTCACGAGCCACAGCCGCCAAAGGGAGCAGCAGAGCCCACAACACCAGGACCCCTGCACAACGCACAGCCCCCGGGCACCCAAAAGGTAGCACCCACAAGGCCGGAGAGCCCAATGCGACATATCCGTGCCATGAGACGGCGATACAACCCCCCCCCCAGGAAACAAGGGAGGACTGGACACCTGAGCAGGACCTCAACAGCAGAGAAAGCGGTTCACCCCACCTAGCCACGGAGCGCCACAACCAAGGCAACCAGACGGCACCGACAAAAGAGCGACAGAAGGCACCAGAGCCTACACTCCAAAGGGGCAAAACCCCACAGCAGGCGGGAACAGTGTCCGACGGCTCGCACAATCAGGGGCCCGTGAAACAGGCCTTAGGAACCCAAAGGAACACTCCCAGAGGGCAGGCCTGGGGAGAGTACCAACTGCGAGCCACCGCACCGAGTCACCCGAGACATGAACCGGGCACCCCAGCACCAAAAACAGACGCCCCAGCCCTCCGCAGCACAACCAAGCACCATTTGGAAAGAGGCATTAACGGCCACCATAGGCTGGGGAAGGAAGCCACCATCGGAAGCGGGGGCCACCAGACAACAAGGCCCCCACCGCCAGTGTACAGACACGTTCATGCTCAGAAAAGTAGACGGAAGGAAGCCCCATGGTGCAGAGCGACGCAGATCCGCCCCTGAACCGGGCAGGCTGCAGCCAGAATAGCTCACTCGGAAGCCAGTCCACCATCGGACCCGCCATCTCCTTAGTTCCCATAACCGATTCAATGCCTCAAAGCCGGAAGAGGGTGTTTGCAATGGGCAGCTGCCGAGAGCTAGCGTCTCGGATCCTAGCTGCCAGCACCAGCCCCGACCCTGGAGATCAGAACATTGCATCTGCGCAAGAGCACACACACTCGCAGAGAAGCACAGCACAGGCAGCAGCACGTCCCAGTAGGCCCCGGGAGCCAAAAGCCCCGCAGCCAAACACACCAACAGCACCAAAGCACTGAATAGCAGCACACATGGAGGAAAGAAACAGGCAGAAGCAGGGAACATCCAGCAAAGTAAGGAAACCGGCAAGCGGAACTCACCCGGAGTGGGGGCCAACCCCAGGATTAAGGCCCGCACCCCAAATGCCATCACACCAGGAGACCGGCAGGAGCCCATCCAGCGCGGCACGTCTCACGAGAAGACGAGCCCGTGACCCAGATGCAGCGCGCGCTACGAAATTCGTTTTATTTATTTAATTGTTTACTTACCTGCAATTATCCATATTCCGGTTTTTAGAACCCCCCACCCTGCCCCTCCCCCGACCCGCCTTACCGCCCCACGGAACTCCCTCCACGGGCCGCGGCTGTTAGTCAGAGATGCCAACAGTGACGCCATAAAGCTTTATCGTATGAAATGCCTCCACATGACTAATGAATTAAAAGACATAGCCACAAGTGTCCTCTGGAATGAAGTATCATCAGCAACAGGTCTCCCTAACTGAGCGTGAGCTATCATCCTACAGTTAGTTTAATAGGTATTTTGGAATGCAATCAATGTGCCTCCAAGCATCAGCTAACTGGTCATGCTGGCAAAGACAAACTTCAATCAACCAGGAGGTTATAAAGCGTGCTACTCACCCGTGAGGGTCACACAGTGCTGGGCGGGGGAGGTGGGGGTGCAGCTCCAGATCAGTCGAAGTGACACTTCTTGAGGCTCTTCCTGAAGGTGTGCAGAGTGGGAGAGCATCTGATGTTGACTGGGAGCTTGTTCCAGGTCTTTTTAGGATTGCCCATTAATTGTGGTTTTACAGGTCTAGCTCCCAAACTATATCTACCTAGCGAAGCATAGGTATGTTCAAAAATTTTAGGGAGTTCTCGCACCTATTGTGAAGGAGTGCATTCCCTAAGGCGTTGAGGTATAGCCACCGCTGCTGCCTCCGCCTTTGTGTTAGCTAACATAATTGAGGATACCTGGGCAAAACTGCCTATCAATTTCATCCCTAAGCCCTAAGACCAAACGAGAGCAGGAATGTCAGCAGAACCAGGAGGGGCGGCCAGGATCACCGAAGCAAGCCAAAGGCAAGCACAGTGAACGCCAGGGCAGGACCCTGGAACACAGGGAGGCCAACCCACATAATGGGATGGAATCCGGAAAAACAAAAACGCAAACCGGGCCCGCAGGCAGAGGGGGAGAGTGCCGCAGAGAGCACCAGACACGACACCAGGAAGCCCCAAGGGGAACCAGGCACAGCCCAAGGGACGGGAGGACCAAAGCCAGGAACCAGGAGCCCCCGTGCACCAAACCTGACCAACCACGCAGAAGCCAGTAAGCGGAGATGAACACCCAGCACACCCAAGTGGAGCAGAAGCGATAACCAAATAGGTCGCCCGCAGCGATGGCACGGCCCCCCGAGAAAGGGCAGGCAGACAGACGGACCCAGCACACCCAAGGCCAGGCCACAACACCCGCACCCGCGACACCCCGAGAGGGATGCACGGGGGCAGCAAAGAAAAGCGTGGCAGCAAAGAAAAGCGGGGCAGACCCCGGCAGGCCAACAGGAACCCAGGGGAGCCAACAGGACCCCCCCCATGCAGCTGCCAAAGGAGCAGGAACACCGTCCTACCAACTGCCGGGGGCAGGGAGCCGCAGAGGAGCCCGGAGCAGGGAGGAGCAGAAGCACACTCCAACAGACCGCAACTGAGGATGCGAGAGGCAACACTGACCCACAGAGCAAGCAGCAGGGGGTAGAACGCAAGCAAGCAGGCAGGAGGCCCCGGGACAAGAACCGGCACTCTCACGAGCCACAGCCGCCAAAGGGAGCAGCAGAGCCCACAACACCAGGACCCCTGCACAACGCACAGCCCCCTGGCACCCAAAAGGTAGCACCCACAAGGCCGGAGAGCCCAATGCGACATATCCGTGCCATGAGACGGCGATACAACCCCCCCCCCCCAGGAAACAAGGGAGGACTGGACACCTGAGCAGGACCTCAACAGCAGAGAAAGCGGTTCACCCCGCCTAGCCACGGAGCGCCACAACCAAGGCAACCAGATGGCACCAACAAAAGAGCGACAGAAGGCACCAGAGCCTACACTCCAAAGGGGCAAAACCCCACAGCAGGCGGGAACAGTGTCCGACTGCTCGCACCATCAGGGGCCCGTGAAACAGGCCTTAGTAACCCAAAGGAACACTCCCAGAGAGCAGGCCTGGGGAGAGTACCAACTGCGAGCCACCGCACCGAGTCACCCGAGACATGAACCGGGCACCCCAGCACCAAAAACAGATGCCCCAGCACTCCGCAGCGCAACCAAGCACCATTTGGAAAGAGGCATTAACGGCCACCATAGGCTGGGGAAGGAAGCCACCATCGGAAGCGGGGGCCACCAGACAACAAGGCCCCCACCGCCAGTGTACAGACAAATTCATGCTCAGAAAAGTAGACGGAAGGAAGCCCCATGGTGCAGAGGGACGCAGATCCGCCCCTGAACCGGGCAGGCTGCAGCCCGAATAGCTCACTCGGAAGCCAGTCCACCATCGGACCCGCCATCTCCTTAGTTCCCATGTCCGATTCAATGCCTCAAAGCCGGAAGAGGGTGTTTGCAACGGGCAGCTGCCGAGAGCTAGCGTCTCGGATCTTAGCTGCCAGCAGCAGCCCCGACCCTGGAGATCAGAACATTGCATCTGCGCAAGAGCACACACACTCGCAGAGAAGCACAGCACAGGCAGCAGCACGTCCCAGTAGGCCCCGGGAGCCAAAAGCCCCGCAGCCAAACACACCAGCAGCACCAAAGCACTGAATAGCAGCGCACATGGAGGAAAGAAACAGGCAGAAGCAGGGAACATCCAGCAAAGTAAGGAAACCGGCAAGCGGAACTCACCCGGAGTGGGGGCCAACCCCAGGATTAAGGCCCGCACCCCAAATGCCATCACACCAGGAGACCGGCAGGAGCCCATCCAGCGCGGCACGTCTCACGAGAAGACGAGCCCGTGACCCAGATGCAGCGCGCGCTACGAAATTCGTTTTATTTATTTAATTGTTTACTTACCTGCAATTATCCATATTCCGGTTTTTAGAACCCCCCACCCTGCCCCCCCCCGCCCCGCCTTACCGCCCCACGGAACTCCCTCCACGGGCCGCGGCTGTTAGTCAGAGATGCCAACAGTAACGCCATAAAGCTTTATCGTATGAAATGCCTCCACATGACTAATGAATTAAAAGACATAGCCACAAGTGTCCTCTGGAATGAAGTATCATCAGCAACAGGTCTCCCTAACTGAGCGTGAGCTATCATCCTACTGTTAGTTTAATAGGTATTTTGGAATGCAATCAATGTGCCTCCAAGCATCAGCTGACTGTTCATGCTTGCAAAGACAAACTTCAATCAACCAGGAGGTTATAAAGCGTGCTACTCACCCGTGAGGGTCACACAGTGCTGGGCGGGGGAGGTGGGGGTGCAGCTCCAGATCAGTCGAAGTGACACTTCTTGAGGCTCTTCCTGAAGGTGTGCAGAGTGGGAGAGCATCTGATGTTGACTGGTAACTTGTTCCAGGTCTTTTTAGGATTGCCCATTAATTGTGGTTTTACAGGTCTAGCTCCCAAACTATCTCTACCTAGCGAAGCATAGGTATGTTCAATAATTTTAGGTAGTTCTCGCACCTATTGTGAAGGAGTGCATTCCCTAAGGCGTTGAGGTATAGCCACCGCTGCTGCCTCCGCCTTTGTGTTAGCTAACATAATTGAGGATACCTGGGCAAAACTGCCTATCAATTTCATCCCTAAGCCCTAAGACCAAACAAGAGCAGGAACGTCAGCAGAACCAGGAGGGGCGGCCAGGATCACCGAATCAAGCCAAAGGCAAGCACAGTGAGCGCCAGGGCAGGACCCTGGAACACAGGGAGGCCAACCTACATAATGGGATGGAATCCGGAAAAACAAAAACGCAAACCGGACCCGCAGGCAGAGGGGGGAGAGTGCCGCAGAGAGCACCAGACACGACACCAGGAAGCCCCAAGGGGAACCAGGCACAGCCCAAGGGACGGGAGGACCAAAGCCAGGAACCAGGAGCCCCCGTGCACCAAACCTGACCAACCACGCAGAAGCCAGTAAGCGGAGATGAACACCCAGCACACCCAAGCGGAGCAGAAGCGACAACCAAATAGGCCGCCCGCAGCGATGGCACGGCCCCCCGAGAAAGGGCAGGCAGACAGACGGACCCAGCACACCCAAGGCCAGGCCACAACACCCGCACCCGCGACACCCCGAGAGGGATGCACGGGGGCAGCAAAGAAAAGCGTTGCTGCAAAGAAAAGCGGGGCAGACCCCGGCAGGCCAACAGGAACCCAGGGGAGCCAACAGGACCCCCCCATGCAGCTGCCAAAGGAGCAGGAACACCGTCCTACCAACTGCCGGGGGCAGGGAGCCGCAGAGGAGCCCGGAGCAGGGAGGAGTAGAAGCACACTCCAACAGACCGCAACTGAGGATGCGAGAGGCAACACTGACCCACAGAGCAAGCAGCAGGGGGTAGAACGCAAGCAAGCAGGCAGGAGGCCCCGGGACAAGAACCAGCACTCTCACGAGCCACAGCCGCCAAAGGGAGCAGCAGAGTCCACAACACCAGGACCCCTGCACAACGCACAGCCCCCGGGCACCCAAAAGGTAGCACCCACAAGGCCGGAGAGCCCAATGCGACATATCTGTGCCATGAGACGGCGATACAACCCCCCCCCCCCAGGAAACAAGGGAGGACTGGACACCTGAGCAGGACCTCAACAGCAGAGAAAGCGGTTCACCCCGCCTAGCCACGGAGCGCCACAACCAAGGCAACCAGACGGCACCGACAAAAGAGCGACAGAAGGCACCAGAGCCTACACTCCAAAGGGGCAAAACCCCACAGCAGGCGGGAACAGTGTCCGACTGCTCGCACCATCAGGAGCCCGTGAAACAGGCCTTAGGAACCCAAAGGAACACTCCCAGAGAGCAGGCCTGGGGAGAGTACCAACTGCGAGCCACCGCACCGAGTCACCCGAGACATGAACCGGGCACCCCAGCACCAAAAACAGACGCCCCAGCACTCCGCAGCACAACCAAGCACCATTTGGAAAGAGGCATTAACGACCACCATAGGCTGGGGAAGGAAGCCACCATCGGAAGCGGGGGCCACCAGACAACAAGGCCCCCACCGCCAGTGTACAGACAAATTCATGCTCAGAAAAGTAGACGGAAGGAAGCCCCATGGTGCAGAGGGACGCAGATCCGCCCCTGAACCTGGCAGGCTGCAGCCCGAATAGCTCACTCGGAAGCCAGTCCACCATCGAACCCGCCATCTCCTTAGTTCCCATGTCCGATTCAATGCCTCAAAGCCGGAAGAGGGTGTTTGCAACGGGCAGCTGCCGAGAGCTAGCGTCTCGGATCCTAGCTGCCAGCAGCAGCCCCGACCCTAGAGATCAGAACATTGCATCTGCGCAAGAGCACACACACTCGCAGAGAAGCACAGCACAGGCAGCAGCACGTCCCAGTAGGCCCCGGGAGCCAAAAGCCCCGCAGCCAAACACACCAGCAGCACCAAAGCACTGAATAGCAGCGCACATGGAGGAAAGAAACAGGCAGAAGCAGGGAACATCCAGCAAAGTAAGGAAACCGGCAAGCGGAACTCACCCGGAGTGGGGGCCAACCCCAGGATTAAGGTCCGCACCCCAAATGCCATCACACCAGGAGACCGGCAGGAGCCCATCCAGCGCGGCACGTCTCACGAGAAGACGAGCCCGTGACCCAGATGCAGCGCGCGCTACGAAATTCGTTTTATTTATTTAATTGTTTACTTACCTGCAATTATCCATATTCCGGTTTTTAGAACCCCCCACCCTGCCCCCCCCCGCCCCGCCTTACCACCCCACGGAACTCCCTCCACGGGCCGCGGCTGTTAGTCAGAGATGCCAACAGTAACGCCATAAAGCTTTATCGTATGAAATGCCTCCACATGACTAATGAATTAAAAGACATAGCCACAAGTGTCCTCTGGAATGAAGTATCATTAGCAACAGGTCTCCCTAACTGAGCGTGAGCTATCATCCTACTGTTAGTTTAATAGGTATTTTGGAATGTAATCAATGTGCCTCCAAGCATCAGCTAACTGGTCATGCTGGCAAAGACAAACTTCAATCAACCAGGAGGTTATAAAGCGTGCTACTCACCCGTGAGGGTCACACAGTGCTGGGCGGGGGAGGTGGGGGTGCAGCTCCAGATCAGTCGAAGTGACACTTCTTGAGGCTCTTCCTGAAGGTGTGCAGAGTGGGAGAGCATCTGATGTTGACTGGGAGCTTGTTCCAGGTCTTTTTAGGATTGCCCATTAATTGTGGTTTTACAGGTCTAGCTCCCAAACTATCTCTACCTAGCGAAGCATAGGTATGTTCAAAAATTTTAGGGAGTTCTCGCACCTATTGTGAAGGAGTGCATTCCCTAAGGCGTTGAGGTATAGCCACCGCTGCTGCCTCCGCCTTTGTGTTAGCTAACATAATTGAGGATACCTGGGCAAAACTGCCTATCAATTTCATCCCTAAGTCCTTGGCAGGTTCTGCCCGTACTCATTCTGTATTTGTTGCAATAATTCTGGTATCATGTCTACTGAGGGGGTACCATGAGTTCTGGTATAAACAGCAGTGAAAACTGTACCCCAAGTGGTACAATCCTCTATCGGGGAGCTATCCCCATCGGCAAGCAAATGAAATGTTAAGAGCTCCTTCAAGCTCTCTTTCCCCTGCATTTGCAGCACCGTCTTGAACAGACAATGCAGAAGGAATTGTTAAAAAATAAAGAAAAGAGATAAGGTTTTGCACAGTGTGGGGAACTATAATCCTTCAAGCTTGAACAAACCTACAGCCAATACATAGGATATGCCTTCTCAGCTGTGGCAGATTTTGTCCCTTCCCACCCCAGATGTCTCTGGGAAAATGGAGTAGGAGTCTCTGAGAAAGCACGGCTGAACTACTCAGATTTGACAGTTAAATAAGAACCAAACCAATATTGGTGGCGCCTTGTTGTGAAGTTCCTACAATCTATATAGGATCTGCGCATTTAGACAACATAAACTAAGGGATTGGTGTCCAGGCTGATTCCAAACACCCCCAAAGGATATGTTAGCCTTTAGACCAGCTAGCTCACAGTACCACCATAAGACCCCTAACCTTACCAAGGAGCGAATAGTTTCTGACAACTATCGAACATAACAACTTTTGATCCTTCAGGGAACGTGGAAACAGTGCAGTACTTTTCACTCAGTCACTCGTGCTCACTTAGTCTCAGAGAGATACACAGAATAAACAATGAGGACGTTTTCAATAAGCATTTATTGAACCAGCGTCATTCTAGTATAAAACATGTTTGCTGCAACAACCATTAGACAGAAGCAGATGTATAAGATTACAAGCATCAGAGTAAATAAAAGGTAGAATTCTACCATGGTGCTAAAACAGTGAATATATGCTGGCATGTAGATACATGGTAGTAAACAAGCGTACTCCTACTATGCAAAGCCTATCTAAGTGTACCTAGCATGTATGTGGGTGTAAATCTTAGAATCCCCTAGGAAGAGCCAACCTCATTACCTTATGGGACAGAATGAAGAACCCCATATAGTACTCGAGTTGGACACCCCACTAGGGATGTCAGACCAATGAGTGCTGGAGTTTCTGCGTGCAGGGATCTCAGCGTCTGATGTCAGCATGGAAGCTTCTCCTTTAACTATCTAGTGTTTGGTATGGTTCTTTCATACCAAAAAGATAGCCTTGGGTTTCCTTGCACAATCGATATGTAGTGAGTGTGATTATGCAAATTAGCTTAGAACAATACCTTCAATTATGCAAAGTAGTTATTTCGCATGAAGATGACAATGACTTTTGCACAGAGTATGTTCATGCTGTGATGTATGTCATGTGCAGGGGACGTTTCTAAGAATCCTCATGCATAATAAATGAGGCTAGTTTCCAAGAAACTGATCAACATTTATTCAGCACATAACTGGGTAAAAGGTCAGTGCTGTTGTGGAGAGCAAGGTAGAACAAAAGTAGGTAAAAGGTTGTGTGGCTACCTAGGCCTAGATTGGGGTACATTGGGGTTCATAACAAGTCCACAGGTAGGTCGGGGGACACCACTACTCTTTTAGGGCCAGTTACGCCTCCCCAGATGAGATTCATAACTGCCAAGGAATGATCAGTCCTGACATTGCTTGAATTGGTCACTTTCGTAAACTTGACCAAGAATGATTTAATCAGGAGACACAAGTTTCACTGTCACCATTGTGACACTGACCCCTGTATGCCACAGCTTCCTGACCATTAATCAGAGGTGGTTACCTGTACTTGCCAGAGTTATTGGGACTTACTAGTAAAGTGGCAAGTTCCATGTCACTGTTACAGACAAGGACAGCCTGAGTGGGTGAACTGACTAGGCCAGAACCCACTTCAGAACCCAAGGCTAATGCTACTAATCCTTTCGGGGCACTACTACAACTTGTACTGGTGCTAGGGGTGCTATTTGCCTTAGGGGCCGTAGCAGTAGGTTCCTTGGTGTTATCTTTAGAGCAACTGGGATCCCTTTCTCCGTGGCCTTTCTCCTTACACAGGTAACCTTGCCAGAGGAAGAGGAGTTTTGGGACCCACCCCCAGAGGAAGATTTTTGCGGACCATGTGAAGCCTCCTTTTTGTCCTTACCTTTCTCTCCACCCTCTCTTGGGCCTTAAAAGAAGTTTGCTTCTTCTTGTCACCTCCACCACCATTATTTTTCTATTTCACCCTGGTGCGGACCCATTAGTCTGCCTTCTTTCCCAATTCTTGAGGAGAGGTCACATCAGAGTCCACCAGATACTGGTACAGCTGCTGATTTGGACAATTATTATCGATGTGCTTCCTCATCAATAAATTGTACAATCCCTCATAGTCATGTACATTACTTCCATGAAGTCAGCCTTCCAGAGCCTTAATAGTAAGGTCTACAAAGTCTACCCAGTCTTGAGTGTGTGCTTTCTGTGTGTCCCTGAATGCAACCCTGTATTGCTCAGTGGTTAAAGCAAACCCATCAATAAGGGCACTCTTCAAGACTGCATAGAAGTCAACATCTTTGTCTTTGACAGTGAGAAGTTTGTCTCTGCCTTTGCTAGCAAACGAGAGCCACAGGGCAGCTGCCCACTACCCCTTAGGAACCTTCTGTACTTTAAAGACCCTCTCCAAGGCAGTGATCCATTCATGAATACCATTCCCCACATTGTAAGGAAGGATTATCCTGCTCAGGTTCCTAGCATCAAAAGATTGCTCTCTCACCCTAGGGACACTAGTACTACCACCAGCTACCACCACAAAACTCTAGTCCCAAATTCTTCCTAGAGCTCTGAATTTCCAAGGTTTCCTAATATGGGGCCAGCTGCTCTTGCTTGATTTTGAGATTGGCTCTCTCAAGCTTAAGCAGGTGGTAGTTTTAATTATTAGAGGCATTGGAATTAACAGAGGATGATCTAGACCTCCCCTGCATTCTAAGCACCCACCCAGGAGAAATAAAGGGGAACAATCTCTAGGGACACCATCTGCACTATTCCCAGGGGGAATCAGAGTTCACCAGTGTGGTGTTATCAGACTCTTCTTGGTCATGCTCAAAATTGGTTCTCTGGCATAAACCACCCCTGGCCAGTCTTATGAAGCTACCCCAGGCACACTGTTCTACCCTTCTGACCGCCCAGCCTTCTGGAGGTCATACTGCAGCAGCAGCTCTAAGAGTTGCTGGGTGTTAGAGCTTAACCTTGATGCAGCCAGGATCCTAAGTTACTCAAAATTAAGACCACTGTATATAGAGGATTGGGACCCACTGGCTTCCCTAATTAAAGACATGATTAACTAGGTGAAGTGTAGTGTTGCACCTACCTACCCTAGTGGAAACTAAACTTCAAAAAGGATTGTGGAAATTATTGTGCTAGACCCTCAACTAATAATCCAAAAAGTTCAGTAGAATGTACTACTTTACAAAAAGTATTTATATGTGCCTAATGCTAGTGATGGTTTTTCATCAACCACACCTAGATTAGCTGATAAAACAGTGCAGGCTTAAATCCCAAATGCTGCACACCAATGTAGGAGGCTGGCTTTGTATAGTGTGCAAATGTATTTAAGTGAAGTCCCTTGTACTAATCCAGACTACCTGTATGGTGATTTTTAGTGGTCTTAAACAACCATAGAAAGATCTCTAAGTGGTAGCTGTGGAGAGCAGCTTTCAGTTTTAGCTTGAAGGAGTGTTAAGCAGCTTGTTTTACCAGATCTAATCATGTAGCGTAGGTTAAACAAAAAAGAAGCACACAGTGTAGGTTTAAAAATATGTTTATTTATTACACAACACTCACTAACATATTGGTATATCTCCTACCCAGAGATAAACACAAATACACAAGAATACTTCAATTGCAAGAAGATATTAGCACAATTCAGTGGTCTCCGGGGGGAGGAGAGACCAAACCATATACTAAAAAATTGGAATTCTAACTGCGACCAAAGTCAGGACTTGGACCAGGAGACTCAGAAGAGCTGGGGACACAAAGAACCACCAAAGGTAAGTACCCAGGAACCCTATGAAGGCCACATACTCAATAGTAGTCAATGGGAAAGTCGCAGTTGCAGTTTTGAAGAAGGACCCTTCCCAGTGCAACCTGAAGAAACCCTGTGGAGGATACCCCAGGAACCAGGATACCTACACCAGGGAATCCAGGTGCATAGGTGCGAAGTGAAGGTCGGAAACCGCTGTAGACCACAATGGAGGACTTCAATAAAGATGCTGCTGGCGAAGACTGTGTAAGATTCCGGTTGGAATCTAAGGGTGGATTCTTGAAGAGGAGAACCTGCAAGCAGAGGTGACCAGGAGGCACGAAAGAGCAATGCCCACCGATGTTGGAAGATGCAGGAGTGATGACAGTGACCTTGTTGCTGCAGCTTTGAGGATCAGGCGACAAGGAGGAAGATCAGGAGTCATGCATGAGCTGCTCCACATCACAAATCAGGGGAGAACCAGGGGGTCGGTGTCCGGCAGGAGTACCAACAAGCCTTGGCAGCAGCAACAGGTGTGGAAAACGATTAAGGAGCAACGTTGGGACCAGCAATGTCCAAGGGACTCACCAAGTGTAGGAGAGTCAAAGCAGGCCCGAGCAAACAGGGGATCCTGCCGAAGCAGGAGAACACCCTCGAGGGAGCCCAATTGCCAAAGGCACAGTAGTGGAAAGAGGACCTCCAGCAGCTGACCAAAGAAGGCGGCCCACGGTGCAGAGGATGCAGTGAGGACAATGATCTTGGTAGAAAGATGCCTGAGGCTGGAGCTTCTTGTGGCCTGAAGATCTCTGGAGTGCAGAACCAACAAGCCTTGGCAACAGCAAGGTGATGCAGCACAAAGGTGTTCGGTCCCAGCGTTTCCCACGAGGGATACTGGCCTCAAAATTGCAGAGAGGACAGGTCAGGCCTCGTGAGAGTTGCAAAACTACCACCTGTTTTGCTGAGCCTTTTGAAGTCTGTGGGACGTCAGGAGCAGCAGACCAGTCAGCTTTGTTCTGGTGGCTGCAGATGCAGGGGAGTGACTCCTTCACTCCAAGGGAGATTACTTCAGGTGTCCTTTATGCCTACAAGTCTCTTGGAGATCCTGGATGACAGCAGACACAGACGATGAAGAAGACTTGCAGAACAACAAGACCAGGAGCAGCAGGAGTATTTCGTAATGCAGTCTCAGTTGCAGGCGAAGTCAAAGGACGAAGAGTGAGGTGGTTTCAGGCTTGAGTCTTGTCCCATGACGAATCTGAAGACCCACCCACAGGTGAGCCCTTTTATACTCCAAGAAAGGGTTTAGGATGACTCAGGGGTCCCGCCAGGAGGAGGGGCTAGACAGAGCAGAGGATACTCCCATGTCCTTTGTCCAGTTTCATGCCAGAGTGGGAGCCAAAGGCTCCTTGAGCTGGCTCAAACTGGAGTATGCAAGGAGGGTACCAAATGTGCCCTTCAAAGCAGTCTAGGGGTGCTGGCAAGCACCCCCCAAACCCCAGCCCAATACACTGAGTCCTGTCTGTGAGGTGGTCACACCTCCCTGTGACAGGAAACCTATTGTTCTAGCTTCCCCTGCTCGAGCTCAATTCAGCAGTAGGAGGGCAGTATCATGTCTGTGGTCGCAGCAGCACTAGCTTGCTAGCAGACAATGAAATGCTCTTACCGGGAGGACTAGGTGCTTCCCGGAGGATCCCCCCAGTGCATGGAATCATACCTCTAACACCGGTAACCATGTTGGGGTATGATTCCAACATGTTTGATAACAAACATGCCCAGGTTCGGCACAGCCACTACATAGTTAGCCATCGTTTAATGACGGATGGCCACTATATGTATCAAAAAGGCTGACCGCACTTACAAAGCCTAGGGAATCGACTCCAGGGTTTTGTAGGGGTGTCCTTCTCATGCAGGTTTCAACAACAGTGGGCAACCCAATCTACCCTGGACAGCTTGGGCAAGTAGTATTAGCAGGCCCTCCGATAGAAAATATAATCTTAGGAATAGTGATAATATTAAAAAACCTGACCGCTATCAGGATACTGATGCACGTTCTCGTACCTTTCAGGGTTCATCAAAAACCTTGGAGAGGGAAGGACGGTCAGAACACAGATCAGAAAAGCGAGTCAAGCCAAGAGACACACATCACACTTCAGACTATATTATCAAACAAGAACCCAAATCAAAACCTCAATTTGAAAAGAAGGTAGCTGGCCTTATAGTAAGAAATGCCCGGCTACTGAGTACTATTGAACTGGGCTGGGCTCTGACATTGCTAGACAGTGCTGCAGAAGTAACAATAGCTCGCCAGAATCTGATGGAATTTCTGGTGACTGCAGCATTGAATGAATACATCGCGGTGAAAACACCTTATACAAGGGTAAGTGTCCCACATCATTTATACGCCCCAAATGGAGGGGGACATACCCGGGAAAGTTAAAGGTCTCTTTTGGGAGAACTTGACTTACGGATAAGATTTTCTTTTAGCTGAAAAAGATTGGCCGCCTGAGTTCCTTATGGATTTCCCAAAAGGGCAATTTTACCGGCTTTCTCATACCTTGTTCCAGAATCCCTAGAACATACATATGCGCTGGAGTGGGCGTTAGCTCCTGTATTATACCGCAATCATGTAGGGTGGGATGCTGAGTCACCTCACTATGAAATCTCAGTTAGAACTACCACTACTCCACAGAGGCAGTACCCAACAAAACATGACGCAAATAAGCAAGTCAGGGAGATCTTAGATCAACTCGAATACCAAGATGTGATTGTGAATTGCACATCTTCCATGAATAATCCTTTGTTTCCCATAATAAAACCCAACAATTCCTACCGTCTAGTTTTAGATTAGAGGCATTTGAACATATGCACGAAAACATTCGCAGTAAAAAATGCACACAGTGACGCATTAATGAATGACATGGTGCGGAAGAAATACAAAACAACACTAGATATCTCAAATTGATTCTTTTGCCGAAATATAGTGCCTGGAAGCAAATATTTGAGAGAATTTTCAGTGCTTGGCTCTCCATGCCAATTCTGTAGATTGCCCCAAGGGTATAAGAATAGCCCAGGGTTGTTCTCAGCAAGAGTATCAAAGTTAGTTCAAGATTGTGATGGGAGACATTGTCCAACGTAGATGATATTTATCTGATGGATGATGAGTTATTGGATCACTTGCACAGGGTGAACAACATCATTTTGGGGTTTGCCACTCGGATACAAATTTAACTTTAAAAAATCAAAAATTGCCCACCTCAGTGTCCTATTTTTGGGATATGAGCTATCAAGTGAAGGAAAAAGCCTGGCAGACATGTTTTTTAGAAAAATGTGCGCTGCGCCAACCTCCAAAGACTCTGAAAGGTTTACAATCCATTTTAGGATTCCTAAATTTTGGCAAATCCTACATTTTGGATTACGCAGAAAGGGTAAAAACTTTCTACAACCTAATCCGACCTGATTTTTGAGTTCATAATTGGACACAGGAACACACAGGAATTCTGTTCCGTACAAGTTGACATGATAGCTTCCAAACACTTACACACACTTGTAAACACCACAAATTTAGTGATCCGTGTAGTCGCGGGTCAATCAGGCTATACTTACCTAACCTTCAAGGAAGGCAAAACAGTACCCATAGCATACAAATTTCATTTGTACACAAGCGCTGAAATGCATTTTGCATCCACATAAAAGATACTGACAGCAGTACAGACTGCTGTAGTGAGAGAAAGAGCACTAGCACAGGGGAAACGAATAATTGTCGTGACTCCCGTTCCAACCTTAGAGGCTGTTACCAAAGCAAGTGTTCCAAATGCAAAGCGTTCCAAATGCAAAGGCACTGGATACAATGGCCTAATTCTCTCACTGCCCCAGATGTAGACTACAAAATTGATTCTACATTAAAAATACAAGAATTCCTGCAGTACGAACAAGAATATCCTCTTCCAAATGAAATAATGCCTCTAGATCAGCATGAATACATACTGTAATTTACACTGATGAATCTGCCCAGACTGCCGTAGGAAGTAAACAGCAATAAAGTGCAGCGATTGTGAAAGGATGTATGCGGGATGGCAAGTTCTGTCCTAGCAATACACAGACACAGTCTCTGGGAGATTGCATGGCACAGCCGGCAGAAATTAATATCCTGATACTGGCACTAAAAATAAGGATCGGGAACTCCCCACTCTCATTGTGTGCGATCGGCTTTACTGTGTCAAGCCATACAATGAATATCTTCACTATTGGGGACAAAATGGGTTAGAGATTCCAAAGGTTGCACAATAAAGCACAAGTTGCTTTGGGAACAAGTGGCAGACCTGAAAAAAGGCTTGCCACGGGCTCATGTTATTCACACATTGAGTCATCAGCTGTGTTGATGTGCACGTTGAAGGGAATCCACTGGCTGATAAAGCTGCCAAGGCGACAGTGAACTGCTGCTGTTGCTGCAATCTCTTGTTCTAATACGAGAATAGACGAACAGCTAATGATAGCTGTGAACGCTACGCATAAAAACAGCTCAGCCTTGCCACAAGGTTTTCCACTCAAGTACTACTACAAGTTAGATGTGCAAAACATTTCGCTTACTCAAAATCAAGGAGTGGGGGATAGAGCAATACCAAACATGGATCACGGATTACGATTAATTCTAGCTGCACACGAGGGTCTGGGTTCAGCACACAGAGGTATCGCTGCAACTGCGTCACTACTGAAGCAGCGTTATTGGTGGCCAGGTCTCACAAAACAGACCAAGGACTTTGTCCTTAAGTGCGACATCTGTCAGCAGATGAAGGGTTCCACAAACACCATTACTGATATCCGACAAACCTCTCACATGTGTCTATTTGGACCACTGCAGCTCCTTACAATGTGACGGGGCTTACAAGTACATCTTGGTGGCAGTGGATTCATGCTCTAGATTCCTGTGGGTTTGGCCCTAGCGCTCGTCAGACGCTCGAACTGTTCTAAAGGATTTGCGAGTCTTCATAGGGACATACACAACTGGCGCAATACATTCTGACCATGGCCCTGCATTTAGCTTTTGGGCTTACAAAGAAGCCATGGGAAGTTTGGGTGTTGCATTGCAGTACTCCACTCCATATCATCCAGAGGGAAATTCGATTGTGGAGTGGAAAACTCAGGACTTAAAGCAATCCTTAACAGTAAGGGTATTTGGCTCGGGTGGCAGTTGGACCAATCACCTATATGGGGTCTAGAGGGCACTTAACAACATGACAAGAAGTTCCCTGGGGGGGTCGTACTCCATATGAAGTCCTGTTTGGGATTAGAGTGTGGGTACCTGAACTCGACTGTGGCAGCACAGTGGCAGACGGAAAAAATTTAACATCAATGATTGTTTGGCTGTTTCACAGGAACTCATTGAATTCCCGGCATTACAGAGCAATGTCCAAGTAAAACGCACCACCACTGGGGAAGTGAAAGCTGTTCCGGCAAGATCTGCCTGGGTCCCAAAGATTGGGGACCTATTCAGAGAAAAGATCGTAGACAAAAAAAGAATTTGGGCCATCTTACCTGTCCGTCTGTCGAAGGACCAAGAACAGTACTTTTTCCACCTCTTGCTAGCAAGAAAGACAAGAGATTCATCTCAATTGATCTGATCAAACCACACTATGTAGCCGATACTCAATAGTAGGACAGGTGGGATCCTAGGTAGGTGCCGATCTCCTCTCACTACCATACAGGAAGTTCAGACAGAAAGATTAATAACCTTTGAAGATTCTACTATGCGAAGAGAAGAACTTACCAGCAATTGAATTGAACTCCTACTTGTTGAAATGGAACAGCAACAAAACACAAATGAAACACTGATCTCAATTCGGCCTAATAATAAGATCTCTGTGGACATGTCTTGAAGCGAGTCATCTGCCAGTTCTACAAAACCTACTGAGCTACCAAAGATAGATTGAACTGAGTCTGGCTACTTCATCGAATATATATATATATTTTTTTGGATCCAAGTGAACCAGAGTTACCGTCACTGCCTGTTTCTCCACAAACAACCAATTTGTGATTTCTACCTTTGGCACAAAAAGACTTACCTTGTTTTCCCCTGGTTACAGCTCTGGATTGCTATAGGTCTACTCTTCCTAATCCTTTTGATAGGTGTAGTGACTGTCTTTTTCCTGTACCTGAAAGGACATTACCTCCCAGTACGCTCTGCAGTACAACATGTGAACTTGGTCATGAAACCGCATTCATCATCACACCCTGAACAGAGGGACTTGTCCTTAGTGAACATTGCAGCAGTTCCTGTTCTAGAAGGAATAGTTTGGGACAGGGTTTTATATGATGTATATTGTCCTACTGAACGTTTAAAAATACCACATTTATTTAAAAAAAATTTAAGTGATATCATCAACTCCAGTACTTTCTCTGATGATTGGTACTTTGAAACTGTAAATACAATGCTGTCTGATTTATAACAATCTGCTGCATTTTCAAATGATGACTTGTATGATGACACATCTAACTTTGACACCATGTTTTGTTACCAACACTATGGTCACCATGTCTTGCACAAAGCAAGTATCCCACGTAATGTTTTCATGTACCATCAATGGGAACTTTGCACAACACCACCAAAAGATAGTTCACAAACGTTTGCACAGATGTTTGTTTATTTTTCTGGGTTTAACACTTCAGACCCGACCTTTTATTATTATAAGGTTGCACCTACATCTGCAAAGAAAAATATGCTCACCAACACAAAGCTGATATAATCTGCTTCCTTTATTGCCCAACTGACTTTGCAGGATTTCTACTTTTGGAGGGACACTGTAGACACAAAATCTGTCTGGGGGACTAAAGATTGGCAAATTGAGATAACAGCCTTATTTAGAGCATGCCTCATACCATATCAGATTATCTTCCTGAACGACACAGTGCAACAGCCTTCCTGTCTTAGGTTAGCCAGGATTAAGGACTTGAACACACCTCGGATTCCCTCGCTTACACACTTTGAGGGTTGGCAAAATTACACACAATACAGTGGGGATACATTGGATGCCATACCGCACAATGGTTCTTACAATTCATCAGACCCCAATTGGAAGCAATAGCTGGTTTGGCCGCTCGACACAAATAGGTGTCAGTCAAGATTCAGAGGTATCACCGAAGGGATTAGTATCCATAGGCCAGACCGATGTTACGTACAATGAGAACACCCAGGGTGGTGACATCTTATAGTGCTGGGAAGTTATGCCTAGAGTGGCTAAAAACCTCAACACTGTCTCAGGTGAAACAACACTTGTGCTTACTCTCAGATGACATGGATCTCAGGGATTTTTTGTTAGGTCCCCAGAAGCCACGTCAAAAGCGTTTCTTGTATGCTATTTAGAATGAGGTATGGAAAATCTCCCAGCAGGAGGCTGCTGAGAGATTACGTGAGATTGACAGGGTCAACCTAGAAAAAGCTTTGGCAGTAGTCGACAATGGTTTGACCACATTATCATGAAGAATTTACTCACTGGGCAACATTGTGTCTTCTGCAGTAGATATGATGGAACAGGATTTGTCTATATTACAACATGGACAATCGCAATTGCGATCCATTCTATAATTGAGCTGGACGCTATGCTCATTGCGTTCTGTTCACATGACTGGCAGTATATCAACAGTACTCTGTTTTCTGCATACAAGACAGACAACAATGGAACGAAGAGATGCAAAATATACAAATTGGGAAAATTGGACCAATTACCTTTTACTGTGGCTGAGTCACCTTCCACAGATTGGTTAATCCATAGCCATATTACACTGCCAGTCACGACATTCCATTTCAATACTGTCTACAGTATCACCAAGTAGGCATACACGAGTCTTGGGATTTGGCGAACAGATTTAGATGCAGGAATGAGGACACTGAAGTTTTTCTCTGTGGTTCAGACCGTGAGAGCTCTTTGTGGGCCTCTAATTTATCAAGATATTTTGCTTCACGGAGCCTGTAATGCTTAAGTTGCAAACCTAGCATGTGACTTCAAAGGATCCCCAACCGCCATGATTCATTTGGTGTTTAAACTGCTCTCGAATGAGAGCTATTTGATGATGAATGATCAAGGCTGTTGTGGGATGGTATCAGGCATGGCATATCTAGTCACAGTAAGTTCCAGGGTTACTTGTTGTATGCAAGTAGTGTTTCCACCGACCCATACAGTTAGGAAGTCTACGCTATGGCCTTCATTAGATGTTTCCTTTATACGGTTTGACTCTCTGAGCAGACTGAAAGCCATGCTGTTATAGAAGGATGTGACTTTAACCTCAGCCCGAGAGACTTTTGATCTCCAGGTTGCAAGGTCTTCAGCTGAGATACAGGCACTAGTCCAAACAAACTTACCTCTCCATTTTGGGGAAATGGTTCATCGTATCTTTAACATGTCTGATACGAGGAGGGTCGTGCACCTATTGGAGAGCATAGGTCCTGGACTATTTAGCACCTTTCAGATAATCTTCAAAGTTATTCCAGCATTTATACACTCCATATTGGGAAGCGTTTTTGGAGGGCTTTCGCTGGTCCTAGTACTTGTAGTGGGTATCCTGGTTTTAATTTTCTTGCTAGGCAATGAACAGCCCAGTTTCCAAAGAGATGGAAAACAAAACCTGGTGCGACCTTGCTGTGAATACATGGCACTCCATCTAGGCAGACTTCGGCTTTGTGAGCTAAGCGAGCATAGGTTTCTATCGTTTAGACCAGTCTGGGTTGACTGCATCTTGTCTGTGCTCCGTTGCTTATTCTGCAGATACAAATGTGTGTTGGACATATGTCTGACTCATCTGTTGCGCCACTGGACGTAGACGTACTACTGGACCCCTTAAAGGCCCACGTATTAGTGCCCTCAGCGCATTCCCATGTTGATGACAGCATACTTAGAGCCTCCACGGGATGCTTCAGTTCCTGTCGGAACGGACACCGGCTCTACCACAAACACACATGTATCAAGTGTTTCCTCAGCGGCTGCTATGGGAACTAAAGATGATCACCTTTGCTCCAGTGACATGATACAAGAGGTGTTACAGGGACGGTCGTCTACGAATGCGAGCTAAAGTGATGTTGTGTCTCCCACACAGGACACATACACATTCGTCTCTCCTTGTGATGGGAACAATTCGGCCCCTTTTCCAAAACAAGCTAAATTGGAATGTAAAACATCATTTTTGTTTTATTTTCTGCTCTCACTGAGCATCATGGCTTTTGGCATGCTCAGTCAGTCTGATCATATATTGACTTTTTAGTGAACTTATAGAGCTTTCTTGACTTTTAATCAGCATAATTTTGAAATATATCATGTTTTTAGTCACTGGTTTTATGAAAATGTTTTTATGCTTTTACCAGGCATATTTTAGCATTAGTTGACCGTATCGGCCTTCGGATGAGGAGTGGGTGTTATGAACCCCAATGTACCACAATCTAGGCCTAGGTAGCTACACGGCTTTTTACCTACATTTGTCCTACCTTGCTCTGCATAATGGTTCTAGCACTGACCTTTTACCCCAGTTATGTGCTGAATAAATGTTGATCAGTTTCTTGGAAACTAGCCTAATTTATTATGCATGAGGATTCTTAGAAAAGTCCCCTGCACATGAACATACTCTGCGTAAAAGTCATGGTCATCTCCATCCTAGGGTGGAAGAACTACCTTGCATAATTGCAGGTATTGTTCTAGGCTAATTTGCATAGTCACACTCACAACATATCGATTATGTAAGGAACCCCGAGGCTATCTTTTTGCTATAAAAGAACCATACCAAACACTAGATAGTTAGAGGAGAAACTTCCATGCTGACATCAGATGCTGAGATCCCTGCACGGAGAAACTCCAGCACACAGTGGTCTAACATCCCTTGCGGGGTGTCCAACTCGAGACCAAGACGGGGTCCTTTGTTCTCTCCCATCTGGTAATGGGGTTGGCTCTTTCATAGTGAATTCTTGCCTTTAGAGTTTTCTATGGTTGTCTAAGACCACTAAAATCACCATAAGGATTGTCTGGATTAGTGCAAGGTGCGTCACTTTAATAAGTGTTCACCATATACTAAGCCAGCCTCCTAAAGTATGGTTACAAAAAAATACCAACCACTGAGATTAGCTAAACTAAACATAACTGAAGCCCCTCATGCACTACTCATAACCTCACATGACATTGATAATGACATGTTAAAAACATTTAATGATGACAATATTGATGACATCATTAATAAACATTATCTAGAATACTTCTGTGTATATTATTTTTGAATTTTGCAGAAACTCATTTTCCTCTCACGTTTATAAACCTGGACTCAGGTCAATTAACCTAAAAGGGGGTCAACAAGGTTCAAAGGGGCATATGTATCAAAGAATGGTTTCGCGATTCTCAAATAGCGTTTTTTAGAGAATCGCTATTTGAGAATCGCAAAACGAGATGTAATTGAAAAATAGCAAATATTTTGCGGTTCTTTGGCATTCCTTAATTGCGAGTCGCAATTAAGGAATGGCTTCCCATTCATTTCTATGGGCCAAGAGGCCCATAGGAATGAATGGGAATTGCATGCGCAATTTGCGAGTACCCAATAGGTACTCGCAAATTGCGCATGCAATTTCAAGGGTGCAAGGCTTCCAAAAGGACACCCTGTTGCACCCCTGAAATATGTATGTGCGCCACACCACATGGCACTTTGAAAAATGCAAAAAAAAATCAAAGAAATCGCAAATTACCACCAACTTGAAGTTGGTGGTAATTTGCGTTTTTTTAGCCAAAATCGTACAACTTGGGTCCTTCCTGGGAATCGCAATTTGGGATTCCTTAAATGCAATTGCAAAATAAGGAATTTTGCGATTCCCGATTTTGTGATACATCCCAAAAGGCCTTTTCCCGTTTGCAAACGGTCCGATTCTGAGAATCGGCCCGTTTGCAAACGGGAAAAGGGCTTGATAATTATGCCACAAAGAGCCCTCGCTTGGAGTCATTCGACCCAGGCGATGGGTTTGCGACCTCTGGAGTCTTACTCAAAGGTTTGAAAATCCTGGCCTAGTGTCCACAAACAACACAACAAAATCTCATTTTTTAAGTCCCTTTAGGACCCTTTATATTAGGCAGTGCTTCAGGGAATTCTCTCTGTGTTCCTTTTTGTCTCTTCTCAATTTGGTTTTACAGGATGCAGGAACCAAGCCCCACATCCTGTAATTGCAGTTGAACCATGAATATTCTGCTGCAACCAACCGATCAGAACCTTTGATTGAGGGATGCTGTAGAGAAAACTGCTGCTGCTTGGAATTCAGGCATATCTTCTGAGGCCAATCATAGCTCTTCACTCTACTACGTGGACCTAAGTGTTGATGGGTGGGAACCAAGGTCTATTGTGAAGAGTTTTGACACATAATTGATTGAAGATGGGGTATCTGTTGGCACCGTTGCTATTCTCACTTTACATTCACGATCTGCCCGTAGTGTAGGAATGGCAAGGGGTGTCGCACCACAAATTGTATCTATGGATGTATGTTGTCCGTTATATGCCAAATGCATAGTACGGTTGGATTTAACACCAATAATACTCCAGGGACATCTAATTGCCTTGAAAGAATAGGCTGCGGATCACTTTTTAAAAATAAACATTTCAAGAAGTAAAGTCCTGACTTTTAGAAAGAAAGGTACTAAAATCAGGCAGAATGTTAACTGGCTTTTGAGGAGTGATAAGATGGAAAAAGTCCATTTGTATCCATATTTGGGCAGAAATTTCTCCTCCAGAAATTATTATGATAGAGATCATGTAAACCATTGTACAAAGAACGCTCTATCCCAAGGTTCTGTCATTAACAGATTGTATGAAAGCAGCTGGAAAAGGCACTGCACATGTCTTGGTGGCTTACAAGGCAAAAATGTTATGCCAGTGAAGAGACGAACATGAAGAATTTACCCTCTTTTGAAATAGTGGTGGGGCGTATTTGGCTTCAAACTTGTAATTTGAATTCTCTGGTTTCCCTTTATTTTCTTCAACTTGAGTTTGGGCATCCTTCTACTGTCGCGCTCTGTCTGGTGGTAGTTCTGAGGTGGGGGAATTGCCTGCTAAGGACTGAAAAGGTGACAATTAAGGCACACCTTTTTCGACCTTCTGAGAGAGAGAGAACTACATTTTGTCTTCCTTCATAAAAGCTAATGAAATACTTTAGTTTGATTGAATTGGGGATTTTCCACCGCCAAAGTCCCTCTAAAATTGCTTTGATAAAATCCTGGTACAAAGTAAGCATGCAAAGGGATCTTTTGCTGTGTACACAGCATGTGAGGAACATAACGGTTCATGAAAGTTGTGGATGGAAAAAGCCTCAGCCTTACCTTATCTGGAACCTACCTCATGGTGTGCACAGATTCATTTTAATTTGAAGGCCAAAATGACTCTATCTGCGTGTGATCACATGAATATGGCCTGGCTGCCCAAGGAAGAGAGACTTTGTGAATTGTGCTCCATTCATGTACAAGATTTAAATCATCTGGTCTTTCTGTGCCCTTTTTCACGCCGTACGTCGCCATTTTGTAAGAGCGATCATTTTAAAATCTAATGCACAGTCAGCAGTTGAGGCTAATCAATGTTTATTTTCCCTCCTTTCCCATGTAGCTGTAGACGCAGACGGTGCGCTTCCTGCACCACTCGCTGCTCTGTTACCATGGATGCAATCATTAAGTTCCAAACAGGAAATTAGCAGGATTGACTGCACTGGCAGAGAAATTACCACTGTATACTCCTGCACTACCCTGGCATTTCTGTTTCCCAAAAGCCTAAAGCGCTCTCTATTCTGGCAGATATAATAATTGTGACAATGGGGGATGCCTACCCGGAAGGTATGTTCATCACCTTTGAGGCTATTCAGGCATGAAAAACTAGTACCCCACTGATGGTATTCACATATCACAGATTGAAGGAGGCCTTCAAACCATAAACTCATTACACCCAGGAGCGTCACTGACACTAAAACCGCTACAGGACATGCGTGCCAACTCATCCCACTCAATGCTGCTCAACCGATTATATGATGCGATGCAGGCAGACACGGCCCCCCCATATAGCAGACGTATGAAAAGGTGGAATGAGGTACTAGACACTCACATCTCGGAGAAGGATTGGGAATACTGCTGCACTCCACAAGATTCCTAACAGCTAACTGCAATTTGCGCATTATTCATTTTAAATGTATACAACAACTGTACTATACTCCGAAGCAGTTGCATAGATATGGTCTGAGAGAGTCGGCTTATTGTAAGCGATGTAAAATACCAGATACAGACTTTATACACCTGGTGTGGGACTGTGAAAGATAAAAAAAGAATTGGGGTATAGGTAACCTGAGCGCTATCTGATATGGTACTGGAAATGGTGGTTTGCACTCCGCACTTATTGGACACTTAAAACCACAGAATCGGAGACTGGAGGCGATAGCACTCCTGTTAGCAAAAAGGAAAGTGGCACAAAACTGGCACGGTAGAAGTGCCCCATAACTTCAACAATGGTTAGTGGATCTTACATATTGTCAAGATCAGTTGACCCAATATGCGGAGGAACTTCCAGTACCTTCAAGACCTAAAGACATTTGGGCCCCTTTTACGCATACCTCCTGACAGAAAACTGAAAATTCGCCTGAAGGCCTCTCGATGGTGGAATATCCTGGCTCTTCTCTGTTCACCTGAATGAATATAGTATGCTGTATACCAAATTATGTGATAATTAAATGCCCTGAGTCCAGTAAGAGAAATTAGATTATGCTTTCATATGTTATGTTTTTAACATTGAACAAAATGTTAATAAATTAAAAAATATATATTTATTTGCCCCTCCCCAATGAGATGGATTGCTCAATTTTTTAAAACTTTTTCAAATGTTTCTTAAATGCGTATAAATCACTTGTTTTGCTATTGTTCGCTGCAATTATGATTGTGTAAATGTGTTTTGTATTTGCGCTCTTTGCACTTTTTAAGTATATCATGAATTTTCCTCTATTCATTCATCAAATTCAAACCACATATTTGTATAGGCCCTTCTTGTACTTTGCACATTGCAACTTTTTAAGATAGCTCCTTTTCATATTGTTGTTGTAATGATGACTGTGTAAACGATGTTTATATCTTTATTTTTGCACTTCCTATGTGGACCTCCACTGGTGTTCCAAAACATAACAAATAAATAGAATAAAAATGACTCTGAAGATCCAACTTTGAGACCATAGCCCAAAATGGAGGACTGAAGCATAACAGCTCCCTTGTCCCGTGACGGCATATATTTGTTTAATTTAGGTACGAGGACAGGGCACACACTTCGGTTAGAAGATGGTTCATGGATTAGCAATTCAGATATTTCTACATTTTAACCAGACACGTTTTTGTATTGCTAGTTTCTCGAGACACTTACTTGAGAAAAGCTCTAGTTTTATGCCAAGAATGGTGTAATGCTGTTCAGCATTTTTCTGTAGTGGGCAGCAAAGATACCTACAGGAGTTAAAATGGGTATTGCTACTTTTTTGACCACCCTTTAAATATTCCCTCCAACCCCACTGGACTGAAATATCAAGAGTAAGATAAATATGATGTCTGCCAAGTGTCGTGCAGATCTGTAAAAGAACCCCAAAGCTATTAGCAAATCACAGCACATGAAAATATTCCCCCCTTCCTTTTAATTTTCCCATGATGGATCTGCACAAACCTTGCCTTGTCCACAGAAGACTAAACATGCTGAATGTCTGCCAAATTTATTATAGATTCATTACTCAAGCAGTAATTTGACCATGGATGTTGAGGCCAATCTCTCTGTCTCTTACTAGAGGTCAACTTCCTAGAGGTTGGAGAGGTTCATCTCCTCAGAGGTTGGCTCTTGCACTGGGACAGGGATGTAATAGAAGACCCAGTCTAAGGGGAGAGGGAGGAAAAAAAGGAGAGTGAGAGACATTCACTCCTGTAAGCTGGTGCTTGGAATACCCAGAATGGATTTCACAGTGTCTCAAGGCCAAACTGTGAACATCAAGGTCTCTACCTATAAGTGAGAGAATGCAACTTACTAAAGAGCTGACCCAAAGGAATGGGATATATACTTAAATGTTACAAAGTTTAGGACTTACCCAGAGCAAGCAGCAGGGACTTACCTAGAGCAAGCAGAAGGATCTGCACAAACCTTGCCTTGTCCACAGAAGACTAAACATGCTGAATGTCTGCCAAATTTAATATAGATTCATTACTCAAGCAGTAATTTGACCATGGATGTTGAGGCCAATCTCTCTGTCTCTTACTAGAGGTCAACTTCCTAGAGGTTGGAGAGGTTCATCTCCTCAGAGGTTGGCTCTTGCACTGGGACAGGGATGTAATAGAAGACCCAGTCTAAGGGGAGAAGGAGGAAAAAAAGGAGAGTGAGAGACATTCACTCCTGTAAGCTGGTGCTTGGAATACCCAGAATGGATTTCACAGTGTCTCAAGGCCAAACTGTGAACATCAAGGTCTCTACCTATAAGTGAGAGAATGCAACTTACTAAAGAGCTAACCCAAAGGAATGGGATATATACTTAAATGTTACAAAGTTTAGGACTTACCCAGAGCAAGCAGCAGGGACTTACCTAGAGCAAGCAGAAGGGTTTGCATACCACAAACCCTGCTTAGGAGCCGAGGATGCCAAAACATCAAAGAGGGAGAGGAGCCCTGGACAAGTTGACAAGAGGGTAACCAAGCAAGTAGGTAACCACAGACAGCAGGTAAGAAAGTAAAGGAGAAAAGGAACCCGAACCGGGTGAAAACAACACAAGTGAAGTACGGGACAAGCCAAGTGTCAACGGAAGCAAATAGTATAAAAATTGCAAAAACGGTTGTTGCCTAGGCTCGTCTGCACACTGTTTGTTTTACTACTTTAAACAGTGCTCACCCTCAGGGTCAACCGTTATGAAAAACCCTAAAACTACACACCCATTACAGTGGACGTCTTTTTGAGTGCTCATACAAGGAGCACTGAAACGCTTGGTAGGCATAGCAAAGCAAGGACGGACGTAAACTCGTGGCCTTTCAACTTATAGAAGGAAAACTTTAATTTTCCAAAATGACGAACGTGAAAAATAGGAATATATAAAATGACTACGGTGAAGAGCATCTGATTTGAATCACTCATTTGGACTATGTATGTTTCCATCTTGAGGTGGATTTAGATGCAGGATTAGAAAATAGTTGAACCCTGGAGAGAGTGGCTGGTTATTTTGCTGTGAGCTTGGATACATACCTGAATAGTTTGCCCTGAAGAAGTCCTGTGAAACAGGGACGAAATGCGTAGGCTGTTTTCTAGTTGTATCAAGTCTCTTATACTACGTTTTTGTGAGGCATTTATAAAAAGGAAAAAGAACATGAAGAGCTCTTCCTCCTTTCGTTGGGAAATTAATGTTTATGTTATCCCATATGCATTACTGACTTGTTGTTTATAAGTATAGTAGACACACTATGATAGTGGAGACTATTTGCTAATTAATCTTGTTACAGTTGAAAAAACGTTCAAATATTCAAAGTCGATGTGCTCCTCTAACTGTGCATTTGTATAATCAACTGAAGCGAGTAGCAAAGAGTCACAACAACCTATGTTGCCAAACAACAACATTTTACACATGTGAGGTTTAAATACCGGGTTTGACACCATTCACCCAGAGGTGTAATTGATTGACCTCCTGTGACTGGGGATGTACAAGTGAGTCTGGAAAATATATTGGATAGGGAGCAACAAACTTAGGAAAAAACTAGAATGTATCCCCGGAATGGATAAGTAATCCATTGACTTCTTCCACAACCGTATAGTTGGAATAAGGTTTGCAGTGTCTATCAGCATATTTGTCAAAGAACCACTGAACTTGTTTAACTGTTTGAGGAGGAGGCTATTCACATACCGCCCTAACCTTCCCCAAATCCATATGTATTCTTCTTGTGAGATCTGCACCCCTCAGAAATACCACTACAAGCACTTTAAACAGATATTTCTCAACTTTGTAAAGAGTGACTGTTCTCTCATTCATCTTAGAACTTCCTTGATTCTCATTTGACATACTACTAGATTGTATGAAAACATCAAGAAATGATCAAGTTATATAATGATGTATGCATCAAGTATATATCATTTGAGAAATGCTGGAAAGCTGCAAGTGCATTGCACAGCTCAAAGGCTAAGACTAAATATTCAGTGTCCATGTTGTGTGTTTGACACTGTCTTCCATTCATCTCTTGGATGTATTCTCACTAAATTATAGGCTCCACAAAGATTGATCTTAGAAAATGTCTTTGTTCACTTTATTTGATCTATTTGCATGGAGATCAGTGGTAAGCAGGTACCTATTTCTGATTGCGGTGCCAGTAAGTTCTACCAGTCTATGCACTGTATGAACTCATCTTCTGGTTTGGGAATGAAAAGAATAAGGGGCTCCATAGGTAAAGTGGAATAACGTATGAACCCCTTCTGTAGGGTTTCAGTTAGGTATTCTTGAAGGATCTCATTTTATTGTACCATAAGGGGATATATGCGCCCATTAGGAATCTTTGCTCCTGTGACCAAATCAATGCAATGATCATTAGGGAGATGGGAGGCAGTTGATCCGTTCCTCTTTTACTAAAGGCATTGTGGAAATCCTTATATGCCTCTTCCATTTGAAGTAGTTTTTTCACCTTTTGTGTTGTACATCAGGCTAAAGGAAATATGGATTCTAATCACGTCAGACGAAAGTAGCTCTTATTGCATTCTGGGGATGAAAAATGGATGATCTCCTCCTGACAGTCAATAGAAGGGTTATGTTTTTAAAGCGAAGGTGTTCCCAAAACAATGTCAAATTCTCTGGTTTCAATGAGGTCAAATTGAATGGTCTCAACATTTCTGTTGTTAAAACCATTCCAATTTGTGTTCCATAAATGATTCTGAAGACCACAGTCGATGATAGCCAATGTGAAAAGCGGTCCTTGGCTGGTGAGAATCTGCACCGTGAGCTGCAATTACTGTTTACCAATTTATTTGCGGATGTGGGTGAACTTTTGAATATTGAAAGGACTTGAATGTGGTTCCCCCTTCACTGTTGAGTCCTGACATTTCCTGTCAGAATTGGACATTCTTTAGCAAAATGCCCTTGCTTCCCAAAGTAAATGCAAAGACCTTCCTTTCTTTTTTTATTTTTCTCTTCCACAGATGGTGCTTTATGAATATTCCCCAGATGCATGACGTAATCAGTTGAAGTCATGTCTTCTTTAACTGTTTCTACAGAGACATTGATGGATACTTTTGCCGGAATCCAATGTCTTTCTTGCCCTTTCAGAGTTTGTTGGACATGAATTTGTAATTGTTGTATCCTATACTTCCTAGTCCTGGCTGCTCAGCCTGCAGGAGTGTGATTTCATAGAATGTTGGGTGAGTGTGCATGATTTGAATGAGTGATCGGTTAGATTTAGTGGGGCTGATCAGCAGGATGCTGCTCCTGGTGGGGCACCCTGTACCAACTTACTTGAACTAATACATCTACTTAACTACATCTCTGGTTCCTGGTCTACCTATCTTGACAGCATACCTCAGTTACCAAAATGGTGACGATTTTGTAAAGAACCACGCGTGAAGAGCCAAGAAATTACACAGAGAACTTAAAGAAGATGGCTAGAGTCCAAAAAGAAGCCTGAAAATTAAGCCTGTGACACGCCTTGGATGCCCCACCGGTGTCTTTTCCAACAGACAGTCCACAGAGGTATGTGTTGGGCTTTGGACATTATGTGGCTTGAGTGGTTTGAAACCTGCCTACAGACTTTATATAATGAACATTTTTGACGTGGGATTTTGAACTGACAGTTCACATGAAGTGACATTTGGCATATGGGACTTGCACACTGCCTATACAACAGACAGAAGATCACAAGATGTGTAATATCACCTGATGTTTGAAACCTGCCTACCAACAGACTATGGAGTTTTGCGTGTTTAGCCTGCCTGATAACTATCTAAAGTCATCCAGAACTTTTGAAGGGAGGTACATTATGGATCGTGTCGTGAACTACACTTCACATGGAGTAAACTGGCAGTGTTTGTTTGTCAGCAGCTGGCAGCAGGTAAATGTTTGAACAACTTTGATTTTAAAATCAATTTACTGCCTTGGATATGCGGTGAACCTGCAGCGTATGTTTTTGATGCTAGCCATGCATGGACGTTGTGAAGAAATGCAGTGAAACGGCATCGTGTATTTTTGAAGCTACTCATGCATGGACTTTGTGAACATTGACTGCAGTGTTTGACAGTGCGTGGACTAATCTGGAGGCATTCCGCAGTCGGGGGCATGGGCAGAGCCCTGAGGAGTGTTTAGCAGAACCTCACGGTAACGGTTGGAGTGCAGTGGTAACCTTAAACGGAGGAGACAACAGTGAGCAGTTGTATCTGGGTACCTGCCTCCGCGTGTGTTTTCATTCAAACACCTACCGGCATTCTGTTAGCGGGCGTGAGGTTATCCTGAGAGCCTGGGTTACCACGAGCAGAGCCATCCTGCCGGTCCCAATCCGTTGTGCGTCACAGTGAGCGACACGTACTGACAATGTAATGCTGTAACCCCACAGCACTGATGTTATTGGCAGTCCTGCAACACAATTCATCGTGCAAGAATGCCGGACAAAGCCTTGGCAACCAACAGCGCCGCGTTATTGGAGATGGTAAATCTGCATGCGTCAAGGCAGGACAAAGCTGTTCTTCAGAAAAGTAGCTTAGAGGCAACATATCATCACAGCGTAATCCAGAAGTACGTGAGGAGGTAGCTACCTCCGAATATTGCCCAATGGTGACTTCCTTAATTGTCTAAAAAATATATTTTTTTTGTCAAACGCGGCTTGCATTGAACTCAGAAACCCGTGCAAACTGCTCCTATTTAACGATGATTGCACATGTCCTGCAAATTGAAGTATCTCTAACATGAATGGTTTTCAACACAAGCACGAATGTACACTGCATTTTATTGAGCCAAGCTTGCTGGTCAGTTTTGGATATTACTTTCATGTTGCGGGTAGGAGGTGAACTCATTCTGGTGCTATTTGCACTGTAGACTCGGGTGACCGGTCGCTTACCTAATATTTTGATTGCTTTGACCTTGTCTAAGTTTAATGCCATGCAGGGCACTAGTCCTAAAAAAAGAAGTGGGGGGACGCTGATATCACGACAGGAAGTGACGTCACGAAAGGTGGCTTGCACCATCAGAATCATTGCCTCCCCTCGTTCACCCCTTTGATGCGATTGCATCAGAGAAGCCAGTGCGTGAGCAGCGTTCTGCATGAGCTCCGATCTCGCCCCAGCGAGGCCAAAGAGTGAATGATTGACTCCATTTGCTCCAGTTATCGAGCTCCCGGTAAAATGAATGGAGGGACGCTGTCCACCTGCGGGGTACCCCGACTCGAGCCTTGATGCCATGCAATTGTGGTGCTTACTGTCATGAAGGTTTTCCTGTTTTTTTTATGTGCCACGCATAGGGGCTATCATTTGTGGTAGTGAGTGATACTTGTGAGCGGTAATAGTGAGTGGTACATGTGAGCGGTATGGGAGGGTGTTATTTTGGCATGTGTATTGTTTTATGTCGTTCGGTGAATTTTCTGGTATTTAGTTGTGTTCAGTTTATAGTGAATCTTCAGTGTGGGTGTGGTTGCACTGTTGGATAAGTGCATATTTTTTTAAGTATTAGTACGTATTACATTTCTAGGTGCACAGTGATTTCTGTTTGTGTTAAGTACCTTGTCCATTTCTAGGTGTACCCCATGCAGTATTTCTTTTTTGCTTTTCCCTCGCACGTCAGGGTTGCGTTGGGAATGTCTCTCACACGTCAGGGTTGTGTTGGGGATGTGTTTTGCCTCGCACAACAAGGTTGCGTTGGCAGTGTCCTTCGCACGTCAGGGTTGCGTTGGGAATGTCCCTCACACATCAGGGTTGTGTTGGGAATGTGCTTTGCCTCGCACATCAAGTTGCGTTGGCAGTGTCTCTCGCACATCAAGGTTGCGTTGGGAGTGTCCTTCACACATCAGGGTTGTGTTGGAAATGTGCTTTACCTCGCATGTCAAGGTTGCGTTGGGAACATCCCTCACACGTCAGGGTTGTGTTGGGAAGGTGTTTTGCCTTGCACGTCAGGGTTGCGTTGGCAGAGTACTCAGGGGTTAGTGTTGTAATGTTGTGTGCATAATGTTTTGTCTTTTGCCTCACACATCAAGGTTGTGTTGGCAGTGCACTAGCGATTTAATGCTGTAATGTGTGGTGTGCATTGCATTTTTGTTGCTCCCTCGCACGTCATTTATTGTGCGTTATTACATCCATGCTCTAACATGAGCATTTTCTTTTTTTCTTTTCATGTTCCTTTGCAGAGGGAGATGGGTGTGTTGTGGTGCACTTCAGAGTGTACTGGGTAGGTGTGGTGATTGCATTTTCCCTGAAACATGTGCATCCTGCCTGAAACATGTGCAATCTTTTAAATGTGACTCTACATGTTTCATTACCATTCTATATGAAGAACACAATTATTTATGCTATATGTTCTTAAGTGAACTAGAGAGGAATCATTTATCTCTTATCATCTTATTTGACCTTATTGACTTTAATATCCTAGAATGCTATTTGATTATTGTTATGAACTAAGAATGCATTTACTTATCTAATATGATTTTGTGATCTGATTTGATTTCATTTACAAGGAACGAAATGTGATTATTTTCTTCACTTTGCTTCTTGTTGTTCTATTGTTTCTAAAGGAAGGAGATATGTTATATCCTATACTTGAGTGTGATGTCATAGAATGTTGGGTGTGTATGCATGATTTGAATGAGTGACCGGTTAGATTTAGTGGAGCTGAGCAGCAGGATGCTGCTCTCGGTGGGGCACCCTGTACCACATTACTTGAACTAATAAATCTACTTAACTACATCTCTGGTTCCTGGTCTACCTATCTTGACAGCATATTTTCAATTACAAAAGTAATGTGAGATCCTTAAGTGTAGTAGTGGTTGTTGGTCTAACGAGTGGTGGACCTTGGTAGAAGACGCTGCTGTAAACCTATCTGTCCAGGCTACCTTTGCAATTAACGGCTGAAAATGGCTAATATAGAATATCTTATCAAACAGAATGAGGGAGTACTCACATAAGACAGAGAACTGTCTATAGAGTATAGGCACGTGGAGCAAATGAAGAAAAATTCTTTCTTAAGAAGACCTCTCACTCACCAACATAGTTGGTGACATGCTTCATCATTGAGGTCCCACCCAGATAGCCGAGTGCCATCCGGGTGTGCTGCGACACCTGACTACAGTGGAGCTGTTTTTTTTAAGGTGAATAGTGAATTTGGATAAAAATTGGCCGAATTTAACCCAATTGGAAATACTTTATTCTGGGGTAATTAGGACAATGATTAAAAATAGGTTGGTGAGTGAGAGGTCTTCTTAAGAAAGAATTTTTCTTCATTTGCTCCACGTGCCTATACTCTATAGACAGTTCTCTGTCTTATGTGAGTACTCCCTCATTCTGTTTGATATTATGTAACTAGGGCACTGGGAGTGCCCCCCTTCAATGGTCTACCATTGTAAAAATCCCTTTCTCTCCATTTTTGTTTTGTAGTTAATGGCAGCGCACAGCTGTGAGAGCTTTCCACGTGTAGTGTTGTAACCTTTTTAGCCGTAACTATGGGGGAGAATCAAGGGCTGTCCTATTCCTCTGAGGAGGTAGAAGCTATATTAGGAGATCCCTCTCTATTCGCTGATGCGAGCATCGCACAAACCATCTCTCAGACCACTGATTGGGAGAAATTGTCAGAAATGAAAAGAGATCGCATACGAACAATATTACATGGAACAATATTGAAAGAATACTTGAGAAACAATATGGCACCCAAAGGCCTTCTTGTCACCAACGCTCCACGTATTTTCCTTGATGATGCAACGTTTAGGAAAGATTGGGCTCGGATCGCGTGGCACTGTACACGCGATTGGATTGTACTGATCATTAAGACAGCTCTACGCCTTTCTGATGCAATAATGATTGACATACAACTAACAGAAGGCCAGATAAAAACTACAATATCAGGATATAAGAAACGATTGGATGAACTTAACAAAGAAATCAATGAGTACAGAGACCATCTAACACAACAGAAAGTACAGAAGTTCCAAAAAGACCTTAAACGTTTCTCATATACTAAGGTATATCCTTATTCAGACCCCGATTTTATTCCTTCCACAAAACATGAACAGGATTTGGATACCTCAAGTACTGATTCTACAGGCAGTAGTAATTCAAGTACAGGAAGCGGGAGACAACGACAAAGGGGAAGAAATAAAACCCAGAATAACTGGCAAGGGTTTAATCCCCATGCCCCTTTTATCCCATCTGGGTTTCAGGGCGCATTTAACCCTCATCAACATCAACCGTACCCCGTTTATGGTTGGCAACCACCATTTCCGCAACCTCTATTCCCCCCTAACACTTACAGGCTGCCTTTTTTAGGCAGAGGCAGGAGGGGAAGAGGAAAGAGAAGAGGCACGAATCAAGTGCATTGGGAGGAAGACGACCCGGTGGGGAACAACACCAGGAGCAAGACACAAGCACCACAGCCAGGACCGAGCACCAGCAGAGTCTAGTGACGAATCTATCAACTAGACCTCTCACCTCAGTGGAAGAAAGGATCCTGAGTAAGGGACTCGGTTTTGTTCCAACTTCACGTTTTGACAAATTCCATCTTCACTGTGAACTAGCCGCCTTCTTCAGGAAGTTGAGACTGAAGGCCTTCTTTGAAAAAAACGACAGGTCAACCAGTACAGAGGAGTATAATGAAACAGGACTACGGACGAAGTCCACTTTCATTCCTCCTCCACATGCCACTCCTGTTGAGTTGGCAGCCTTTGAACAAGCTGTTTACAAAGATATTGAACAACTCACTGTAAAGCGACCTTTTTCCAATATGAGTAAAGAAGAAGATCAAGCATTGAAAAATTTAAAATCCTGTGATACCATAGTGATTAAACAGGCAGATAAAGGAGGTGGAGTTGTTGTTCAAGACAAAGAGGCCTACCAAGCTGAATGCTTAAGATTATTATCTGATAACAGGAACTACCTGCCTATTCGATTAGACCCCACTAATGATCTGAGAGAAGAAATCACTCTTTTGGTAGAGCATGCAGAGAATATGGGTCATATTTCAAGACAAGAAGCCACCTTTCTGACCAATAGTGAAGGTAGGATCCCATATTTCTATACCCTCCCTAAGATGCATAAAGACAAGATTCTACCACCTGGGAGACCTATCGTCTCAGGGATCGGATCCCTTTGGAACCTCTTTCACGTTTCTGTGATTTCTTCTTTAAAGAACTGGTACAGGAGACTTCCACTTATCTCCAGGATACTAAGAGCCTATTGAGAATGCTCGAGGGTCTAACAGTGGATGAAGACACGATTCTGGTTAGCTTAGACATAGAGAGTCTTTATACGAGTATCCCACAAGATGACACCTTGGAAGTTCTGAAAAAATCCCTTGACATGTCAACATGGACATATAGAACCCCCAAAAGTTTTATACTGGAATGTGCCAAACTAGCCCTAAAGAAGAACTTTTTTGAATTTGAGGGGAATCTGTTCTTACAGATTGGGGGTACTTCAATGGGGAGCACTTTCGCTCCTAGTGTAGCGGGGCTCTATGTGTTCGATTTTGAAACCAAATTCATATTGACCAATCAAAACCCTTTTCGGTCACATATCATTTTTTGGAAGAGATATATAGACGATGTCCTTGCCATTTGGCAAGGACCTATTGAAACCTTGAATGACTTCCTACGTTGGATTAATACCTGTGATAACAACCTCAGGTTCACACACAATGTGGACCCCAAGACGATGATCTTCCTTTATGTGGTCATTATGAAAGAGAATGTCCTTCTGGAAACGAAAACTCACCACAAACCAAGTGCGAAGAACAATCTGTTAAGATTTGAGAGTTTTCATCCCAGAGCTCTGAGGGAAAATTTACCTCATGGTCAGTTTTTAAGACTACGCAGGAACTGCAGTAAGATCATGGATTATCGAAGTCAGGCCAGAGATCTGACCCTAAAACTTACTGAAAGAGGTTATCCTAAAAGAATCATCCAAAATTCTCAAAAACGAGCAAGGAACCAACCAAGAGAAATTCTCTTGGAACAAAAGAATCACCCAGAAAGTGAACTACCCTTAACTTGTGTTACGACCTACAATTCTGCATCTAATTTGATGACTAAATCTATTAACAAACATTGGTCAATCGTTAATACTGGCAACTTACACTGGGAGAAGCCCCTTTTCTCTTTTAAGAAAGCAAGGAGCTTAACAGATACTTTGGTGAACACCCACCCAATAACTATCGAAAAGGCTAATCCATCAACTGTATTGAATGCCTGGGGACTACCAGACATTGTAGGCCACTACCCGTGTGGTAGCTGCAGTGTCTGTCATTTGACCAGTAACACTAAAACTCTTGATCTTGAACCAGGTAAGACTTGGACCCAAAGGACACACACAAATTGCAACAGTACTAACGTGGTCTACCTGATTAGGTGCCCGTGCAATCTAAGATATGTTGGCATGACAACAAGGAAGATAAAGCAGAGAATATGCGAGCATCGTAGTAAAATCAGATGCAAAAGGGTCACGACTAAGTTAACAGAACACTCCCTTGAAAATAATCATACCACAAACAATATGCGGTGGACAATCATTGACCAAATAAAATCTGGTGCCAAGATACAACAGAGGCTGTTCGAAAAAGAACAAAGGTGGGTTTATAGGCTATCTACCCATACCACTGGCCTTAATGAGAACATTCCCTGGAATACTGTGTTGCCAAGATAAGTATTTGCTTACTACTCCATTACAATGACCTATCGTCCTTACCTTCCTATTGTTATTTGGAGTACAGTATTTTATCACTGATTGTTATCTCATACTGTATGTCATTGCAGCCTGAATTTTTTCAGAATATAAGACACCCATTATTGGCTAGCATCTGTACACAATACAATCAATGAGCCATTTAACGTAGGTTTCTTGAGCGGGCCAGGGAAAAATATGGTCGAGAACGAACAGTGAACCCCCCTTTTTTTCACCCGTCACACTTTTTTCTATGGCGGTTTTCTCAATTGTTGAAACGAATCCCTCCTTCATGTCATTATAACCTTTACTATTCCACTGTACAGGTATTGACGTTTGTGTGATCGGGCTGTGATCTTTTGTTTCTCCTGTCGTCTCTTGGAGGGGTTGTTCTCCTAATTTGAAGCTAACCTCTATATTTTGCCAAGATGTCAGTGTACCCTTATAACATGTTTAGCTAAAACTGTAATCTTATTTCACCTACCACCCCCCTTTTTTTAGGGTGATCTTTTGCTGAAATGTATAGCCCGCTGTCTTCTCACAAATAAGCCATTGTAACTTTATTGTTCCATTTGTTTGTTTTTTTGACCCGAACATCCATTTCATTATGTTTCCACGTTGCCCACGTGACACGCACGCCAGCGCCCCCCCACGTGACCCGGAACTACCTTCTCATTAGAGAGGCTCTGACCGGGGTCTCTAGTATTCCACCGGGAGACTGGGCAGATCACTACTAGGCGTAAAAGCAGACCGATTTGTGGTTCTGAGTGAGTACTATGGTAACGTGGTTATTTCTTTAGCCCGCTTAACATCGCTGAGAGTATGTACGTGATTAATGTAACTTTGTCTTTATCTAGATTTTGAAGTTACAAATCGCGTGATCCCGTCTCCCATGAGATGCGCTAATATTGCTCTCAAAGTAAGCGTACTTCCTTCCCCTCAAGTTCGACGTTTGGTTCACTACACTTTTAATTTTTTCACTAGGCTAAGCGATTTGGATATTTCACTTCGTTTTAGCGGCATGCCCACCACATCGAGTGAGGCTGTATGTTTTTTACCCACCACTATATTTTAGTCACACGTGGGTTCACTTTAACCAGGGCTTTCGAGATATCTCCCGTTTTACCCCTTGGTTACACTGGTGCACTAGTACGGTTGTACTCTTATTAGAGTACATAGACGCCCACTCTTTTGAGACTCGTATGAGTGGGTATGGATTAGATGTGTATGGTCCATGTTCACTACAGATTAAGATGTATGATTATAGATCGCCTGTACTGAATATGTTTGTGATTGTGTGAGCACACACCCTCACCTATGGTGAGGCTCACTTAAGTGCTTTTCGACCGTGTCACGCACACTACTCTTATTGGCAAATAGTAGGAGCACTGATTTTATGAATAGAGTGACGATTATATGTACTATATGTTTGTCCTGTGTTCGTTTTTGTTTCTTTACAGATTTTTCCTTTCAACGATTTGGAGAAAGGTTCCCTAACCGTGAGTAACGGGTTAGGTTTCTACTACTGACCGTGGACAGGGCACACCTTAGCGAGTGTGCACCTCCCGGGTCATGTTTTTGGTCCTGACGAAAACCTTAGCAATCGCATCATTATGGTTGAAACATGTAGACCTTAATTTCTTTTTTTTCCACTGATTTTTATTATTAGATACCAGAGGTCAATCTAACCTTCCTTGGTGTCTTCACTATTTTTAATCATTGTCCTAATTACCCCAGAATAAAGTATTTCCAATTGGGTTAAATTCGGCCAATTTTTATCCAAATTCACTATTCACCTTAAAAAAACCAGCTCCACTGTAGTCAGGTGTCGCAGCACACCTGGATGGCACTCGGCTATCTGGGTGGGACCTCAATGATGAAGCATGTCACCAACTAGGTTGGTGAGTGAGAGGTCTTCTTAAGAAATAATTTTTCTTCATTTGCTCCACGTGCCTATACTCTAAAGACAGTTCTCTGTCTTATGTGAGTACTCCCTCATTCTGTTTGATATTATGTAACTAGGGGACTGGGAGTGCCCTCCTTCAATGGTCTACCATTGTAAAAATCCCTTTCTCTCCATTTTTGTTTTGTATATAATATAGAATATCACAAACTCCTTACCTTCTCGAAGGGAGAGTAAAGCAGCATGTGCTGTGGTTTCATTTGTCTTTTACCAAAATAGCCATAAACTGCTGCATGAATGTTCCAAAGCTTCTCATCAGAGGCCTTTGGTTTAAAATGAAGGGAGTTGCATTGGCTAAAACATTTTCGATACAGGGGGGTAACATACAAGTCACCTAAGCCTGATCAACTGCAAATTGTTGTTTTTATCATAAAGTACAAAATACATTGAGCATAAATGCTTGAAAGCGAGGAAACTAGAGGGCTGAAGGGAACCAAGCAGGAGAGAAAATATAAAAAAGTGAAGGGATGGGGCAAGCTGAGTTTGATTTGAAGCAAATAGCGGAGAGTAACAGCAATCACTGTTGCCAGACAAGGAAACTCTATGCAGGTGAGGTGCGTATACCCGCCTCTACCGAACCTGAGGTGTGCCTAACTGTGCTGGTTTTCTAGTGGCTGGGGCTGTGCATGTGATCCAGGGAAATGTAGTTTTAAGGGTATGAGTATGTATTTTTTCACTGTCCTGTGTGTTATTTCTGCCTAGTCCTTGGTCTCCTGTGTCCTAAAGTGACTTGAGACCTGACATTGATCAAATAATGCCACAGCTATTAGCAAATCAACACCTTTAACGGTACCCCATTTTGCGTAATCTGCTCAAATTTGAAAATGCCAAGAATAGCCTAAACATACTAAGCATCTGACAAATTTCTGCAAATTCAGTAAATGATGCTAAAGTTCTAGACTGATCAAAAAGACTAATTTTTAACTGTCAAATGCTACGATGTATTTCACTTTTTCAGTCGTTGAAGCCTAGCTCATGCTTTTTGTAACACTAATTTCTGTAAAATTAAAACACCACATAAGGACTTCATGTGGGCACCCTGGCACCCTGACCTAGGCAGAGAAACCCAAAAGCCTGACTTCAGTTTTAAAAATAAAACAAAATGAATCTTGCCAGAGAGATAGAACTCCAACTGTCATAGCCCCCATTACTGTGTTCCAAAGATCGTGAAGCCAGTTTGCAAACTATGAAACTTGAGGACCCATGCTAGGTGTCCTGCCATAGTTCACTGACTTGTCACTAGATAGGCAAACTATAAAACTCATTGACTCATCTTAGATACCCTGCGGCAATCTGCAGATTTTGTATGCAGTTTGCAACTATAAAATGTGTAAACTCATGTTATGATCCCTAGGCATGATATTTTGGATGTGTTGAGTGTGAAGACTTGATTTTATGTCTGAAAACTATCAAAACATACAAGGGCCATTTAAAATGTTAAAAATGTTTTTCCCCCTTAATTTTGAGATTCAGGAATTAGATGTTTGAATCCAAGTTTGCAAACCTGGAATGTCTGTAACAAGGGCAGGACTTCAGTGAACTCCATAAATGTCTAGAAGAACCCACGGACTGTCTGGCAACTTAAAGAGTATTTGGAGGATTTGATGGGTTGCAGGTTCAAGTATTCTTCCACTAAATCAAAGTTGGTGAAAAGAAAAAGGCCCAGTTTTAGAGCAGTGAATTAATTCTGCTTTCTGGAGGAGTGATGGAAGCCTCTCACACCACTTTTGCTGGATAATGGCTTATATTAGAAGGGAAGAAGAGGTTGCTTGAAGCTAGGATCATCTGGAGGTTCATCCGAGGTCTCACCATCGCAGCCTGCAGTTCCATCAGCAAATGCTACAACAATTAGTGATGCCATTGAGGAATCAGTCGATGAGGGACAGTACACAGGGTTTGGTAGTACTTCACTAATCCACCCACTGAAAAAACTAAATGTTTGCAAAGTGATTTGAAACATCTGCAAGCAAGAGCACTACTGGACAAAAGCTGGAAATTACTTCTTTGGGAGAACTACCACGTCTCACGAATTAAGAACCAAGGATCACGACACCCATGGTGGAAGAGATGGCTAGAAAAAATATAATGCGAGTAGGACCTGCTAACATTTCACTGGATGTTCATGAGGAAGTAGAAAGTCAGGTGAATCCAGAAATGGTGAGAATGGAAATACATTGCACAGAGAAACTTGTGTGTTGTACTTGAAGCAAAATGTATGAATATAAAACAGACTGCAGGGGCACCCCAAAAGAGAGTTGTGTTCATAAAAAAAATTGTTCCTTTTTTCTCTTGTTTTTTTTCAAGTGGACATTTTTAACGTTTGTTATAAATAAACAATTTAAAAGTACAAAAAAAAGAAAATAACAAAAAAAAACCTCCCTGCCCCAAAAAGGATTCTTTTTAGAGCCACAGTAGAACTATTACAAAAAACATCATAAGGGCCTGTATACAAAGGCATTTTGGAGTAGGTAAAGTAGTACCCCAGTAGTAGTCTTTTGAAAACTTTTACATGCCTTTGCAAATTGGCTTCAAAATGTGGGAATCCAATTGGAATATTCAGGTAACCATTATAGCCAATTAGTACAAATAGAATGGCCTGCACTTTGAAGGGGGATTAGAGATCTGTTGCAAGAGGATGTTTGTGGGGGTCCATAGGACCAGTGACAGCTGACACGGATCAGGCGTAGCAGGGGTGGGGAGGGGTGTAAAAAGAAAAAAACTTATCTTATCTCCGCATCTCTTAACATCTCCCCCATTGGGCCATAAACAAGAAGCACCCAGACTCCCCTAAGCCATTCACAACGCTGCAATGCAGTGTTGTGATTGGTCTGAGCGCAGTGGTTTGGTGCTCAGATGGGAACTGGGAGCTGCAGCATGTTCTTCACCCAGGCTGTAATGCAGCCTGGATGGAGAACATGCAACGTTTGCATGACTGTTTGGCTGGCCCTGGCTCCCCCTGCTCTGAAAGCTGCCGCAGCAGGAACAAATAAAATGATAATAGCGTTGAGTTATCCTTTTAGTTTTCCTTTTTTACACTGCTGAAAAGCAGTAGAGGACAGCTCCTCCGCCTTAGCGGAGGAGCCACCACTGCATAGGACCCCCTTCCACCCTCCAGAGGGCATCTCTCAGGGAGTGCACTGACAGTGCACCACCTTTTAGGTGATGCACTGTCAGTGCGCCTCCTGAGAACTTCTTTGCCTTTGCGCCCTCGTCTGTAATAAGGTGCGGTTGCAGAGGCACAGGGATTCCCTCATTTGCATTGGGTACGTCCTAATGCAAATGATGGAACGCCCCCTGAAGATAGCGCTGGCGCTTTATGCGCTCCACGCAATTGGTATTACAGAAGGAGCTGCACAAACATCTACTGCCCCTTCTGTAATACCAGAGTGCCTCAGGGGTGCGCAAAGCAGGCGCAAACGCCTGTTGCACCTCCGGGGCACTTTGTCTAACACAGCCCCAGCTGTCACTTGTTGAAGGCTTGGGAAGTGGTTGGGGCAAAGTAATCATTTACTCATAGTTTCATCAGGTCCTGTCTCATCACACATTTGATGAAAATATAAATCCGCACAAGGTGGGGGGGGGGGGCAGATCCATCTGCTTAACAGAGATCCATGAGTCATTCTATTGGGACAAGTCTCTTTTTAGGGTAGGGTGTATTTTCTCTCTAACTCCACTACCAAGGAAAGAGTATTATATATTTGAGTTCATATTTATACAATTAATATTATATTATCAACATTCTGCTCAGAAGGGGCTTCCATAGAAAACCTCTCCAGTCAGTATACAGCAAATTGATATTTTGGAAGACATATGTGTTCAGTAATTGCAAATATATGTAGCCTTAAAACAAAAAGCTGTTCCTTGGAACAACCAATGAATAAGTACTCCCCCCTTAAAAAAGGAGTAAAGTCCCATGAAATTACTTTAGCAGACTCCTCTGTTTTCAGGTTGTGCAGCAGTTTGAAGCCTTGCTTTCCCGCAGCTGCAGAGACTATGGTTCTGAAAAGTTTGGGAGTTCCTGGTCGCGTTGGTATCAAGTGTGCAAAGTGGGAAAAGCCTTTTGTTGTAACTGATGGTCCTCCTGCAGGCTTGCCCTTATCCTGCAGTAGTTTTCTGTGAATAAGAAAGGAGAACATCATTAATACTTTTCTCTCAAATAATCACCAGAAACTTTCACACGTTAATTCCCTACTAGGGAAATAGTGACACTGCCAGTAAAATTAGGTATTTACAACTGGGGAATATATACCACCCCCTACGAAGGAGAAAAAAACTTCCCAGCAGCATAGGGCTACCATCAGTGTGAAATTACAGCCTGTAGGATTTGGGGGTAATTTCTAGTTGTATTTAAATCACTGAGAGCAACCCAATTTGAGGAAAAAAGACTGGAAGACAATTATGAAATTTACTATTCAAAATAAATTGAAATCCCAGCTTTTTCTTGAATTGGGTAAATTCATAACCAGCTTCCACACCATGATGTGTTGGCTATAAGGGCTCACTAAACACTCAAGTGTTGATACAGCACTGTTTTATTCTACAGGTGCCTCAATATCGATTGCACTGCGTAAATGTTAATTCAGGCACATGATTGGACTTGCCTATATGACAATAAGGCAGTACTGGATGGGCTGGTCTGGCAGGTCAGGGTGTGTGCCATTTTTTTGCCTGTTTGTGGGCCTGTTTTTTGGTCAGGTGGGCCAGTTTCTACAGTTGATTTCCATGATATTAAAACAAACATTGCCTGCAAAAAGTTTAGATTCTTACAGTCTTCTGTGCCTTGCAAAACACTGACATACCATATCACCCTCTGTTACAAGTTCAACGCTGCCCCAATTTCCACACATGGGCCATATTTTTAGCTTTTGAATTTACTAATGGGGACCACTTTTATTTTGGTGCTAGACTTTTTTTCTGGCCCAGTTCAATGCTGCTCAGGCATTTATATATTTGATCTCTGCCAACTGTATTTGTACTCCTCATACTAATTTTGTACCTCTGATGGTAATGCATAACTGTTATGTGTTAATCAAGGTGACGCATTAAATCTTGATTGAGCTAGCATTTGGTGGAAATTGTAGTCCTTGGTCAATAGGGACATCGCCTTGAGTCCATACAATTGGCTAGTGGTGTTATGTTAAAATATTGTAGTAACATTCATTGGCCACTAAGGACCTTATTTAGAATTTGTTGGAAGTGAGATATCCAACCAAAAGCAGCAGATATTCCATCAGCCAAATACTAAATTTTATGAAAAAAGAGAAGTATTTTATGTCTACATTTACCAGCACAAAGAAAGAAAACAACACTCACAAATACCTACACAATCCCCTGAGGTCAGGGTTTGAGGGTTTCCTTGGTGGTTCCCTGCCCTATTTGCTCCTAACTCTAGTGATAGTGGGTATTCCCCATTCACTATCTGAACATGCAAGGTATGCCCCACCAGTAGTCTGAGTCTCAAGAGTCCACTTGGACTCAGCTCTAAAGTCAAAAGTAATCCAGAGCATACACATTATTCTAGTTAGCAAGTTCCCTCGGGGTCCGAATTCAATATTGCCCGCGCCGGCAGGCTTGGAAGGTCTGGAGTTTCGGAGTGTACCCCCTCTGCGGCCATTGGAGTGGCAGAGTCTGGCGACTTTATTTCATGTGGCCGAGACAGGCTGCAATCACTTTTTCCTGATCTCCTTCACACACAGTCATACTCCAATGACAGGGGTAAGAAGACGGGAAGTTCCTGGTGCTGATCCCTTGGTGACGTGTTCCCACTGTGACCTTACCCCAATGATACTCTGGGGCAGTACCCACTTCTGGCTAGGTCCAGGGACCCCCTGTGGCATACAGAGTCACCATGTCCCTACTGTACACTGACTCCAACCCGTTCCGAACAACAGGTGTCTGCACGGCATTCCCTCCTGCCATCCACAGCTGCACACGCACATAGGCTTAGCCCGATTAGCACAACGTGCAGCAAAGTTCATGTAGGGCAGTCCCTCCTGGCACTTGGGGTTGGTCCTTAGCTGCATACAGGCTACAGTCCAATCGACGCAGTGGTCACCATGGCTCACTTTACAGCGGCCCTCTCCTGATATACCCTGGTCGTCAACTTTGTCTTGCACATGCACAATAACCCGATCAGTGCAGCAGCTGTTTCCTCATCCTCACAATGGGAATCCACTCAACAGAATTTCGCATCAGGCCTTGCTCCCTCCAATGCTCAGTTCTTCCTCACAGGGCACACTGGTCTTGGCAAGCAGGCAGGCATGCTCCAAGTCAGGTGGTCTTGGGTTCCTTGGGTGATGTACCCTCACCAGCAGGGAGACTAGCAGGCTTTGGCTCCCATTCCTGATCACAGGTAGAAGTCTTGCAGAGCTTCCCCTCCTCAAACAGCCATCTGGCTGCTTGGCACATTGCCTTTTTTGGGGCCTCAAGCTTCTCTTCTTATATCCAATTTCAGATACCAAATGTGATTTAGGATAGGAGTCCTCAAAATTTATGTTGGGGGCTTCTGCCACTCCTCTGCCTCTTCTTCCTCTTGACACCAGTCTGTCACAGCAAGAGTGACTCCAAAGCTGATAGCACCACAACAAAGTCCATGGGAGTGACCATAGCTCACACCTGGAAGTCAGCCACAGTGATATATGTATCAAAAGGTTAGCTCAGGTTCCTAGCCCTACTCTTTATGATTCCCTTATCAGCCTCATCTCCTGCTTGAGAAGAACCCATGCCCCTTGCTTGTGTCCTCTCACTGAATCAAAGAGTACCCTATGATGTGTATGGGGAAGCATGGTTTTCCACTCTCCAGTGTGTCCCAACCAGCTTACAGGAATACATCAATACACAAATACGTCTGGAGGGATTCTCTACCTCCTCATCTTCCACCATGCAGAGCTGTGCCTCCCAAAATGGGATCTAGGGCCCTCCATGTATTGTACCATCCATTGGCACACATAAACCCAGTGCATGTATGCAGCATACACACACTGCACAGAACTCTAACCTTCCTGTACTGTACTACTCATAGACACACATACACCGAGCCCAGGCCCTCTGCATGCACGCACTGCACATCAATGTATCCTTCATGTACTGTACTACTCAGGCACACATACATCCAGCACATGCATTTAACTTGCACGCACTGCTCCCGTCATGTAGTATTGTACCACTCATTGGCACACATACATCATGCCCATGCATTTAACATGGACGCACTGCACTATTCAAGTATTGTATCACTCACAGGTACACATACACCCAGCATATGCATTTAAGCTAAACACACTGCACAGCACTACATCCTTTGACTACTGTACTACTCATAGACACACATACATCCAGCCTAAGCCCTCAGCTGTCACGCACTGCACAGTACTGCTTTATCCCTGTATAGTACTCTTCCCAGGAATATGTACACCCAGTGCATAAAGACCAATCATTCGCTACACATGACTTCACACCATACTAATTTAGGCCAAGGGTGAGCTAAGCACCCAAGAGCAGAGCTTTAGAATAAGTGAGCCTGTAGGCCTTACTCTAGTGATTCAGTTAAAAAAGGATCTGATCACTACATGGTGTGCATCCACCACGGCTCTCGTGCTGCTTAACTCCTGATGAAGGCAGTAGCTGCTCACCACTTTGAGGGTAGCACTTTGGGTGCCCCTTACAGTCCAACAAGACTGCAATCTGTGAGACAGGCCTATGTCATGGTGCACACGCATTTTCTGTGTTCGTCTATGACAACACAAATCAGCATAGGTGCTAGAAATGGGATTCCTGCGTTATAATGAATGTAGAAACTGAAGGAAGCCTTCTCATATCCATGCAAGTATCATGTACGTGTTAAAGGAAATATACAGGCCTAAGCTGTCTATACTAGCAGATTAAAATGCACTAATGGAGTCAGGACCTGGGGGACGGAAAGTTGACATGAATCTTTGCAGAACAGAGAAATATAAGTAGACACATCAGAAATGGAAAGTCACAGATGCGCATTGCCAGAACACGTCTCTGAGAAAATATGCAGCTAAAGCAGCACAGAGGCACATGATAAGTGGAAGGTTAGGCCTTTCAGAGCAATAGTCATGCAGAGAGTAAGGCATTGCTAGGCTTCAAAGCACGAGAAATGCCAAGAACACCGGTAGTGCAGCGGTGGTGTGAAAATATAATAATAACGTGCACGAGTCGCATTCCATAAACGTGTGGTTTGATTTTTTGGGAGAAAGTATTACCTTTTTAAAGATAATGTTGTTCTTGATTAAACATATGATTTAATATGAACATGTATGACATATTTGTGGTTACAAAGGTATAAAAGAAACTGTCTGCCACATTGTAAACTGATGTTTAGATCCCAGTGCCACAGAGCTGACTGACCTTCCACGTGCATTGTATTAACTCTGTACTATATTGTAAACGGAAGTAGTGTCATCTATTCTTTTGTCAAGCAACACCTGGTTGGCCGAGGTATGCACCCAGACCAGGCAGGACCCACCACTCTAGTCAGGGTAAGCTAGATGCACAAGAAAATAACTTATCCTCACCCTAACCTTTTCACTCTCCATTTCCTTTCTTTGAATGAAATTTAGTTTGTGGTTGTGCAGTTGTTTTTTCAGTGTTTATATGTTTACACTGGCGAGGGCTATTTACCTTTTGGTGGGGTTTTATCAGTTATTATAGGTTTAAACCTAAAACAGGATAGCCTACATATGTTGAATGCAGCATCTGCAGACATGGAACACAGGATGTGTGCCATGTTGTGTCTTTAGTACCCATGCCCTAGGTACCAGGGGTAACATTTACAAGGGACTTACATGGGGGCTAAAGGTCTTGTCAATTGGGGAACAATTGTATAGGTTTAGGAAAGGAATCTGCCACTGGGGACGTGGATAGCAGGAACCCAGTGCACTTCTGTCAAAATTGCATCAGATACCAGGGAAAAACTGAGTGTGGCCATGTCAAAAATGGGCACTTTCCTACACAACCCCCTCACACCCCAAACAAAAGAGAATGAGACTTACCTTTCTCAAGAGAGACTTCATCATCTCAGTGGAAAAACCTAGAAAGGTCATCTGCATTGGCATGGTCAGTCCCGGTCTAAGTTCCACTGTAAAGTCCATTCCCTGTAGGGAGATGGACCACCTCAACAGTTTGGGGTTTACACCTTTCATTTGCATCAGCCATCTGAGAGGTCTTTGATCAGTTTGAACAAGGAAGTAAGTACCAAACAGGTATGATCTCTAACTACAGCAAAGGCTTCCCTCTCAATGGCACTTCAAGGTTCCTCTCTGTGGAGCAACCTCCTGCTAATGAAATCAACCGGCTGGGCAAAGCCATCATCATTAGTCTGGGATAAGACCACTCCTACCCCATGTTTAAAGGCATCAGTCTGCACTATGAACTACTTAGAATAATCTGGAGCTTTTAGAATGGATGCTGAGCGCATTGCTTCCCTCAGAGAGTCAAAAGCCCTTTGACAGCTCACTATCAAATTTAACTTCTTTAGCATCTTCTTGGAGGTCAATTCTGTGAGGGGTGCCACATTGGTACCATAGCCATTCAGAAACCTCCTGTAGTACTCTGTCTAGCTGAGGGATGCCCTGACTTAAGTCTGGGTGGTTGGAGCTACCCAGTCCACAACTGTCTGGAACTTGGGTTGTAATGGTTGGACTTGAACTCCACCGACAAGGTGGCCCAAGAATACTTCAGAGCCGTGCCTTATCTGGCACTTGCATCTCTTGATAGTTTGGCCTGCACTCTGTAGAGCCTCAAGGACCTTTCCGAGGTGGATTAGGCGACCCTGACAAGTGGAGCTATAGACAGTAATATCATCTAGATAAGCTACACTAAAAGCCTCCAACCCAGCAAGGACTTTGTTTACCAACCTTTGAAAGGTGGCAGGGGCACTTTTTATTCCAAATAAATCAATTAATTAGCCCTTGGGATAGGGTGTACATCTTTTGTTAGTGACAGTATTGAGACCGCTACAGTGTACACAAAAAATCAGCTCTGGTTTACCACCCTTGAAATGAGGCTTGGGGAATAAAACCACTGGGCTAGCCCAGGGACTTTCAGAGGGTTCTTGCTAGGTTCCACCCTAATGCTTTCTTTCACTTGCTCAGACTGTCTGTATATTTTATTTTTGACAAGTAGGCTGTCACCAGTATCTGCCTGATGGGTACATCAGCTAGTCTGACTGGGGATGAGGAGAAAGAGCCCAGCATACTGCTCCAGGACTTGCCTACAGTCAGCCTGCTGTTGGGCAGAGTGTGATCCTCATCAGTTTCCATAAGCATGTCCACATCAGCCCCGTCATGGAAAGGTTTTAGGCAGTTCACGTGGATGATCCTGTAAGGGCTCTTGCTAGCGCCTGGCTCAACTAAGTAGGTGGCCTCACCTTTCCTTTCAAGGATAGGTTAGGGACCACTCCCATCTGTCCTGGAGGGGCCTAGGAGACACAGGCTCCAGTACCCATACCTTCTGCTCTGGTTGCAACTCCGCTAGTGCAGCCTTTTGGTCAGGCCAGAGCTTCTGGAGCTCTTGCCTGCTGGCCTCAAGGATTTTGGACATTTGTTTGTGGGTGATAAGAGGTAGTGGACTTATAAGTCACACCACGCTCATTCCACATTGCCTAGGTATGCAGACATGAAGTTACTATCTCTGTCTGATACCACCTCCTTTGGGAAACCCACTTTTGTAAAAATACTTAAGAGGGCTCTGCCTACCGCAGAAGCAGTGTCAGTCCTAAGTGGAATGGCTTCAGGATAGCTATCTCATTATTAGGGCTCCCGGTTTTATGATATTTATTGTTGTCATTTCCGTCTGTATTTATCCATATTTATTTTTTGCTAATTTTACCTGTATTTATCCATATCTATTTTAGGTTTTGTGAAAAAACTAAGCTGAAATGTGTATATTTATGCATTTATTTAACCAGTTAATGTGCACTTGTGCCTGACCGCCTGATAGGTTTCAATGATAAATACACACTCAGACAGCAAAATATTCACTTCTAAGAAAAGATTTACATTTTAGTATCAAGGTTGTGCAAATCTACTGCTTTTTAAAGCTCTTTACTAAAATCCTTATTTTTTTTAATCACCTTGCCTTTCAAACTGTACAGCTATTGGCCTGTCAGTCATGATTGACAGCATTTAAAATCACTCAAAAACAACCCAATTTCCGTTTTTATCCACATTTAAAAATAAATACAGACTGGAAAATAAAAGGTTTTCTGTCTGTATTTATCTGTCAAAATCAGTAAAAACGGAAAACAGGGAGCCTTACTCATTATCCACTACAGCTAGTATGAATCTGTTTCCTGATACAGTGGGAGGGTCAAGGGGACCATCCATGTCAATCCCTACCTTTTCAAAGGGAACCCCAACCACTGGAAGTTGATTTAAGGGTGCCTTTGGGTAGTTTCCTGTCTTGCCACTGGCTTGAAAGGTAACACGGGACTTGAAAAAGTCCTTCACCTTCTGGGACATACCTGGCAAGTAGAAGTGGGTAACTAACCTACTCTATGTTTTTGTCAGGCCAAGATGCACAGCTAAGGGAATGTCATGTACTAGAGAGAGTAAGAACTCTCTGTACTGCTGAGGGACTACCACTTTCCTAGTAGCACCAGGTTTAAAGTATCTGGCCTCATTAATCAGGAGTCCTTCTTCCCAATGGGTTCTGTAGGAGCCACTGACTTCTTCCTTTCCCTGGTCAGCAGCTTGCTGTCTCAGGCTCTCAAGAGTCAGACACGTTTTCTATCCCAGGTGCAACTCTTCCCTAAAGGGTCCTCCTGGACCTAGGAGATCTGCTGTGTAAGGCCAGAGTTCCTGGGTATGAGAAGGTTATCCTTTCTGCCCTATACACCCACATTTTGCGACTTTAGTAACTGACTCTGACTGCGCCCTGGGCTCTGCTAATCAGGACCAAGGCTCTGATGAAAAAGTATATGGTAATCAGGTATAATTACAATTGGCAAGGACAGACCCTGTAAGTCCCTAGTATATATTAGGGCAAGAGGATGGACACTACCTTTAAGTCCCTAGTTTAGAGACCCAGCAGATTTCCTGCACTTGCATATGTGCACTGCTAACCCTGAGCGGAGCTTGCGTAGCAGCGCTCCGCGGAATTTCATGGAGTTACTAGAAAACTCAGTGAAATTCCGCAGAGTTCTGTGGCTGGCGGAGTTACTTATTGCCCCTCCCTCTGTCCCCCCCACACCCCTGTGCTAAACCCTGGGCCCCCTCTCTCCCACTAACCCCCCGCCCTCCTCCCACCCACGTAGTGCCTGCTGAACGGAATAAGAGACTGACTGTTCTCCTCCAGTACCACGGTGTCCTGACTCCTGCCTGCTCTGCTCCTCGCTCCACTCGCCTTCTGCTGCTCCGGTTCAATTAATTACCTGGAAGAACTGCTGTGTGCATGGTGTACTGCGTGAAGGCATGCCTGACCCCATTAATTGAACCGGAGCAGCCTAGCAGCGGAAGGCGAGTGGAGCGAGACACAGCAGCAGGAGCATAGGAGGCAGAACACCGTGGGACTGGAGGAGAACCGTAAGTCTTACTCTGCTCCACTGCGATTGTGGAGTTTTGGAAAACTTCTCACTCCAAACGGAGTGCAGAGTTTAAAAAATCCGCAAACTTCGCTGGCAGAGCGGAGTTATCCGCCCACCCTTAGTCATTTTAAAAGCAGTCTTGCTTTGCAGACTGTCTTTAAAAGAAAATCATATGCAAATTTAACTTTGGTGCTATGGGCACTTTAAACGTGCTAGTCTACCTTATTTGTATGTATTAGGCACCCCAAAGGTCTACCCTGGGTGTCCCAGAGATAGAGGCCATGTAACTATAAGCAGAGATGTTTCATATGCCCTGGTGAGGGAAAAACTGCCCATTTCATTTATTTCCATAGTGAATACATAGCTCCATAGGCTAACGTTGCAATATTTTATTTAAGTATAACTATTGCTAAGAAAAGAGTGAAATTTCATTCAATGACTTAAAAGATTCGAATAATAAATTCAACAACTTGCCACTGTTTAATTTATCATAACTAGTACAGTAAAGAAGTTCTAAGACTTTCTTTTAAGTGAGCCAAAAGCTAGCCTCCTAGCGGTCTTCCCTGATTGGACAGCTCTAACAGGCACAGACAGGCTGCTTTGATTAGGTGATAAGTGGCCTGGGGATGGGTAATATAACATAAGCTTCAAAGAGAGCATTACAGTAAGGAATGCCAAGCAGGCCCACCCCCTCTTCCTGTCAGGGCCAAGAATGGAATTTGCAGGGGTCTGGAGGGGTCTGGAGGGGAGGGTTCAGGTAAATGAGCCACACCAGAAGGTTTGTTTAGCCAGCTGTTACTCCTCTGGAGAGAAATCAATCATGTTGGATTTTGGAAGTGAAGTGCTTTGTGGGACAAGAAGATGTCACACTTTGGAAGAAGCTGTCATGCATTTGTGTGGAACCCTGCACCACATTGGACAAGGGTGCACCCTGCTTGTTGCCACAGATCGTTGAATAAATTGGTGAGAACAGCAGGACAACTCAGTTCTGAATTTGAATTTGCTGCCTGAAACTACTAGAAGAAGGATTGTCCTGCTGCACAGGATTGATCTCTAAAGTTCTGCTCCTGTTTGCACACTTGGAACTACAGCCGTGAGGACTTTCCCTTGCTTCAAAAAGGATTAAGGAGTGGTCTCCCTGAAAGCAACAGGTTAAAAGAGCTTGCCTGCAGCATCTCCTCCAAGAAGTCCCCAGCCTGGACTGTGTCTAGCTGACTTTTAAGGATTTGCCCAGGTGCATTTTGGTAATTGTGGCATGAACATTCAAGAACTGTCTCAGAGCTTCTGACCCTTGGATTTCTGATTTGGACACTTTGAACCCTTGGGAGGAAATTCAGGTAGACGTTCCAGAAGTTTGGGGAAGTTTGGGGAACTTTTGTGAAAAAGCTCCATGAGGTAACTGACCAGAAGTCGAGAGTCAAGCCGACCACCTTCAACTGCGACCCAATTCAGGTTTTTCCTTTTGAAAGCTCCAGACTTCCAGGATTTCACCGGGTACTTGCAGAAATCAAGCCGGCGAATCAGCACCAAATCTACCCTTCTGTAGAGGGCAGATCGACGTCGGAAGGAAAAGCTCCAAAAACTTTTCTAAGTGTGTAGGTAAAATTTTGGCTGGGTCCTCCTTAGTGTATCCGGCAAGGACTCCATCGCAGTCGGCCTCAAACTGTAAGTTTGTCCCCGATCAAGCGTGACCAGATGTCCCAGGTTAGCGCTACTTGTTTTAAGCACAGGAACATTGAAAACAGTGATGTTCCTGTGGCAATAGGGGCTTGTAAATATGCCCCATTATTTTCACATACTACCATTATTTTCACTATACTAGCCTTCTTTTTCTAACTTTGCAGATGACTGCAATGTCTTCTTTTCGGAATAATTCTATTGAAAAAATATAGAACCTGGAAGGATCATGGATCTCTAGTTGAATTAGCGTAGCATGTGATTTTTCCAAAGGATAATGGCTCTCTGAGTAATGTCATAGGTTTTTCGTGAGTCTGAAGTTGGATTTCCAAGCTTAACCAAGCCTTTTGCCTCATTTCAGGCTTCTCAGGGCACGGACAGAAAAGAGGTCTAGCTACCAAAATAAAAGTTGTCCCCATTAGCGAATCAGTTAGCTTAAAAGTGTTCCACACCTATAAATGATGGCAATTTGGAGCTTGTACAGGCATGCTGAATAGGTGTTTTGCATTTCAACTTGATGCAGGCAAAGTTTGTGGTAATATCAAGCAAATCAGCAGCAAAAAAACATCACAGCAGGCCATCAAACAGGTCAACAAACAGCCAGGAGAACCGGCCTCCTACACTGATCTGTTAGACGCGCTCTTCTGACACTGCCAGATTGCCCTATCGGACAGTTTGACCCTGATGCTTACTATAAAATGTTCTTTTAAGTACTGAGAAGGAATGGCCCTTACTAAAACCTACCCACTCAGAAAAGTAGAGGAGCTGGGCTGGCATTTTTGTTAGCACACTTTATTTTTCAACTAGTATGGATAGTAATCTACAGGACTCACTTGGCCTTCCTCATTAGAAGTTTTTTTGACTCTGGATAGTGCACAAGGATTTCCCCAAGGTTCTTCTTATCCAAAATAAAAAGATTGGCAAATCCATGAGCCACCACATCCGCAGTGCGACGATTCCCTCCACCTGTGGCCAAAAGACTGCAAAATGAATGCAAAAACAGAACATTAGTTTGTAGGATTTGCCTGTGATAATTGTGATCCTATCATGCATAGGAAAAAGTTTGAAGCAGGAAACAAACTATTTTTACACATCATCTCATACACTGCTTAAAGTGCAAACATTGAAAAGTCAAGCACCTCCATGTTGTAATTTACACTTCGCTAAATAATGACTGAACCTTGCCCCTTGGAAAGTGATGTGCAAATAAATAAGCATATGCATCTCGAACTGCATCTGATGATGGAGGAAATGTGTGTGTGTGTGTAGATATATATATATATATATAGATATATATATATATATATATATATATATATATATTATCTACTGGCGGTCGCCAGTAGATAGTTATAGTTAGGACCGTGTTTCCATAGGAAATCCGCAACATTCTATTTGGAATAACTTTGGCGCCGGTAGACGAATCCTCGCGAAATTTTCAAAACAAATGGGGCGCTACGCTCCGCTCCTACCCTGAAAGTCTCGGGGGGATTCGTCAAGCGGGGGCTGAGAAAAAAGGGGGGTCCCAAAACGCGTTTTCCCCATGCATTTTCCCATAGGACCTTTAGTCCGAGCTACAGCCCGAACGGCTGAACAGAATTACTTTAAATTTGGCAGAGAGGTAGTCCTCAGGTCAAGGATGTGCCTTTTGTAGGTCTGGTGTAAATCTGTTCAGTAGGTCCTGAGAAAATAGCATTTAAATCAATATATATATCTGTAAGCGCGCTCCGTGCGCTTACCGTAAGCTTACCGTACGCGTACGGTGCCGTGCGCGAGCTCAATTCTGATTGGTGGTTACATGACTGTAAACATTCGAAACGGTCGAAATCAGGAAGTGTCGGCTGCCATTTTCTGTCTCTCGCACTGAGAAACAAAGGTGGGGAACATGAAAAGGGGGCAACGAAGAGAGTTGCAGACCCCCTAGTGTTTGTCAGGGGGTCCAAGAAGGACCCAAAAGTACGGAAAATACATTTAATAATTTTTAAAAAAAATCGCGGAGTGCGCGTACGGTAAGCTTACCGTACGCGCACGGCAAAAAAAAAATAAAAAAAAATAAAGAAGGAACAATCACATTTATTAAATAAATTAAAGGACCCACAAGGGAGAAAAAAACAAATGTTACTGTGTAAAAAACGGCGAGGCGCGCACGGTGCGCGAATCGCACCGTGCGCGCAGGGTGTGCGCACAGTGAAAAACCTGAAAAAAAAAAAAAAAATAAATACATAACTTAGCATTTAAAAAACCTTGCCAATTCACTTCAAAAACCATAGGTTTCACACATGTTATAGTTAGCTGTACATTTCACTCGTAAAAAACCAATGAAATTCCACGTTATAGTTAGATCAGGTAACTATAACTTGCGCGACCGCAATCCACAATGTGTAATTTCAGATGTCATCATTGATGTCATGAGTGATGTCACTGACCATGTCATGAGTGATGTAATATGTGACGTCATCAGCAGTTTATTGTGGGCGCGCAAGTTATAGTTACCTGATCTAACTATAACGTGGAATTTCATTGGTTTTTTACGAGTGAAATGTACAGCTAACTATAACATGTGTGAAACCTATGGTTTTTTAAGTGAATATATATATAGATAGATAGATAGATAGATAGATAGATAGATAGATAGATAGATAGATAGATAGATAGATAGATAGATATACCAGCTCCTATTCCTTGATAGAAATCAGACACCGACACAGGGGCTCGATTTTTCTGAATTTTCTCACGTGTTTATTCTTTGGCTGTAACGCGTTTCGGCACCTCTGCCTTGCTCACACAATGAGCGTTGTTACTCTCCAAGTTTATAATACCAGAACTACAAGTCACATGATTTCCTGTTACAACAAACATGGAAAACATACTGCACGAACAACCGATATCAGAAGATTTATGGTAAGTAAATCTCCCACACTCTCAATATGGAAATCAATATTTGTTAAAAACATTCACAAATTGTTATGATTAACATTTTTACATTTTCATCTTTGCTATTGTTTTCCATGCCTTTCTTTGCAAATATACTAAAAGGTGGAATATAGAGGATTGAAAGATTCAAACTAATTGCATATTCTCTTTTGAACCAATACGGAACACAGTTGTCTCATGGTTTGACTAAATAGTGCAAGTGCCATGAATACTTATAAAGTGTCTATGTGATAACACGTGGATACTCTTCCAAATCAGAGTTCCACAAAGCCAAATACTGGTGTATACGCACAAGTGCGAAGTGCATTCATTTGATAATTTGCCCACGCTCTCTCCTGAACAGTGGGACCACCTATAGAAAATCGCCAAATTAAATGCAGGTGCATTATTAATGTGGGATGGAATGCAACACCACAACAGAAATTGTTCTTCTTTCCAAAGTTGGTACAAGCTCATGAGCTTGATAAGATCCCTGTAACTGGATGAATAAAGTGCAAGAGCCTGATATCAACTGACAATCATCGGGCAGTTCAACTAAAGTGCAAGTGCATTATTACACACAATGACAATTAATGACTCCATGTGGTGTTACTCAATTCAAAAGTCAAAAATTATTTCCTATACATGATAATTCAAATTGGCTTCTACTATAAAAAGTGTGAATGCCTAATATAACTGGTAGCCTACTTTCAGTGGATTTACCATCTTCCTCCCAACTGTAAAGTTCAAATGCATTGTAAGACTCATTAAAATTCACGATCACATGGCAGTGTATCCACATTTAATGGTAAAACAACACCAAAACAACAAAGGAAAAATGTGAAAGGAAAAATTCCCTTCATCACAAAATCCTACTGGGTTGATTGGTATAAAGTGCTGGTGTGCTTCTAAAATATAAAGGTTAGCTCTATCAACCCCCATTTCTGTGGACTACGTTCCCTACTAGGATATTTAACTCCTTTGTGATGAATGGTACTAAAATAAAATCAACTATACGGTCCTTTAAATTCATTGATTCACAAAATACATTCTATTTCCTCCTTGTCTCAACATTATTATTCTCATGTATTTCTCTACTATAATCTAAAAGTCACAAAGAACTATTGTATTCAGATAAGTACAAACAAGTCTTCATCAGAATTTAGGCCAAACTGAATTTTGTGTTAAAAAAAACTATGTACATAGACTCAAATTGTCGCAGTTTCTGCTCACAGTTTCCACCTCTTCTACTCTTTGTAACTTGCTCTATTAAATTATAAGCGAGATCATTCGCATTCCCACAATGTGTCTCATTAATATGCTTGGCAATGTTGTAGCTCTTATTGTTATTCTTCACAGCCCTCAGGTGCTGAAGTATTCTTTTATGCATCATATGAATGGCGCATCCCACATATAGTTTCGGACAAGTACATTGCAGGGCGTAAACCACAAACTCGACTAGTTAAAAAAAATTCAAATTTTTCATGGACTTTTAAGTAGGGGCCATAGAACCTCTTTTTCATTAAGACCAAATTTACACACCTTGCACTTGATGAAGCCCGGACTGGCCCTCAGCCAGCTCTCCGTGTTCCCTGTCTCGGAGCTGCTGACCACCAGTTCTTGTCTCATGGATTTGGCTTTTCTGAAGGTGAGTAGAAGCTTGCGTGCAGTTATACTGTTCAATATAGGGCACCTTTTCACTAGGTACCAATATCTGCTCAAGCAGTCTCTCACCCTGGCATGGTAGACATTGTACCCCATGATCATGTGTATATCATTTTTGCCACTCCTGTCTCTCGATCAAGCTGTCTCACTCGGGAATATCAATGATTCTCTACTGATCTTCTCAACCTTATTTAGTGCTTGATTCAGCACTTGTGAACTGTATCCTCTCTCAGTGAATCTTTTAGTTAAATCACTCTCAGCTTGTTTCAATTATGACATCTCACTACAATTCCTTTTCATTCTTAGGTGTTCAGTATAAGGAATACTATTCTTCAGTTTCTGTGGGTGAAAGCTCTGAGAGTGTAGGATGGAGTTCCCTGCCGAGGGTTTTCTGTATGTGCATGTGTTAATCTTGTTATCTTTCACATACACTTCAAGGTCTATGAAGCAGGCTCAAGAACTACTAATAGTGTCAGTAAATTGTAGATTCAAAGAATTATCATTCAGCTCTAACACAAATTGTTTTGCCGATTCCTCTGAGCCATTCCATAAAATAAAGAGATCGTCTATGAATCTCGTCCAGACAATGACATTTTCCATCCATTCCCTGGCATGTCTCATCCGGAGCACCTGCTCATCCCACCAGCCCATATGTAAATTAGCATAACTGGCGGCAAAGCAGGTGCCCATGGCTGTCCCTCTAACTTGTCGGAATGTGTTGTTACCATGCATGAAGAAATTATTCTCCAAGCACAGCCTTGCCATCTCCATCAACATTCCTGAGTGTTGATATAGGATTATAGGTCGGTTGTTCAGGAAAAGTCTCATGGCTCTGAGCACATCTTCGTGTGCTATGCTCGTATATAAAGAGGTCACGTCTAACGTGATTAGGAGGAATGACTCGCTCCAGGTGAAGTTATGCACCCGCCTTAAAAAATCTCTTGTGTCCTGTATGTATGCCGGAAGACCCTTGACAAACTCCTGCAAAAAGTAGTCTATAGATCTGGAAGTTGCCTCAAATAGACTACCAATCGCTGATATAATGGGTCTTCCAGGTGGGACCACTGTGTGTATATACATACAAAGATATGCACAATACCTGGGTCCGCTCTTGTTTGTCTGGAACGACTGGTGTGAACAAGGAATCGTCATGTATATATATATATTACCTACTGGCGGTCGCCAGTAGGTAGTTATAGTTACGACCTATTTTCCATAGGAAATCTGCAACATTCTATTTGGAATAACGTTGGCGCCGGTTGACGAATCCTCGCGAAATTTTCCAAACTTTTGGCAAGCTCCGCTCCTACCCTGAAAGTTTTGCGGTGATCCGTCAAGCGGGGGCTGAGAAAAAAGGGGGATCCCAAAACACGTTTTCCCCATGCAATTTCCCATAGGATCTGTTGTCGCAGCTACAGCCCAAACCGCTGAACGGAATGACACCAAATTTGGCAAAGAGGTAGTCCTCAGTTCGGACTCGTGCCTTTTGCATATATGGTGTGAATCTGTTCAGTAGTTCCTGAGAAAATTAGGGTAAAAAAGTTAGTGATATTTATGGCCGTGGAGGATCCGCGGACCGTACCCGCACCGTATACGCACCCTACTCGAACCAAGCGTGCACCCTCCCCGAACCGAGCGTGCACCTTCCCGATCGCGCGCTGAATGCTAATTGGCTGTCGAGTGTCTTTCTACATTCGAAACCAGGAACTGTTGGCGGCCATTTTCTGCCTCGGTAGAAGCGAGGCTGAAGATGCAAGGGGAATAAGTGTGTAAAACATATAAAGGGGGCAGAGTGGAAATACTCTGACCCTCTAGAGGTGCTTAGGGGGTCCCAGAAGGACCCCCTGGGCCCCCCTTTTAAAAAAATAATAAAACGGCGAAATGCGCGCATGGTGCGCGCATCCTATCGCGTTGGATGCACGGATCCTCTTGCGGTGGGTGCGCAGATCCACGGCAACGTTTTTTGAAAAACGACAAGAAATCATTGGTTGTATGACAACTTTCTACACTGAAAGGTAGGGTGTATATTTCTGTTTTTTAAAGGTATGATTGTTATTGGTTAACAAAAACAGATTGTAAGGAACATAATATATGATAAGCTGATATGTTGAAAAGTCAAGCACACTTCCTGTCTTGTGTAGGAACATTGTGTGCTGAACTTGTGACCTGTGAGCTCAGTGCAGTGTTCCATGACCTGTTTCTATGGTAACAAGCAGAAGGCAGATTGGGGGAAGGGTTGAAATGTATTTCAGTTGGAAAGGGTTGAAATGTTTAACCAAAAGAAATGTGTGTTTGCTTTTGAGTTTATGTGCGAAGGATTGTGATTTGATGTTTACATGTATATGTGTGGAAAATGAAAGGGAAACTTTTTCATTCTTTGCTTTTGCTGAGAGGTGCACAGTGCAGAGATTCTGTAAAAGAAAATATGGTGAGTGATTTATATACTTCTTAATCTACAAAAGAACTTGAAAGATGAGTTATTTAATTGTGAGGGGATGTATGTAGACTATTTTGATTTTAATCAGACTAATGTATTTTTCCTTCTAAAGTGTCGGGAGTACATTTTCTCTCTACAATGTGTGTGCATGTAGAAACCATTCTGTGATAAGCATTTGTGTTTTTCATGTGTTTGTAGACAGATAACTGTGCTGTTTTTATATTTTGGTAGAATTAGAAACCAGTCATTGTTTATGAATTTGGGAAATGAGTTATGTTATGTTTCTATACTAAAATGTAGTACTACTTCTAGATGAAGAAATGTGTTTTGGTATAGTGCAAGGGATAGTGTTGTTTGTCTAGAATCGCACAGTGAATCTGTGTGCATTTGGGAACCACTGTGAGAGAAGCATTTGGTAACATCGTGTATTTGCTGACAGATAACTGTTTCAACTTGTCATGTTGTGAAGTTTTAGTAGCATTAGAAGACAGTTATGGCTTATGATTTGATTAAATGAGTCAGGCTTTGACAGAAAAGTGCAGTCCTGAAATATGTAGATTGTGTGCAGTTCCCTTACCAGTTGCACTGTAGTGAATGAGTTTTGGTAAACTCCTAGGGATAGTGGTGCATGTCTAGAATCACAGTGTGAGTTAGTGTGTATTTGGGATCAGTGTGAGAGAAGCATTTGGTGATATCATGTATTTGCTTACAGATACTTTTTTTAAACCTGTCATGTTGTGAAGTTTTAGTAGCATTAGAATCCAGTCTTTGCTTATGCGTTGATTAAATGAGTCATGCTTTGACACTGATGTGCTGTACTTAAATATGTAGATTGTGTTCAGTACCATTAACTCTTCCAGACTAGTGAATGAGTTTTGGCAAACTCCTAGGATAGTGTTGATTGTCTAAAACCACACTGTGAGTCTGTGTGCATTTGGGTAAGGATTGTGAGAGAAGCATTTGGTAATATCGTGTATTTGCTGACAGATAACTGTTTTAAAACCGGTCATGTTGTCAAGTTTTAGTAGCATTAGAAGCCAGTCTTTGTTTATGCTTTGATTAAATGAGTCAGGCTTTGACACAAAAGTGCAGTCCTGAAATATGTAGATTGTGTGCAGTTCCTATACCACTTACACTGTAGTGAATGAGTTTTGGTAAACTCATAGGGATAGTGGTGCTTGTCTAGAATCACACTGTGAGTTAGTGTGTATTTGAGAACCACTGTGAGAGAGGCATTTGGTAACATCGTGTATTTGCTGACAGATAACTAATTTAAAACCTCTCATGTTGTCAAGTTTTATTAGCATTAGAAGCTAGTCTTTGCTTATGCATTGATAAAATGAGTCAGGGTTTGACACTAAGGTGCAGTACAATGTACTATTCTGTTCACTGTGGCAGAACTGAAAATTTAAAAGTTTTATCTAAGCACTGTCCGAGAAGTAGTCTGATTATTTAGTCAGTTTCTAAGTACCAAATAGACTGCTTCAAATGTCTATGCAGTATGCATGTAGTGTTCTAACATACTATACACTTGTCTTTTACACCTTCAATTCCCTAGTCAGTATCCATACACTTCCAGGAAATATCCTGTCACTTCCTTTGTAGTCCTCTAGAGACCCATTCAACAGCATGTACTAATCCATTCACTGTGCCAAAACCCAAACACTTATAAATTCACCAAGACACTCTCTTTCCAGTACTCTAATGATTCAGTCACTGCCTAAGTATTCATGCACAGAGCCAGGTCTTAGCATATGGACTTCTTCAAACCCCTATCCACTATGCATGCAGTCCTCTAAGCACCTACACACTTGTCTTTCACACCTTCAATTCCCCAGTCAGTATCCGTTCACTTCCAGCAAACACCCTGTCACTCCATTTGCACTCCTCTAGTGACCCATTCAGCATCATGTACTATTCCATTCACTGCACCAAACCCTAATAAATTCACCCAGGCACTCTCCTTGCAGTACTCTAATCATTCAGTCAGTACCCAAGTACTCATCCAGTGACCCAGGCCTTAGTATATGGGCTGCTTCAAACCCTTATCCACTATGCATGCAGTCCTCTAATCACCTACACAATTGTCTTTCTCACCTTCAATTCCCTAGTTAGTATCCATACACTTCCAGGAAATACCCTGTCACTCCCTTTGCAGTCCTCTAGTGACCCATTCAGCACCATGTACTAATGCATTCACTGTGCTAAAACCCAAACACTTATAAATTCACCAAGATACTATCTTTGCAGTACTCTAATCATTCAGTCAGTGCCTAAGTATTCATACACTGAGCCAGGGCTTAGCACATGGACTGCTTCAAACCCCTATGCACTATGCATGCAGTCTTCTAACCACCTAGACATTTGTCTTTCACACTTTCAATTTCCTAGTCAGTATCCATACAGTCCAGCACTTGTGACTGCCTTTGCACTCCTCTAGTGACTCCTTCAGTACCAAGTACTAACCCATTCCCTGTGCGAAAATCCTGGCACTTATAAATTCACCTAGGCACTCTCCTTGTTGTACTCTAATCATTCAGTCAGTACCCAAGTAGTCATGCAGTGAGCCAGGCCTTAGCACATGGACTGCTTTAAATGCCTATGCAGTATTGATGCAGGCCTCTAATCACCTACACAGTTGTCTTTCACACCTTCAATTCTATAGTTAGTATTCATACTCTTCTAGCAAACACCCTGTCACTCACCCAGTGTGTCTCCTTATAGTACTGTAATCATTTAGTCAGTTATCATGTAGTCTTTTAGTGAGATAGGCTTTAGGGCATGAACTGCTTCAAAGTAGTATGCACTATGCATGTAGTGTTTTAAGGATCGTCACACTTGTGGTTCAGGGCTATAGTTTCTTAGTCAGTTTTTATATAAAATGTGTTTGTACAGTAATGGAATAGTATAAATTTGAAAGTTATTAATATACATTTATTTGTGATTCTTTTTTACAGATACAGAACAGGAGTGTTTCTCATCTGTTTGCACTCTTCTCGTGCAAGATTGTTTGGATGAAGGGTCCTTAGGTGTTTCATCATACTTGCTGTGCCGCACGAGTATTTTTTATTAGGATCCCCTCGTAACAGAACTCTTTGGCAAATCTTGCGAATGAAGAAGGTGGCATTGGTCTTTGTTTGCCCCTTGGAAAAAATTAAAAATGTCTTAACCACTGATGAAAAACGTTGTGGGCGTGGTGCCTTCTGCAAAAACAATTCCTCAGATTCGGTAAATATTTTAAAGCGGCAACATTTACAGTTTTTGTAAGTTAAACTTATGAAATTTTGTTAGCTGTATACATTTTATAGATCTGTGATTTGTTTCTTGTGGTATTTTGTTAAGAATACCATGTTGTTTTTTTTTTTAACAATCTTTTTGATTTTCCAGGTCTGTCGTCGACATCCGTGGTTCCCACATGAGTGTTCTGCTTTGTTGTTTTGTATTATTGTTGTTACATTTTGTTTATTAGTTTATTGTTTATATTTATGTTAATAAAAATATAAAGTTTGAAAATAGTTTATCGTTTATATATTTATTATTATAAAAAATAAAGTTTGAAAAAAATAATAATAATGTTTTTGGTTGTTCTCTTAACTGCTGTGTGACTCTTTCTTGTTCTTATTACTATTATTTGATGGAGTCCACCATGGTGTTAAATTTTGGGGCACTTATTGTTGGAATACTAGTGATATCTGCAGTTTGCACCAACTTCTGAATAGTGTGTTAGATTTATCTCAACTTTACTTCCGTTAAAGTGCTGATAATGAAATGGAGAGTAGCCGTTCCCGTGCAAAAAGACATGAGGTGCACCTTTGCGATTTACTACTAAATACTAAAATCCTGTATTGTATTGCACTGAGGTATTGGCTGCACTTACAGTGTACACACGAAATCTATTAAGAAATCTCATTGTATTTATATTGATTGGGAATAGTGCGTCAGGTGCTGGATCTTGACGAGATACACTGCTCAGTTTGTATATTGTTCTGCATACGAAAAAAATCACATCACAACTTTCACACTAATTGCAATGCGAAACAAATTCCGGCGATAAGACACGTTAGCACCAGGGATTTTACACCTGCTTTCTGCTGGTGTTAAGCAGGACAACTACCTGCACCATGAAAGGGAACACAGCCAAGAGCCACACCAGAACACCCACAGGTGCCATAGAGTCAATGAACATGATACAGGGATACCCATGAGGGCCAGAAGACTCATCTCAACAACTCCAGGACCGCCAATGCCCCCCAAACCCATATCTTAGTAAGTGTGTCCCTGTGGTCATTGTCTTAACATGATAGGCACGAGCCCTGCAACATCACAGTGTGCTGTCACCTCAGCGTTGGCAGTGAGCCTGGATGTGTAGCTACGTACGCATCCTCCTGCATGCACAACTGGTGTGTGCTGGTCTGGAGTTCACAGGTCAGTGGAGGGGTGTGCCTATCCGGCGAAGGGAACGGGGTGTCTCGGACATGTCCGTGTACAGGGAGTGCGGTAAGTGTGTCTCTGTGTTCTGGTGTGGCCTGTTAAAAGAGCCGCAGCAGTCGATGTTGTAAAGTGGCATGTACCACCTCCAAACGGCACTGTGATGTTGTTGTTGGAATGTAGCAGGACATGCGCAAATAGGCATTACAATGGCGTGCCGTATGAGTGCACGCGATACAACAGCTCACCGTACAAAAGTGTGGGGGCTCGTGGGAGGGAGGAACAGCCGTTTGGCAACATAGCACACAGTGAACTCGACCATGTGCCACATGCTGGGCATCTCATCCATGATGACCACGGTCGCAGACATCCCACTACACCAACGACTGGCCTTTGTACACATCCTGTATGAATGCAGCGTGGTTTTCACTTCTATGCTCGTTCATTGGTGTGATGTTGGCGGGTTGTGTGACTTGTGCTCCTTGTTGGTGTGTTTCATTTTGGCCATTGTTTGTCTATACTTGTGCTGTACTTAATTGTGCATGTGTGCCATTCTGCCCATCTCCCCTCATCCCCCCACTCCCTGCTTCTTCCTCTTCCTGGTGCTGTTGTGTCTATAATTTTGTTGCTGCACACATAAATACATGTAAAGAATAAATTAGAATAGTTCCTTGATTCTTTTAGGTTTCAAAACTTCTCTATTGGTTTCTTTTTAATTTTCCATATGAACCGTTTTTTTAATATTCAACAACACATAGAAGTCAGAAGTGCAACGTATTCTATCAACACACTTTCTAGAACATTCTACAACACGTGTAGGTTAAAAGTTCATAAATTTTTTAAAACTTTATGATTTTTTTTGTAACATTTTCTTGAGCATTTAATGACACGTGCAGGTTAAAATTTGACGATTGTTTTAAGTTCGAACAGTGCCTTCCAAATGCAAGTAGCAGGTGTGGTTGAGCTGAGCAAATTTTATCCTATGATATGTACTCCACGTTGAAACTGCTTTTTCTTAACCAATCACAAAGATGCTTTTCCACAAAACTAATGTGCACCCTACTTTTAAAAAAGAATGCTTTTTATGATATCTTCAGAGATAAGTTATAGACAGGAATTAGCATTTAAAAACCTTTGAAATTCACTGAAAAAACCATAGGTTTCAGGGGTTTTATAGTTAGCTGGACATTTCCCTCGTACAAAACCCTAGAAATTCCCCTGTTATAGTTAGTTCAGCTAACTATAACTCGAGCCCCCCGCAATGCACTGCTGATGACGTAACATATTACATCACTCATGACATGGTCAGTGACATCACTGATGACATCACTGATGACATCTCAAATGACATCACTGATGACATCACTGATGATGTGAGGGGGGGCTCGAGCCCCCACACGCCCCGGGCACCACCACCTCCCCGGGCTGTGCAGTAGTTGGGAGAGGGGCCGCGCGGCCCCCCTCCTGAAGCCAGTGATGGCCCTGGGGACCGCCACCCCCCAGGGCCGGCTCCTGCAGTGTGTTGTGGTGCCCACCCCCGGGACACTGCTGTTTGCTATGGCAGAGCAGGAGCCATGCAGCTTCAGCCCTGTCATAGCAAACACAGCCTTGAATTTTGTAAGCGAGAGCAGGTTTCCTGCTCTCGCTTACAAAATCCAAACCAGATTCCTTTTCCACACGGGGAGCTGCATGTCAGCAGCTCCCCCTGTGGAAAAGCAATGCCGGCTCCCGTAGGAGGCAGAAAGCCGGCAGGACCGTGGGGGAATTGGGGTCCCTCCACGGTCCCCAACGGAGTGGCCAGGCCCTGGGGGATAGGGTCCCTGGGGCCAGAAGTGGCCAGGAGGGGGACCACACAGCCCCCCTCCCTCAATCAATAAAAAAAAAAGAAAAATGAGGCACAGCCCCGGGGGATGGGGTCCCCGGGGCAACTTGAGGCCTAAGGAGGGGGGCCACGCAGCCCCCTCCTTTAAAAATAATTTTTAAAAAAATGCCCTGGGGGATGGGGCTGCCGGGGCCGAAATTGGCCTCGGGAGGGGGGCCGCATGGCCCTTTCCCGTTTTTGTTTTTTAAAAAGCAGGCCTTGGGGGATGGGGTTCCCAGGGCCCCAAATAATTTGAAAGGAGGGGAGCCACACAGCCCCCCTAGGAAAAAAAAAAAAAAAACGGCATCGCACCGGAGGCCACACCCCCTAACTGCAGCACTGCGCGTTGTAGGTGGGGGAATTAATTTCCCTTGAATACTGAGGGTCCCTGGGGGCCAACTAGCCCACCAGGTACCTCCAGGATGTGCCAGGGAGCTGCGTTGCAAAGAGGTGTTCAGAGGCCACGCCCCTTTTTACACCGCTCTGCAATGCAGCTCTGTGGCGCTTACTGGAGGTACCTGGTGGGCTAGTTGGCCCCCACTGACCCTCAGGACTCAAGGGGAATTAATCCCCCAATTTACAACGCGCCAGGAGGGTGCGTTTGCACAGTGGTGCAGGGAAGGGGAGGGGAATGACATAGCAAGTGTGCAAATGCACCCCCTGGCATATTGTAAATTGGGGGATTAAGTCCCCTTCAATTCTGAGGGTCCCTGGAGGCCAACTAGCCCACCAGGTACCTCCAGTAAGCGCCAAAGAGCTGTGTTGCAGAGAGGTATAAAAAGGGGCGTGGCCTCTGAACACTTCTCTGCAACGCAGCTCCCTGGCGCATACTGCAGGTATCTGGTGGGCTAGTTGGCCCCCAGGGACCCCAAGGATTCAAGGGGACTTAATCCCCTAACTTGAAATGCACCCCAGGGCGCGTTTGCACACTTGTCACGTCAGGCCCTGCCCCCTCCCTGCACCACTGTGCAAACGCGCCCGTGGCACATTTTAAGTTGGGGGATTAACTCCCCTTCAATCCTGAGGGTCCCTGGGAGCCAACTAGTCCACCAGGTACCTCCAGTAAGCGCCACAGGGCTGCGTTGCAGAGAGGTGGTCCGAGGCCACGCCCCTTTTTACACATCTCTGCAACGCAGCTCTTTGGCTCTTACTGGAGAGACCTGGTTGGCAAATTCGACCCCAGGGACCCTCAGGATTTAAGAGGACTTAATCCCCCAACTTAAAACGAGTCATGTGGTGCCTTTGCACAGTGGTGAAGGGAGGGGGCGGGGCTGATGTGACCTGTGTGCAAACATGCCCTGTGGTGCGTTTTAAGTTGGGGAATTAATTGCCCTTCAATCCTGAGGGTTCCTGGGGGCCAACTAGCCCACCAGGTACCTCCAGTAAGCACCACAGGGCTGCGTTGCAGAGAGATGGTCTGAGGCCAGACCACGCCTCTTTTTACACCTCTCTGCAATGCAGCTCTGTGGCGCTTACTGGAGGTACCTGGTGGGCTAGTTGGACCCCAGGGCACTTCAGGATTCAAGGGGACTTAATCCCCCAACTTAAAATGAGCCACGTGGCGCGTTTGGACAGTGGTGAAGGCAGGGGGCGGGGCCTGATGTGACACATGTGCAAACACGCTCTGTGGTGCGTTTTAAGTTGGGAGATTAAGTCCCCTTGTATCCTGAGGGTCCCTGGGGGCAACTAGCCCACCAGGTACCTTCAGTAAGCACAACAGAGTTGCATTGCAGAGAGGTGAAAAAAGGGGCGTGACCTTGGACCTCTCTGCAACGCAGCTCTGTGAGGCATTGGGGCTCCCCCCACGGTCCCCATCGAAAGGCCAGGCCCTGGGTGATTGTGTCCCCGGGGCTATTAGTGACCCAGGAGGGGGGGCAACGCGGCCCCCCTCCACCATTATAATAAAAAAAAAATTAAAACATGGAAAGGTCGGCCCTGGGGGATGGGGTCCCCGGGGCCATAAATGTCCTGAGGAGGGGGGCCATGCAGCCCCCCTCCAATAATTTAAATTTAAAACATGTCACCTCAGGCCCCGCCCCCTTTCTTCACCACTGTGCAAACGGGGAATGAATTCCCGTTGAATATTGAGGGTCCCTCGGGGCCAACTAGCCCACCAGGTACCTCCAGTATGAGCCAGGGACCTGCGTTGCAGAGAGGTGTTCAGAAGCCACCTTTTTACACCTTTCTGCAACGCAGCTCTGTGGCGCTTACTGGAGGTACCTTGTGGGATAGTTGGACTCAAGCTCAAAACGTGGCACGGGGAAGTCTGGATCCTAAGGAGTTACCCTCTTTGTGAGTAATCCTTATTTTTTCAAAGTCTACGAGTACGGGTGAGCGAATTCCCCCCTTTGTTTTCCGTAGAGTACATTGACATTCAATACTCAATCTTTGCTCCTACCGCTACCGTCCCCTCCACGAGCGACGTCTACATAAGACTTACGATTTATGGCGGGGCTCCTAAATGACTGTGCTCACATTCAGGTTTGTCTTAAATCAGACAAGGCTAACAATAACGTTTGAAATTCTAATAACACGGTTTGATTAATCAGCCACTATGGAAGAGGACATGGATGCACGTAGAAGGCTGAGAGCGAAGTCTATGTTCACGATAATCAGTGACAAGTTACCTGCCCAGGAAATGGGAACTACACCTACTTCCTTAAGTCAAAAATACCAAAAGTTGGAGAAATTAATGAAGAAGGAGATTTCAAAGTGGTGGGAGGCGTTAACACTGGAGAAATACCAAGAAGAGGGCAGAGTCCCAAGAGGTCTCCGCATTCTCATTGCCCCATCATATGAGGACCAAGACCCGGAGCTTGCCAATGAATGGGCGAGCAACTTAATGGAATGCTCCAACAGAATGTTATCGATACTAATCAAATATGCCTGGAAAGAACGAGCGTCTTTATTGAAATCAATCTCTGATCTCAAGGAAGAAATAATGAAGGAAGAAACTCCAGAAAAGTTTACTTCCAAACTCGAGGAGATCAATAAAAGGTTTGAAAAATATGAGGAAGAAATTATAGCCAAGAAAGAGCGGAAATTCCTCAGAGACAAGATCGACTATCAATCAGGCAGGATCTTCACTTTTGGTCGCAGATTTGATAACATCAAAAGCAAGGATGTGGGTGTACCTGTAGAAGACAAAACTGTAGCCAGTGGAAGAGAGGAAAGTGACAAAAGTGATGTGAGTGAAAGTGACATTTCTGACGACGGAACAACAACTGAGAAAATTGTAATCAGACCAGTAAATTTTTGGGAGGAATTCCGTCTAATGAACCAAACTCAGAACCAACAGAATTGGCAAAAAGATCGTGGTCGGGGAAGAGGAAGGGGGTACAGAGGACGAGGCAGAGGAAGAGGAAGAAACGCAAGAGGACAATCATCAACTGGAACCAAATCAGACGTGGCGGATGGAGTAAGAACCACAATAACCCCCATGGGAATGGAAACAAGGGGTCAAAAAAACAAAAAATGATGAACTGCCAAAATGTGGTAAACCTTTCTAATCATTTGTTGAATTGTATTGAGTATGATGTACTACAGTATGGTCTGTCCTTTTGTCCCACTGCCCCATTTTCTTATTCTAAAGAAAGGGTTGACTTGTATCACTTTACAAGAAAATTACGTTTACATAAGTGGCACAAATTAAAAGTTAAGAACATTCAACCACAAAAACACATTACCAAGATCATTCCAGTGAAGGACACCATTAATGAAGTTAACACTTTAATTGCTTTAAAAGAACTAGAGAGCGAAGACATTATCGAATCTAGTCCTATTACAGCCCAATCATTGGGTTTTAAGACAGATTTGAATTGTGAGAATGATTTTGCCCCCAAATCCAACTTTAATCCCACCATGCCTCCGAGTGGCATTGACATTTTTGAAACTCTTATGATCACAGATTTGAAAGCACTGGCTAAAAAGAAAAAGAAAAATCAATGGCACAATGACAACTTGAGCAAACAACAGAGAGCAGCTATTAAATCCCTACAAACAGATAAGGATATTGTGATCCGACAATCGGATAAGGGAGGGAACGTTGTTGTTCTCAACACATGTGATTACCTCAAGGAAGGGCTACGACAGTTAGAAGTCAAAGAATGTTACGAGGTTGTAGAAAAAGTTGGGATTGACGAATCCAATACGCGTTATCACAACATGTTAAAGACATGGCACACACAAGGGATCTTGGAATGGAATGAATATTCCTTTCTACTTAACCGCACACCCAAAGTGGCTATATTATATCTATTGCCTAAATTGCATAAGGACATGTCAAATCCTCCAGGGAGACCTATTGTGGCATCCATAGGCTCCCTGTTGGAAAAAACATCTAAGTACATTGATTATTTCTTACGAGGATACGTAGAAGGATTACCTTCCTACCTGAAAGACAGTCGGGATTTTCTGAAAAAGATCAAGGAGGTAACCTGGCAAGAGAACTACTTGCTGATTACACTGGATGTGTGTAGTCTCTACACGGCCATCAAACACTCAGATGGCATACTAGCATGTAAATATTTCCTCATGTCACGCTCCATCTCATTCCTGCAACACACTAACATGGTGTTGGAGATGATCAGGTATTGTTTGGAGAACAACTTTTTTGTCTTTAACGATGTTTTCTACAGACAAACCCAGGGCACTGCCATGGGCACCTGCTTTGCTCCTAGTTATGCTAACCTTTTTATGGGGTACTGGGAGCAGCAGGTGCCTGAACTGCACAACTTGTATCGTGGCCATGTGAAAACATGGCTACGATACATAGATGATCTTTTCATCATTTGGGAGGGCAGTGAGGACCTTGCCAAAGAGTTCATTGTTGATCTCAATAACAATGAGGTCAATTTGAAATTTGAAGGGACTTTAAGTAGGTCCAGCATTGAGTTTTTAGATTTACAGATTCAGGTAGCCAATGGAACACTGACTTCTAAACTGTATCGCAAAAAAACATCTGGGAATACGCTACTGCACGCTGAAAGTGCACACCCTAAGGCTCTTATCAAGAGTATTCCATTTGGTGAGCTCCTCCGGGCTCGGAGGAATTGCAGCTCTGATCCCGATTTTGAACATGAATGCAATGTAATGCAAGAAAGATTTCTGGAGAGGGGATACAAATTATATGATATTACTCAAGCACGCTTGAAAGCCAAAGATTTCAAACAGGCAGATTTGTTGATCCCTAAAGATAATCATGACGATAGTACCAACCAAGTTGTCAGATATATAACAACTTACAATTCAGGATCGTTTGCTGTTAAAAGATGTTTAAAGAAACATTGGGACATCCTAAAAACTGAACCTACACTAGACAAAGTTGTCAAGGATGTACCCAATGTAACTTACAGAAAGGCTAATTCCCTGCATGATAAGTTATGCAAAAATGAAGTGAGCAGTGCAAGAACAGTAATTACAGATATTCAAGGTTTTTTCACCTGCATGGTGTGCAAAGCTTGCAAGTTCAGTTCAAATGTGAAAAAAGTCCATTACCCTATCACAGACGAAGATAGACTTATTGAGAAACACCTAACATGTTTATCTGATTATTGTGTATATGTACTGTATTGCCCGTGTGTCAAGAGATACGTAGGGAGCACTATGTTTGCTGCCAAGAAACGTGTCTTAGAACACATGAGAGCGATTCAAAACAAGGATAAACTCTCCCCTATAGTACGACACTATGAAGAATTCCACAAAAGCAACCGCAATTTGTTGAAATTCTATGTAATAGACCGTATACCGGCAAACATCAGGGGGGGAGATAGAATTCGCAAGCTACGACAACTTGAGTCTCACTATATTCTAGAACTCAACACCAAGATTCCATGGGGTTTGAATTCTGAAGAAGAGTTAGCCTGGTTTCTTGGTGAATAGTCAACCCTTCAATTTGGTTATTTGCAGTATGCACAGTATATGAACACTATATGGATTTTGACTTTTTACTCTTCTACATGGACATCCGTGTTTTAACAGTTTGTTTCTATCAATTTGTAATTGGCCTAATTGATAATTGTATTCTATTTTTCTGTTTATTTTCTTAGGTGGTGCTCACATATGAAGGTTTACCGCTTATTCTGACTCTATATAATAACATTTTTGCCTTTAAAATGGATGATGTTCATGCACAGATATCCTTTAACCCACTGGGGTTTTATAATGCATTAATAATACGAATTTGTCAACATATTGTAACCAGGGATAAGCAGATGGTTGTATCTGTATTGCTTTGTTTATGAATACTTACCCACTGGGGTTTTTGCGTGCTGTCACATCGCTCATATCGTATCTACATGTTGATGTTCTTGCAAAGGAATCTATTAACCCACTGGGGTTACAGAGTACATGTATTGAGAGTATTTGCATTATTTTGAATTTTTCTAACTATTATTACCCACTGGGGTTTTGATTTAGTCGGAATATTGATGATTAATTCATATTCATTGTCACCCACTGGGGTGTTTGGTTTTTGCGACAATCTTGTACATGATTAGAGGCCATAACTGACAGGATGTAGAGAGCAGGGTCTATTTCTCTCTCTAATGTCGTGCTTATTTAGTGGCTGCGCGCTTTGTTTGTCTCTATTAGTCACAGCAATAAAGTTATGTGAAAGACTTCTAACTAACACTTTTCGCAGCGCGGCCGGTAACATTTCTACAGTACAAGTAATTCGTGCACACAACATCGCTGAGGTTTAAACACGACTATTCAGTCATTAACACATGCGAACTTAGTACATAGCACACATTATGTGTTTATAATCTAAGGTGTCGTTTATTTTTGTTGTTATGAGCAGGTCTCTATTCAATGTATTTGCACAAGATGAATCGCTCAGAAAAGTTATAGACATAAGCATGAGTGTAATATTGCAGTTCTTCATATGTAAGTGGCACTGCTTCAAAATGGCCGAAAATTTAGGCATCATGTATTGCAGTTTCTATGTCAGTCCTATTTCTGTTACTATTATTTTCGTCACGTTTTATGTTTAAAAATTGTATAGCACCAAACGTGTAATTACCCGTGACCAAGGCGGTTACGCCGAAACGCGTTGGGTAAAAGTGGCTTTATTTTTGATGAATAAATCACCGTGAAGCCTCAAGCCTGTGTTTGGACATTCATTTGGGAAGGAGTGCATCTGATGCGTTGCTGCATTGTGGAACTCAATTTGTGACAGGGATTCTCGGACCCTGAGATGGCACCGCGATATAAGCGTCCCGGTAATCTCTGAGAGTGTGGCTCGATACAAATTTGGATTTACCGGTTGACCGCAGTATGGAGCGTTGGTTTGCAAACTTTCTTGGCATGCACCAAGACAAGGGGAACCTTTGAATTTCTACCGCAGACGACAGTTTGGATTACAAGTACGACGATCAAGACGGAGAAGTCTGGATCCTAAGGAGTTACCCTCTTTGTGAGTAATCCTTATTTTTTCAAAGTCTACGAGTACGGGTGAGCGAATTCCCCCCTTTGTTTTCCATAGAGTACATTGACATTCAATACTCAATCTTTGCTCCTACCGCTACCGTCCCCTCCACGAGCGACGTCTACATAAGACTTACGATTTATGGCGGGGCTCCTAAATGACTGTGCTCACATTCAGGTTTGTCTTAAATCAGACAAGGCTAACAATAACGTTTGAAATTCTAATAACACGGTTTGATTAATCAGCCACTATGGAAGAGGACATGGATGCACGTAGAAGGCTGAGAGCGAAGTCTATGTTCACGATAATCAGTGACAAGTTACCTGCCCAGGAAATGGGAACTACACCTACTTCCTTAAGTCAAAAATACCAAAAGTTGGAGAAATTAATGAAGAAGGAGATTTCAAAGTGGTGGGAGGCGTTAACACTGGAGAAATACCAAGAAGAGGGCAGAGTCCCAAGAGGTCTCCGCATTCTCATTGCCCCATCATATGAGGACCAAGACCCGGAGCTTGCCAATGAATGGGCGAGCAACTTAATGGAATGCTCCAACAGAATGTTATCGATACTAATCAAATATGCCTGGAAAGAACGAGCGTCTTTATTGAAATCAATCTCTGATCTCAAGGAAGAAATAATGAAGGAAGAAACTCCAGAAAAGTTTACTTCCAAACTCGAGGAGATCAATAAAAGGTTTGAAAAATATGAGGAAGAAATTATAGCCAAGAAAGAGCGGAAATTCCTCAGAGACAAGATCGACTATCAATCAGGCAGGATCTTCACTTTTGGTCGCAGATTTGATAACATCAAAAGCAAGGATGTGGGTGTACCTGTAGAAGACAAAACTGTAGCCAGTGGAAGAGAGGAAAGTGACAAAAGTGATGTGAGTGAAAGTGACATTTCTGACGACGGAACAACAACTGAGAAAATTGTAATCAGACCAGTAAATTTTTGGGAGGAATTCCGTCTAATGAACCAAACTCAGAACCAACAGAATTGGCAAAAAGATCGTGGTCGGGGAAGAGGAAGGGGGTACAGAGGACGAGGCAGAGGAAGAGGAAGAAACGCAAGAGGACAATCATCAACTGGAACCAAATCAGACGTGGCGGATGGAGTAAGAACCACAATAACCCCCATGGGAATGGAAACAAGGGGTCAAAAAAACAAAAAATGATGAACTGCCAAAATGTGGTAAACCTTTCTAATCATTTGTTGAATTGTATTGAGTATGATGTACTACAGTATGGTCTGTCCTTTTGTCCCACTGCCCCATTTTCTTATTCTAAAGAAAGGGTTGACTTGTATCACTTTACAAGAAAATTACGTTTACATAAGTGGCACAAATTAAAAGTTAAGAACATTCAACCACAAAAACACATTACCAAGATCATTCCAGTGAAGGACACCATTAATGAAGTTAACACTTTAATTGCTTTAAAAGAACTAGAGAGCGAAGACATTATCGAATCTAGTCCTATTACAGCCCAATCATTGGGTTTTAAGACAGATTTGAATTGTGAGAATGATTTTGCCCCCAAATCCAACTTTAATCCCACCATGCCTCCGAGTGGCATTGAAATTTTTGAAACTCTTATGATCACAGATTTGAAAGCACTGGCTAAAAAGAAAAATAAAAATCAATGGCACAATGACAACTTGAGCAAACAACAGAGAGCAGCTATTAAATCCCTACAAACAGATAAGGATATTGTGATCCGACAATCGGATAAGGGAGGGAACGTTGTTGTTCTCAACACATGTGATTACCTCAAGGAAGGGCTACGACAGTTAGAAGTCAAAGAATGTTACGAGGTTGTAGAAAAAGTTGTGATTGACGAATCCAATACGCGTTATCACAACATGTTAAAGACATGGCACACACAAGGGATCTTGGAATGGAATGAATATTCCTTTCTACTTAACCGCACACCCAAAGTGGCTATATTATATCTATTGCCTAAATTGCATAAGGACATGTCAAATCCTCCAGGGAGACCTATTGTGGCATCCATAGGCTCCCTGTTGGAAAAAACATCTAAGTACATTGATTATTTCTTACGAGGATACGTAGAAGGATTACCTTCCTACCTGAAAGACAGTCGGGATTTTCTGAAAAAGATCAAGGAGGTAACCTGGCAAGAGAACTACTTGCTGATTACACTGGATGTGTGTAGTCTCTACACGGCCATCAAACACTCAGATGGCATACTAGCATGTAAATATTTCCTCATGTCACGCTCCATCTCATTCCTGCAACACACTAACATGGTGTTGGAGATGATCAGGTATTGTTTGGAGAACAACTTTTTTGTCTTTAACGATGTTTTCTACAGACAAACCCAGGGCACTGCCATGGGCACCTGCTTTGCTCCTAGTTATGCTAACCTTTTTATGGGGTACTGCGAGCAGCAGGTGCCTGAACTGCACAACTTGTATCGTGGCCATGTGAAAACATGGCTACGATACATAGATGATCTTTTCATCATTTGGGAGGGCAGTGAGGACCTTGCCAAAGAGTTCATTGTTGATCTCAATAACAATGAGGTCAATTTGAAATTTGAAGGGACTTTAAGTAGGTCCAGCATTGAGTTTTTAGATTTACAGATTCAGGTAGCCAATGGAACACTGACTTCTAAACTGTATCGCAAAAAAACATCTGGGAATACGCTACTGCACGCTGAAAGTGCACACCCTAAGGCTCTTATCAAGAGTATTCCATTTGGTGAGCTCCTCCGGGCTCGGAGGAATTGCAGCTCTGATCCCGATTTTGAACATGAATGCAATGTAATGCAAGAAAGATTTCTGGAGAGGGGATACAAATTATATGATATTACTCAAGCACGCTTGAAAGCCAAAGATTTCAAACAGGCAGATTTGTTGATCCCTAAAGATAATCATGACGATAGTACCAACCAAGTTGTCAGATATATAACAACTTACAATTCAGGATCGTTTGCTGTTAAAAGATGTTTAAAGAAACATTGGGACATCCTAAAAACTGAACCTACACTAGACAAAGTTGTCAAGGATGTACCCAATGTAACTTACAGAAAGGCTAATTCCCTGCATGATAAGTTATGCAAAAATGAAGTGAGCAGTGCAAGAACAGTAATTACAGATATTCAAGGTTTTTTCACCTGCATGGTGTGCAAAGCTTGCAAGTTCAGTTCAAATGTGAAAAAAGTCCATTACCCTATCACAGACGAAGATAGACTTATTGAGAAACACCTAACATGTTTATCTGATTATTGTGTATATGTACTGTATTGCCCGTGTGTCAAGAGATACGTAGGGAGCACTATGTTTGCTGCCAAGAAACGTGTCTTAGAACACATGAGAGCGATTCAAAACAAGGATAAACTCTCCCCTATAGTACGACACTATGAAGAATTCCACAAAAGCAACCGCAATTTGTTGAAATTCTATGTAATAGACCGTATACCGGCAAACATCAGGGGGGGAGATAGAATTCGCAAGCTACGACAACTTGAGTCTCACTATATTCTAGAACTCAACACCAAGATTCCATGGGGTTTGAATTCTGAAGAAGAGTTAGCCTGGTTTCTTGGTGAATAGTCAACCCTTCAATTTGGTTATTTGCAGTATGCACAGTATATGAACACTATATGGATTTTGACTTTTTACTCTTCTACATGGACATCCGTGTTTTAACAGTTTGTTTCTATCAATTTGTAATTGGCCTAATTGATAATTGTATTCTATTTTTCTGTTTATTTTCTTAGGTGGTGCTCACATATGAAGGTTTACCGCTTATTCTGACTCTATATAATAACATTTTTGCCTTTAAAATGGATGATGTTCATGCACAGATATCCTTTAACCCACTGGGGTTTTATAATGCATTAATAATACGAATTTGTCAACATATTGTAACCAGGGATAAGCAGATGGTTGTATCTGTATTGCTTTGTTTATGAATACTTACCCACTGGGGTTTTTGCGTGCTGTCACATCGCTCATATCGTATCTACATGTTGATGTTCTTGCAAAGGAATCTATTAACCCACTGGGGTTACAGAGTACATGTATTGAGAGTATTTGCATTATTTTGAATTTTTCTAACTATTATTACCCACTGGGGTTTTGATTTAGTCGGAATATTGATGATTAATTCATATTCATTGTCACCCACTGGGGTGTTTGGTTTTTGCGACAATCTTGTACATGATTAGAGGCCATAACTGACAGGATGTAGAGAGCAGGGTCTATTTCTCTCTCTAATGTCGTGCTTATTTAGTGGCTGCGCGCTTTGTTTGTCTCTATTAGTCACAGCAATAAAGTTATGTGAAAGACTTCTAACTAACACTTTTCGCAGCGCGGCCGGTAACATTTCTACAGTACAAGTAATTCGTGCACACAACATCGCTGAGGTTTAAACACGACTATTCAGTCATTAACACATGCGAACTTAGTACATAGCACACATTATGTGTTTATAATCTAGGGTGTCGTTTATTTTTGTTGTTATGAGCAGGTCTCTATTCAATGTATTTGCACAAGATGAATCGCTCAGAAAAGTTATAGACATAAGCATGAGTGTAATATTGCAGTTCTTCATATGTAAGTGGCACTGCTTCAAAATGGCCGAAAATTTAGGCATCATGTATTGCAGTTTCTATGTCAGTCCTATTTCTGTTACTATTATTTTCGTCACGTTTTATGTTTAAAAATTGTATAGCACCAAACGTGTAATTACCCGTGACCAAGGCGGTTACGCCGAAACGCGTTGGGTAAAAGTGGCTTTATTTTTGATGAATAAATCACCGTGAAGCCTCAAGCCTGTGTTTGGACATTCATTTGGGAAGGAGTGCATCTGATGCGTTGCTGCATTGTGGAACTCAATATATATATATATATATATATATATATTCCAAATGCAAGAAGACTCTTAATTGGAAGCACCACACGTTGCGTGTTCAACTCTTTATTCGCAGATTGCAGTATAACAAGCCGGTAAGTTTAAACTCAGTCCCGTTCTGTAATCACTTCTGCCATACGCGTTTCTGGACTAATGTCCCTTGTTCACTGGCTGGATTGGAGCGGGTCGTCAGGTGAGCAGCAGTGACGCTGTGTTCACAGCGTGTTTTTGAATCCTGCCAAAGTGGGCGTGTCCAATCGATGCATTCTGGTCTTGTGAGTTCAAACATCCGTAATGGAAGCCACCCGACATCCCTCTCACCACGTTGTTTCTCAGATGGGTTTTGGCAAAAAACTCAATCCCGCCTGTATTCTGCCCGCTGTACCTTAACTGAAACACACAGCTCCTTTGGCACCACTTCCATCATCGGTGCCGTGGACCCGCTTGGTTCGCAGGGGGGTGTTTCCGCGACCAGAGTCCGGCCGCTAATATTCCAAATGCAAGAAGACTCTTAATTGGAAGCACCACACGTTGCGTGTTCAACTCTTTATTCGCAGATTGCAGTATAACAAGCCGGTAAGTTTAAACTCAGTCCCGTTCTGTAATCACTTCTGCCATACGCGTTTCTGGACTAATGTCCCTTGTTCACTGGCTGGATTGGAGCGGGTCGTCAGGTGAGCAGCAGTGACGCTGTGTTCACAGCGTGTTTTTGAATCCTGCCAAAGTGGGCGTGTCCAATCGATGCATTCTGGTCTTGTGAGTTCAAACATCCGTAATGGAAGCCACCCGACATCCCTCTCACCACGTTGTTTCTCAGATGGGTTTTGGCAAAAAACTCAATCCCGCCTGTATTCTGCCCGCTGTACCTTAACTGAAACACACAGCTCCTTTGGCACCACTTCCATCATCGGTGCCGTGGACCCGCTTGGTTCGCAGGGGGGTGTTTCCGCGACCAGAGTCCGGCCGCTAATATTCCAAATGCAAGAAGACTCTTAATTGGAAGCACCACACGTTGCGTGTTCAACTCTTTATTCGCAGATTGCAGTATAACAAGCCGGTAAGTTTAAACTCAGTCCCGTTCTGTAATCACTTCTGCCATACGCGTTTCTGGACTAATGTCCCTTGTTCACTGGCTGGATTGGAGCGGGTCGTCAGGTGAGCAGCAGTGACGCTGTGTTCACAGCGTGTTTTTGAATCCTGCCAAAGTGGGCGTGTCCAATCGATGCATTCTGGTCTTGTGAGTTCAAACATCCGTAATGGAAACCACCCGACATCCCTCTCACCACGTTGTTTCTCAGATGGGTTTTGGCAAAAAAACTCAATCCCGCCTGTATTCTGCCCGCTGTACCTTAACTGAAACACACAGCTCCTTTGGCACCACTTCCATCATCGGTGCCGTGGACCTGCTTGGTTCGCAGGGGGGTGTTTCCGCGACCAGAGTCCGGCCGCTAATATTTTTTTTTTTTTTTTTTTTTGCCAAAACCCATCTGAGAAACAACGTGGTGAGAGGGATGTCGGGTGGCTTCCATTACGGATGTTTGAACTCACAAGACCAGAATGCATCGATTGGACACGCCCACTTTGGCAGGATTCAAAAACACGCTGTGAACACAGCGTCACTGCTGCTCACCTGACGACCCGCTCCAATCCAGCCAGTGAACAAGGGACATTAGTCCAGAAACGCGTATGGCAGAAGTGATTACAGAACGGGACTGAGTTTAAACTTACCGGCTTGTTATACTGCAATCTGCGAATAAAGAGTTGAACACGCAACGTGTGGTGCTTCCAATTAAGAGTCTTCTTGCATTTGGAAAATTAGCGGCCGGACTCTGGTCGCGGAAACACCCCCCTGCGAACCAAGCGGGTCCACGGCACCGATGATGGAAGTGGTGCCATAGGAGCTGTGTGTTTCAGTTAAGGTACAGCGGGCAGAATACAGGCGGGATGGAGTTTTTTTGCCAAAACCCATCTGAGAAACAACGTGGTGAGAGGGATGTCGGGTGGCTTCCATTACGGATGTTTGAACTCACAAGACCAGAATGCATCGATTGGACACGCCCACTTTGGCAGGATTCAAAAACACGCTGTGAACACAGCGTCACTGCTGCTCACCTGATGACCCGCTCCAATCCAGCCAGTGAACAAGGGACATTAGTCCAGAAACGCGTATGGCAGAAGTGATTACAGAACGGGACTGAGTTTAAACTTACCGGCTTGTTATACTGCAATCTGCGAATAAAGAGTTGAACACGCAACGTGTGGTGCTTCCAATTAAGAGTCTTCTTGCATTTGGAATATTAGCGGCCGGACTCTGGTCGCGGAAACACCCCCCTGCGAACCAAGCGGGTCCACGGCACCGATGATGGAAGTGGTGCCAAAGGAGCTGTGTGTTTCAGTTAAGGTACAGCGGGCAGAATACAAGCGGGATTGAGTTTTTTTTTTGCCAAAACCCATCTGAGAAACAACGTGGTGAGAGGGATGTCGGGTGGCTTCGATTACGGATGTTTGAACTCACAAGACCAGAATGCATCGATTGGACACGCCCACTTTGGCAGGATTCAAAAACACGCTGTGAACACAGCGTCACTGCTGCTCACCTGACGACCCGCTCCAATCCAGCCAGTGAACAAGGGACATTAGTCCAGAAACGCGTATGGCAGAAGTGATTACAGAACGGGACTGAGTTTAAACTTACCGGCTTGTTATACTGCAATCTGCGAATAAAGAGTTGAACACGCAACGTGTGGTGCTTCCAATTAAGAGTCTTCTTGCATTTGGAATATTAGCGGCCGGACTCTGGTCGCGGAAACACCCCCCTGCGAACCAAGCGGGTCCACGGCACCGATGATGGAAGTGGTGCCAAAGGAGCTGTGTGTTTCAGTTAAGGTACAGCGGGCAGAATACAGGCGGGATTGAGTTTTTTTTTTTTTTTTTTGCCAAAACCCATCTGAGAAACAACGTGGTGAGAGGGATGTCGGGTGGCTTCCATTACGGATGTTTGAACTCACAAGACCAGAATGCATCGATTGGACACGCCCACTTTGGCAGGATTCAAAAACACGCTGTGAACACAGCGTCACTGCTGCTCACCTGACGACCCGCTCCAATCCAGCCAGTGAACAAGGGACATTAGTCCAGAAACGCATATGGCAGAAGTGATTACAGAACGAGACTGAGTTTAAACTTACCGGCTTGTTATACTGCAATCTGCGAATAAAGAGTTGAACATGCAACGTGTGGTGCTTCCAATTAAGAGTCTTCTTGCATTTGGAATATTAGCGGCCGGACTCTGGTCACGGAAACACCCCCCTGCGAACCAAGCGGGTCCACGGCACCGATGATGGAAGTGGTGCCAAAGGAGCTGTGTGTTTCAGTTAAGGTACAGCGGGCAGAATACAGGCGGGATTGAGTTTTTTTTGCCAAAACCCATCTGAGAAACAACGTGGAGAGAGGGATGTCGGGTGGCTTCCATTACGGATGTTTGAACTCACAAGACCAGAATGCATCGATTGGACACGCCCACTTTGGCAGGATTCAAAAACACGCTGTGAACACAGCGTCACTGCTGCTCACCTGACGACCCGCTCCAATCCAGCCAGTGAACAAGGGACATTAGTTCAGAAACGCGTATGGCAGAAGTGATTACAGAACGGGACTGAGTTTAAACTTACCGGCTTGTTATACTGCAATCTGCGAATAAAGAGTTGAACACGCAACGTGTGGTGCTTCCAATTAAGAGTCTTCTTGCATTTGGAATATTAGCGGCCGGACTCTGGTCGCGGAAACACCCCCCTGCGAACCAAGCGGGTCCACGGCACCGATGATGGAAGTGGTGCCAAAGGAGCTGTGTGTTTCAGTTAAGGTACAGCGGGCAGAATACAGGCGGGATTGATTTTTTTTTTTTTTTTTTTGCCAAAACCCATCTGAGAAACAACGTGGTGAGAGGGATGTCGGGTGGCTTCCATTACGGATGTTTGAACTCACAAGACCAGAATGCATCGATTGGACACGCCCACTTTGGCAGGATTCAAAAACACGCTGTGAACACAGCGTCACTGCTGCTCACCTGACGACCCGCTCCAATCCAGCCAGTGAACAAGGGACATTAGTCCAGAAACGCGTATGGCAGAAGTGATTACAGAACGGGACTGAGTTTAAACTTACCGGCTTGTTATACTGCAATCTGCGAATAAAGAGTTGAACACGCAACGTGTGGTGCTTCCAATTAAGAGTCTTCTTGCATTTGGAATATTAGCGGCCGGACTCTGGTCGCGGAAACACCCCCCTGCGAACCAAGCGGGTCCACAGCACCGATGATGGAAGTGGTGCCAAAGGAGCTGTGTGTTTCAGTTAAGGTACAGCGGGCAGAATACAGGCGGGATTGAGTTTTTTTTGCCAAAACCCATCTGAGAAACAACGTGGTGAGAGGGATGTTGGGTGGCTTCCATTACGGATGTTTGAACTCACAAGACCAGAATGCATCGATTGGACACGGCCACTTTGGCAGGATTCAAAAACACGCTGTGAACACAGCGTCACTGCTGCTCACCTGACGACCCGCTCCAATCCAGCCAGTGAACAAGGGACATTAGTTCAGAAACGCGTATGGCAGAAGTGATTACAGAACGGGACTGAGTTTAAACTTACCGGCTTGTTATACTGCAATCTGCGAATAAAGAGTTGAACACGCAACGTGTGGTGCTTCCAATTAAGAGTCTTCTTGCATTTGGAATATTAGCGGCCGGACTCTGGTCGCGGAAACACCCCCCTGCGAACCAAGCGGGTCCACGGCACCGATGATGGAAGTGGTGCCAAAGGAGCTGTGTGTTTCAGTTAAGGTACAGCGGGCCGAATACTGGCGGGATTGAGTTTTTTTTTGCCAAACCCCATCTGAGAAACAACGTGGTGAGAGGGATGTCGGGTGGCTTCCATTACGGATGTTTGAACTCACAAGACCAGAATGCATCGATTGGACACGCCCACTTTGGCAGGATTCAAAAACACGCTGTGAACACAGCGTCACTGCTGCTCACCTGACGACCCACTCCAATCCAGCCAGTGAACAAGGGACATTAGTCCAGAAACGCGTATGGCAGAAGTGATTACAGAACGGGACTGAGTTTAAACTTACCGGCTTGTTATACTGCAATCTGCGAATAAAGAGTTGAACACGCAACGTGTGGTGCTTCCAATTAAGAGTCTTCTTGCATTTGGAATATTAGCGGCCGGACTCTGGTCGCGGAAACACCCCCCTGTGAACCAAGCGGGTCCACGGCACCGATGATGGAAGTGGTGCCAAAGGAGCTGTGTGTTTCAGTTAAGGTACAGCGGGCAGAATATAGGCGGGATTGAGGTTTTTTTTTTGCCAAAACCCATCTGAGAAAAAACGTGGTGAGAGGGATGTCGGGTGGCTTCCATTACGGATGTTTGAACTCACAAGACCAGAATGCGTCGATTGGACACGCCCACTTTGGCAGGATTCAAAAACACGCTGTGAACACAGCGTCACTGCTGCTCACCTGACTACCCGCTCCAATCCAGCCAGTGAACAAGGGACATTAGTCCAGAAACGCGTATGGCAGAAGTGATTACAGAACGGGACTGAGTTTAAACTTACCGGCTTGTTATACTGCAATCTGCGAATAAAGAGTTGAACACGCAACGTGTGGTGCTTCCAATTAAGAGTCTTCTTGCATTTGGAATATATATATATATATATATATATATATATATATATATAAAAATAACGGCTAAAGTTATAGTTAGATGCATGTGTCAGTGACAACATTAAAGTTTTGAACAAAATGTTTAAAAAAAACACAGAAATTCACCAGTTACAGTTAGCAGAGTTAACTATAACTTGCGCCCTCACCAATGTACTGATATGACCTTGCCTATCACGTTACTTCAGACATTTTCTATGACATAATTTATTACATTACCGATGACATCTCAATTGACATAATTGATGACAACATCTAAATTTATTTTGTACACAAAACTCTATATACTAGTATGGCTTTAGAGGCATCAAAGTAGGTACAAAATAGCTCAGAATTATACAAAACATTATTATTGCCATCACAGATACAAGTCCCTTTGGCTAGCAAGCATGTGTTTTGTGCATCATTGACCATATGCCATGCACTTCACAGGTAGCCTAGTTCACATTAACAATCAACCACAGATATATGGGAATCCCTCATTTCACACAGTGTTCAATCTGTATACAACTGTTCAGAGAAAGCCAGGTTCCTCAAGACAGTCAATGTCAGATACAAAAGAATGCCCTCCTACAGACAGCTTTTATCTGTTTCAAACTACTCACAGTCACTAAACCTACACTGAAAAATTGAGTTGATATAAGTAGAAAAGTGAGTACTGTAAACAGTGCTTACTCAGTGGAGAGAGTCTACTCTGTAACACACGGTTTGCAGACAGTGAAATTGCTCTGCTAATTATAACTGGTGAATTACTGTGTTTTTTTTGTAGTTCAAAACAATAATTGTATCCATTACATATTCTCCTAACTATAACGTTAATTTCACATTGGCTTTTTTCAGTGAATTTCTATGGTTTTAAAAGAACAAAAACATCTTTTCATCACACTAAACTATAACGTTACTTTACACACCTAACTATAATGTTACTTTAAGCTTTGTTTTTTTTCAGTGAATTTCTAGTTTTTTTCTGACGTAAAGTAATATTTGATTAACATACGTAAAGCCAACCCCGCTGCGCATGGCCTATGGCAGTACGAGGCATGGGATTGGCTGCAGGGCCTGGCATGCGGCCAGGCCCTGTAGGAAAACCGCCTCAGGCAGCCAACCCCAAGCTGTACATGGCCTTCAGCAATGCGCAGCAGGGGGCTGGCCTGTGGCCAATTCACCCAGAGGCAGATGACCACCCTGCAGTCAACCAAACACATGCTGCATACAGACTTTCATTGCGTGCAGCGTAGGCTTGGCCCCAGGCAGTCAACCCTACACTGTGCACTGCATGGAGTTAGCCACAGGGCCTGTGTTGCAGCCATGCCCTGCTTCCAACTCCTCAAAGGCAGCCAAACCCATGCTGCACACAGCCTTTGCCCGTGCACAGCGCAGGGTTGGCCTTTTGGCCCTGGAGACCCCATCCGCTGGAGTCAAAATATTTACATTAAGGGGAGCGGGATGTGCAGCCCCCTCTGCAAGCTCTTAATAGGCCCAAGGGACCATATCCCCCCCCCCCAGGGCCGAATACAGTAAAAAATGGGAAGGGGCCTCGCACCACCCTCACCAATCCTTCATATAAGAAAAGGCTTTGCCTCCTGTACGAGATTTCTTAAAATGAGGAATAGTGATGAGACATTTCTTACCAGAGCGTAAGACCCTGCCCGGCTGGTAGGGAATACGTTTCTCAGCTAAGTAACAGGGGTCTTTGCCATTTAAGGCTTTATGAACAATGCAGCAAACTTTGAATTTAATTTTCTGGTGAATGGGCAGCTAGTGTAGTTGTTGCAGGAGGGCAAGGGAGGCCGTTCTAGGGGGCATATTAGTAACAAGCTGTGCCGCTGTATTCTGTACTACCTGTAGTCTATTCAGTAATGATTCATTGGCAGTGACCAAAAGAGCGTTGCAATAGTCCAGGTGACTGATGACCAGTGCCTGAACCAAGCTTTTACGCACAGCTAGTGAAGGAGGGGGAAAACTCTGTGCAGAAGATGCATCATATGAAAGCAGGTCCCAGCTGTAGCCCCAACTTGGTCCTGCATAGACAGGGTCTGATCTAAATACACACCTACGTTTTTAACCACCGTTTTAGGGCTGGGGGCAGTGCCCAAATCCGCCAGCCACCAATCTGTGGGCCAAAGTTTATTGGCATTACCAAAGAGCATAATCGCAACCTTTCCAGCATTTAGCTGGAGCTAGTTATCCGGCATCCATGAGGGATAGCTTTCATGCCCTCTGAGAAACATGATTTTGTGGTTAAGGAACTTTTATTAAAAGATAATAGCAGCTGGGTATCATCCTCATAAGAGATGGGGATGAAACCAAATTCTATATCAATCGTTGCAAGAGGGGCCACATATATGTTGAACAGGCTAGGGCTCAAACAAGAGCCATTAGGTGCACCCTTAGTAAGGTCCGTAACCCGGTACAGGAAAGAGTCTAAATTGATGACCTCTGTGCGGTGAGTTAGGAATCTCGTAAACCATTGAAAGGCACGTACACAAATTCTAGTTTCCTCCAGTCTTCGCAATAGGATTTGGTGAGACACAGTATCAAAAGCTAGAGAGATCCAGCAGCACTAGTAACACTGCTTGATTGCTATCCAGAGAGCATCTCATGTGATCTGATACCACAATCAGTGCCGACTCTGTGCTGTGCATGTGTCTAAAACCCGACTGTGAAGGGTCTAGGCAACCAGTAGACTCAGTGTACTCAGTACGTTTTTTTATTAATATATCCTTCCAACAGTTTGCTCATCAGAGGAAGAAGATGGGGCAATAGTTAGACAGAACTGATGCAGACAGATTGGCCTTTTTGCAAATTGGAATTACCTGAGTTGCCTTCCACTCCTGGGCAAGTAGGCCCTCGCTCATTAAGACAGTTAATATAGCGCATAGAGATGGGGCAAGTTAAGCAGATAGCAATGCAGCAATCTTAGCTGGTGTGATATCTGTGGGCGACCCAGACTTGGCAGATTTTAGCATTTCCTCCACTGCATGTACTTGTAAAGGGGAAAAACTGTCTAAGAGGAGAGCAGTTTTACTATTTATAGGGGGAGACAGGAAGATTCTACATGGCTATCATTGGTTCCAGGAAGTTTGGCATATATAAAGTTAATTTTGTCTTCCAAGTGGTTAGCGATATCATCGTATAAAACTTGAGAGGGAGGAGTGGTATCATCGGCTGCAATGGGATTAGTGAAGGATTTGAGAATTGTATACAGCTCTTTAGAAGAATTCCCCACTTGACTAAGTTGGGAGGCACTATGCACTTTACGTGCTTTTTTATGTTTTTATGATATAGTGTCAGTGCACCTTTATAGGTTTCTCTCTCCATCTGATTCTGAGATGAGCGCCAGCGTCTCTCCAATCATTTAAATGCAGATTTCTATTTACCTAACTCCGGGGAATACCATGGCCTCATCTGTTTCTGAGTGGATGTGTACTGTTTTAAAGGAGCGACAGAATCAATGGCAGATTTCCAAGCCCCGTGATATTACTCCAAACTTAAGTTAATATTCCCATGCTCCACTCTCAGAGGAGCACAGAACCTTTCCTTGAAAGCATCCAGAGTAATTCTGTACCATTGTCTCCTAAAGCTGCGTGTGGTAGTGCCCTTAGGAAAATCCACAAAGGATCTAGTTATCTGGAAGTCAATTAAGGCGTGGTCCGACCACACTACCTGGCGAGGAGCCGTGGACTGCAGCTTAGGAGAATTGGTTAGAATTCAATGTAAAGTATGGCAAGCAGAGTGTATAGGGCCCACATTGGTCTTTTCTAGACCTAAAGAGGCCAAATCAGAAAAGAATTGAACAGCATCACAATTGGAGCTGTTTTCGCTATGTGTGTTGAAATCCCCTATTAAGACAAGATGTTTTGAGGAGATAGAGTGAAGGGCAATTAAATCCAACAGTTTAAGAGTAAAGTCTTGAAGAGATCCTAGGGGACGGTACACTAACGCACCTTTCCAACATACCTGCGGTGAGAATTACATTTTAGGATATAGATCTCTAGTTATCCTCAATATGGGATTCAATAATAGATACTTTTTTTACTCTTAATATATGAGTGCAATACCTCCCTATCAATCCTTAGAATACGATAGTCCTCAGGGAGTGCCAGTGTGATGGCGGGTGTAGAGGCGGGTTTGAGCCAGGTCTCAGTAAGAAAACCCAAATCAGGAGTCTCCGAAGATAACAGATCCCATATTGAGATAGCATGTTTAGACAGGAATCTAACATTGCAGAGGAAGCACTTCCAGGCCGCAGTGAATACCGAGGAAAGGTTAGTGACTGACAGCAGAAGCTTCTCAGAAGCTGAAAGTCGACTGATAAGTTCCTCACCTGAATAAACCTGTCTTAATGAAGCTGTGGTAACAGGAAGAGAAGAGGTAACATGGCCTGACACCCCCTTCCTGTAAATAAAATGGCCCCAGGGGATGGGGTCCCCAGGTCTTCTATTAGGCTCTGGCAAAGGAGTCACATGACTCCACCCCAGAAAAGAATACAGCTGCACTAGAGAATGGGCACCCCCAGTCCTTAAAAAACCCATTGGTGACTCTCCAGACCCTTGGCCACCCAGGGGGGCTTATTTTTTAAAAGTTGGGAGACCGCCTACATTTAAAAAAAAATCTCCATGGAACCACAAATCCTCCGTGGATCAGTAGTACTGCCAAAAAAGAAAGAATTATGTATTTGGCCCCGGAGAGGGAGGATGACCCCCCCACTAGACCTAGGGGGTAAGGGAATCTCTACACTGCCCTTATTTAGCTTTTTATTTCACTTTTTACCAGGACAGCAGACGGAGTCCCAGAGTTCTAAAATAGTTTTGCCAAATCTTTGTTGATGTGGTCTCAGTCAATCAGATCTTATCAGTAGATCGCCTAGATTTGCGGTCCTCTGTGGTGTGATATATACATACATTTTGAGCCTTAAATTCTCAAACGTCACTGAACAGATTTACATCAAATCACAGAATGCATTCTTCCAGGACCAATACCTAGCTTTCTGCCAAATGTGTTCAACTGTGTTGGCTGTAGCTTTGTCTAATTTTCCTATAGAAAACTGCATTCGGAAAATGTGTTTTGTCTCCCCTCCTTTTTTCTCAGCCCCCCTTGATGGCTCACACTGAAGCTTGGCAAACACAAGGAGAAAATGGATGGAGCACTGAAACTTTTCAGACACTCACCCCCAGTCACAGATCTGGGTTGAATCCATCATCATTCTTTAGCTCACTTTGCCACCTCAGTTCAGACCCAGCTATATGCAAATCAGTCTTGACCTTGTGCCTCATGGGAACAGTCCAGCCCGAACTGCCAAGCCAGGTCTTCCCTGAACCGGAAAAAAGAATCCTGGGACCGGTTTCTGGGTACCACCCTTGATCAGCCAGGCTAGCTTGAATCCAGTGGCAACGTGATCAAGGGACCAATGTCTGGGCATACCGTGCTAACTTAGGACGAACAAAGCAAACACAAGGAGATAATTACCAGAGCGCTGAAACTTTTCAGACACTCACATCCAGTCACAGATCTGGGTTGAATCCATCATCATTCTTTATCTCACTTTGTCACCTTAGTTCAGACCCAGCTATATGCAAAACAGTCTGGACCCTGTGCCTCATGGGAACAGTCCAGCCCGAACTGCCAAGCCAAGTCTTCCCTGAACCGGAAACAAGCATCCTAGGACCGGTTTTCGGGTAACACCCTTCATCAGTCAGGCTAGCTTGAATCCAGTGGCAAAGTGAGCAAGGGATCCACATCTGGGCATACCGTGCTAACTTTGGCCGAACAAAGAAAACACAAGGAGATAATGAATGGAGCGCTGAAACTTTTCAGACAGTCACCCCCAGTCACAGATCTGGGTTCAATCCATCATCATTCTTTAGTTTACTTCGCCACCTCAGTTCAGACCCAGCTATATGCAAATCAGTCTTGACCCTATGCCGCATGGGAACAGTCCAACCCGAACTGCCAAGCCATGTCAACCCTTTTCCAGCACCTTCAGCAGGTCCGTCTTCTTCAAAACAAACCTTGAGCCCCACAAATATACTCTAAAATACTCAACACCCCAAGCTGCAGCAAGAGCTTTCCACTCAATCACAGAATAGTTCCTTTCAGCCTGAGTGGGGGTCCTAGAGGCATGATATATCATCCTTTCCATCCCATGTTGGTTCTGAGATAAAATAACACCAATGCTAGTGAGACTGGCATCCACTGTGAGAAAGGACTTACATGTGGTATTGAAGAGAGTTAGAATGCCCGCATTACAAATTTTGTCTTTGATGCATAGAAAAGATTTTTGTTGTTTCTCCTCCCACATGTACCTATTACCTTTGCGTAACAACCTCCTTAAGGGCTCAGAAATATCAGCAAAACCGTTTACAAATTTAGAGTAGTATTCTATGAGACCAAGACAAGACCGGAGTTGATCTTTATCCTTGGGGAATGGAGCATTTTTTATGGCATACAACAAAATATGTTTGGGTGCTATTACACTGCTAGAAATGGTGTATCTGAAATACTCAACATGTTCAGTTCAAAACTCACATTTATCTTTCTTAACTGTTAACCCCTCCTCCTCCAGTTTCCACACCATTTGTCGCAGAATGGCATTATGTTGTTCAACAGTCTTCCCTGACACCAAATGTCATCCTGAAAATACACTACGCCACTTAACCCCTCAAAAATGCTTGCCATCATTCTTTGAAAGACACTCGCAGCCGACGCTAACCAGAACGGCATGCGAGTAAACTGTATTTGATCATCAGTAGTGATGAAAGCAGTGAGTGACTTGGAATCAGGATGCAATCTGATCTGGTGATTAGCACTTCTCAAATCTATCTTGGAGAAGTACTTACCACCCCCAACAGATTATAGCAACTCGTTGATGTTAGACAAGGTAAAAGTGTTACTGATGATATCATGATTAAGTGACCTAAGGTCAATGCAAAACCTTAAACGACCATCCAGTTTAAGCATTAAAACAACCAGAGAAATCCATGACAATGCCTCAATTGGTTCAATAACTCCACCTTTTCTGGCAATAAATCCTAGAGACCCTGTCTTACTCACAGCGGCACTCAATTCAAGATTATCTTGTGGAGATAACCCTTCATACACCCCAATCTATATTCAAATACCTTGTGAGCATCTTGTAAAATATGTTCAATTTGAATATGATCCTCAACAACCATAATTTGATTGGGGGACCTTGGATTGATAAACAGTATGAAGGTCATATTGGTGCATCCAAATAAGAATGGGAGGACCTTCCTTAGCAATGTAAATTTTCCCTTCAATGCTCTTCATACCAAAATGAATGACACCACACATGTATCCTAAGATGTCAATGGATCGCCCCTGATACCCAACAGGATTGATATCTTTGCCAGATAAAGGGACATCATTTCACAGCGTTTTGAAGAGAGCCTCAGGCATGATAGTGAACATGGATCCCAAATCCACCATGAGGGTAACATTTTGCCCACACACATTAAATTCAGCTGTAGGCCTAGTCAATCTTCTTATGTCTTCACTGACTTCCGCAACAATACTATTAGTATTCTCCTCTATTACAAGTATTCTATCCACACTTTTTTGGACATCAGTGCTTTGTTGTTCTACATTAACCTTAACCTTATACCTCAGGATTATCATTCTGTCTACACATTCGTGCATAATGCCCCTTACGACCACACTTCCTACACACTTGGACTACAGCGAAACATCTTTTCGAGTCAGCAATATGATACTGACTGCCACACCAAAACATTCCCTCCCTTTGACTTTAGGAATAGAGCCAAACACATTCGCTCCCTTTGTAAGTTTTTTAAAAACTGCATTAATTTCAACATCCTCATCTTTGAAAACACTTTCTGCATTTGCTACTTCACCTAAGTTTCTGTCCCAACTCCCTAATACATCTTTGAGACTCTTCAATTACTTTAGCCATGTCCACAGTTTCTTTTAGCAAGGGGTCTCCGGCAGCCCAGTCTTTCTTGAATCTTCCTATCACGACATTGCACAATCAGTTGATCGCAAATTAATTCTTCATTCCTTGTTCCAAAGCGACACTTTACTGAAAGTTCACGCAATCTGGCAGCAAATTTATCTATGCACTCACTATTCGCTTGAGATTGAGTGTAAAATGTATATCTCACAATTACTAAGTTGAATTCCTTTGAGAACCTGGTTTCTAGTCTTTTGATAGCCTCTTTGTAAATATCATACATAGGCTGACCATTGGGACCTATAGCTACTGGTAAGAATTTAAATATACGCTGACCTTCATTCGCTAAAGCACTAAGTCATATCGCCTTTTTCCTTGCAGGCGAGAAATTGTGACCATCAAGGGCAGTGATGTAAGTTTCTAAATTTCTACCCAATCCTCCCAGACAATTGTGGGCATGCCCGGAAAAGGTAAAAACATAGGGGGCATAATTACATTTGAATTCATGGCCATAATACACCACAGGTAAACAATGCTAAGTTTACTATAAATAGTAAAAGTGTCCCAAACTAAATGTTAAGTTTATGATGTGCAAATCACCGTGGATGTGTTTACACAAATTATGAAGAACAGAAATGTGTAGTGTGAAAATCACCGTAGGTCTACCAAATGCAGAGAACAAATAGGCAAAGGTTTGCAGATCACCGAAATTAGGGCTGCACAATAAGCAAGATGAATTTGCAGCCGGAGATGACAAGGGTGTGCAGATCACCATGAGGAAGTTATGTGCAGGACTGGTATAACAGGCAACCGCTGTGTAAACAACAGCGTATATTATGTTGCCACTTGTAAGAACTGGTATCGATGACAGGCATCAGCTCTGTGGACAACAGCGTATGAATTGAAAAGCAATGGTAGCGCAAAATGGCGGCACGTAAATTATGTAGATGGCGCTACGCACAGCGTACGTTGAACACCAACTCCACGTCAAGAGTGTGCTACACCATGCGTTCCAGTGACGAGGATGATAAATCAGGCACAGGTGTTTGGAATCTCCAAGGCTCGAGGCGGAGCACGTGATTCCAATGGCAGCACTGGGCACACGAAACCAAGAAAATGGTACAGTACCTTCACGCAAAACGAACCAGGAAACAGCGCGACAGGTACCACTACCGGAGCAACCATAGGACGTTGTGAAGACCAAAGAAAGCGAATTTCTACCCCTACCCACCTGAAACTACCCCTGCTACCAACGACTTTCTCCCTACTTACTTCACACATCATTCCATCGCGCTTCCTGCTTTCATTACAACGATGTATAAAACCTCCCACTCTTTGCCTCCAGTTATTTTCACAGTGTCCGCCAACTCTCCACACCTTTCAACAACCAATCACCTTCCTTTCAATGTTTTAAACTACTAATCCCAGAATACCTTCCAACACTTTGTTTTGATGCATGGATGTTTCAGTCACGTATTTACTTTATCAAAGTTAAAATAACTCTAATTCCCTGCCCTCCCTGGAGTGTTGCTTAGCACACTAAATATAGTATTTAGCACGTAGCATACTGACAGATACGTCAGCTTTCACAATTATGTATTTCCAATTTTTCGACGACGCCCATAATCCCAGATGTGAATGGTGATCCTCCGTGATTCTTTTAAAAAATGACGATCTTAAAACCAGATGTCTCTGTGTCTCACATGTGAAAAACGAAATACTTTCTCAGTTCCATGGTTGGGTGCAACATTTCGTGCGGGCAAACAAATATAATTACACACATAAGTGACGAAATGCACAAAATTATTTATCCAACTAATTTTGGTATCTGATGTAGTTTAATCCTTTTGCGTACAGTCCAGATATAGTGGTTTGTGTAGTGTCGCGGTCTAGTTGACGCGCGCACTACGTGAGGACGGCGATGTGCGTAGCGGCCATTTGGACGCTACTGGGCATGCGCGAGATAGCGCGCGAGGAGAGACGGCGATCGGAGCGTGTTGCACGGCGCTCTCTCGGCAATAGAAGTTAAAAGTAGAATAAAGGCTTCTGCAATATCCTGAGTGCCTCCTGAGAGTTATTGGGGGAAATCTACTGATAGCCTAAGCACCTAGCATCATTACAGTGGCGACGAGACTGGGCTGGTGAGAACCCTACGTGCAACAGGAGGAAGGTGCCCCCAACCTGCATCAGAGAGGAGGTCCACCAGGAGGGACACCACCTCACGCGGTAAGAAGACCGAGGGGGTCGAGGACAGACGCCTACGCACCGGGAGAGCGCGGCAGAGGCAGATAGACGCCAGGAAGTGGCACGTGGGCAGTAAAGGAGCCGGCCACGAGGTAGAGGAAATCGCAGGCGGACAGCGGAACGACAGAGGAGACCCTGGCGGAGTCGGGGGACGACGGAGCAGCCAGCTCGAACACAGTCCCAGGTACCCGAAGTAGGGGAGCGGGGACAGACGCACCAGGTAGCCCAAGGAAGCTAGTGGAAGCCAAAATGAGTGCACAGTCATCGACTCTGACGACGCCGATCCCGTTCCTACCACGCCCGGGAGAACCCATAATGAAGTGGGAAGACTGGAGGGAGTACTTCAAAAACTACCTGGAAGCGCTGGAAGATGAGAACGAGGAGGCGTTCTCCAGTGCCAGGAGGAAGAGGATACTTCTACACAACCTGGGACCAGAAGGAATACGGGTGTTTCAAAACCTCACACCGAACGTCAGGCAGGTAGGGGACACAGACGTGTTCGCCCACGCCATAGACGACTTGGACAACCACTATCGGCCAGCTGTGTGCACCTCCATCGACTGCTATAACTTCCAGCAGAGGAAGCAAGAAGCGGGGGAATCCGTAGATGACTACGTGGCGGCGCTGCGAAAACTGGCGATGACGTGCAAGTATGGAGGACTACAGGATGAATTCATCAAGGACCAGATCGTTATGCACACGACAAGCAAGTCAGTACAGGACAAACTGTGGGCGAATGGAGATGCGACGCTAAATGAGGTGATCGCCATAGTGAAACGAGCGGAACTAACCAAACGCTGCGCGGAAGCGGCTAAGAGAGACCCGGCCCCCAGACTCACAGTCAACAAGGTGGACGACGCGGACCATCAGGCACGGGGAAAACCAGCGACGGGGGAGTACAGAGGAGCGACCAAAGGGAAAACAAGACCCGGACAGACATGGAAACAAGAAAAAAGCGAGGCTATGAGATGCTACAGGTGCGGAAGCTCGAGCCATGCAGCGCACGACAAACGGTGCCCCGCATTCAGAGCCAAGTGTGCGTTCTGCGGCCTAGTAGGTCATTATGAAAAAGTATGCCGAAGGAAAGGGAGACAGCAGGCGGTGAAATTCGTGGCACAGGACAAGGGGGAAGAAGTGGAAGGCCGTGAAGAAGACGAAGAAGTCCTGTGTATAGAAGACCAGGTACTGGGCATTGAGGGGAGAAGAACGCGCAAACCCCAGTGCGACATGATTATTGGAGGAATACACATCACCATCGTGGCGGATTCAGGATCTCCATACACGATTGTTCAACGATCGGTATGGAATGAGAGGTTCAGACCCACGTGGGGCGCGCAACTAGAACCCCCCGACATTCGACCGGTCACCTACACAGGGGATCCAATCCCGATGGTAGGGTTCAAGACGCTGAAGTTCCAGTTCAAAGAGCGGAGTGCGCTCTGCAAGCTGTACGTCGCGGAGAAGGGACCGTCAGTCCTGGGCTGGATGGACCAAGGAGAGTTAGGCGTACAGCTGAACCCAGGAGGGGACACCCAGGTGATGGTGACTCTGGACGGAGAGGAGTCGACGGCAGAAAAATGGCGGAGCGGGCACCCGAAGGTTTTCGGCGAGAAGATTGGGAAACTAGAGAAGTTCTCCCACAAAATCGTCCTTAAAGAAAACGCCCGGCCGGTAGCACACAAAGTACGGAACATCCCGATTGCGGTGAGGGAGGCGGTGCAACAGGAACTCCACCGACTGGAAGAAGGGGGAATCATTGAGCCCATCGACAGTGCGGAGTGGTTGGCGCCTCTGGTGGTGGCCATGAAACCGTCAGGCAAGGTGCGCCTCTGTGTGGACCTTAGAGAGTTGAACAAGTGCATAGTGGTTGAAAAGTTCCCCTTGCCACGCATAGAGGAAATGTTGGCCCGCACGAAAGGAGTAAAATGGTTCTCCACCATTGACTTGCAATCGGCATACCACCAGGTAGCGCTACATTCGACAAGCAAAAAATTGACGTCGTTCATCACGCCGTTCGGCTGCTACCAATTCTGCCGCATGCCCTTCGGTCTCGCCTCGGCAGCGGCGGTGTTCCAGAAGCTAATGGCCCGCCTATTTAAGGACATTGAGGGAGTGCAATACTTCCAGGATGACATCCTAGTGATGGGGACAGAGCTGGAGGACCATGACAGGAAGCTGTCGGCAGTATTGAAGATCCTGGAAGAGAAGGGCCTAACGGCAGAGTGGGAGAAATGTCACTTCGGGATGACGTCAGTCACCTACCTGGGGCACGAGATAGGTGCGCAAGGAATAACACCGAAGAGAGGGAACGTAAAGGCCATCTGCGAAGCACCACCGCCCACCTCCAAGGAAGAAGTACGGTCATTTCTAGGGATGGCGGAGTACTATAGCAAGTTCGTCCACCACTTTGCCACAAAAACCCACCACATGAGGCAACTCACGAGGGACAAGACGGCGTTCATCTGGACCGAGGAGACGCAGGAGGAGTTCGACACAGTGAAACGGGAAATCGGTGGAGCGATCCCGTTGCAAGGGTACGATCCCCAGGGACGGTCAATATTGATGACAGACGCGAGTGAAAAAGGGCTTGGAGCGGTGCTCATGCAGGAAAGACCGGAAGGTGGAACGGAGACGATCAGCTTCGCGTCCAGGACGCTGACGGCGTCGGAACAAAAGTTCAGTGTGATTGAGAAAGAGATGCTGGCGGTGGTGTGGGCTATGGCGAAGTACCGTCAGTTCCTGTGGGGCACCAGATTCCAAGTGAAGACGGATCACAAGCCTCTAGTGAAGGTATTGACATCGGACGGCCATGCCAGCGCCACACCTCGGATTGCGAAAATGACACTGAAACTCCTGGAGTACAGGTACGACGTGGAGTATATCCCGGGCTCCAGAAACAAGATAGCGGACTACCTCAGCAGGGCATCTGCGATGGAAAGTGCCTCCAATGACAGGGAAGACGACGACGAGATGGTGGCCCTGACTGACGACCCGGAAAAAGCCATCAGCAGGCAGGAATGGAAAAACGCGTATGAGGCGGATGGCGATATGGGCGACATCAAGGCGTACATTGTACGAGGATGGCCAGAAAGGAGAAGACAAAGACCAAAAATCAGGCAGTTCTACGAGGTCAGAGAAGAGCTGTCGGTGGGAAACGACGGGGTGTTCGTCTACAGAGGTGACAGGGTGGTACCACCGGAGAACATCGTACCGACCCTGCTAACCATACTACACGAAGGACACCTGGGAATCGTGAAGACAAAGGCCAGGACAAAACAAACATACTGGTGGCCAGGGATGGACACGCATGTAGAGAGGCACGTGAGAGACTGTGTGCAGTGCCTGGGTGCGGACAAGACACTGAAACCAATGAGACCACCCTTAGGGAAGTTCACGAACCCCAGCAACCCATGGGAAGAGGTGGCTGTGGACATACTGTTGCCGATACTGGACGACCAGGGGATCCCCAAATACCTCTGTGTATTAGTTGATAAGTACTCGAAATGGCCAGAAGTGCACATCAACGAGATCATGGACACGGATGAGATACTGCGCTTCCTCAAAGCGGTGTTCCTCCGGGAAGGCATACCCAGGAGCATTATCAGCGACAATGGCCCCCAGTTCATCTCCGACAAGTGGGTCACGTTTGCGAACAGAAATGGCATACTACTTAGACACACCTCGATATACCACCCGTCCAGCAATGGACAAGTAGAGAGGTTCAACAGGGTGCTGATGGGCTCCATACAGGCGGCCATCACGAGAGGTAAAGACTGGGAGAAAGAAGTGCAAAGCACGATATGGGCGTACCGTATCACCCCCACCCGTACGGGGTACAGTCCCTTCCAGATCTTACGAGGAAGGCAACCCTTCACCAGAGACAATGTGGCGTGGCAGGAGAAGACCATCACCAGCAAATGGTCTCCAGCGGTGGTGCAACACAACCTGCAGAAGGCACAACGCATCTATACGGAACACTACAACCGCCACAAGAGGGTAAAGGAGACGGCGTTGGAAAAAGGGGAGTGGGTCAGAGTGAAGCTGGCAGTCCTAAAGCGAAAGGGAGAAAGCAAGTACTCCCCACCCCTCAGAGTAGAAGAAGTGTACGACCGGGCAGCGTTGCTCAGCGACGGAAACGTGTGGTCACATGAGCGCATGGCCAAATGCAATAAGATCTTACAATGGCCCCGAGAGGACACAGAAGGGGAAACCCCGACGGAAGGGCCGATAAGAGACACAGACTCATCCGAAGGAGGCCGCAGAGAGAACATGAGCGGAGAGCAAGAGAGAGAGAGAGACAACCCAGGTGGAGGATCCTTGGGGGAAACCACCCGAGAAGATGGTGAGGTAAAAGAGAGAGAGGGCCAGGGCACTCCGAAAGGTACCGACGGAGGCCCGGTCGCAGAGGGAAGCCGAGAAGGACATTCCACTCCGGTAAGACACACCCGGGGGGGAAGAGCAGTGGTGAGACCATCCAAGTTTAGAGACTTTGAAATGGACTGACCACGTGGTCTGGGACATTGTGTTGTGTGGTATGAAAAGGGGGAGATATGTAGTGTCGCGGTCTAGTTGACGCGCGCACTACGTGAGGACGGCGATGTGCGTAGCGGCCATTAGGACGCTACTGCGCATGCGCGAGATAGCGCGCGAGGAGAGACGGCGATCGGAGCGTGTTGCCCGGCGCTCTCTCGGCAATAGAAGTTAAAAGTAGAATAAAGGCTTCTGCAATATCCTGAGTGCCTCCTGAGAGTTATTGGGGGAAATCTACTGATAGCCTAAGCACCTAGCATCATTACAGTTTGCCCATTTACTACTCGAATGAAACAATCAACACAGGTGGAATGACTTTGCCGCTCCTATCGAACGCACAGCCTCAGTCCTTAAAGAAAGGGTAACTCCATCTTTCTGTAAATTCATTTCTTTTTAATGTCCAATTTATCTATAGCTCAGAACGATTTCAGTCCAGTTTTTTAACACTCACATGTGTGGCAGTAAATGTATTTGGAACACTTCTCATGTTACAGGTTGCCCATCCAGGCCTTTCTACTGCAACAAGACGAATACATTTAAAAACATCCTCGATAATGTATCCAATGCATTTCGGGCATAATCTTTGCCCTTCATCAGGGATTCACTACAAATTTTTAAAAAACACAACGTTAAATCAATAGCTCAGCACCTCAGTTATGATGCTCATTACAATATACATTCTAGTTTTTATACATGCCCTGTTTTTTAATCGCTCATATTTAACGTGTTCCCTCTAATTACTTCACTCTGCATCAAAGCCTAAAGCACATCGAACTTTTCCCAACCCACAAAATTCTTCCCCATCCGATATCACTATGAATTTTTACCCCTCCACCTGTGTTGATATGTAACATTTTCTCTCGTGGTCTAAATTTATGTCATAGAATATTTGCCACCCACAAGTTGGTGTCAAGACTCATTTAGCTGGCCCTCAACATAATGCTAAAAGGCTGAGAATCTCCTAAAGTGAACTCCTTTTAATTTCGACTTTTGAAAGGACGCAGCTGTAAACTTCAAAAGAATTTACAAAAGGACATTATGTTTGCATTTTGTGAATTTGGGGTGATGTTTGACTGTAAAAAAGTGGTCCCAAGCTTGCAACTATCAAAATGGTAGCGTTTGCCACTGCAAGACTAAAAACTGCAATATGTAAAAGCACCTTGTAAGGCGACTCTTAATGTATTTGTATCCATTACGTGTAGTTAGGAATAAGGGGCGTGACATGGGCATCAATATCTTCTTATCGGTTTGAAGATCAATGGTTTGTAACCTTGGCTGCTGTTGCAAACCATTGAATGTATATTGCCATATTAAAGGTAGTGGTATACACTCATGAAGTGGAAGCTTTCCCTGACGGAGTGTACTAAGGAGGTTATTCGGACCCTTGTAGGCTGTCTGCCATTCGGCCAGGGCAGTGGAGGGATTTAATCTGGTTATCTGGTAGATATGCAGCCTGCCATATTTAGGGATCTCCACCTGCTTGTTTGATATCACTTTTTCTTATGAGGATCCACTGTCACAGCAGTTTCTCTGAAGGCACCGAAAGCTTGCTTGGTTGCCCACACATTTCATGCAGTAGCTCGGCAAACTTTTTAGTTTTACAAAAACATACACCCAAACCCGGAGTTTTAAAAAAATTCATATTTAGTTTTGAATTTGGAAATTGCCAGGCATTTCCTGGTGGTCCAAAAATTGAAAAGTACATCAGAATGTTGCCCTTAAATAGGGCGGATGGTCTGATGTACTTACACATATGCACTAAGTCTGTAGGACCCTCACAATTAGATTTCCACAGGCAGAGCCAGGGAGAACACTTCCAGTGGAATGAACGACTAGAGCAGGATGAACGGCAGTTTAGCATACAGGATACTCCACCATGTTTGTGGCAAAGTTCTCCATCTCCCATACACTAAGTGAGGCACTAAGACCCCAACACAGGTTACAGGTAAGACATGTATTTATTCTGCACCCACAGCTGCAACTAGTACATCAGGTAGGCTGGTAGTTAACTGATGGCAGCAAACACATCGATCCAACATTCCTCCCGATGAACATTATACCCCACTGTGACATACTATAATACCAATGCACTTAAGAAAATAGGGATGCGATAAAGGCACAACACCACTTTCCCCCTTCACAAACAGCACCACAAAATAGCACAAAACATAGAAACACCATCTTCATAGAAATTGTAGAAACAAACTATTATAGATGCCCATCAAATAAATTGTCTCTTCATACACAGTCCATGCAAAAATGACTAGGAGCGTTCATGCCCATTAGGAAAACTAGCATTAAGCCTCTTGCTGCTTTTGTTGCTGTGAAATCAGCGTAATCAGTGTTGGAGTGACCTATTCTGTTGACTCCCGCTTGTTACTAATCTCTTGCCTGTCTTGTTCCCAAATACAATAATTTTTCGAAGATCCGCTCCTCTTATGCTTCATTTAATTGCTAACACTATCTGTACTGCACCACTTGTTAGATTAAAAGCACATTGCTAAACTGGAAATCTCCACAACTCTCTGTTGTTCCAAAACAGCAACCTCCCTCTAACCACATCAGCAATACTCACTTCCAACTCTTTACCACATTGTCTTTCATCATAGCAAGCCTTGTTCTTCCTATGTACTTTCTCCACATTCTTTCTAATTTATGGGACACACATTCGCAATGCTCAACATTCCTACTGATCAGAATCCACAACGGATCCAACACTGAAAAACCTTTCCTCCCTCTAAGAGTTTGCTAAAGGCAATACCTTGGTAGAGGAATGACGTGTATTGTGAGAAGCGATCAACATTTCATGCAAGGAATCTTTTACCTTCAACTTGTTAGTTACATAACTACTAACCAATAGATTAGCTGTCTCCCCTAGAGCATTGTCCTACGGATGATAGAAACAACTTAATCTCCGAGTTATGATATATGCCATGTTTATCCAACAAATTCTCAATGATCAAGAATTGAACCCCATTATCCTATACTATCTCACTAGGAGGACCTTTTTTGGCAAACACATTTTCCAACACCATCACTACAATGAAGTGCTAGGCTCAGCAAAAATATTCATATCAATTCAGTTAGAGAAATAGTCCATGAAAACCAGTTCAAATGTATTCCTTCCAAAACTAAAGATAAGAAGTAAGAAATCGATTCCTATCTTTTCCTAAGGCTGATCTTGCACTTCCACTCCTACCATAAGTTGTGTTCTACATGCTAGCCCGTTCCAATCTGCTATACATTTGGTACTCACTTCAACTTCCACTTGCCACTCAAATGCTAGGCATCCAAAATAACTCCCTTAACCTACATTTAAAACATGCCATACCTAAATAAACGTATGCATTAGATCCAACAACTTCTCTCTCTTATGTTGGAAGGAAGCACCAATGTATCCTTCCTTAACAACAAGTTATCTTTCAATGATAATTCTCAACTTGCCTTAGCAAAAATTGCACATCGTAAGTTAAGGTCCATTCCTGTAAGTTCAAAAACACCGGGCGTATTGTATAACTTTGTTTAAAACAGAATTCTTCTGCAATTTATGAACACATTCCTCCCCTGTAATACAATTACCACAGCACTCTGAAATGTTCACTACAAAACATTCAACCTTTTTCTCCATATCACTACTTCTCTCCACATCTCCTTCAAGCTGGAGTCTAGACTAAAATTTGGCCTTTTATTTTTGCTTCCTGGCATACATAAAGCTTCAAAAATTCCCGAAGTTTGGTAATAAGTCTTTAGAATCATGGCTGTAGCTTTTGATGACTGAAGATTTGCCCCACTCAAAATATTCTTAAGTGTATTATGATCAGTTCTTTTTTTTTTTTTTTTTTTTTGTATTCCTCATATGCCACCAGATGGGAAGGGCAATCTAGATGGGGAGCCCCTTGCCCTCTACCCCCAATAAATATTATACGGTTCCGATGTGTAAAACCCAGGGGGAGAAAGAGAAGGGTCTAACCCCTCTAGTATTTTACTGTTTGCTCTGTCCACTCCAACCTTCTCTCACTGAGAGGCCCCTTAACGATGTTAGAGATTGAGCCCCAACAGTCCCCAGGTATTATGATCAGTTCTGAGCATAAACATTTGTCCCCATCTGTTCTTCAGCTTGTTGACCAGCTATACACATCAAACATTCTTCTTCTGTGACCGAATAGGCTTTATCCATATCCTTCAACATGTCATCCTTCAACATGTGTGGTGCAAAGTCCACTGTCTCTTCCCCTACATCACTAGCGTGAGTCAAACAATTTCCCAAATGTTTGTCAGTCACTCCAAGAGTGATATATACTGTATTTTAGACATAAACCTGCTTAAAAAGGGGGCACCACACGATTCTTCATGAATAAGTATTTCACATACCATTTCCACAGTTCCAAAAACACCTTCCTTAAACTCTGGTTTGGCTGTTTTTGTACCAGCTTTCAGTAGATTTTCTTTTGGTTTAAGACCTTCTTAAGTCAAGACATGACCCAAATATTTAGTCTGATTTGGTTAAAAAACACTTTTCTGTTTCCCCAATCTTAATCCATTGTCCTGCGAAATCTTCATCTCTATTTGGATTCTAGCAGATGTTCCCTATTATACTTACCAAAAATCAATATGTCATCCTGTAATACAAGTTTGACATTATTCATCGAAAAAATGCAGCAGCTGATACTAACCTAAATGGTAACATCCTGAATTAAAAAACCCCATCTGATGAACAAAATACAATAAATGTGGTGGGATGACTTCTTTCTTCTGCTAAGGGTACCTTAAGTTAAGCTGACCTCACGTCTAACTTGGAAAACAACTTGGAATCATGAATAGTCACTAGCATGTTCTCAATTCTAGGCAAATTATGCCGATCCATACAAATTACCTTGTTAAGGCCTCTAAGGTCCACTCACACTCGCAACTCATTTGACCTCCTTTTTTAGTGACTACACAAAGCGAGGCCCATCAGGAAGATTAGCACATAGGAAACACTGGAATGTTGAGCATCTTCGGCTTATATTGACTGCGATAAGTCTTCTGCTCTGGCATTCCAATGTCTGTCATTCTGTTTCTCCCTTATTAATTTAGAACATTCGAGACACGGAGGTGTGGAATGTGACTTTAAGAGAGAGAGAGGTGAAAGAGGAGTTAACCAATTATTTGAAGAAGATGGGTAAAGAAAAGTGATCAAAAGTGTTGAATAAAGCTTTATAGCCCTCTGCTGAAGGCTATACCATTTGTTAAAGGCTGTGAATCCGAGTGAAAGGCCAGAGCCACAGGCGAGGGCCTATAACGAGGTAGAAAGCTTTAACAAATGGCATAGCCCAAGTAAGAAGGGATATAAGGCTCCTCTTTCACCTTTCTCATTCTCAAAGCCACATTCCTCCCCTTGTGTTTAACTGGACAGCACCAGCCTTCGATTTGATTGTATAAGCAAATCCTTTAAACTTGCCAAATTCTTCTCTGAACACTTTACTATCTTCCAACATACTTTCCGAATTATTAGTGTCAACATCATGCACATAATTCCTTACAACCTCACTACTAACCTCCTCACGTTGTTCCTCTTTTAACCAGTACAATCATCCCTGGTTTTAACACCTTATCCAACATGACTTCATATAGCAACCCCTGGATGTCCTGACCCTTGTCCATTACATATATTTTGCCTTCATTAAACGTATTCTTAAAACAGATATTGGCCACAAAATAGCCACACAGAGTAAATTCAATATAAGCTATGATAGTACAATTTACATTCTATTCAATGTAACTAATTACTAGGATTAGACAAAAGTGAAACATTTATCACAGCCTTAAGATATGCAAATCAAAAAGAATGCTCAGCGCACATAAATCTATAAACAGCAAGACGTGACAGTGCATTGCAAGTGTGTTCATACAGAAAAACAATCAACTAAGTTAATTTCAGACCCCTTCATGAGTCACAGGGCAAGCAGGTGCCACTGGGCCTCAACCCTAGGGGTTGAAGGCATTTACTGTTGTCCTGGGTAACTTCCTAGTATATCTTTGCAAACTGGGCCAAGCAAAAGTCTTTCTGCACTTGACTCTCAGTGGTAGTGAAGTTAAACAATCACATACTTCTGAGGAAGGTGGTGCAGGGGTGCTTCAACTCGGAGCTCAATGACCAATAAATAATTCTGTAAGTGAAAGTCCAGCCCATTGCTTATCTTTACAACAAAGAAAATGCTTTATAACACACCAGAACACAATACTGCACACTAGCAGCAACAGAAGACAATTTGGTGTGTCTAGGCGCTATTTAGCTTCATGTTGGACCTCCTTCCGCTTCCTCCCTGCTTCCTGCTCCCCCGTTCAGGCTCTTTCCTGGTTCTTGGTTGTCATCCTCTCAATAGGAAGTGCAGAAGAAGCATGAATCTTGCTCTTGTGTGGATTAGTCACCCCCAAATATACATGCATGTATGCTTGGTTCAATATCCTAACACTCAAATTGAATCTGTCCTCACAGGTGAGCATTGCTTGTCTTGGACTTCAACAAGCCAGCACACTCTGTGCCAACCCTCAGCTCTTCTTCTCTCCAACCTTCTGAGCTGAGGCTGCACACGGATGTGTGCTCACTCCGGATCTATTGGTGGCAGGAGCAGGAAACAGCAGTCCTACTTCACACTAGCAGCAACTGAAGTAATAGTAGGTGTCACTGGCTTTCGGTACTTGGTTTTGAGCCCATGCCAAGGCTTGCAGATCCCCACTGGAGTCCTGATTGGGCCAGATGACACTCTAATCATGGCTTCAAGTTGCAGCAGTGATTGGATCAGGTACATCTTTGATAGTTGCAGCCCCACCATGGGCTGAACATCGTAGCAGTTGTGGCCAGGTACAGGGTAATCACATCTGGGGTACTTACAGCAATGCACTGGCCAGCACTTGACTTGGCGGTTGAAGCCATTCACAGGCCAATCACAAATTGAGCAGGCATGGCTTCTCAAAGGCCAATCCTATACTTGTCAGTTTCTATCATATGCAAGCAGATGCCAACCTCAGCAGGAAGGGACATGGACAGTCTATCTTGCACTTCGCTCAAAACTTCTGGAGGCATGGCCACGCATAAACTGATCTTCCACTTCGCAGTTGCAGCCACGTACAGGTCAATCACAACATAAGCAGGCAGTCACGGACACGTTAATATAGCACTTAGTAGTTAAGGCCTTGAACAGGCTGATGGCAACTTGAGAAGGCACAACCATGAACAGGCACTCTTCTGCTTAGCAGTTGTGGACACACACACAGGTTGATCATAACACAGAATCACAGTCCTGACAAGGCCTCAGCATTTCCAGTCTTCCACTAGGCAACTGTAAGCAGGCACAGACCGTTCACAGATTGAACAGACATGGGCCACGTATATTGCGATTTTGCAATTGCCAGTGGTGACCAGGCACAGATGCTCACAAATTGAGCAGGCACTTCCATACAAAGGCCCATCTTCCACTTTGGCAGTTGTGGCAATGTGCAGGCCTATCACAGCATAAGCAGACAGAGCCAAACAAAGGCCGACCCTCCATTTAATTTAGCCATTGTGGCCATGAATATGCTGATCACAATAATTGATCACAGTCTCAACAGTGCCTTAGTTTGCCGTTGCAGCATTACACTTCCTGCTAGGATCTGGCACAGAGATTTTACTGATACGTTGATGCTTGGGTCAAATAGATTGCCCTCCAGCAGTCTTTTTTGCTGGGTGCTCCGTAGGCACTGTGAGCATGCTGCACTTCACTACTTCTGCAGTGTTTCAAGGTTCTCTCTCCATCATTCAGGCAGGTGCCTATGTGTTTCAAGACAGGTACCCAAATCTTGAAGAATGGCTGTCAGCTAGACACCCCCTCAGGTGCACAGCAGTCCTTTGAGTACTCTGCAAAGCTCTTCCTTCCTCGGTCATAGAGGACATGTAACTGGAATAACAAGTGGGGTGGTAAAGTCCCACTTTTTTACACAACCGGTAGACAGGAGATGTGGAACTACAGTCTGAAATTGCTAAACGATGTCTTGAGGCGGTTTTCTTTTCAAGTGTCCTTGCTAGGCTGTTCTACAGATCCAGCCTTTGTGTTGAGTGATGCTTCTCATAACAGGATTGATACCTACAACATAGGCACAAAGAAGTGTGAGGTTTCTTCACCTGATTGTCTTCAGCCCACTGAAGGAGCCATCGCAGGAAGACAAAAGTGTGTGCCTCACCTAAAGGTTTTCTCATCTTGTACAGTATATTCTACAGCCCCATTGCTCACCCATACCATCTGAGAAAAGGCAGTGTTCCAGAAGACTAATCAGCAGTTTTTTGCAAAGCAATCGGTCCTACTAGGGTGCCGATTCCGATCCTGTAAAACCCGGGTACAAACCGTCGGACGGAGCGTTTTCTTCGTCCGACTCATACCCGGGAAAAACACCTTACAAACCCGCAAGTACGATTCGTACAGAAACACCATTTCCGTATATACCCACAATTCGGATCCGGGACACCGCGTACGCGACATTCGCACGGAGTCAGGCAGCGTTTTACGGATCAGCAAGTACGATTCGTACCCACAGCACTTCGCACGGCAACATTTTCATGGGACCCAAAAAGTGCCGGAAAAGCTAAGTACGCTGCGACGCACGACGAAAAGGGGGCCCGGTACGCACCGTTCCCCCATCCCTACACGTCCGCACTGTACCCACAGCCCTCCCCATGTACGCACCGTACCCCAGCACCCATACATGTACGCGCCGTACACCCAGCCCCCCGTATGTACGTGCTGTACCCCCAGCCCCCCTGTATGTTCGGTGCGGACCCCCACCCCCCCGTAGCTACGGAGCGTACCCCCACCCCTGTATGTACGGAGCGTACCCCCACCCCACCCCGTAGGTATGGAACGTACCCCCACCCCGTATGTACGGAGTGTACCCCCACCCCACCCCGTAGGTACGGAGCGTACCCCCACCCCCGTATGTACGGTGCGGACCCCCACCCCACCCTGTAGGTACGGAGCATACCCCCACCCCCATAGGTACGGAGCGTGCCCCCACCCCTGTAGGTATGGAGCGTACCCCCACTCCCGTAGGTACGGAGCATTCCCCCACCCCCGTAGGTACAGAGCGTACCCCCACCCCCGTATGTATGGAGTATACCCCCACCCCCGTATGTACGGTGTAGACCCCCACCCCACCCTGTAGGTACGGAGCGTACCCCCACCCCCGTAGGTACGGAGCGTACCCCCACCCCCGTATGTACGGTGCGGACCCCCACCCCACCCCGTAGGTACGGAGCGTAACCCCACCCCCATAGGTACGGAGCGTACCCCCACCCCTGTAGGTACGGAGCGTACCCCCACCCCCATATGTACGGAGCGTACCCCCACCCCCGTATGTACGGTGCAGACCCCCACCCCACCCCGTAGGTATGGAGCATACCCCCACCCAGTAGGTACGGAGCATAACCCCACCCCCGTAGGTACGGTGCAGACCCCCAGCGCTACACGCTGGGGGTCCACACCGTACCTACGGGGGTGGAGGTACGCTCCATACCTATGGGGTGGGGGTACGCTCTGTATCTACGGGGGTGGGGGTACGCTCCGTACCTACGGGGTGGGGGTACGCTCCGTACCTACGGGGGTGGGGTGGGGGTACGGCGCGTACACGTATGGGTGCTGGGGTACGGTGCATACATGGGGGGGCTGGGGGTACAGTGCGTACTTGGGGGGGTGGGCTGGGGGGGTGTTCGGCGCGTATGCGGGCACATGTTTGGACGTCTCCATGGTTGCTATGGGAGTTCGCTCCGTACGGTGTTTTTTCCATAGGGTTGTGTATTCGGACGGACGGGACGGATCATACTTGTGCGCTCGGACTTCAGTTTACCGATTCGTACGTAAAACTCTCCGGGGACGTGTCGGACACTTTTTCCCACCCGAGGACGTGTCGGGGAATTTTCCCAATGCGATTCGTATGGATTTTTTAACATACGAATCGTACTTGCCAGTTTGTACGGGACTTGTACGATTCGTACGTAAAAAAATCCGGATACGATTCGTACGGGGAATATTTTTAATGGATTGGAATCGGCACCTGAATATCTATAGCAATACTGTCTCCACTCCTTTCACTTCAGTGTCTAAGGGCCTGATTTTGATCTTGGTAGACTGGTTATTCCGTCACAACTGTGATGGATATCCCGTCCAGTGAAATATAAATTCCATAGGATATAGCGGGAATTATATTTATGGGATTTATATTTATATTATAATCTGGCCCTAAGTCTTCTCCCACTGGCATCAGGGATATGAGCAGCACATTTCCGCTGTCTGAAAACACACCCCTCACCTCCATCTTGTAAAAAGCCAGGCCAGGGGTATCCAAAATGAACCCCATAGGCCTCCATTACTCTGACTCACTCATGCACGACATGCATAGAGCTTGTAGGTTATACCCATTTTAGTGCTAGGGCCTGGGTAAGGAAAGCAGTTTCAAAGGAGTATGTTGTAATGAAACAAGAATCCAGTTCCAGGTAAACTTAGGGTAGTATTTATTCAAGTGGATGGTTCCAGATAAAAGGTACAGAGAGCCCCACCAGGAGCAACCTTCCTGCTTCTCAGCCCATTCTCCAACTGCCATCCTCACTCATCCAACATTTCGCAACATCATCCACACCCACATTCCACACTTCTCCCTTCCTCATAGTGAACAAAAACACAATGGAATGATCCAAGGAAAAAGCACACGTTAGTAAAAATAACATGCACAGAAATACGAAAGGATTCATTGCAACGACCTGAAGATGGTTAAGGGCAAACCAAATGGGATTAAAAAAAACCAAAGAAAACACAGTAAAATGGGTTGCAAGTTAACATAAAAAATGCAGGAAAGCACAGGAGAAAATGGCAATTTGCATGAATGTCAACATAAGGCAATGCAATAATGAAAAACGACAATGCCCACTCATGTACTCACCATGATGAAAATAAACTGGCCAGGAAAAATTAATCTTTAGGCGGAAAGACAACCATTAAGCAGAAAGACACCCCCTACTCACATCCACTCCCTTTCCACACAAAATACACAAAACTTCCACCTTACCACACAAAACCAAACAAACCTGCAAACAACTACACCACTCACAACCAACCAACCCCTTGTGCCACAAACATACCAGCTGGCCAGGCCAAAAATAAATGTGAACACAATGGAGAACAAACATCAACGGTGTAGAAGAAAACACAACACAGCAAGCACATGCTCAAACAAGGACAAACCCCGAGCTTAAAGGGATGAAGGAAAGAGAGGACAAGTACACAGAAAAACGTCAGCAACAACGCCAAAGCTAAAGGTGAAGCAAAATTCACCTACCAACCACACAAAGGTGGTAGACAGGAGTGACTCAAAAACAAGTCAACACCACGCCCACAAGGGTGACAAACCTATGTCAATCCACAACCACAAAAATAGTGGTAGGCAAGAGAGGCTCTACAACAAGGAGCCTTCTCACATACACACCCCCAACAGTGAGAGGTACACAGACTCCCACAACAACAACAAGGGGATCAACCCAAAAACACTGCCCACAAAGATGACAAAACTATGTCACCCAAAACCACAAAACTAGTGGTCGGCGAGAGAGGCTCAGAACCTAAAAGCCTTCTCATACACACACCCCTAACAGTGAGAGACACACACTGACAACAACGGCAAGGGGAAAAACCAGAGTGACTTCAAGAGTGAAAGTCAACTCACAAACACATACTCGGGTGGTAAACCGGAGTGACCTAAAACCACAAGTCAACTTACATACACCACCAACAGGGTGACAACAAATCAACCCATGCCCACCGAAAAAGGTGGGAGACAAAAGAGGCTTAACCCCAAACAACCTCTCACACGCACACCCTAACAGAGAGGGATTAACCAACCCCCACAACCACGCCAAGATGGTAACCAAGGGTGAAGGAGCAACAAAAAATGACAGCAGGAACACCAAAGCAACAGGGGATGAAACCTCCCACACACAAGAGGCAACGCTGAGAGACATAATGCCTAAAAGACAGCCCACTCACACAATTAGTTAAAATAAATTAACGTTTTGATAGTGAATGACACCCTTCAATAAAGTTAACAACACTATTTTAAGGAGTTGTTCCGAAGTTTACAGAAATCAAAATGAAACATTCCCCCCTAGAGTTACAAGTACAAATTCCAAAAACTTGGTGACACGACAGAGAGTTTTGAGAGTTTACAGGGTGAGAAACCCTTGTGCTGAAGTGGATGTGATACACATATGGGTCCGTGTAATAAAACTAACTATATACAGTGAAGCAACAGAAATCCATTCTGATCGATAAACACAACTTCCACATGTTTAATGCCCAGAGCTTAAGGTTGAACAAGGATGCCGCTTCGAGAACACCACGCAGGGGCACATGAACAAGCAGGCCAAGAAGGATTGCCGCAGACACTGTGGAGAGGTAACTGACACTTGCTGGTTTCAACGTTACCGCATCAAAAAATGGCGGCACACAGAATGACGTAGGGCCGGGTGGTTCCAGGCATGACCCTGAAGCACAGCATGAAAGCTGCAGGACAATGCACGAGAAGAAGACAGGGCTTGCGCTAGCACCATTAGGGATGGCAGTTAAAAGCAGGTAAGCCAACGTTTTCCAACCTTTTTTTTTTTAACAGGTGCAGGGGTAGAAAGTTTGGCACTCCTGAGGTAATTTCTTTGCTTTACCAAACACCACACTTAAAGTCACCCAGCCAGTTCAGCAAAAAACGGAGGCAGAAGAAAAAAAGAATCCTCCTACTTAAAGCCTTAAAGCACGTCTTGTGTCACTCTTCCACACACGGACTGTGGGACTCCTCTTCCTTGCAACCCTTCTGGTCACGCATGCTGGAGACACCTCTTCCCAGTAGCAGTTTTGAACTTGGGCTCTGCGTACACAAGAGCCCTGACACGCCGTTGCTCCTCCTTTTGACAGGGACAAAGGAACCTCCTCAGCTTACGAAGATTTACAGAGGGGCTTCTCCCACGCATAGGTCTGTTCACCACGGACACTGGGGACTTGTCGCTCCTCATGGACACTTCTTAAAGCTGCACCTTCCCAGACGCTCTTCCCCACACAAACAAAGGGGAACTATTCTTCTTCTACGCTGATCGTGACACAGACTGGAGAGAAACCTCACACTCATTGCTCCAGTGGAGAACTCCTCTTCATTGCACCTCTGGGGAACTCCTCTTGATGGAGACACTCTCCCAAGGTAAATCAACACAGACTAAATAACTAGATATATCTAGAATTTGCCAGATATTTCAAGAGGGTCAAAGGGATGATATTTATAGACCAATAGGTTTCTATTCCCCTAATTCTCAATATATTATAACTACAAACAGGAAACTTAGGGTCAGAGCTAAGAAATAGTGATAAAGCAAGTGAATACTTCTACAAGTGAAAATAAATCCCATCAGCCACCTAGGTAGCAACCCACATCATTTGGGATTCAGTAACCCTTACTGTGCCCCCCAGAAGAATCAGGGCAACAGCATAAATGGGCAACAAGAACCTTTCTATCGGTTTAAGATGTAGTATCTGCCGTAGTTCTTAATAATGTGGTTTAACTGCTCAAGTCCAGCTAGAAAAGGGTCTACATGTTTCAGCCTCACGATTATATGGTAATCAGCCAAAAATGACACCCATTAGTGACTATGTCTACTTAATTCCATTCGTTAACGATGACATATAGAATGCAGAATGAGATGTCATTACTTAGAATGTCACTTTGTACTATAGAATGTGACACGCTTCATTTAAAGATTGCTAACCAACTGATGATGACGTGTTGACCCCCTTATTATCTGTTGTACTATATACAATAAAGAAGTCTTGACAAGTGCTTCGTTTGTGGTATTAATTACAGCAGTGACTATATGGTATTTACATATTGTGTGTTTTGTTACGAGCGCTACAGTGCTTTATTTGTGAAAACAAAGAGTTCCAGCTCCCGAAGCTCTGCTCACAAGCCTGCGACCCATGTCATTAAAGCTAGGCGCGCCCAGTACCTCAGCAGGTAGTCTAAATCCACCTCATGCCTCTTTCGTCCACCCACTCTGGCAGGTTCCCGCTTTCTCTTTTTATGACGGGTTTTCTGTCGGGCGTGGCTACGGCCGCAATGGAGACAGACGTGTCCGGGTAGAGCTCTGCCGGAGGCTCCCCGCGACAGGCTCGGTTTTCCGAACAAGGCCATGTGTGGTGGCTGCAGCTGAGTACAGACACAGCGGAACACTGCCCCTACGTGCGGTTGCGGGTTGTGGCCTGCTTAGATCCCGCTGGCCGGCCTCCGACTGCAACAGGAAATGGAGATACACTCCTAGAGGGGACGCCTCCGACTACGCGAGCCCGGGGCTTGGCCCCGCCCACTAGGCCGCTGGCATTGGCGAAGACCTCGCCTGTATGAGCATACAGCAGCCCGTGACGGGCTATGATTGTGGACCCTCCCGTGCCGCTCGCCTGGTCTCAGTTGTAGAACCCTGTACCCGTGGTGACGCTCGAGGTGAGGGGTGAACAGGAGCGTCGTCCGGCCCGCCTCAATGGCCATCGTGATTGTGGCAGAAGATCCCTAACCGACATGAAGCGATAAGTGAGAGCCATAATATGACGCTGTTGCCGGCTACTGCGAGGTGGGAGACGGCGGGAGCCCTCATGTTGCTGCCCATGTAAGTCTGGAGTGTCCTTTGACTTGGAGCCTACCCGGGAAGCGTGAGTTGAGCCATCTGTGTTGCCACTGCCCGTGCGGCGCGCCCGCGAGGAGAGGCTCCCCAGGCCACTGCTGTGAGCACTGTATGTTTATCCCCTGCCGCCTGAATTACGTGCTTCACAGGGTGAACGGCGATGCGGCTGGAGCCTTAATTCTGATGCCGAACTGTGGTAAAGTAGAGATACACAGACAAGGTTGCTGACCATGACAGGGATTGGCGCCCCCTAGACACTTACTGTCGCCTCTAGCGTTGCATGGCGGTCACTGCCCCTACAGGCTCGTCTGCTTGACACTGCGGGCTGGTGACATACTGAGCTTCCTTAAAGATTCAATAATGTGCAACAATCCTGAGGAGCTGCGAGACACAAACGAAGCCTAAAGGTCACCTCCACTCACTGCCTGGAGCTAATGCACGCAAGATACCCCCGAAACCGCCATCGTGTAAACATCTGAGCGCTCTAACAACGCAACCTGGAGCGGTGGAGCAAGGCTGGCTACTACCTCGAGAACCACTGAGCGTTCACCGGAGGTGCATCTGCGGACTGCACTGGTGGTGCTTGTGGAGACTTGCGCTGCCAAGATCCACCAACTGTGAATTCTAGTGGATGTGACCTGATGCACTCCTGCTCGATATGAACTGAATGACTACGGGGCCCAACCGATAGTCACGCCGCTAAATAGATATTGAAGCTCTGCTGCCAGGTCTGTGGGGTGTGTAGTGACTGCTGTACGTGGCTTGTTGGAGTGGGGGGGGCCTGCTCAGAAATCGGCACCCTGTGAGCTGTTGCGTGGGGGCCTTATTCAACTGAAGGGTAGTGAGGACGTATAGACTCTGCAGTTGATGTCGGGCGGCACCAGGACTGGTGCAGGAGGAGCGCAGACTGTGCCTCCGATGTCCAAGCAAAAGTCGGACAAGATGGCGAAACAGGGACTTACAGACCAGGCTGCCAATAAGTTGGATACGGTGCTCGCTGCTGTAGAGCGTCTGGAAGCAACTATTAATCAAACCCGCATCTCCCTGGAAACTAAAATAGACAAGGTGGCTATAGATCTCACCCACCTACATGCAGATCACCGAAAATTGTCAGACCGTACCACTGTCTTGGAGGCTACGCTCACTGACATCAAGTCGCAAGTGACTCAGACAGACAAGGAGGTACATGATTTGCTACGTCGTGTGGAGTTTCTGGAAGATAGAACCGAGGATGCGGAAGGGCGAGCACGACGCAATAATGTACGCATAGTAGGTGTGCCGGAAAAATGGGAAGAAGGAGAACCCACCACACGCATGGAGAACTGGCTCAAAGATCTTTTACCTGCAGGATCCCTCTCACCGCACTTTGTCATAGAGCGTGCACATAGGGTCCCAGCGCGGCCCCCTCCCACCGGATCGAACCCAAGGCCCTTTCTCCTCCGACTCCTTAATTATCGAGACCAGGATGCCATTCTGCAGGAAACTAGAAAGCTCCAAAGCATTCACATAGACAATCACAAGATAATGTTTTTCCCGGATTACACTATCCAAGTACAGCGTCGGAGGTTCTCTTTCATGGCAGTGAAAAAACACCTTCGCCAACACAACCTGAAATATTCCCTGTTGTTCCCGGCACACCTGCGAGTGGTAGCTGGCGACAAAACACACTTTTTTAACACATCGGAGGAGGCGGAGGACTGGCTGGACACCATCGCTGATGCGTGACCCCGGGATGCCGCCGCGGTGGCCACACTGCCGAAACTGAAGGGCCCCTCTCGCCGCAGGGAGCGCAGAGCGACGACGACGAGGACAATACCTTCGCCGACTGTGAGCCCACACTCGGACCTGATCCTTAGTGGACAACGTGATGCTTTACAAGCGGTGGCTAGACTAAGCGGCTCTCTGACCGCTGAAGACGCCTCTACCTCCAGTCAAAAGGACCTATCCAGCGACGATGAGCAAATATATGGCCTCCCAGACTCGCAAGATTCAACTGAACAGCCAGACGTCACCCCGCAGACTGCAGACACGCTAATATGAACTATACGAACTCCTGTCTCTGCATAATCCTCGGTTTGAGGTATTGGGGCGTAAGTATGTGGGAGTGCGTTACCACCAGCTAAATGACTGTTTATAATGATAAACATTGCGATCCTGAATGTTCCGATGGGGCTGCAGTTGACGCTCTGACATGTAAAAGGGGGACGAGTCCTGCTCGTACACACTGCTGCTCATACATGGATGCAATTATACACCGCCTCACGTAACTGCTGTTTTGCCTGTTGGCGGTGGGGCCTCTGGGGCGCTAGATACACACGCTGTCGGTTACCACAATATAGCACGAAGCTAACCCCCCCTAGAATGTGTAGACTGTTATCTCTATTGAGAGTTTGGGTGATTGCTAGTTGCATCCTCGCCATTTTGGTATTAACTATGACTATGATTTTGTTTTGGTTGTATTATGAGATATCATTTATTGTATGTCGATATTTGTGGAATAATATGCAACAGATCAACATGCGGGGTGGACTCTGCGACACTGGGTTATCTGAAATGCACATAACTGTTGGGCCAGCACAGGCGCATAACCATCTGACACACTGCAAAGTCTATGTCATCCATTAAGATTGGCACATGGAATGTGAGAGGCATACATTCACCGTTGTGCAGGTATCAGATATATTCATACCTTAAACACCATCATAAACAAATAGCCCTACTACAAGAGACTCACCTGGCCAAATCAGAAATTCTGCGATTGCACCGCCGCTGGCGAGGTCAGTAGTATGCGACAGGTTATTCAGCCTTTGCACGAGGAGCGCTAATATGGGTGAGGCCAGGGGTTCCATTCACACTTACACAAGCATTAATAGATACCGAGGGCAGATATGTGGTAATCAGGGGCGCGCTAGATGGACGACAAATTGTGATTGCATCCCTATATGCTCCTAATACAGAACAGGCTATCTTTCTTGTCACTATGTCGACTATACTGGCTCCGTGGCATGATATTCCTATGCTGTTGGGAGGCGATTATAATAGCGTACTTGACGTATCATTGGATCGTTCCTTCCCGCCACTTCCAGGTACAAGCATACACCATGCCATGAAGGCATTAACTAGCTGGGCAGAACAGTGGCATTTGAGGGATGCCTGGCGACACCGTAATCCCCATGACAGGGTATATTCCTTTTACTCTGGTGCTCATGATTTACATGTACGGTTAGACCGATATATGCTCTCGGATATGTTACTTCCCAATTTAACAGCAGTTTACTATCTGGGTAGGACACATTCTGACCACAACCCGCATATTTTAGAGATGTTATGGGAACACCCTCAACCGCCAATCCCAACCTGGCGACTGCAACCCGATTTGCTATTGGATGCACCATTTCGGAATTTACTAGCAGCTAACATCACCCGGTATTTTGAAGACAATACTGACACAGCTACGACGCCTCAGGTGGAATGGGATGCGTTTAAAGTAGTCATTAGGGGTGATTGCCTTAGCACATAGGTGGGTATGCGGAAGCAGCTGGAAACTGACCTCACACGCATTGAAACCGACCTGCTTCGAAGAGAGGGAGAAGCACTGGGGGGTAACATTAGGCCTCTGGAACAAGACAAAGAAGAACACTCCAGATTGCTAGACCGGCTCCGGAAGATAAATTATGCAGCACACTCAGCACGCACTCACCGCATCGGGGACAAACCTGGCAGGCTATTGTCCTGGCTGATACGACAGGAAGCCACCATCTCGCCGGTGACACTAATACGAAATACAAGCGGAGTCACGGTACGTGCCCAAAGTGAAATACACAGTGCTTTTGTGGAACACTATTCCACGATGCTCAGATCTTGTTTGATGGCCACAGATGTAGACATACGGTATTTTCTCTCTGGCATAACATTGCCGCAATTGACGGAACACCAGCAGGAAGAACTGGGTGCTCCCCTGTCGTCGGAAGAGTTAAGAGATAGTATTTTTTCCCTCTCAAATGGTAAAACGCCGGGCCCAGATGGGCCACCGGCTGAATTTTACAAAGCCTACTCGGATATATTAATACCAGAACTGCTGCGGGTTTATGACACAGCCCTAGAGCGCTCTGCGCTTACACCCACGCAGAATGAGGCCACGCTGATATCTCTATTAAAACCAGGTAGAAACCCTGAACTACTGGGCTCCTATCGCCCGCTGGCTCTGTTAAACATGGATTACAAAATTCTGCCTTCCACCTTGGCTAAGAGGATAGCTCCGCTGATACCGGCCCTGATACACGCGGAACAAAATGGTTTCGTCCCAACCAGGTGCACCTCCCTGAATATTCGCAGGCTATTTAGAATTCAAAAGTATGTAACAACAAATTGGCCTTGTTCTGGCTGCTTGATACTAGATCTAGAGAAGGCCTTTGATTCGTTGGAATGGCCCAATCTAGCGGCGGTCCTGCGTAAATACGTATTGGGAGACGGATATTTACAATTGGTGCAGCTGTTGTATCAACGTCCTACAGTTCGGGTCCGAACGGGTAAGCTACTCTTTGATACAATTAGAGTTAGGCGCGGAACTAGACAGGGGTGCCCGCTGTCCCCGTTGCTTTTTTCTCTTGCCATGGAACCTTTAGCGGCTTTCCTTCGCGAGGGTGGAGCAGATTGGGGCATCCCCTTAAGTGATGGAATCCACACGGTGTCCCTATATGCGGATGACTTGTTGCTGTACATAAGAGACCTGCATGCCACACCGCCTGCGATATCGGAGTTGTTCCGCAATTTTGAGGGGGTGTCAGGCCTCAGAGTGAACTGGGCTAAACCAGGTGCCTACTCTTTCAACGAGGAAGTGGCTATGACAAATATAAATTTTAATGGGATTGAGTTGACTTGGTATCCCATCACGTTCCGATACCTGGGTATATATGTTTATAGGTCACCAGTAGACATACTCGAGGGCAACCTGCTGCGGGCCATTTCCTCAATAAGAGCACAGATGCAATTCTGGAAGACTCTGCCGCTTAATGTAATGAGCCGCATCACCTTAACTAAAATGATTGTGCTACCAAGGTTATTGTACTATTTTGCAAACCTCCCGATATATGTCCCAGCGAAACTGTTTTGGGAACTGGAGGGATTAACCCGAAGTCTAATTTGGAATACAGGGCGGCCCAGGATAGCACTGCAGAAACTATATGCACCACCAGTAAATGGAGGTTTAGCAGTTCCCCATCTGGACCTATATTATTTAGCGGCGCAGCTACAATGGGTTACAAAATGGTTAAGCGGTAAAAACCTGGCAGACACAGCGACCGACACGACGCTATGGACGCAAGCCCAAGTTTATAGTCTGTTTCACCCACTGGTGAAAATCCCCCGCCCGACGCAGCAACACATTGAATTAGCCAACAGATGTTATAAGAGAAGCCTTCAGCTTACAAAAGGCACGATCCCCTATGCCCCAGTACTGCCAATTATTGGGACGCCCAGAGGTAGAGGCTCTATAAGTGATACAGCACTGGTGTCCTGGTCTGAAGCAGGAATAGAGACATTAGGAGACTTATATGCAGAGGGTACCCTACTGCCATTTGCGACACTGACGGCAGATACTGGCTTATCGGCAGACCAGTTCCTACTGTATGCAACCATTACACGGGCGTTGACACTCGCATGGGGAGATATAACTAATGAGCCACCGGCACATCAATTGTTGCAATACTTACACGTAATGGGGGAGGGGTCACATGTGGTACATTGGTTAGTACAAGCTCTGCTTACACACGCATTGCGCCCACTACAGAGTCTTCGTGAGCATTGGACCGCAGACAGAGGCCATCCCTGGACTGATAAGGAATAGGAGTGTGTCCAAGCAAGTGCCACACACATACCACGCAATTCGCGCTTTAAACTCATTCAGACCTATATACTACACAGGGCGTACCTTTCACCAGATAAGATTAATAGGTATTTCAACATCAACACGTCCGAATGCCCGAGATGTTGTCTTCCAGGTGCTGACATACTACATATGCTATGGTCTTGCCACCTACTTTTACCCTATTGGCGCACAATATTAGATACCCTGACGAAATGTACAAATGTCGAAGTGCCGGCCACATGGGAGGTCTGTATTCTGGGATATTACAAGCGAACCAAGACTAACAAAGTAAGTTCTAGGTTCTGGGACCTGGGCCTAATAGTGGCGAAGCGGCTGATAACTAAGAGGTGGAAATGCACAGACCCACCGGTAGCATCACACTGGGTTAAATCATTGGAAGTCTGGGCACAGGCAGAGAGCACTACCCTACACAGGGAGGAAACAGCAGGGTTGCGGAAATACTCCATAGCGAATACCTGGGATGATATGCTCAAAATCCTTACGCTCTGATATTCCACTATAGTCGACATTTCACCAACGAATTAAGGCTAGTACCTTTTATACCACTAGGTAGTAAAAGACATGTCACAACCCCAGGATATTTAAATGCTGGCGGTCAGCTAAGACAAGAAACTCGCATTCCTTGCAGAACAGCACATAGACATGACAATTACCGTGCGCTACACTAATATCCAAACAACAGAGCATACAACAGTAGCAGCAACTCGCACCCACCACCCATACGCAGGCTTAGCTGTGGCTACGCCTTAACGATACTCTACGTATTAGCCGCATGTACTTTTGCGCAATCGATATCTTTTATTTAGATTTTGTATTTCTTATTGTTGGAGTTTTTATTAGATGTGCTTATATGGTTATATATAAAATAAAGTAAATAGATGTCTGATATGCGAGGCTTTAAGTGGTAATTGCATAGATTAGAGATATGTGAACATTGTGCTTTTATTTACATTGATATGTTCAATTATAAACAACCGCAGATATATAAGGAGGCATTGGGTAGGCATGATCCGACTCTCGATTGGAGACGACAGTATGTATAGGTTTCCGTTGCCCAAGGTACCTGCTATGTGCACGAATACTCATACATTGTAAATGTAATTTACACTGGAAACCGTAAGTCAATAATGCACTGATTTATGCTAACAATGGGAAAAAATATGGCTATTGTTGTCCACTGTGCAAAGTGCATTGACTCTTGAAATTGATGTAATAACAAAGAGGCAAAAAAAACCCAAAAAACGCAATAAAGATATTAAAAAAAAAAAAAAAAATGACGGGTTTTCTGTCGTTCTGTTCCTTTCTGATTTTTTGTTTTTCCTCTCTTTCTCTCAGAAAATGTCTGACGCGGAAAAATAAGTGTTCGTGGCCCCCAACGGCGCACTGAAGCACTATAGATCATATTGAACAATCAACTAGAAAAATAAATTAATTGCTTACACATTTTTAGAGGGGGAAGCCAATCCGAAGCTTCATAACATATCCACTTCATTACGCTCACCTCCTCAGGCCTGCCTGGGATTGAGCGATGACAGCCACAGGTGCCAGTGGCAAGCACCTTGTAGACTTCTTTGGCCCGTTTCTCTGTGAATGCAGCACCAGACGGGTTCCTTTACTCAGCAGGTAGCTCTGCCATGCCATTGTTGTCTTTGAATATTCTTGCTCGTGCCAAGCCCATAGGTGAAGGGGGATCCTGGATTGTGAGGGAACGGTTACTTAGCAGCTGGCAGAGCCAGATGAAGGAGAGGAAGGTCCAGGTTGCTGCTTGTACCTCTTTTGCTGCTCCAGTACCATTAAACCTGTTTTAAATTTCGAGTGAGTGGACTCGTACTTTACAAGCTCTGAAGATGCTCACCGACAGAGAAGCATGCTGAGCACGTGTCAGTCCTGAGGCTCCAGATTATGTCGCCAAATACCACGAGTCCATCACAGGATTTCAGTAGGACGCGTGTATTCTGAACCCACAGCTGCAACCAGTACATTATGAGGCTGGCAGGCATCTGACCGCAGCAACCACCCCTCAGTCTGGCATTCTGCCCCATGAATATTCTACTCCACTGTGACATACTATAATTCCAATACACGTCAGAAGCAAGACATAATTTAGAGTGTGGGCTTTAGGGAAAGGACAGTTCTTGGGACAGATGCATGTTGCCTTAATGCCCTTCACATTGTGCCAATTGCAAAAAATAAACCTGAAAGTCAGTGCAAGGATCAATGTGTGATGCCCCTCGCAAGCATCCCTCCCTGAATTCGCTGTCCTCTAGGTACAATTTACAAACAGAGCCCTTCCTCATTAATATTAGTGGGGCAGGATTCTGTGAATCTAATTGCATTGCCATTTTTTGCTGAGATTGCTTAGTGCATCCCCCTCAGTGCAAGTATTCTCACATCAAGATCCAGTCATTGAGCCAAAACTGTGACATCGTTGCGATCTGAGATTGACATATCACTGTCGAGGGCCTGCCAAGTTCCCCAGGTCTATGTATAAAATATTTCTCCAGTCGTTTTTTTCTTTGAATTCTGGGACTTGTAGTCTTGTTTATTCAATTGTTATGTACAGAATATGGTTTATACATGACTAGTACCGCTAGATTTATTTTTGTAATGAACAATGGAGATTGATTCAGGCTTCCTGCCTAGAATAATGGAACTAGTTCTTAGAAAGCTGGTGGTAACATGAGAGAACAGTAAGACACTGATGCTATAAGGGACAGTCTGTTCCGACTCATTTAAAGCCTGAAAGAGTTCCACACTGGAGAATTTGTGCAAGACGCATAGGATGTGTGCCACACGTTATGCCCATTGCAAGAGGCAGAACCCCTTGAAGTACTGTGGGAAAAGCTAAGATCCAGACTCTTTGTGAATCTTTTTTGCCAGATCGCCTACAAAATGAAGAAGGTTGCTTGCAGCGTAAGACCTAAGACCCTCACACGTGGGTCACCAGGAGACCTTTAGAGCCCCATAAGTGTCCTATCGGAAATGGCCTTGGGACAGAAGAGTGAGTGGTGTCAGTAGTCACCAGATTAATCCCCAGTATCTGGTATTCAGATGGCCTACCGAGCCTTTGATCCGGGACACCCATGCCTGTGCTCTTTTCAGGAGGGAAGGACAGTATTTTAGGTGTGAACAATTCTTAGGATCCCAAGGGTGAAACGCTGGCTAGATCACCTGATACAATTATGACAGCAGAGATGTACTTTGGTCTAAAAGCAGTAGTTCTCAACCTGTGCTTCGGTACACATGGAAATCTGCATTGGCCTACTCAGGGGGTCTGCGACAGCTTAGCAGATTACAATTTTTTAACAGATTAATACAATGCATATAAATGAAGAAGGAAAATGTAACGTTTACAATTCTTAAATGTTCTATAATTGTGAATACATTTGATATTGGAGGCTAAAAGGTAAGTTGCTATCCTCAGACTGATTTGTGGGAGCAGTGTAAGTGCATCAAACCGAGTATAGCATGGACTTTAGGTGGCCTCAATTGAAATTTAGAAAAGCTCCAATCTTCCGAATAAATTTCAAATATTGTTTTTTTAAACATGTTTGTGAAATATTTAATCATTTGTGCCTTTGTTTGATGAATGTCTGCTTCTGTATATGTGTGTATTTTTTGTGGTTCATATCATTTCAGTTGTGTAGGCTGGGGTCTTCAGATTCCAATACTCAATGGGGTCCTCCATTTCCAATAATGATTCAGGGGGGGAGGGTGCCCTGATTCCAGTATAATGTCTCAGTGGGGGGGTCCCCAGATTCAGTAATGATTAAGTGGGGGTCCACAGAAATCAAACGGTTAAGAACCACGGGCCTAAGGCATAGGCTTGGAAGTATAGTGGGTAGCCAGACAATGCACTGAGGCGCAATCACCCTACTGGTGGTCCTTAGGTCCTGATTATGATGTTGGGCGGATTTACGTCTGCCCAACACCCAAGCATAAGCAGGACCGCCCGACTAGGAGATGACGGTCCCACTGCCCGCATTATAATGTGCATATTTTGTATTGCAGCATGTGCTGTGGGCTGCAGCATCCACTTCAATACAAAACAAGCATTTGCAATGCAATAGGTCTCGCATTTCTTTTTTTTAGAGTTAGAGCTATTGGCATTGTAATTTATACGTTTTTAATTATGTGTTTTCGAGTGGATGTATGTGATGGCAATTATGTGGAAAATGATACACACTAATTAAACTTGATAAGCTAAATATCAGGTCAAGAGATATTTTTTAAAGGGGCCTGATTTTAAAAGGGGGTTATGAATTATATTCTAAAAATTTGTTTCAGAATGCGTAATCCCCTAGTTCTGATGTGTCTTGAATGCAAACTGTTGCCCAAAGTGTCCATTAAAGATATCATGGAAAGTTTGCCGCACTAATTGAATATGTACTTTGATTTAAATGTAATAAGAGCAAAATATTCACTAAATGAAACACAAGCATGAAATTATACAATATGATAATACTGATGACAGTGTATATTGCTAACAATTGGGTGAATGACAAATGAATACAATGCCAGTGACCAAATGACAACCTGTGATGGAGAAAAAGATGACAGACAGGACTGACTCGGTCTTTCATCCATCCAAGATGGGAAACATCCATTACCACGCGGGCATTGCATCGCAATGCCTTTACATCGCAGGTAATACAACGCAAGTCGTTACAACGACTTGCGCTGGATGGTGCTCTAACCTTAGGAATAGTATGATTTACTATTCCAGCACCTTCCCTATTGTACGTAGTCTGGTGTTGGAATAGTAAATCATACTATTCCTAAATCCAGCGCAAGTCGTTGTAACGACTTGCGTTGTAAAAACTGCGATGTAACGTTCCGCGATCATTCTCATTGCGTTGTAACGTCACATATTCATCCATGATTGGTCACCAACACCTCACCAGCTCCACAAGACTAATCTACTAATATTGAGGTTAGGGAAGACAAAAAGGGATGACTTGGTCTTTCATCCTTGCAAAGTCAATTCAAATTGTCAATTAATCAGTGCATGCATTATAATTACTGAACACGCAAGGGGATACGGGCGGTAAGGTGTAAGAATAAAACCATTCATTTTGGAAGAAAGGAAGGAGAGGGGGTATAATCCATAAAACGCATGCTCACACATGAGGAGACAGGGAGCTCAAAACAAGCTGGGAGTTTTAGATCCTCCCAAGCTTTGGTACTAGTTGCGCCCCTGGTATTTTCCACCTCACATTAATGTTAACATTAAAGGTATAACTTTAGCGTATCTTCTTTAATGTTTTTTACTGCATCGTCTTAAATGCTGTAGATTTCATTTTCACAATAAAAGTTTCAATGTTGATTTATTGATTGGAGAGCAGAAATTTATGTTTATCCCTGTAACAGGGTGCAGTTGAAACTTCGTAGGCAATTCCATATATGCAATACCAAGGGGGTTCTGTATTCATACTGTATGCAAACATTTGAGTGGGCATTGAATGGAGATTTAGAAAACAAATCAGGAGAAGTTAGTCTTCTCTCATTAATTTACAGTGCAATCAAAACATTTTAAGCGGCACAATCAAAAGAATGTATTTTTCTGTTGGAAAATGGAGTGTGTCCAGGGCTTTAAGTAGGATGAAAAAAACTGGGGGGATTACTCGGGGGTGGGGGGGGATGATATAATTAAGGGTGTGGCTTAAAACATTTATGCTAAAAATATGTGCTCAGCATAATGTTCCACCCGACTGGTATTTTGCTGCTTTAGTTATTGCCTCCCTATACATAATACAACAAGTAACATTACACCTACAACAAGCGAGGACTATTGGCTTTGTCAAAGGCTATTAGTTGGATAAGATAAACATATTACATGCAAACATACAGCTATGACCTCGTGGCTTATAATATTGAAAATGAATTAGTTCTTGCGCGAGAGGTTGTGGCGTAATGGTGAGCTGTCAACTTTGGAGCTGAGGATGCAGGTTTGAGTCTTAGCGTCGTGTCAACATCCTGTGTTTCTGGGCAAATTACTTAATCACCCGTGCCTACCAAAATACAAGGCACAAGTCACAAAATTGAGGCACAATACAGGCTACCCAAGCAGGGGCACGATATCTAAATTGGGTTGGCGGAGGGCGGACTCAAAACCTGCTAGACAGGGCAGCGTCACTGCTGCAGTAATGGCACACCAGCAGAGCTGCAGGGGAGAAAGCAGGTCCCTGACCAGGAGGTGTAAGAAGCGCTTGGTCACAGGCTTCACCAGTAGTGAGACAGCTCATCGGCTCAATGCGCCTGTGGCAGAGATCGAAGTAGACTGCCTCAATGGATATAGCGCCTGCTACAGATCTGCGTGTAAGAGGTGCTTGGTCACAGGCTCCACCAGTAGTGAGAAAGCTCATCGGCTCAAAGCGCCTGTGGCAGAGATCAGAGTAGGCTGCCTCGGTGGATGTAGCACCTGCTGCAGATCTGTGTGTAAGAGGAGCTTGGTCACAGGCTTCACCAGTAGTGAGACCGCTCAGAGGCTTAAAGCGCCTGTGGCAGAGATCGGAGTGTTCAACAATTTCAGGGTCAGTGAGACCCGACCTCTACGCACTGTTACTAGCTGATGAAAGTACCTTTTAGTTTTTCAACATTTGTTGTAATCACAAACTTTGTAAAGAAGATTTTTACTTTTTTTCATCTAAGCATCAGATTCACTGAACAATTTAACGATTAACAAAACTTTGTTATGAATACATTTCAATTTTATTCATTGAATGTCCATAAAGTTCATCTTGTTCAATCCAAGTTAAAAAAAATGAAATTAAAATTTCAATATATTTATCTGGCTGCCCAATGCATTTCGAGCCTGAGCGGCTCTTCTTCAGGGGCTTAATTTCTACAACAAAAACAAAAATATAGACTTTACATTGATGTACTAGCGTCAATTTATCCAAAGCAATGTATTTCATTTAACACAAGTAGTAAAGAGTGAATGGTGGTTCTGCTAGAGTTGCATAAAAGTAACCAGGTAAGCCCTCCACCAATAAGGTTACTTTGTAGTAATGAAACAATATGCTGTGACCCGTGAAAAGGCTGTCAGGTGAGGACTGTCAAACGAGGCGGAGTGAGGAAGAGAAGAGTAAAGTGAACAGGTACCTTGATCTTGGGGTGTAAGGCACGAAGCGAGAAAAGATTGGAAGTTCTGGGGTTACGCGATCTGAAAAATCGAAAGACCATTATAAGGTGAGTTAGCTAACAGAAGTTCTGAATCAAGCTCCTCGGAAATGGTTCTGACGGGACAAAGGGAGAATCTTTCCGGGTTTAAACCTGAACTGTTCTAAGCCGCTGGATTGAACAAGATGAACTTTATGGACATTCAATGAATAAAATTGAAAGGTATTCCTAACAAAGTTTTGTTAATCGTTAAATTGTTCAGTGAATCTGATGCTTAGATGAAAAAAGTAAAAATCTTCTTTACAAAGTTTGTGATTACAACAAATGTTGAAAAACTAAAAGGTACTTTCACCAGCTAGTAACAGTGCGTAGAGGTCGGGTCTCACTGACCCTGAAATTGTTGAGCATATTTGGCATTCATGACTGTTGCATGCCTCCTCTGCAGCACGCTTAAATTTAAAAAGGTTGAAGATTGTAAAAAGAAACGTTAACCTTCTAAACAAACCAGAGTGTGCCTCTCCCACCAATATTGTTGTTAGAGATCGGAGTGTACCTTGGAGTAAGAGAGTTGGCTGGGCAGAGCAGCCTGCTGGGAGATGGGTGTAACTGTAGAGACGTGGGGCACATGTCAGATCAGAATAAGACAGTTCACTCGGTTACTGCAACTGTAGCAGAGACCTGTGTGTTTAGTTCCCAGTAAGCTGACTCGGTTGGTTAATGCACCTATGGCAGAGGGGGCTCAATGGGTAACGCATGCTGCAATAGCGTGCCGAGGTCCCTGTAACCTAGCTGCGTCGGTCCATGCGCCTCCTGCAGAGAGCTCTATGCCACATGCTAAAGGCCTAGATATAATTTGTGGTGTTAACACACCTGCTGCTCTGATCTCTCGATCTCTGCGTCTGTTTGAACTCTGCAGGTCACTTGAGTGCTAGTGAGATAGCTCAGCGGCCGATGCCCCTGGTGCTGAGATCTCTTTGTAACCTGCAGAGTAATGTGGTCACGTCCTTGAAGGCAAGCGTGGTGGGTTCAAGCGCCTCCTGTAGAGATGACCTGTGCCTCGCACGTTCTGTATAATAGTACGTGGTGTTACCGTGCCCACGTGCTGTGGTCTCTCTCTCTTTCTCTGTATATAAAATCTACAGATCACTTGTTTGAGAAGTAGTAAAATAGCTCAACGGATTATGCGCCTGCTGCAGAGATATTCATATAACCCGCTGGGTGATCTCCAGACAGTAATAAAGATGCTAAGCGGGTTGATGCGCCTGCTGCTTCCCTGTGCAGCGTGTGGCAGACCCTGGGCTGGGTGGTGTGCAGTCTGCACTGGTGCCCGTGCAGGCACACCACTCTTCCCCCTTCCCTAGGTGCGCTGGGATTGTAGATGTTTCTCAGAATATGTGTCTCACGGACCACAGACAATTTGTAGAAGGTCAATCGAAAGTTCGCAAGACTGTCCCTGTACCACCCTCCCACCCCTCCCCTCTCTCTCAGCAATTTAGTTTCTACTCCTCCCCTGGCAATACCACATGAACCACAGATTGCTTTGTGAGGGATCCCAGAACTGATGCTTTTGCTCTGATCATGGTAGGGAATCAGGATTTTTTGACTCCACGAAGTTCTAAAAATAGTTACGTTTTACTGAAAAGGTGAGAAATACCACAGTGCAGTTTTCACCTTGGTCCAACCTCACAAACACAAAGGCACACCTACCCAAAACTCCAGTGGCGTAACAAAACTTGAGGGGGCCCCCCCTGCAAAGCACAATGAGGGCCCCCCCCAGCGGCCCGGCCTACCACCTACCACTTTGCCTCACCGACAAAAATAAGCAGTCACCTAAAGCCGTATAATCAGCACTTATCTGTGCATACTTCGGACAGCAAATATAAATAGAATGCACTTTAATTGTGTTCTAGGGCTGCCTGAATTATGAGATCCATGACTGATAATTAAAGGGAACAAAGATAGAAAAGTCACATTACAAATGAATACATACTTTTTTATTTATAACCCTATTTAGTGCCAAGACGAGGTCTTTCCAGGCTATTTAAACACATGGCTGGCATTGTTCTTTTGGCAACCCCACTTTATATTCCTTTTCATGAAATGCATTCTCACACTACAGCAGTAAATGTAAATTTCAAATGCAAGGAATAGGCAGAGTGGGGGCCAGGGGGCACTGGAACCAGAAAAAAACTAAGCCTGAGTAACCAGTTTACAAAGGTATGTAAATACGCAAATGGTCTCTGGCCTCGAGTCAGTTGCCTTCAATAACCCTTGTTTCTGGGCCTCGAAGCTCAGGTCACCTGCACCACCAGCATGCGGCACGCACCATTTAATTTATGAAGTAGGACTGTTATGAGGCAACTCACTGGTGCAATCAACGCCGGCGAGAGAGTGTAGTGCTGCCTGTGTGTGCTACAGCGCTGATGGGGCCCCCGGAGGCTGGAAAACGGGGGCTGCTGGTGGCATGGCTGCCAAGGTTTCAGATTGACATGTGTGACATTTTCATAATTTCAGTGTAATTATGAGTGACATTTCAACAACTTTGAGTGACACTTTCTTCCGAGCAAAATTAAGCAATGAAGACAATCAACACATATAAATATCAGAAATAACACCACAAAGACCATTCTGGTAGAAAGACTTCAGTCTTTTGAATAAACATTGGAATAAACTACTACGGCAACTATATGTCGGAGTGCGAGCTTTCCTCTGTGTGTGACCACGAGGCAGGGCTGTTTGCATTTTTATAGTGGGACATGCTCCCACTGCTGTGCACCAACCATGACATGTGGATGCGATCAGAAGACTGTAGTCCTTTCATATATACATATTTATAACCTTTCTTTCATGCATTCATCAATCTTTATATATCCATGGATCAATCCACACATTATTTAAACTATTCAGCCTTCACTCTTCCCAATCTATCTATTCTTTACCCTTCAATTCATTCACCCTTTCACCCACTGATCTTTCACTCTTCCATACATCATTTCAACATTCCCTCTATCGATTCTTCCACTACTCCATTCATTAATTCTTTCATCATTCCTTTCACCCTTCCATCCTGCCTTTTCTCCCTTATTTCCTTTCATGTTTCTTTCCTTCCAGTCTTTCTTTCTGTCTTTCTTTTATATACCCACCTGCTATTTCACATCCTTAATTTTTCTTTCGCTCATAATCACTTTTTCTATTTGTCGCTTAATCAAGGTGTTTCCCCTAATTTCTCTTTCTCTATTTCCTTGCTCCATGTTAGCCTACCACTTACACCCCTCTCTCATGATATTGCCTAACAGTATTATTCATGAGCACCTTGTATGTAGGGCTGAGAGAAGAGGCCCAGAAACACAGGAGTAGATTGTTAGTCAGAGGGGATGTAGGGCGGGGCAGGAATGCTGGCACAAAAGGAATTTAGGGTTTGAAACAGTATAACATTTTCAGAATGACAGCCATAGTGAAATTGCTAACTGGACCCCTAGTTTATAAGATTAACTAAAATGTACAAGTCACTTTTATTTGCCAGTTAAATATAGGCTGGAAAACATATTTCAAAAAGCAAAGTTGTGCTGAGTTACAGCAATGGCGTAATAGTTATCTGGTGACATACCAGTGTGTGAGTTATACACACAGGCATTTTTATGCATTACTTAAAGTATTTTATGCTATTACAAGTACGATTCCCAAACCCATAAAATATTCGAGGTTGTTGCAAACTTTTGTCATTAACAAATTCGATTTATTGGCAGTGACTGGCTAAAAATACAACATCCCGAAATCATCCATTCTAAATTTTGCCACTGTTTTTTCAAACTTCAACTGCTAAAAGCTAATCTTGACATCTTTCCCGTTGCTCCCTCCTTGCCGTACGCCATATGTTTATTCGTGTGCAGTGAGTGAGAGCCCATGGTGTTTTCAGTTATGACCCTCCCTCCCTCCCCCCCAGAGATTGTTTTTGTGCAGTGAAGGAGTCTCTAGCGTGTGATTATGTGCAGTGTGTAAAGCCCTATTGTCTCGTGAAGGTGGTGTTTAGGGATAGCTGGCCTCTGTATGTACCATGAGCGTATGAAGGAATAGACCTTCGCATTCAAATGGATATACTGCTAAAGGAAAATATCCATACTACGCAACCTATAGCGCTATAAGCAAAGGTCTACATTTTGGCATGGACGTTACTGGCGGACAGAGCATTTAGTATCTATTTAGGGGCAGCTTTTCGTATATTTAGTGTTTGCAGGGATGTTCTTAGTGTTTTCCTATATAGGTTTACTATTCTAGTGTTCATGGGCATAAGCATCCTTAGTAAATAGATTCTAAGTGTTTGTGTTGTATTGTTAGTAGGGTTTTCGTGCTTGTATATGCATTGTTGGCACAGTATCCATGCATTGTTGGTATAGAGCATTCGTGCTAGGGTTGGTGATCATTCTTTTCGGGTATGTGCATTGTTATCAAAGAGAGCGGTCGACCTCGAAACTGGGGAACCGGGTTCGAGTCTCGGCAGAAAAGCTCAACATCCTGATCTGGGTAAATCACTTCATCTCCATGTGCCTAACAAAAAATGAATGTGTACGTCTGTGACGCAACCGGTGTTTATGTAAAGCGCTCTGATACCTTCGGGTCGAGTTTGTGCTATATAAAACTACAAAAAAATTTAAAAAGCATTTTAGTGCCTTTTGGGTTATTGCAGACGTGCTTCTCTATTGTGCATCTGCTTTGTTGGTGTTTACATTGCGCTTACTGCCTGTGTGTGTAGGTGTTATTTGCGAAGCACCTCTTGATAGTGTAAAAACGGTGTTAGTTCATTTGAGTTGCATCAACAAAAAGACTTAAAAGATTGAAGGCTTCCGGTGCATTTATGATTCTGTGACTAGTAGAAGCAATTCGTTCAAATCAAAAGGTTTGATTGTAAATAGTTTGAAAATGTCTTGTGTGTTGATTTGAGCATTAGTTTGAATCATTTGGTTCAGATTTTCTTTTTCTGCTTTTCCAACCCCGCCTGAACCTTGACCCTAATTCTATCTCTGACTCCAATATGTAAACTGACCCGATCCTAATCGAATCCTCACCTTCACATTAATATGTGTATTTGACTACAGACCCAATTCTCACCTTCATGCTAATCTGTAGCCCCCACCCTGAAGACCTTAGAAACATCTGCACGCCGCGCATCATTTAATTAATGAAGAGGCCTGGCTCCGCTGATTGAGGGGTTCCCTGGAGCGAGCTCCCTCCTCCCCCGCAAAGCGGGGGCCTGTGTTACGCCCTGGGCCTACTATATAATATTAGGTCCTACTTTTATTCCCACTCACACTGCAAAGAACTCGAACTGTTAGTGTGAAGCGCAGGACACAGTCTGCGCACCCCCCCTTCGATTCTGGAGAGTTTCTCTTCCCCAGGAAAGTACAACAAAGGATTCTATACGTGGGCGGGCCACCTTACAGTTTGGCATGATGACTTTGCATTGCATGTCCAACGCGGTTGACAGTCGAGATCTAGCCTAGGGCAGGTTTGATACGAATGGCTTGTTTTGTGAGAGTCGATAATCACACCAATTTCATTTTCAAGGACGAGTGACTTCACCACAGGGGGCTGCGTGCGAGCGCCTAGAAGTCACACATCTCATTTAACTACAAGAGCAGGCTTCAACGGGCTTGCAAGGTGGTGCAGGGCTGGCTGATGCACGACCCCGCGCTAGTGCAGAGGATCACTGGTGCAGCATCTTTGCACTCACCACCACTGGGTCAGCTGCTTTGACCCGGCGGTGGCATCAGCACAGTGCCAGGCCTGGGAGTCTCCGTCACTACTGTCATGGCACTCTGTTCACGCGTGTCCCTGCACTGGAAAAAAGGGACGGGCACGGATTGGCATTGTAAACACCCAGTGAGGATACCTACCATTTTGGCATGGACGTTACTGGCGGACAGAGCATTTAGTATCTATTTAGGGGCAGCTTTTCGTATATTTAGTGTTTGCAGGGATGTTCTTAGTGTTTTCCTATATAGGTTTACTATTCTAGTGTTCATGGGCATAAGCATCCTTAGTAAATAGATTCTAAGTGTTTGTGTTGTATTGTTAGTAGGGTTTTCGTGCTTGTATATGCATTGTTGGCACAGTATCCATGCATTGTTGGTATAGAGCATTCGTGCTAGGGTTGGTGATCATTCTTTTCGGGTATGTGCATTGTTATCAAAGAGAGCGGTCGACCTCGAAACTGGGGAACTGGGTCCGAGTCTCGGCAGAAAAGCTCAACATCCTGATCTGGGTAAATCACTTCATCTCCATGTGCCCAGCAAAAAATGAATGTGTACGTCTGTGACGCAACCGGTGCTTATGTAAAGTGCTCTGATACCTTCAGGTCGAGTTTGTGCTATATAAAACTACAAAAAAATGTAAAAAGCCCTTTAGTGCCTTTTGGGTTATTGCAGACTTGCTTCTCTATTGTGCATCTGCTTCGTTGGTGTTTACATTGCGCTTACTGCCTGTGTGGGTAGGTGTTATTTGCGAAGCACCTCTTGATAGTTTAAAAACGGTGTTAGTTCATTTGAGTTGCATCAACAAAAAGACTTAAAAGATTGAAGGCTTCCGGTGCATTTATGATTCTGTGACTAGAAGCAATTCGTTCAAATCAAAAGGTTTGATTGTAAATAGTTTGAAAATGTCCTTGTGTGTTGATTTGAGCAGTAGTTTGAATCATTTGGTTCAGATTTTCTTTTTCTGCTTTTCCAACCCTGCCTGAACCTTGACCCTAATTCTGTCTCTGACTTCAATATGTAAACTGACCCGATCATAATCGAATCCTCACCTTCACATTAATATGTGTATTTGACTACAGACCCAATTCTCACCTTCATGCTAATCTGTAGCCCCCACCCTGAAGACCGCAGAAACATCTGGGCGCCGCGCATCATTTAATTAATGAAGAGGCCTGGCTCCGCTGATTGAGGGGTTCCCTGGAGCGAGCTCCCTCCTCCCCTGCAAAGCTGGGGCATGTGTTACGCCCTGGGCCTACTATATAATATTAGGTTCTACTTTTATTCCCACTCACACTGCAAAGAACTCGAACTGTTAGTGTGAAGCGCAGGACACAGTCTGCGCACCCCCCCTTCGATTCTGGAGAGTTTCTCTTCCCCAGGAAAGTACAACAAAGGATTCTATACGTGGGCGGGCCACCTTACAGTTTGGCATGATGACTTTGCATTGCATGTCCAACGCGGTTGACAGTCGAGATCTAGCCTAGGGCAGGTTTGAAACGAATGGCTTGTTTTGTAAGAGTCGATAATCACACCAATTTCATTTTCAAGGACGAATGACTTCGCCACAGGGGGCTGCGTGCGAGCGCCTAGAAGTCACAAATCTCATTTAACTACCAGAGCAGGCTTCAACGGGCTTGCAAGGTCGTGCAGGGCTGGCTGATGCACGACCCCGCGCTAGTGCAGAGGATCACTGGTGCAGCATCTTTGCACTCACCACCACTGGGTCAGCTGCTTTGACCCGGCGGTGGCATCAGCACAGTGCCAGGCCTGGGAGTCTCCGTCACTACTGTCATGGCACTCTGTTCACGCGTGTCCCTGCACTGGAAAAAAGGGACGGGCACGGATTGGCATTGTAAACACCCAGTGAGGATACCTATTCTATTGCCCTGGCCTCAGTCCAATTAATTCCAGCTGAGAGGCGCATTGCCGTGCAAAAGAGGCCCTCGACTAGAGTCTTGAGCGTGAAAGTGCATCATGCATTTATTCCTGTAGCGGAGTTATTATAAGATATGCATGAGTTATTTTAGATGAAGTATTATGTTACATGCATGTGTGCTTCATTTTATATTCGTGCTTTCAGTTAAGAAGTTGATTTATCGATATCTATGTTATGATAGTCAATGGTCATGGAGTGGAATGTAGTGCTAGAGCACTCCCAGCTATTGGGACCACGTGATGACCTTTGACTACCATTATTTTAATTGACTTTTGGTGTTTTACTTTACTCTAGGCTGAATGTACGACATCACTTTTTCCCTGCATGTGCTTTTTTCTTTGAAGATATCTTTCGTGTAATTTTGTAGTTTTAAAGTGGGAGAACTTTCACAGAGTAGAACAGTCTTGCCAGAAACAGAATAAGTGGCATGTGCAATTGAAAACATGAGAGAGAGAGAGAGAGAGAGAGAGAGAGGGAGAGAGAGAGAGAGATGTGGAATGTATTTCTTGGTCTCGAAGTACAGTGTTATGAGCAGTGGTGCTCGAATGTGCATTATGTTGTACATTAGGAGATGAATTGTGTGATGCTATAGGCAGTGGTGCACAAATGTGCATTGTGTTGCACAATGGGGAGTATTATGAAGTTCTTGCTATTGGCTTTGACATTCCCTCATGCATCTTGAATTCTGACTCTGTAAGCTAGCTTGAGCTTTTGAGCGCATAGGAAGGTCACCGATTACTCAAGTTGTTTAGATTATTCACGTTCAAGGTTGTTTTGTTGACTGTACTGCTGGAGACTTTCATTAGCTTCATTAAGATAAAGGCTGGAACATGTGAGAATGCAGAAGGAACTTGAGAACTCCTTTGCCTTTGGAATGCTTGCATGGAAAGTGGCTAACTCCAGTAGGTTTCCTTGGTGCAAGGAAGGGCCTCTTGGAACCTTCTAGTGTGTTTTCAGATTATAAAGCTGGGGTTTGTTGTTTTAGAAACTGGGATTTGGAATCCGAATGAGGACGGACGCGTCTACTTCGGTAGAGCAGAACCCAGTTTGCTGAGGCTCTTAAACCTGGCTGTGAATTCCCCAGTCTGGAGTGGTCTAAGATGCAGTGTTTGCAGCCGGTGAGGTGTTTTGTTTTTGAGTATTGACTTTGTGATGTGTGAGTGAGTCTGTGTGCACATTTAAGTCTTCAGTGTGTATTTAGTGTATATATCTTTCAGATTTCTTGCAGGACGTCCAGCATTATCTGCTTGTGTTTCATTCCATATTATTATCTGTTTGCGTTTCATGTTATTATTGTTTTCTGCTTGCAATTTATTTCATGTATATTCCATGCATTGAATATATACATACATATATATCTCTTTATACATGTGAATGTTGTTAATTTGACATCTGGGAAAGCCTTTCTGTTAGAGACCATTGCAGAAATAAAACCCCATGCCTTATTTTTTGATGTGCTTCATTTGATAAAGTGAAATCCCTTCCCAGGTGGTGTTGTGTTGTTTTTATTGCTTCGTTGTGTTTGAGCCTCCATGTGGGAGGGTGGTATTCTCTATTATCTGGGAGTGCGAAGCAATGCACCGGGGCATGTGGGATTACTACTAGGATGGGGCACATTGGCCCCCCTTCTTTGGCTCTTTTTAGCCCCAGTGGCTACTACCTCCTTGGGGCTGATGTTTTACTAAGGGTGGGCCGCTCAGACCCCTCGGGCTCCTGGGACTACCATTTCTCATGGTCTACATGTTGAACTTTATGGGTGCTGTGCAGACCAGCCTAGGGACCACCACCTCCCCGGGGCTGCTTTAAAAATTAGGCTTGGGGGGCCATTCGGACTGCCCCAGGGACCGTCCCCTCCCCGGGCTTTTACTTTTTTGAGAAGGAGGTGTCTGCTGTGTCCTCCCTTCTGTGCTGTTCTCAGCCCAGAGGAACACCACCTCCCTGGGGCAGCCCTTCTTGGAGTCATAGATGGCTCTGGGGACCTCCACCCTCCAGGTCCGACTCCTGCTATATCCTTGGTGGCCACCCTTGGGACATAGCTGTTTGCTGTGGCTTGGCAGGAGCATTGACAGCTCCCACCTAGTCACACTAAACGCTCTGCTTCCAGCAAGCGAGAGCAGATAAATGCTCTCGCTTGCTGGAAGCTTCTGTTTCCCTGCTCACCGTCAAACTAGCTGGGTAACAGATGAAGGATTACTCTGACAGACAGGAAGCTGCCTTTCAGCAGCTCCCTGGCTGTAAGAACCATGCTAGCTCTAGCAGGAGTCAGAGAGCCGGCAGAGACCACAGGGTCATGATGCTTCCTCGTGGTCCCATTGCAGACTGGGTGTCCTGGGGACACCCAGGAGAAATGTCCGGGCCCCAGGGGTTGGGGTACCTGGGGCTGAAATCTGAGATATCACTGACCATGTCATGAGTGATGTAATATGTGAGGTCATAAGCAGTAGATTGCGGGGGCATTTGTTATAGTTAACCATAACTGCTGAATTTCAGTGGTTTTGTACCAGTGAAATGTAAGCCTAACTATACCGTCTCTATAACCTTTGTTTTTTCCAGTGAATTTCTACGTTTTTTTACTCTTATTCCTAACTATAACGTCCCTCTAACCTTTGTTTTTTTAAGTGAATATATATATATATATATATAAAATAGAATGTTGCGGATTTCCTATGGAAAAACTATAACTATCTACTGGCGACCGCCAGTAGATAATATATATATATATATATATATATATATATATATATATATATATATATATATATATATATATATATATATATTCACCAAAGTGCCCCTGAACATAGAGACGCCACTCCACGAGGATGGATTACAAATCTTTAATGCTCGGAAACACGCTAGCAGCCCCAACTGGTGTACAATCCCTGACGCGTTTCGTTGCTCCTGCAACTTAATCATAGGGAAAGGGCAACAGGCAAAATCCGGTTAGTACTTTAAATGCTTTTTTTACCCAAAGTGCATCTGCTTTCCAGTAAGCTGTATGCTGGGATTTAAAGTCACATTCATTCCCTTCCAGTAGGGTCCGTATATATTGCCAACACTGTTTTTAACCCATTTCGTATTTCAATGTTCATAGCCCTCCGGTGGGCTTCAGGGCTGCTCTCGTGGTTCAAATGTGGCAAATCCTCGCGCTGGCAGGCTATGAGTATTCACAGCCTCGCAGACCTGAATTCAACTTCCAGACGGTGCATCTCCTGCGGCTCGGAGCCTGCCGCGTATTATCCATTCACCAAAGTGCCCCGGAACATAGAGACGCCACTCCACGAGGATGGATTACAAATCTTTAATGCTCAGAAACACGCTAGCAGCCCCAACTGGTGTACAATCCCTGACGCATTTCGTTGCTCCTGCAACTTAATCATAGGGAAAGGGCAACAGGCAAAATCCGGTTAGTACTTTAAATGCTTTTTTTACCCAAAGTGCATCTGCTTTCCAGTAAGCTGTATGCTGGGATTTAAAGTCACATTCATTCCCTTCCAGGAGGGTCCGTATATATTGCCGACACTGTTTTTAACCCATTTCGTATTTCAATGTTCATAGCCCTCCGGTGGGCTTCAGGGCTGCTCTCGTGGTTCAAATGTGGCAAATCCTCGCGCTGGCAGGCTATGAGTATTCACAGCCTCGCAGACCTGAATTCAACTTCCAGACGGTGCATCTCCCGCGGCTAGCGTGTTTCTGAGCATTAAAGATTTGTAATCCATCCTCGTGGAGTGGCGTCTCTATGTTCCGGGGCACTTTGGTGAATGGATAATACGCGGCAGGCTCCGAGCCGCGGGAGATGCACCGTCTGGAAGTTGAATTCAGGTCTGCGAGGCTGTGAATACTCATAGCCTGCCAGCGCGAGGATTTGCCACATTTGAACCACGAGAGCAGCCCTGAAGCCCACCGGAGGGCTATGAACATTGAAATACGAAATGGGTTAAAAACAGTGTTGGAAATATATACGGACCCTACTGGAAGGGAATGAATGTGACTTTAAATCCCAGCATACAGCTTACTGGAAAGCAGATGCACTTTGGGTAAAAAAAGCATTTAAAGTACTAACCGGATTTTGCCTGTTGCCCTTTCCCTATGATTAAGTTGCAGGAGCAACGAAACGCGTCAGGGATTGTACACCAGTTGGGGCTGCTAGCGTGTTTCTGAGCATTAAAGATTTGTAATCCATCCTCGTGGAGTGGCGTCTCTATGTTCCGGGGCACTTTGGTGAATGGATAATACGCGGCAGGCTCCGAGCCGCGGGAGATGCACCGTCTGGAAGTTGAATTCAGGTCTGCGAGGCTGTGAATACTCATAGCCTGCCAGCGCGAGGATTTGCCACATTTGAACCACGAGAGCAGCCCTGAAGCCCACCGGAGGGCTATGAACATTGAAATACGAAATGGGTTAAAAACAGTGTTGGCAATATATACGGACCCTACTGGAAGGGAATGAATGTGACTTTAAATCCCAGCATACAGCTTACTGGAAAGCAGATGCACTTTGGGTAAAAAAAGCATTTAAAGTACTAACCGGATTTTGCCTGTTGCCCTTTCCCTATGATTAAGTTGCAGGAGCAACGAAACGCGTCAGGGATTGTACACCAGTTGGGGCTGCTAGCGTGTTTCTGAGCATTAAAGATTTGTAATCCATCCTCGTGGAGTGGCGTCTCTATGTTCCGGGGCACTTTGGTGAATGGTTAATACGCGGCAGGCTCCGAGCCGCGGGAGATGCACCGTCTGGAAGTTGAATTCAGGTCTGCGAGGCTGTGAATACTCATAGCCTGCCAGCGCGAGGATTTGCCACATTTGATCCACGAGAGCAGCCCTGAAGCCCACCGGAGGGCTATGAACATTGAAATACGAAATGGGTTAAAAACAGTGTTGGCAATATATACGGACCCTACTGGAAGGGAATGAATGTGACTTTAAATCCCAGCATACAGCTTACTGGAAAGCAGATGCACTTTGGGTAAAAAAAGCATTTAAAGTACTAACCGGATTTTGCCTGTTGCCCTTTCCCTATGATTAAGTTGCAGGAGCAACGAAACGCGTCAGGGATTGTACACCAGTTGGGGCTGCTAGCGTGTTTCTGAGCATTAAAGATTTGTAATCCATCCTCGTGGAGTGGCGTCTCTATGTTCCGGGGCACTTTGGTGAATGGATAATACGCGGCAGGCTCCGAGCCGCGGGAGATGCACCGTCTGGAAGTTGAATTCAGGTCTGCGAGGCTGTGAATACTCATAGCCTGCCAGCGCGAGGATTTGCCACATTTGAACCACGAGAGCAGCCCTGAAGCCCACCGGAGGGCTATGAACATTGAAATACGAAATGGGTTAAAAACAGTGTTGGCAATATATACGGACCCTACTGGAAGGGAATGAATGTGACTTTAAATCCCAGCATACAGCTTACTGGAAAGCAGATGCACTTTGGGTAAAAAAAGCATTTAAAGTACTAACCGGATTTTGCCTGTTGCCCTTTCCCTATGATTAAGTTGCAGGAGCAACGAAACGCGTCAGGGATTGTACACCAGTTGGGGCTGCTAGCGTGTTTCTGAGCATTAAAGATTTGTAATCCATCCTCGTGGAGTGGCGTCTCTATGTTCCGGGGCACTTTGGTGAATATATATATATATATATATCGAATCCTCCTTCCGAAGTACCAGCCGGTACTGCCAAGAAGACACGGACCCTCTGATGCTGGTTCAAATTCTCATGCTCGATTTATTTGTTCAACAAAATTCTGGTTCAGACGCGTTTCGACCGACACAGCGGTCTTGATCATATGATTAGCATCTACTGAACGTGGCATTTTAACCCCTTCCATGCTGCGCAGATTCCGCCGCTGTGCTGACGGAATCTTGCGCGGGCGTGGTCATGACGGAACGGTTCCGTCATGAGCACAGCTCAACCGTGGCTCATGACGGAACCGTTCCGTCATGAGCACCGAAGGGGTTAAAGGAGCCTCACCCCCAGTTACGTATAGACATAGACAAAATACTTTCAATTGGCTGTGTAAATCAGTTTTACAAACATACGAGGAACATATTCCACATATGAGGTAAATATACATAGAGATCTAATAAATTGAAAAATGAAGCATAGATTAGCTTGATAGTTGGTTCCAGTCCAAAAATAAATGAACAAAATTATTTTCCTCATAGATATTTTTCAAAACTGAAATTATCATTCATATTGCACATCGCTGCTATCCGGATAAAATGCCTGCACTGCATTAAATTGCAGCCATTATAATGGGTGGTAATGAATCAAGAGCGAACTCTCCTCACCCATTGTGTGCAAATAACGCCTATCATGTGCAAGTATAGCAAAAAATCAGTTTGCCTGTACAAATACAAAAAAATTTGCAAAATCCACAAAATTATGTGCAAATTCCGCAATCATCATAGATATATGTGCAAACACAGCAAATTGTGCAAATCTACAAAATAATGTGCAAAACTTGCAAAACATTAAAATGAGACCAATTTGACATCTTAAAATAACGGACCGGAAATCCCATTAAATCATTTCCAAATACATTTAAATAGTATGTATACAGCCAATCAATGTCTAAAATGTCTTAAAAACGTACTGGGTGTCCTACTTAAATGGCACAAATGCTAAAAAAGACTAAATACAACAATCAAATTTTCTTGTAAGTATTAGCTCAGAGGAAGCTGAGTATCCAAAACACCCATAAATATATATAAAACTGTAAAATGTAGACGAATAGAGAATTATAGGAGACTTCCTTGATAATGTCTTATAGTTTCATGAAGGGCCCGAATGTTATATACTATACATGAGTTTCTTCAGTATTTATAAGATGGAAATGAGGCCTAATTCTCATGAGTGTACAAAAATGTATAAAATGATACTATACACTGTGACTACTGCAGGCTACTATAAGAAGTGATGTAAACCTTCCCCATTGTTTAAACCTCCTGGAATGCGTGTGTCCAACTCCACTATATATTTGCATTCCAGTTGCCTCAGAGTTTTTTCCCGGTTACCTCCTCTCTTCAATTTAGGTACTGAGTCTATAATAAAATAGCTCAGACAGCTCAGATTGTTATTGTGGCAAGTTTTAAAATGTCTTGCTACCGGGTAGGTTGGATCCGAATTCACTATGGCCCTTAAATGCTGTAAAATTCTATTGAATGCTTGCAGTTTCGTGCTCCCCACATATTTTAGCTCGCATGTGCATTGCAATACATACACCACATGATCGGTGCGACAGGTATAATGTCCCTTAAGGTATCTGGGACTGTCACTGAAAGGTGTTGTGTATTGGTTAGTGTTAATACCAAATTTGCACGCTCTACAGGAGGAGCATTTAAAAAATCCTTTCACAGGGGCTAACCATGTACCACTGGTAGATGTTTCCGGACTACTGGATACCAGTTCGTCCCGCATAGAAAATGCTCGCGTGTATGTAATAGTGGGGGTTTTGGGAAGTACTGCCTTTAAAGTAGGATCCGTTAACACTATGGGCCATTCTTTACAAATAATTTTCTTGATAGTTTTAGCCTGTCTACTGTAGGTAGTGATAAGTCTCATTTCACTTTCCTTAGACTCATTATCTGGGATATTGTCAGTAGGCAATGAGGTTTCTTGATTTATTGTGTTTTTAGATATCAATAGATCACTCCTATTTCTCAGGTTAGCTTTCATCATAGCTCTAATTAGGCTTTTCTCATCATACCCACGCGCTGATAGTCTGTTCTTGGCATCTAGCTGATGCTTATCACGCGCTGCTGTGGTACTGCACGCTCTGTGGATACGCAAAAATTCCCCATAAGGAATGCTCTTAATTGTATGTTGTGGGTGAAAACTATCTGCATGTAACACCGTATTCCCAGATGTACTTTTGCGATATAGACTAGTCTCCAATTTACCATCCTTAAAATTAACCGTTACATCTAGGAAATTAACAACATTAGAGCTAATATCAGCAGTAAATTTCAAATTCAAATCATTGTCATTGATATCATTTACAAAACTCAACGCCTCCTGTTCAGTGCCTTTCCAAATGACGAAAATATCGTCTATATAACGCCACCATGATATCACTCTGGTGGACCATAATTCCACATGACGGACCATGAGGACATGTCTCTCCCACCAGCCTACATGTAAACATGCATAGCTTGGAGAGAAAAATGCCCCCATAGCCACGCCCCTCAATTGTTGAAATGCCTCATTGTTGAAAAGAAACAAGTTATTATTTAAACAAATACGGATCATACTGACTAACATAGTGTTATGTTTGTAGAACTCCATATTTCTTTTACCCAGAAACTATTCTACAGCACGCAGTCCATCATCATGGGCTATACTGGTGTACAGTGCTGTGATGTCCATAGTTATTAAAATAACATCAGGTGGTAAAGTTAGGCTGTTGAGTTTATGTAGAAAGTCCATAGTATCCCGTATGTAACTTGGCAAGTTCACCACCAACTCTTGGAGGAAAAAGTCGATATATTTAGAGGTATTTTCAAACATGCCATTGATTGCTGATACTATAGGGCGTCCCGGGATTGGCATGACCCCCTTATGCACTTTGGGGATAAAATAAATGCTAGGTAAAACTGGGTGCTCTTTATGCAAGAATTTCACCTCCTCTTTGGTAAGCAAGCCCTCTCTGTGCCAAGCCTGTAGATCGTCTTTGTATTGCTTGTGTGTGTTAGCAATCAATGTTCTAGGAATCCTACGGTAACATTCCACATTGTTCAAATGGTGGTAGGCCTCTTCTTTGTATTCCTTTTTTCCCCATAGAACCACATTGCCTCCTTTATCTGATTTGTTAATGATAACATTATTGTTTTTCTTCAGTTTGGACATCAATTTAAAGTATTCTGTCAATTTGTGCGTGGAAGTTCTATTTTTGTTCCTTGATTGGGTTTGATGCTGTAGTTTTTTTAATTCATCAGTAATTCGGTCGTGAAATACGTCTATAGAGTCACGTGGCATCGTCGGCATAAATGTAGATATTGGTTTGAAAGGACTCTTGCAGCATTTAGATATGTTTACCCCTTCATAATCTGCCACCTCTTGTGTAGTGCTTTCAGTTTCCTGACTTCTACTGAGTGCATTTAAGATTTTCATTGCATGCATGTCGGATGCGACCAATCCCTTGGTATTACTCTCTACTATGGACATACTACTTGTATTCAAATCTAGTCCCATCTCTTTATTAGCCTCCTCACTTAATTTGTTTTTGATGGTAAAATATTTTTTCAGTTTGATCTTCCGGATGAATTTAAACACATCAACTCTCGTGTGCACATAATTGAAATATATATATATATATATATATATATATATATATATATATGATATAGTTAGGTGAAAATTTCCGTGATAACGTAATATTTTAAACAAAAAAAAAATACTGTAATTCACCTATTATAATCATCACTAGTAATTATAACTCATGCCCTAAGGTAACTATAGTAACTATAACTTGTGTCCCCGCCACGCAACCCCATGCCGCACACACCAGTCATGCCCACCTAATTACCTTCAATATTGCATAGCTCATTAAATATTCTATGGGGACGCGCCTTTCATCTGCTTTAAAAACCAGACTGCTTCGTACTTTACCCTTCGTCCCTTGCCCTTGAAATCAGAACTTTGCACTTTAGAGCTGCCCCTTAGTACCTGGCCATGAGGGAGGGGCTGATCGCAGCAGCACCTGTGAACGAGTGCAGGAGCGCTTCATAAGATGCCAACGCTTCCGGCAGCGCGTGGCGTGCCAGGGCTTGACCCAGGCGAAGACCGGGCCAATATGGGCACGTCCTAGCCCGTCCTAGACCGTACGAGGCTGGGCTGGGCCACATCTATGATATCTGTTCCAGGGGTTATAGCTACAGAGGGTGAGTTTACAAAACCTCCTGGTGTATATCACGGGATGCTATCCATCGTGCAGTCCAAAGTAAACTCAATTATACCGAATTCCAGTCCGGGTCATGCATTGATCGTAAAAAGTGAGCTGACACCAGCGATTAGCAAGGGAACTGTGTAGATAATACGTCAATCGCTCGGATACTGTTTGAATTTGAGACTATTACAATTAACGTAATACGCATTGCCACGGACTGTTAAACATTTGTATGGTCATCCCGGAACTTGATAGTACTTGGTTGCCAGAAACATTAGTGGAGGCCTAAACCTAAGTGCTACAATTTACAGGAGGTCAAGCCTAAATTGTTTGAAGGGGAGAAAATGGGTAAAAGAGAGGTTGAAAGTATGTTAACGGCAGCAGGGCGGTCTCAGAACTCCTTAATGAAGTATTTATCGGGAGCAATGGGAGCCATAGAAAACCAAATTCACTCAGTAGAAGTAACACTTAATCAAGGTATCACGGGGAGTGAGGGACTTACGGGACCTTTAAACTCAGAGTATTTCACTTTAAGCCCCTCACACACTCATACTATAGTCAACCTAAACACCTCTAATCATACGAACGGGTGCATGCAGGACGTGTATGATCACATCTATGTGTCTGATCACATCTATGTATCTGATCGGGAACAGAGACACAATCACCCTTTATGCGCCCCAGGAACCCAGAGGTAACACAAGTGTTCCGGTCAATGAAACACTCATAACTAGGCCCAATTCATTAGCTTAAAAGCGAAATAAAACTAATAATAAACCCAAATCTGATACAAGGGGAAAAGGGCCATCTACCATATCCAAAATATGCCATGTCGAGGACAATGACAAAATTTGGCTCAAAATAGACGGCCTGCAAAAAACATTTGCTGACGCCCAAAGAATTTAATGACAAGAGTAACAGCCATTGAAGATACTTTGAAGACATGTATAGGAGATCTTTCCAATAACCCCATGACTAATAAACCGATGGACCAGATAATGATGTACCGCTAATCCAGGCTGACCATTCGCAAAAGGGGGTCTACCATATTGTGCCACACAATAAGCAAGGAATACCTGAGTTTCATAACAACAGCCAGCCAGCCATTGATCGAATTTCCCTGAATTTATTTGCAAGTAATAGGAACAGCCACAGGCATAATTCCACAGGGGCAATGGACCGTTCAGATATTGGGTCTAAAACGTCTATTGGTCCTTGATAGTTGAATTCATCCAGACAAGGAAGGCACCAGGTTGGACCTGCCACCGGTGGTAGCCCCCCCATACTATAGTCCTGGCCAATGTCCCTCATATACCACTGCAGGCGACCGAAACATGGGAAGCATTGAGAAACAACGCTCTCTTTTGGCTCGGTACTAAAACTGGGCTGAAAGAAGCTCTGTATGGAGAATTTAGGATGGCTAGAAGAGTCGGGTGGGTAGGGAGAAGGGATAAAACTCTACCTGGAGATTGCATAATCTTGACTTTCAGAACTCTACAATTGACACAAAAGATCCTCTCCAAACTTGGTAATGATTGCATTTCGACCATGGACATTAATGTACTACAGCTCAGATATGTTTATCCCCCAACGAGCCGGACGCAGACGTACCCCCGGCGAGAGGTCCTTACGGTGTCCCACTGCACACATTTGGTGTTCCCACACAGAACAGATTTGATATATTGCCCACTCGAGAGGCTATCGATTGACTTGTTATCCCAGGTAACCGCATTGATCCAAAGAGGGTGGAGGAGAAGCACAATATCACATCTGAATTGACCCCATAGGACTTGATGGAACTCCCTCTTGCCGATAGAAACATAATAAATGACACAAACATCCCTGTTCCTTGCTATAAATTTAGGCCACTTGCAGATCACCACACTAGTTTTGATACTGATAACCTCAGTACTGCGCCTAACAATCAAGGTCAGTGAAGGACATCATCATGCAAAGTATTATTTTGGAATGTGGAGGCCTGCTTGCAAAACCTTCTAACCCTGCATGGATAGACTTTGTAGAAGTTTTTGATTTAGTATGCTTTCAGGAAACCTGGGTAGACAGCATGCTGCATATTAATGGTTATCAAACATTTCATACACCGGCGGTATCATCTACTCATGGGAGGAAGAAGGTAGGCCTATGTATCTATGTTTCTCACAGGGTGAATGTAAAAAAAGTAGATCTTACAGTCTCAAACACTTATCAGGTATTGAAATTGTATATCGACAGCACACACTGTACTGTTCTTTTGAAATTTTAAAACAATTTCCCAAAAGATCAGTCAGAGGTGGTTTTGAGGCACCTACAGAAGGAAATGCACACTATGCAGATGCAGATACATAAGGATATCTGTGTAATCTGGGGAGGGGATTTTAACACTGTATTATGCCCTCATGTTGATAGAGGTATTTGTGGTCTCTTGCCCGATGATGGGACTGATGCTACCCACTTCCTGCATTCTCCTTTTGGGGACCAATTAAATACAATTAAATACTCCACTGATATAGGTTTTGCTAACGAACTATGGGGCATATCAGCAACAACCAGCGATAATTATCGCTAAGCGCACTTAGCGCTAGGATAATTATCGCCGGCTAGCGTGGATTTTTATCGCTGAGATAGCGTGCTATTAGCAACGCTTATCTCAAAAGCGATAAAAATCCTAGCGCTAACTGCCTAACGTGAGATTATTGCTGGAAACCCAGTGATAATCTCACGAAATGTGGCGTTAGCTTGTTGATAGGAACTCACAAACTTAGCCATGATATCCACCTTCCATAGGATATCATGGCTAAGTCAGTCCTGAAGCAGGCGTAAAGAAATTAGCGATAACAGGGGTTATCGCTACTTTTCCTGCCGCTATGCTTCAGAGCGTGGGGCTTGATGATAGGAGAAATGTCGCTTAGCGACATTTCTCCTGTCATGTTAGGTCAGGAACGCCCACTTTGCATCTCATTAGAGATGCAAAGCAGGGCGTTAAGATTTGGGGGCATATTTACAAGGCGGCGATAGAAAATTATCGCCGCCTTTGCGGCCGTTTTCGGCCGAAAAGCGGCGATAATTTTATCGCTTAATTAGCAAGATCACGCTAACGCATGAAACCTTGCTTTAGCGCATGGAATCTTAATGCCCAGCTTTGCATCTCTAATGAGATGCAAAGTGGGCGTTCCTGACCTAACATAACAGGAGAAATGTCGCTAAACGACATTTCTCCTATCATCTAGCCCCACACTATGAAGCATAGCGGCAAGAAAAGTAGCGATAACCCCTGTTATCGCTACTTTCCTTACGCCTGCTTCAGGACTGACTTAGCCATGATATCCTATGGAAGGTGGATATCACAGCTAAGTTTGTGAGACCCTATCAACAAGCTAACGCCACATTTCGTGAGATTATCGCTGGGTTTCCAGCGATAATCTCACGTTAGGCAGTTAGCGCTAGGATTTTTATCGCTTTTGAGATAAGCGTTGCTAATAGCACACTATCTCAGCGATAAAAATCCACGCTAGCCGGCAATAATTATCCTAGCGCTAAGTGCGCTTAGCGATAATTATCGCCGGTTGTTGCTGATATGCCCCTTCATGCGCTAAAGCAAGGTTTCACCCGTTAGCGTGACCTTGCTAATTAGGCGATAAAATTATCGCCTCTTTTCGGCCGAAAACGGCTGCAAAAGCGGCAATAATTTTCTATCGCCGCCTTGTAAATATGCCCCTATATTTGCCCCAATACTTTTTATCTGTACCTTTAACGGACGAGGGATGTGTTCTATTATTGATTATGTACTAGTTCCCCATAGATATGCAAGCTGAATACATAACTTTAAAACTCACACTGTCGCTTTTCATGATCACTTCCCCATTAGTGTTATTATAGATCTTCATTCGAATGTGTTAAATATAAAAGGCCAATCCGAACACCTACTACAGGACATCACCCTGAAAAAACGTAATGGATATAAGTGGACCGGAATGGATCCATTGGCACTAACCAAGTCACTCCTAACCCACTGCAAACTTGATTTCGCAGTTTGTCTTGATGTGCTGCAGACCATGATGTTTTGATTCCTTCTTGAGTATATCATTGGAGATAAAGAGGAACCTATTAGTAGAACACTATAAATCACAACTTACAAGACGGGCTGGTTTGATACTAATTGTTCCGAAGACCATGCGGCATTGAAAAATGTATTACATAAACCAGCTAGAGATCAATCCGAAATCAAGATTGCCAGAAAGGCATATAGATCTGCGCTTAAAGTGCAAAAGGAGGCTATTAGGTCAGAATTATGGTGAGCCCTCCAAGTAGCCTCTAAACTAAAGGATAAAAGAGGCTTCTGGAAAGCTGTCAACATCCTTTTTCTGGCTCCCATTAACTAAACCAGCATTGAGGTAAGTATCAGTGAGGATCAATGGGTGACTCACTATTTAAAATTATATTGGGAAAGTGATAAAGATACTTCTTGTCACAACTCTGGAGCTCAGCCAGTAAATTTTGTCTGAATTAACATCGATTTTACTGTGGATGAAGTAATACTTGCAATTAAAGCAAGTGCTGGAGGCAAAGCCCCTGGCCCTGACAGAGTTCCTGTGGATTCATATAAATCCAATCCTTTCCTCTGGGGTCCGCTACTGACATCTGTTTTAAAAGCCTGCAGCAAGCAGGGCTTTATTCCCACATGGTCAGAGTCAATTCTTGTTCACATTTTTAAAAAGGTGATCATAACGATCCGGTATGCTACTGACCAATTTCACTTTTGGATTCTTTTGCGAAAGTGGCTGGGTGAATTGTATTAAATAGATAGCAGACATGGGCTGAGGACATGGGTGTAATCACGGAACTGCAATACGGATTCCGTCAAGGATTAGGCACTATCGAACAAGGCCTAAATCTGAATCTAATTTGGGGTAAATGCACACAAGCTAAAAGCGGGAACCTTTTTCTGACATTTGTCGATCCGAGTTCGGCATTCGATTGTGTTAGCCACCTTAAACTCTGGAACATCTTAGAAGCCCTGGGGTTGGAAATCCAACGTGTCAATTTCCTAAGGCAACTATATCAAGAATCACAGGCCAGTGTCCGATATGGAAGAACAAGCAAGTGTAATTACAAATTCTCTGTCAGGAAGGGGGTAAGGCAGGGGTGTGTGCTAGCCCCTTTCCTTTTCACCCTCTAAATAAATGGATTAGGTACTGTTATATGGGTTAGCCACTCCCTATTTACAATACTAAGTTAGCATAACCGAGTCAACTGTTAGAAAGCCAGCTTGCCATTTCTGCTGCTTTGCACGCGACACTGTTGTTATATGTTATTCATTTTAGAAATGCTTACTCGACTTTGCCTTACAGGATAACAGTTTATTGTTCAACATTCTTAATAGTGTGCTGCGACCTTCGTCTGTACATCATGTAAAGAACAAGGCTAGGACACTAGACGGTGCAGAGTGTTGTGTTCAGATTGATCGTACCACTTTTTAGACATATCAGAGATGCAGCTGCCAACATCTGAAGGACAAGTGCCTTTAATATTACAGTACAGAATGTTTTAGTATTCATTCGAACAGAAGAGCTGATGCATGAGAGAGCTAGCTGATCCTTTGATGTGATTCTACTAAGCTGATCTATACGGTATGGGGTCCCCCCTGTTAGCCTATGAGACCTTCTATTAGTCTAATAATAATTTATTAGTTGCTAGAGAAAGGAGTGTGGCTGCATACCACTGTCATTATTATTATGGTTGCTCCTTTTATTCTGTATGGTATTGTAACAATGCTGATGGTTTTGATCTTAACCATTTGTCTGCTAGTGTTAGCCAAAGTACTGCATCTTAGGACGCGAGGTTTATAAAATAAACTCTTTAAACTTTACCGTGTCTGTATTATTCTGTTGTGGGCTGTTAAATAAGTACAAACCGGTATTTCGGATGCACACCACTCCTGAGAAATATCTAAGTCGCATGTTCGCGGTTGTCTATACAGTGGGACCGCCTAGCTAGATCTAGGCTAACGAATGGGACACTAAGCTAGTCGGATATGGGGTTCTTGGTTCTGAGGGGAGTTTCTGGTACACCACAATTCTCTGAGGTTTTGGTTTCCGGCGCATAGTTCTGTGCATACGCAGAATCCCTGCAACATGGCGCCCAACGTGGTTAAGTTCTGATACGCCTTAGTAGTACTTTTTATCCTTAGGACTCCTAAACTGAGAAAAATCCAAATTTTAAGGCTTTCGGTATTCACAGAAGGCATTTAGTAGTCCTAAAGTTAGGAGTCCTAAACTTAGGACTACTAAATTGAGAAAAATCCTAATTTTAAGACTTTCGGTATTCACAGAAGGCATTTAGGAGTCCTAAAGTTAGGAGTCCTAACTATACTACTACTAAACTGAGAAAAATCCTAATTTTAAGACTTTCGGTATTCACAGAAGGCATTTAGGAGTCCTAAAGTTAGGACTCCTAACTTCTGTGAATACCGAAATAAGTAAGTGCCTTCTGTGAATACCAAAATGAGTAAGTGCCTTCTGTGAATACCAAAATGGTAGTAAGTTTAGGATTTTGTCTTAAGTTAGTTCTGTGAATCGGGCCCCAAGTTTCCAAAGGAAAGTTGGCGAGCCAAAAAACAGGGAAAACAGCAACAGAAACGTAGGTCGCGTTCTGCCTCGCCAGTTCAGTCGTCTACTGAACGCAAATATGATTTGCGCGATCGTTCTAATATTAAGTCACCTGACAGATTTCAGGTTTCTGAACGCTCTCCTCGTTCTTCACAGGAAACATCGGCTTCACAATCCGGTGGCGGAGACCGTGGAAGAGGAAGGGGTGCTCAAGGTCGTGAGCAACCCCGACAGACTGAAGTTAAAGGCAAGCAAGACGACGCTGCGCGTCAAAGACCTCCGTTTCAGAAAAAGAAGGTTGCTGCTCTAACTGCGAGATATGCCTCAGATGGTACGGACACTGCTTCAGAACCGGACATGGGCTCTAACGGTGTTAGACAGCGCGGCGGAAGTTACAGTAGTGCGGCAAGCACTGCGTCCGTATCTGGAGGTGACAGCAACTGATACATATGTGAGTGTTGAAACTGCTGATACTCGCGAGAAACCCCCTGAAAGGATGTTTGACATAATCCTTAAAATAGAGGGTGACATACATCGTAGAATTAGAGTAGTTTTTTGGGATAATTTGTCCTCCACTTATGACATTCTGTTAGCGGAAGAGGATTGGCCTCCGGCTTTCATTTTAGATGCTCCTAGAGGGGAGGTGGTAATCCTCCCCTCCTTTGGGCACACAGTGCCTATGGAACATGCTAACAGGTTGGCCGGGGAGTGGGCGCAGGTGCAAGCGCCTGCGTTGTATCGCAATCAAGTGGGCTGGGATAAAATTTCTCCCGACCATACGATTCCGTTGCGGTCCGATCCCCAGCCTCAACCTCAATATCCCATGAGTCGCGAGGCTAGAGCTCACGTTGCGACTATCCTTGAAAAATTGGAATATCAGGGAGTAATTGAAACTTGTGTATCACCTATGAATAACCCTTTATTCACTGTGACGAAGCCTGACGGGTCGTACCGCCAAGTTTTGGATTACCGGCACTTAAACTCGCACTGCTGGACGTGCGCGGTACAGAATACTCACAGTTCGGCTCTCGTCGATAGTCTTGTGAGAAAACGGTTTAAAACCACACTTGACATTTCCAATGGCTTTTACAGCCACAACCTGTCCCCTCAGAGTAGTGAGTGGACGGCTTTTACCTCGGGCGGTAAACAAAGAAAGTTTAAAAGACTACCTATGGGCTATAAGAACAGCCCTGGGGTCTTTGCTGCTCGAGTGGTCTCGCTCCTAGAGTATATGGACCCGGATGCCTACTCGTATATAGATGATATCTATCTAACGGACGACGAGTTGCTCCCACACCTAGCTCGCATGGATGGCATAACTACTACATTTGCTGACTTTGGATACAAATTCAATTTTGCGAAGTGCCACATTGCCGAGTTCACAGTGTTGTTCTTGGGGTACGAACTCAATAGTGAGGGTCGCGGCTCGGCTCCGCACTTCCTTGAGAAGTGCACACGCCTTTGTACTCCTACAAAGCTGAAAAAATTGCAATCATTGCTGGGTTTTCTGAATTTCGGTCGTACCTACATTCCTGATTATGCCCAGCGTATCAAGATGCTTTATGCCTTGGTACAACCTACTTTTACCAAATCATACTGGCTGCCAGAGCATACAGCTGCATTACAAACTTTGCAGTCTGATCTTCTTGCTTCTAAATACTTACAAACACGTGATAACCATACTAACCTGGTCATTAGAATTGTACCAGGCGTGGTGGGTTTCACGTACTTAACGTTCAATGAGGGCGACACCGTTCCCATTGCTTACAAATCTCATCTGTACACATCAGGTGAGCTGTGCTTTTCCGCTGTCGAAAAAGTACTGACAGCAGTTCAGATGGCGATCCTGAAAGAACGAGCGCTATCACAGGGAAAGCACATGCTGGTGGTAACACCGTACCCTGCCCTCGAGGCAGTCACTAAAGCAATTGTACCAAATTCTAAGGCTTTGCATCCAAGGTGGATACAATGGGCAACTTCCTTGGCTTCGCAAGACGTCACATATATCTTTGACGCGGCGTTGCAGTCTCAGGAGTTCTTGGATTATGAATTCGTTCATCCGACTCCTTCGACATTGCGCCCACTTGAGGAGTACCGTTGTGTCATTTACACTGATGGGTCTGCGCAACCCGCTACTGGATCGAAGCACGCCTATTCAGCTGCCTGCGCAATTGTGGTGGGTACTTTCGTGAATGGAGAGTTCCATTCTGAAGCTGTGCATACACAGACATTGGGTGATTGTACCGCGCAGTTGGCTGAAGTTGGCGCTCTGGTGCTTGCGCTGGAGTACGCTGATCTTCGAATCCCCACTCTTGTGGTGTGTGATTCGTTCTATTGTGTTCAATCTTACAATGACAATCTACATTTTTGGATTCAGAAAGATTTTCATGATTCCAAAGGTAGCACAATAAAGCATAAAACGCTTTGGGTTCGAGTGGCAGCACTTAAAGAACTGCTACCACTCGTGAATGTAATTCACACTCTTGGTCACCAACGAGTTGGTGTCCATGCTGTCGTTAACAGTTTGGCTGACGAGGCAGCAAAAACAGCAGTGGCAACATATCTAGTAGCAGCAGTTACAAGATCCAAAAGTAAGATCGATGATGACATTTTGGCAGCTATTGCTGCTTCCGAGACCGGGGCAACTTTTCCGAAAGGTTTCCCTTCTCGATACCATTATCGCTTATATCCTGATAACGTCCCGTTAGTGAGGATTAACGACGTTGGTGACAGGGTGATTCCCAACGCGGACCGTAGATGGTCTTTGATATCAGCAGCTCACGAAGGTGTTGCGTCTGCGCATGCTGGAGTGTCGGCTACTATATCTCTGTTGCAACAACGTTACTGGTGGCGCGGGCATATGTTCTTACTTGTGAAATTTGCCAGCAGATTAAACCTTCCACTGCAGCGCGTCCACCACAAACACAGTTGCATATATCTAATCAACCACGAGCGTGCGTTTATTTAGATCACTGCGGTCCGTTTACCTCTGATACTGCGTAGAAATACATCTTGGTTGCAGTTGATTCGTGCACACGTTTCCTGTGGGAATGGCCACAAAGGAGTGCTGATGCCAGAACTGTCATCAAGGATTTGCGTGTCTTTGTAGGGAGTTTTGCATGTGGTACCCTTCATTCTGATCAGGGTCCTGCGTTCCCCTCACGGGCGTACAAGGAGGCCATGAGAGATTTGGGGGTCCAAGTCAAATTTTCGTCTCCATACCGGCCTGAGGGCAACAGTGTTGTGGAGCGGATGAACCGTGACCTAAAGCAATCTTTGACAGCGAGGGTATTAGGTACAGGTCGGAACTGGCTCTCCCACTTGTATGACGTACAACGTGCACTTAATAATCTCCCTAGAAGGTCTCTGGGTGGGAGGACCCCGTACATGATGCTCTTTGGAGTAAGAATGTTTGTCCCAGACCTTGATGGTCTAGACATGGCGGCAGCAGCCGCCCCTTTTGACCTAGATGACCACTGTGCTGTATTGCAGAATCTACAAGACGCCAGAGACACTCTAGCGAAAGGACACGTACCCTCTACATCAGAAGCTGCGCTCCAGATTCCGGTAGTCGGCTGGCTACCTCGAGTTGGTGACCTGGTCCGTGAGAAGGTGGAGAACAAGAAGGAGTTTGGCCCCTCTTATCGTGCACCAGTCCCGGTGCTTGGAGTCCTGGGTACGCGTACAGTTGTTTTACCTCCACTTCCTGGTCGCAAGGATAACAGGTACATCTCGATTGACAATGTCAAGCTACAGCGGGTGGCCGATTCTCCATAGTATGACACCTTCAGTTTCTTGCCCTTCAATGCTGAGAAACTCTGTTGTGGTGCCACCCTCTAACATCTTGCCTGAAGTTTCCATTGAGCTTGCAGTTACTGGTCCTTCTGTGCCATCTAATGCTGGTGGTCTACCTGATGATCCTGAGTATGCTTATCCAACAGAAGTACCTTTGCCTCTATTACATTCAACAACAATTGCCCAGTCACATTCTTCCTTTGAAACTGAATCATTGACTTCCACTGCCCCTTCCAAAATTTCTAAATGTTTTGCCTGGTTCAAGAGACATTTTTTGGTTGCACCTTGGACTTACATCTGGCTGGTGCTATTAAGTATTTTTTTGTTCATGTCCATTGGCTTTGTGGTAGTGTTTTTTAAATTGATAAATGGACACTACCTGAATGAACGATCTACAATTCGATTAATTGATGGAACTGTAGCCCCCCATTCCTCATCACACATCATGAAAAGGGACCAGACTTTTGTGAACATCACCGCCTGGCCTGTACGTGATGGAATTGCGTGGGATGCTGTGAACTTTCAAATTCATGGTCCCACCAAAGTGATTAATGTGCCAACTGTTTTTCGTGTTTCTATGGGTGATGTAGTTAAACAAAACATCCGATCGGATGATTGGGATGTGCAAGCGATAGAAACACTGTTTTCTGATTTGAAATATTATGCTGCATTTGATGCTGAGGATTTGTATTTAAATACTGCAAATTACGATGAACAATTTTGCTATCAACATTATGGCACACATTTCCTACACAGGGCAAATACCTTTCGGAATTTTGTTAATTTCACTCAGTGGGAACATTGTCCTGTCCCTATGAGTGGCAGTTCTGCCACTTTAGTGAAAAAATTCACTTACTTTTCGGATTTTAGTGTGTCTGACCCTAACTCTTTTTATTTTAAGGTGGAGGTAGAACCAGCTTCTAAGGTTAGACTGACACACACCAAATTATTATATTCCAAATCCTTTATGGATGAATTGGCTATTGGAGGTTATGACCTCTGGAAAGCTACTATCGATCTTAAATCGGTTTGGGGAACTAAACCGTGGCAAGTACAGGGAACAGAAGCTTTGCATCGTGCCTGTCTTATCCCAAATCATATGTTATTTTTGAATTCAACTATTTTTCAGACCACCTGTTTTGGATTGGCTATATCTAAAAAATTGAATTGAAATTGAATTGAATTGAAAATAATTGATCTGGGTGCTTATCCTAATTGGACGACTCACACAGATCTGTCCCTTACTATGTTGCAGTCCCTCGTCTCCAACACCACCTTCAATATTTCAGCAATTGATCCTGAGGGATGGTTGGTGTGGCAGACGGGTTCAGATTCCTGTCAACGTCGGTTTCTGAATTTGACACCAGGGTATACACAATTGAGAGTAGACCCTCATTTTCAATCAACACACACGGTAACTACCTACTCGGTAGGTAAGTTATGCCAGTCATGGTTGCAACATTCCACATTGGCTTCAGTTAAGCTACATTTATCAAGATTAAATGACAAAATAGATTTTAATGATTTTGTTAAGGGTCCTGCGAGTGGCAGGTCCAAGAGATGGGTTTATGCTATTTACAATGAAGTTTGGAAATTATCGCAAATTGAAGCTGCTTCCAGGCTACGTGCTATTGACCAGGCCAATATGGAAAAAGTATTGGCTGTTATAGATAATAGTATTAACACCTTGTCTTCTAGAATTTATATATTAGATAATATTGTTTCATCTGTCGTAGACATTGTGCAAGATGAAGTGTCTGTGTTATATCATGGTTAAAATCAATTACGTTCAATTATGCAGTTTGCATGGACCTTGCAAACGTTAAAGGCATGGAAGGTCCCTTGGGATTACATGAATACATCTTCGTTATTCCTTCCTTTTAATTTGACCGATAAACAGCAGTTCATGTCCATGAAAGACGCAACTTACGCATTACTGCACATTGAAAAACTAGAACCATTACCTTTTTCTGTTGCTGAGTTGAATTCAGCTGTGTGGCTTGTACACGGATTGATCACGTTGCCTTTCAGTAGGTTTAAGTTCAGTTCGTGCATGCAGCATTACGCCATAGGCAGATATGAACAGCTTGGTAATGCCTTCTTGCACGAAGTATGGACACTTCCTTTCACATATAGATGCGTGAGAGATGGCAAGGAAGTTTATTTGAAAGGTGAAGAATGTACTTCAGCTCCTGATCATTCTGTGGTTTGTAGACATATACAATTACATGGCGCTTGCAATATACACGCTCCAAATTTAGCTTGTGTCCTAAAAGGTATTCCGGTGCCAGTTATAACGTCTTCTTTTAAGCTGCTTGCCAACGGTAGTTATTTGCTTTTAAATAATGAAGCTTGCTGTGGGATGCTCGTTGGTATTCCTTACATAGTCACCGTTTCACAAAGGGTAGTTTGCTGAAATAACGTCCTTTTCCCACCCCCGCACGGCAGGCTCGATATATCCATCTGGCCGGCGATTCCAACCTTGAACGCAGAGTTCAATAGGATGAGTAGAATAAGAGCTCTTTTGTCTCAAAGAGAAGTTTCTTTGACTTCGTCCCGTGAAACATTTCTTCTTCACATAGCAAACACACGCACTGAAGTACAAGCTCTTTTAAATACTGACCTCCCCCTACATTTTGGAACGTTGATACAGACTATCTTTAATGCTTCGTCTACGGCTGGCCTTGTTCACTTTTTTAAAATTGTCGGCTCAGGCCTCGTGACTTCTTTCCAAACTATTTTTGGTGTGATTCCCGCGTTTTTACATTCTATTTTTTCGAGCATCTTCGGAGGGTTTCCCTTGCTACTAGCTCTTGGGGCCGGGATCCTCTTGTTGATCTGCGCTTTTCGTTATGGCTGCACGCCTGGGGTTACAAGACGGAATGCTCCGCCTGCTACATCTTCGTAGCCAGATGCTTGATTACTATGGCACTTTACCGCTGGCGACCTCAAGCGTCAAGTATGGATTGTCATTCCGGTTTGCTTATTTTACCTGTGTGCAGCCTGTCTTTCATTGCCTAGATTGTCCCTTCCAATGGGCTCTGGACTTGTGTCTGTCAAACTTGGTGTCACCTGACCCGGATTTTGATGAACTGATGTGTCCATTACTGGATCATGAGTTTGCTTGTTCTGGAATTGGGTTCATGGCTTTGGGTGCTACACAAGGAGTCCTTGGGAACTGGGATATCGGAGAGGCCGCTATTGAATTCCTTGAACGAAGTTATCTCGAGGATGCTGACAGTTGTCCTGTTATGGTACTGGATGCTCCGATAATTGAGGAACACGTGTGTTCTTTTCCACTACTGAATTGGATGGCAGATACTTTTGCGGAACGCTCCAATGATTTCCTCTTGGAAGCTGTTGCAACTTATGGTGCATATACCTTGATGGATTGACTGTTCTACATAGTAACGACAGGATGCATCCATAGATGTCAATTTTTTTAATCGAATTTTTTTTTGGGGGGGATGTTTTTTTTCTCTGGGACATCGTTTCTATTTTTTTTACACGATTTTTTTTCTCGAACTTTACACTTACCTTATAGGGACTTATAGTTCATGCTCTTGGTTCTGTTCTATATCACTTGAACTCTGCGTTCTTGCTAAGTGCGCCCCTAGTGGTTAGTGATTCGATCAAGGGGGGGTGTTATATGGGTTAGCCACTCCCTATTTACAACACTAAGTTAGCATAACCGAGTCAACTGTTAGAAAGCCAGTTTGCCGTTTCTGCTGCTTTGCACGCGACACTGTTGTTATATGTTATTCATTTTAGAAATGCTTACTCGACTTTGCCTTACAGGATAACAGTTTATTGTTTAACATTCTTAATAGTGTGCTGCGACCTTCGTCTGTACATCATGTAAAGAACAAGGCTAGGACACTAGACGGTGCAGAGTGTTGTGTTCAGATTGATCGTACCACTTTTTAGACATATCATAGATGCAGCTGCCAACATCTGAAGGACAAGTGCCTTTAATATTACAGTACAGAATGTTTTAGTATTCATTCGAACAGAAGAGCTGATGCATGAGAGAGCTAGCTGATCCTTTGATGTGATTCTACTAAGCTGATCTATACGGTATGGGGTCCCCCCTGTTAGCCTATGAGACCTTCTATTAGTCTAATAATAATTTATTAGTTGCTAGAGAAAGGAGTGTGGCTGCATACCACTGTCATTATTATTATGATTGCTCCTTTTATTCTGTATGTAACCATTTGTCTGCTAGTGTTAGCCAAAGTACTGCATCTTAGGACGCGAGGTTTATAAAATAAACTCTTTAAACTTTACCGTGTCTGTATTATTCTGTTGTGGACTGTTAAATAAGTATAAACCGGTATTTCGGATGCACACCACTCCTGAGAAATATCTAAGTCGCATGTTATGGGCTGTCTATACATTGGGACCGCCTAGCTAGATCTAGGCTAACGAATGGGACACTAAGCTAGTCGGATATGGGGTTCTTGGTTCTGAGGGGAGTTTCTGGTACACCACAATTCTCTGAGGTCCTGGTTTCCTGAGCATTGTTCTGTGCATACGCAGAATCCCTGCAACAGTACAGTATTGTCTAGGCAATCGTCCAATTGCAGCATTATTTTATGCGGACGATGCCGTTTTGCTATCTCGCACATAAATAGGATTGCAGAGAGTTGTTTCTAGCTTTGTAACCTTTATGTCGAACTTAGCTCTTCATGTAAATATCACTAAAACATATGTTATGAAGTGTGGTAACAACAGTGTAAAATGCTGGGATATTTTTATCAATAACAATAAGGTAGAATTTGCCAATTGCTTCTCATATTCGGGAATTGTGTTTGAAAAAAGGGGCTCCTGGGCAAACGCCATAACATCACAAAAATTGCTATGGTGGCATTGGTGAATTTTGCCAGATAACTGGGAAAACGACCTATTATTGATCTGATAAAAATCTATAAAGCCAAATGTATCTCAACAGCCATGTAGGGAGCCGGAATCTGGGGTTTCGCTGATGTACAATCTCTAGAGCTAGTTGAGAATGCTTTCTTGAGATACTTATTAGCAGTCCCCAATAGTACAGCGACATATATTTGCCATGCGGAACTTAGACTTCTATAAATAACAGATTTAATTTGAATACAGCTGGTCCTACTATGGCATAAGATATGGTCTGGCTCAACCACCGGTTTTCTCCGCGATGTGATAAATGACTGTGTCAAGTTGCAACGGGTGTCTCGCATTCCATGGCTTAATTATGTCAAAAACTTTATGGCCGACCTGGGATGCCCAGAAAACTTTTCCAACCCGGCCAGCATTACTTCAATTTCAAGGAAATCCCTAAAGATTGCTTGTATGTGACATCTGGAGACTATTAGATTCTCTACTAACATGATTAAACCATCTGTTAGGGAGAACCAATTGCTACTAATACAGCCAGGGATGCAACCATATCTAACAATCGCAAAGGGAGGCTATGACAGGATGTTGTTGAATAGGCTTTGCTTAGGCAATTTTGATAGATTAACATCGTTTCCAAATATGAACAACTGGTCTTGTTTTTTATGCCCCTGTCCATGTGATAGCATATCTGCCCAGTCCACTATACATACCCTGTTTTTCAGTAAATTTTATACTTTACTACGGAAAAGATGGATTCTGACAATATTAAAGCAGCTATGTCTGAGACAATGTCGTCCTGCCTTTTTTAAATTACAACTTTTAGAAAATTAGGTATTTATTCCTCATTTAACTAAATACATGAAGGGCATGATCAGAAGCAGAAAAACAATGGAATTTTAATCTATGATGTTTACTTTTACCCAGTATGACTGTATCTTCAGATTTAGCATATTAATGGACGTGTAAGATATGATGTCTACTTTTATGCATTGTGCATTTATGATTTAATTGTTTAAATCGAATAAAGCTTATTTTGAATTTGAGTTTGATATATTCTATGAAATCATTGATATCATGATTGTGACATTTGACATTACATCATTGATGACAAGACTGTGCATGGCAGAGGTGTGAGTTATAGTTACTCTAGGGCTTGAGTTACAGTTACTTGACCCTGAGGAAGGAAAAGTAAAGAAAATGTCTTAACAGGTAAATTACAGGCAAGATGAGCAAAATCGAGCTAATGAATGATGAAGGCATATTGACTACAATACCAGTACCAATACAATGCAATACAGTACCAGCAAAGACATGGTACAGAGTAAGCAGACAGGTGAAGGAGATCACGATGTAGTCATTCACCTAATTATCTGGATACTGATTTCATGGAGGTAGCTCGACTAATCTCGGTTTAAGCCTCATCAGGATTAGATCCCAATCGGATATATCTAGAGCTTTACCTGCCCCCCTGCCCTTTATTTTATGCATCTGTTGACATGGTCTTCAACCATTGTCCTCTCGTACACCTCCAGGTGCCATTCATTGGTTTTAAGGTTGTAAGCAGATTTCCATGTTGTGGCAACAGTTCTCTTTGTCATAACTGTAGCTAAATCAATAAACCCACTCATTGTTTTATCTTGTTTGGGTCTAGACATTAAGCCTACGAGGCATATTTTAGGTGTCGATGATGCCGACCGGTAAGCAATATATGAGAAGCACAGTAGGTGTGTCAGTTGCACTCTCACACCGGAATGTGTTAAAAACAATATTTGTAAAGTGGACACGGTGGTGGATTTACCATCAATCAAGACTGTTATGGATATCCACTGCTTTGGCGACTGTCATTTTCTGCATTGATTTTCGAATGAGTTTTAACTGTGGCCTCTTCTATAACTAATTGCTGCATAGTGTCATGGCCAATTTCTCTAGAAAGTTAACGTTATTTGAGTTTAATTATTCAATCACAGGCAAGGAAGGAGCTGCTAGCACACGAAGAGATTTTCATGAGGCTTTTCGAGCCTGGTGCCATTATATAGCCTGATAGTGTTTTCACAGGTCACATTGAATTCAGTTTTTAAGACTGATGGCTATGTGACAGTTTATCACTTGTAATGGAATCCTATGTTTCATGTAGGCTGCGGAAAGGTACATGGTTAATGCTCCATATTTAGATGCAGTGGTACAGTGTGTTCCTCAGAACACATGTGTAGTGATAAAGTACTGAATAACCTACATGGGAGATACCTGTACGTGGCAGGTGAGCAACAGGGACACCAAAGTCAGAACCATTGAAACAAGTCACTATTGGCGGATGCGACTATGGTGACTCTCAGAAATGCAACTTCAATACAACAGTTTGTGAGAAAAAGAGGGCAAATGCCTCAATATGTTTAAACCACACTACCACAACTACCCATAAAGCGCATCTCAAATGAGCGCCAATTTTGGAATCATGTTATTGTCGCATTTAAAAATTGAGGTATTTTGCTTGACAAAAACCTAGTTGGCGTTGGCTTTCCTTCAGCTATCGAGGAACCCAGTCCCTGTGCAACATGGTCATTTTCATGCACATTGGGCCACCGGATGACAAGAAGGGGTGGCATTTATACCGTGTAAGAACATCAAGGTTGCCGGGATTCTTTAATGCCTTCCATCTTAAGAGAAACTCACTTCTGAGGTCTTTCTCATCGTTAATGTTTTCTCTCTTATAGCTGTCACATCCTCAAAAGATAATTTTTGTTCAGGATATCACTGATTTCATATCATAAATAGATCTGCCTTTTCGGCAATAGCCAAGTAATCGTGCTATACAATAAACATGTTAATATTAAGTATATGAGATCATAAGAACAGTACAGTTGTTTCAAAGTAAGTACTCTTAACTCTTCAACTGTCTAGTGGACTCAAAGATAGTACCATACCTGATTTCTCCGAACACAGCACCGGCTTTCAAGGTAACAAGAATAGTTTGGCCATCAGGTCCTCCGAGAACTTGAACTTCACCTTGTTTAATTATGTACATCTCTCTGCCAATTTCTCCCTGTGTGGGTGTAAGCAATAACAATAAGATACCTTACAAAGTACCAAGATTTTAGACTTAACTAAACACTCGTTCGTTCATAAAACTTTATTTGGCTATCAAAAACAGCCATAAAAGTACATATACAATAACACAGTTAAAACGTTTGATACAATACATATAATAATAATTCTAAAATGAATTGGTGCACTATTACATAATACTTTTCCTCACATTGATAGAATTCAAAATAAATAAGGGAACATGATAACAGACGAAAGGTTTGCTTAGAGTCACCAAATATATAATTGCTACTCTATGTGACCTACTATTCTGTGCAACAAGCATGGGTTTGAGAAAAAAAACCTAAGATTCTGATACAATTTACAGAACAATAGAAAGTGAATGTGCTTTGTTTGCTTTGATTATCACAAGGGCAAAGGGCCATGTTGGGTGGGCGGGACTTCATAGTTGGAAAAGAAACTAGAAGGTGCAGAATGCCACATCTCATCCTTACCAGCACAAAGCGAGGCTGCCTATTAGTCACATATGATAAATAGCTATTTCCTCCCTCTTCCAAGTTCAAAGACTTATAGAAAGCGACTGTTGATTTGTTCCTATCATACATCGATTGTTGATCCAGTCTATACTGAAGGAAGGTTTCTTTAATCCTCCTCTTAGTTAGAGATAATACCTTTGTAGGATCTGACCATATAGATAAATTAAACAGCCTGGAGAGGGAGGAGTTAATATACTGTAGCCATGGGATACTTAGGGCACCATTCAAGGTTAAACAGTCCAAAATAATTAATCTGGTAAAACCAGTTTCTTACTTGGCCCATAATGAAGCCCACAATAGCAACGGTCTGGCTAAAAAAGATTCTCCAAAAACTGTAGTCCGACCTCATGGTGTAAAATAGTATTTGATACAGAAGAGGGTAGGCATAATAAACGTTTTAAAAAGCTGTTTTCTTCTACTTGCAGGGCTGTGTTATTTGGATAGACCCAAGGCCTGCCCCATAAGGGACTGTAGTCACTCCCTTTGCTTTGTAAATAGCTACCATTTCGTTAATGGGTCATTTCCCTCAATCTGAGGAGAATTTAAAAACCCTTGCCATGACCTACTCATTTTAGCTCTAGTATTTAAAACCTGTTGTGTCCATGAGCCATTGCCCACAAATGAAATGCCCAAATATCTAAACAAATTCACTAAAACAATTGTGGTGTTTTCTATAAAAAAGGATTTACAGAATGTATGCTTAGGCCCACAAACCATGGTAAATGTTTTAGATTTGTTAATCACCATTTTCTTTTGGGTCATAAAATCTGCAAAAGCATTTATCAGTCGCTGAAGACAAACTGGGGTTCTTGCTAATAATACTGCATCATCGGCATATAACAATACAGGTATTTGGCGACCAGCCACCTAGTGGTGTCAGCCTGGGCTGACTGCAGATAATTGTCTACCCCACTGATAAAAAGAGAAAATAATATTGGTGGTAGCACACACCCTTGCTGAATACCTCGCCCCACTTTGAATTTGTTCGAACATTCCCCGGGGGCCGAACCGGACTTGGCTAGTTAAGTTCTCATAAAGGCGGGACAGAAATCCAATGATTGGCCTAGGTGCACCCAGGCAGGTTGACCAAAGTAAGTTATGATCTACCAGGTCGAAGGCACTACTTAAATCAGTGAGGTATAAGTAAAGTGTGCCTGCCTTAGTCTTAGTATATTTACTAATAAGTAGCCGTCGTTTGATACTTTGTTAAATCGTCCCCAGCTGTTTTCTCTACTTAAACTGCACCGTGGATAAAATAGATTGCTCTTGCACGCATTCCTCCATTCTTATTAACAAGACTTTACTCATTACTTTCAAGGAGAAATCCAGGAGGGAAATAGGCCGATAGTTTTTTGGGTCTGTTTTAACCCCTTTTTTAAATATGGGTACAATAGTAGATTCACCACAAGAAGATGGACAAGAAGATGGAATCATATCAATTGCGGCTGAATTAAACACCCAGGTTAAGGTAGGCCCCCACTATTCAGGGGTGGATTTAAAAACATCAGCCAGCAACCCGTCTGGGCCTGGTGTTGGCCCCCAGCACTGGCATGTGAATCCATGTGAACTTCTCCATTAGTTAGATCCAAGAGAAGGCACACCCCTCCCCCTCACAAAATGGCTCCCGGTCTTGCCCTACTGTATTCTCACTACTTTGTCTAAACATTTCAGAAAAAGGGTCACCCATCTATCGCAAGGGACAAAAGAGCAGAGCTGAGGGATATAACCATTTTATTTTTAAAAAGGGTGCATTCACTGTATCCCAGAAAAGTTTGATGTTCCTATTTTCTGCAGCAATAGTCAGGTTTTCCCATGCTTCAGCCTGGAGTCTCTATAGCTGATTTATACTTGCCCCGGAGGGACTTAATAGCCAATATATCTTGTGGGAAATTAGACAAGGTATATTTAAGTGACTAAGGCTTTAGTGCAAGCACTATCTCTCCATCCCCTTTTCTTGTTCCCTGATGTATTTGGGTGCCTGGTTAAAAGTGATTTAATAGAAGTAGTATTATGGCTGAAATTGTCTATCATTGTATTTGTGACAATTTCGTCCTGGAGACAATAGGTTATTTCCCTAAGGTTATTCACTAATATTTTCTGCAAAATCCCACTAGGGTCAATGCCCGTTCCCTTGATTCTTACAGCATTAACCCTAGTGGGAGTAATACTATTTACTAAATGATACGAAGCCTGCTTTGATCCCAAAAGAAGAAGGGTAATATAAGTAAATTGTTGTCACTAAAAATTGAAGATATGCTACTGAGATTCCCACTCATATCATTAGCAGGGACAATTAAACACTCAAAAATGCTTACCTACTACTATACATCGTACATACATTATCACATTTTCCCTTTACTCTACCAAAGATCTTACTCGAGTTTCTATCGTGGAAAAGAGCAACAATGTCTGTCAAATTTCAAGGATATCCAGTTTTTTCTCCCCCACAATAACCATGACACCCCCCCACACTCACTGCAAGTCGGATGTGTTTTATTGTAAGGTGCTCACAGAAGTTAGATGCAACTACTTTGCACTGGAACCTAGGTAGGTTCAATCTTCGCTGAATCAATTCAGGATCTTTCTAGAGGAACCATTAGGTGATGATGATGCAGTAAACTTTGTTTTACCATGTTTACCTGTTATTGTCAGATCCATATCGTGCTACTCTATGAGACCTTCTTAACTGAGTTATTAACTGAAAATATTGAAGCTTGGTTATACCAGATAACTTGTGTTAAGTTTTTGAGCTAAAGCTTTTCCTTTTATTTACAATGTTGCTGTAGCTTGAAGATGCCTTCCACTTTTCTTCCCAATGGCTCTTTTACAATTGGGAAGTCATTTCCTTACTAGCTAGAGTTTGAGTGTCAGCCACAAGGCTTAGACACAAAATTATTCCCATTGCCTGCGGGTCTTTTCAGCTACCAGTAGGGATACCTATGCCATATCTCTTGTCAGTAGAACAGGCTAATTCCAGGTGCAATTGTTCCTTGGTCTCACTGCATCTACATCATTAGATCTCTGTGCTTCTTCCCTGGGGATCTGTCCGGTTTAGCAATGTTTTGATTTATTTCTTTACTGCACCTTTTGTTGCTTGTTTGTGGGGCCTTGATACTTGTCTAGTCATCCATATTGTTATCTTTCCTAATTCACTGCCGCATTACTATGGCTGCCTGACCTCGTTCTTCCAATGACTAAGAGATAGTAGAGTTTAACTGGCAGTATAAAACCTTACATTCCCTGTTCGGTTTAAGCCTGGCAACTGAAAGGGTCAACATTTGTGTATTCTAGCAGTTACTGGTGTGTGATTCCTGTTAGTCCCTCTCATTAGGCGGCAATATGTTCATTAATTTTTATTTGAACAGACACAAGTATTTTTCTCTCAAACTGGCTAGGGCACTGCTTGATATCTTAAAGAGTTTGGTATCCTTCACCATCGTGGATCAAATTATAGATTTTTATTTGCAATACTGGGTTCCACTAGTTTAGATGTCCTATATATTTTTTGGAGCAGTAAATGTTAGGCATAATTCATTCAGTGATGGCTTTTTTACTTTTGCTCTACATCAAGCAGAACGAAAAAAGGGTAAATACCAATTAGTAAGGAGATATAAACATGGAAACAAAGTGATCCAGGAGGGAGACTGCAGGAATTCTGAACAGCTCCTCTTCTAAGGAGTTCAAGAAGATTGAGAGTTTGAAGAAGTCAGCCAGAGCACAATTCATTAAAAATCCGGACCCCATCGTAAAATGCCTGGACCACTCATATCTACCCAGGGTCCTAGTAGATCAAAGTGTTTTTGGCTCATTGGTGGACAGACACAAAGCTCCTCTAAGCTCAAATACTGCTGTCGACACTTATGGAAGCTCACTCATCAAAAACATTCCCTAGTGCTTAGTATATGGATCCCTGCTCAACCCCATTTAAACCCACACATATCCAAGGGGTACACAAGTGTGGGTCATGCCTTGGCAGGGACATTGTCCTCCATGAAGAAGAGTGAGAACAATGACCATGGTTTGGGAAAAATTGTTCAAAATCTGACAAATGTCATGTGAATTGCATAGTTTCAGGCAGACATTCAGGATGGGGGAATTGTGATTTCCTGCAATAGAAATATTATAATGTGCAAAAGTTGAAAATATATGATTATGGCAGGTTTTCCTGAAGCCCCATGGTGATATTTGTGACTAAAACACAGATCCCCGAAACACACATTTCTCTTTGAGTTGCGTGCAAATCTCCAGATTGCACTTGCATCTAGTTTATCACCTCTGTGAACCTAAACCCATAGACACCCCTGGTGATTTAATGCTCAGGAGACAAAGAAGAACACAAATGGGGTCAAGCATAGACAGGGATATGTTTCTGATTAAAGGTGACTGGAGATGCTGGAAATCTGATGCATATAATGTTTAGCGTATTCTCTCAGGCAGCCAATTAGGACAAGGGAGGTCTGGCACCCAGCTACTAAACTCGTAGAATTGTAGATGATGGAACTGTTGGGTTGTGGTACATTTCCATAGCGCCCAAGGGTAATACCTGCAACCAAAAGACAGGTAGTCTAAGCCAGTTTTTCGTTTTCAGTTGCTTTCTAAACTTCTCAAACGCACTGTAGCCAGTTTATCATCTATGGAAACTAGGAACCCATAGAAAACCTATTTTTACCAAGTACAAGCGTGCTTAGGAGGCCCAGAGGAACACATCTGTGATTAAGACAAGGGAGTTTCTGCATGAGGGAAACAGGAACGTATTACCATGTTTTGGAACAAAATCCTACACATATGACAAACATCATGTTCAGTGTGTTTTCTCAGCCAGCCAGTCAGGGGCAATATATATCTAGCTTGACCTCATAGATGTGTAAGGCTGTACAGTCTTAGAAAATATACAGGTTTTGCCCTTCCCATATAATCCTGCCTTTGAAATCCATACTACTGTTGGATTTCATAGATATAAGCAAGCCCTATTTTGCTTCATGTAGATTCTAGATGTGAATGAATACAAATTGTGCTGTGCCAGAGGCAAGGCAAATACATCTAATCCAGGGGCCATGGCCATAGAATAATTATTCTATCCAAAAGCTTAAATTTTTCACTTTGAAGCAGATGATAACCAACATGTTTCCTGATTATCTGTGTGGTAACAGATTTATGATGATAACTGACAAAATCCCCCTTACATATGTGGGCATCATAGCCACAGGTCACCTCTGGATAGCTGGAAGGTCCACATATGACTCATCACTCCAGTACAGACCTTGGAGGGCAAAACACGGATGACAAAGGCATATCCAGGTATCCACATCTCAAGGAGCCAGAACCTCCAATAATAGAACTGTCATCTACATGAGCAAAGCTGTTGTACTCTGTAAGGACATGGTTGCATTGCCTACCTAAGTGAAATCAACCACCTGAGAATAGCAGGGGTCCTGAATGTCAGTTATGATGCCCTTCCATCAGCCTACTGAAACCTCTCCTAGTTGTATGACTTTTGCATCATGCCTGCACCCTGAAGACAGCAGATAAATTACCTAGGGGGATCACAGCATTTAATCAGTACTGAATGGAAAGAAGATGGAACATTTGTGATGTGGTAAGACTCAGCAGTGTTTACCCAGAGACGTGTCATTCCCTGTGCCTTACATGGACTTCTTGTTCAGTGAAAGATCATTTAAGAAGAGGCGTAGAATCCCCTGACTCACACTTTCCTTCTGCCAGTATTGTCCAATTTCCCAACAGATGCTTCAGCAGTCCCAGCATGCTGACACCAGATATCCAATATTTGATGTAATCTTTGATATGATATGGTTCAAAGGAGGGTGTATTGGACCTTTCTGATAACCTTATGTTGAGAGGCATCACAAGTGCTGCATCTGTTACATTATCAGTAAAATTCAACCAAAGAGGGCAGCAGGGTTGTATGACATTACAACGCAAGCCATTACCCCGCATGCCGTTGTAACGCAAATCTTTACCCCGAGTTTGCGGTCGGGGTGCGCTGGAAGTTGGAATAGTTTAATTTACTATTCCAACTCCAGTGTGTGCAACAATAGGGAAGGTGTTGGAGTTAAATCCAAAACCTTCTACCACCTGCTAAACACCTTTCGCATTGCAACGGCATGGGGGGTAATGGCATGCGTTATAACGCTTGCTCTGAAACAGATGTTTCAAAGGCAGCAGAGATGCAACAGCTGGAAAGCTGTGGGCCCGGACTTTATGTCATTGCCACATGACAACCGAAGAATGCAAACAACATGTGTGATTTCAGACCTCTGGGATAAATCACATGCCAGACTGCATTCTGATCAGGTTCATGACATTGAAAGCATGTCAATTAGGTCCACACAGAATCTGAAAGCGTTCAATACAAGGGTATCCAAGGTGACCTAGATGCAGGTGTTCCAAAAGAGCATGCTGAACATGCTGGGCACCAAGAAGACCAAATGGAACAAGCAAACCTGCAAATGTGAAAGAATTGATTCCACAGGGATTATTCCCTAATTCTCTCTCTTTGAATTCCCTAATTTACTTTGAGGTAAGGGGCCATACCCAACTAGCTGTGGGCACATGCTTCAGTATCCCGACCAGTTGCAGTATTCCTGAAATGGTTCAATTGTACTAGAAAGATATTGAGTGACAGTGGAAGAGAATGACCAAATGTACACAAATGTGGCACCTAAGAACATTCAGTTTATCAGGGAGACATAGTGCTGCTTTTAAGCTTTCACAAAAAGAAAAAGTAATATAGGCGATTGTCAGGATTCCACATTCTTATCAGGAAGTTACAAGACATCTCTCTGTACATGCACCACAGGGAGATGGGCCCATGATTGCCAATATAGCTCAACTACAACCACCTGGGTCATTTGTGACAATAGTGCAGAGATTAGAGACCAATGTACTAATCCTGTTTGCATGTGCAAATTCTGCAATTCACAAAATCATAGGCTTTGTAGATGCCATAAGGCAAGTCACAATGTACAAAGGACACATAGTGTGTCAGAAGTGACTTTCCTGCTCACAAAATACTCTTTGTAACTGATAACAATTCAGTAGGAACAAGGGGTCTGAAAGGGAGGTTTCCTTCTGGTATTCAGACAGAATATTGGAAACAAAAATATTGTGAGACAAAATATTGTGTCCAGTATACATAGGGCAAGAATATTGTGAAGGAAGGTTTTTGTAGGTAAGCAAAGTTGTACTATATATAACTCCATATATATGAACCATGACGATATATATATGATCAAGGTACGTAGATGTGGAGTTAACAATAGTACATTTATACTTAGCTATTTGCACTTGCCTTCTCGATTTTTTGGTCTTCGATATTTTTGAGATGATATTCTGTTCACATTATATTTTGTTTCCGATATTCTGTCAGTGATCCTTCCTTCCTCCTACTAAATCACAATCAATCAATCAGGGGTTTGTAAAGCAAGCTACTCACCTGTGAGAGTCTCAAGGCGCTTGGGGGGGAGGAAGGGGTTGCAGCTCTGGGTCAGCCAAAAAGCCAGGTCTTGAAGCTCATCCTGAAGGTGTGCAGGGTGGGAGAGTGTCTGATGTTGACTGGGAGTTCGTTCCAGGCTTTGGCTGTGACGTAGGAGAAGGCTCCACCCTCAGCTCTGGTTCAGCAGATGTGCTGGGTCATTGTTAGGGCGAGGTCGATGGAACGGAAGTTTCTTTTGGGTGCCTGGAAAGAGATTCTTTTGTTGAGTTATTTGGGTCCGATGTTGTGGAGGGATTTGTAGGTGTGGGTGAGTAGCTTGAAGGTTACTCTCTTCTCAACGGGGAGCCAATGGCGGTCTACCCATTTTTGGGTCATGTGCTCATGTCGTGGGGTGCCGAGGACGAGTCTGTCTGTGGTGTTTTGGATGGTCTGGAGTTTATGTAGCAGGTATATGTTGATTCCTGTGTAGAGGCCAATTCCGTAGTCCAGTCTGCTGGTAATGAGTGTGTGGGTGATGGTTTTTCTGGCTTTGGGTGGGATCCACTTGAAGGAGTTGCTGGCGTTGGTGAGGATTTTGTTCCTGATGAAGATCTTCTTGGTGGTTCTTATGAGTTGGTGGTATTCTGTCATGGCGTGCTTGTAGGTGGACTGGTCTTTGGTTGTTTTGCTGTTTCTTCATCGTTTCTTGAGCTGTCTGCAGGAGCGTCTGGCTTCTTAGAGGTCAGTGGTGAACCAAGCAGCCTTCAGAGGGTGTTGTCAGTGTGGCGGTGGAGGGGAACGAGCTTGTCTGCGCAGCTGGAGATCCAGCGGTGTAGTTCCATGGCTGCAGAGTTGTCATTGGTTGTGGCGGAGGAGGGTCGTGGGTGAGTTGAGATCCTCTTCTGTGACCTTGCTCCAGTTCCTTCAAGGCGGGTGTGGGCGGGCTTGTGTGCGGTGGTGGTGCTGAAAGAGAAGTGTATGCAGTGGTGGTCTGTCCAGAGGGGCTGCGAGGTGTGGCTGAAGTGGATGTTAGTCCTTCCTGCGCAGATGGGGTCGAGGATGTGTCCGGCCTTGTGGGTGGTGGTGGTAACGAGCTGCTTCAGTCCGAGGTTGACAAGATTGTCCAGGAAGGCGGTGAAGTCCAGGTTGCTGCGGTTGTCTAGGTGGAGGTTCAGGTCTCCGATGAGTATGTATTCCATGGAGACGATGGAGTAGGGTGTGATGAGGTCACCAATGGCAGTGGTGAAAGCAGTGCGGGCCCAGGGGATCTGTAGGCGAGGGTGCCAAGGAGCGTGGTTATGATCTGGATCTGGAAGTGGAGGTGTTCGGTGTTGGAGAGGGGGACCCTCCAGCTGGAGGTGGAGAGTCAAAGGGAGCTTTTGTGTGCAATGGCGAGTCCTCCTCCTGGACAGTCGGGCGGTCTTTCCTATGAATCTTGTAGCCGTTGGGGTTGGGTGTGGCGATGTCGGGAGCAGAGGCAGCGTTTGTCCAGGTATCCGTGAAGAAGGCAACGTCTAGCGAGAGGGTGTCGAGGAGGTTCCCGATCTCTATGGCATGTCTGTGCAGGGAGCGCACGTTGAGAAGGATGCATTTCAGGGCTTCGTTGGTGCAGGAGTCCGGCGTGGTTGGGGAGATCGAAGGGGTGCTGTGAATGGTGAAGGAATGTCGGCAGTGTTGGCAGGAGAATTGGCCGTGGGTGGTTTCGGCGTCGATAGCTTGCAGTTGCTGTTTCTACCGGGATTGTGTGCAAGGAGGGCAGCTGGGTTGTAGCAGTGGAGGATCAGAGATCCAGGGTCCCTGGCGCTGGTCACTGTCGGGTCAGGGACGGGCGCAGACGGGCTTGCCGTTGGTGGGCTAGTGGCACACCCACTGCGTGGCTGACCTGTGGCCACCAATAAGTAGGGAAGGGGGAGGGTGGCGCAGCTGGGAGGCGGGAGCGGGAAGCAGCAGGAGGGAGGGGCTGTGGGCAGCAGCGGCTGGAAAGGGAAAAACGGGCAGAAAACAGAGAGAGACAAGGCAGTAAGGGATAAAAGACAGGAAAAACAGGCACAATGAAAAAGACAGAAAACAGAAAAAGACAGGAAAGACAGGATAATGGCAGAAAAATGAGCACAATACAACACGGACAGAAGTGAAACCAACAGAAGAGCAAGGCTCTCCCACTGGAACACCAGGGATGAGGCACAGGCAGGAGCCTGCGGGTGGAGGAAGGCCTCGAACACCTACCTGACCAAGTAGTGCACAGTGCACGGAGCAGTGGCACTTAACGTGTGAGTAGTCACGCTTAACAAACACTGATTGATTGATTGAGCTGTGGGGGAGAGAGCAGGTCCCTGACCAGGAGGTCAGAGGTCTTGCCCACACTCCCTCGCAGCGGCTGCCATTAAGTAGGGAAGGGGGAGGGAGGTGCAGCTTGGAGGTGGGAGCAGGAAGCAGCAAGGGGGAGGGGCCACAGGCAGCAGCAGCAGGAAAGGGAAAAACAGGCAGAAAACCGAGAGAGACTAGGCAATAAGGTATAAAAGACAGGAAAAACAGGCACAATGAAAAAGACAGAAAACAGAGCAAAAGACAGGAAAGACAGGAAAATAACAGAAAAACACACACAATACAACACGGACAGAAGTGGAACTAGCAGAAGAGCAAGGCTCTCCCACTGGACCACCAGAGATGAGGCAAAGGCAGGAGTCTGCAGGTGGAGGAGGGCCTTGAAAACCTACCTGAACAAGTAGTGCACAGTGCACGGAGCAGTGGCACTTAGTAATCGAGCTGCGGGGGAGAGAACAGGTCCCTGACCAGGAGGTCAGAGGTCTTGCATTGAAATCTATCAATGGTTTGACACCATAACTGCACCTGCAAATGATTGATATGATACCAGCTCCCTAAAGTGGATGGTAGACATGAACACTGTAGCCCCTCTCTTGTCTGCTTGCTTAAAGGTAATGCTAGAATCGTCAACAAGTGATCTGACAGCTGTCCATTCTACTGTAGACAGATTATGGAAGGGGGTGTGGTAGACATACTTCCAAGATGGCCGCCAAGTTAGCATCGCCATGGGGGTTAGTGCTCCAGGGCACCAGCGCGTGCTAATTGTTTTTCTCCTCCCACCAGCTGCCGGGGATCGGGACTACATCTAGGCCATGAGAAGGATGGTCAGTATCTCCCGGCAGTGTATGGGTAGGTCCATCGACGATCTCTCGGTTGAAGCCACGTGAGTAATGACTCCTCTAGTTACTCTGAGCCTGCAGGGTAGATTCTCCTACGCTCAGAAATGAGGTGAGTTTGCGCCCGTTATCCACGAGGCAACAGACATGCCTTGAACTGCCAGGGGGCTTAACTCACTACCAATACGTGGGGCATACCATGGACGAGGTTTCCTCGGTCCCGTTTGTCACAAACATCAGGCACCGCCTCTGGGTGCGGGGCATTGTGATTTTGGGACTGAGGGAGGAGCCTCAATGCGAGCTGGTGGGGTGGGGCATTACCTCCCCCAGGGGGTACATGGTGTGCTCCTGACTGAGCCCATTTGTAACTTTCTTACTACCTTCTGACGAGTGTGTGCCTATTAATCCTTGCGGTGCCGGGGTGATACATCCACCACATGACTAGGTGGATCCCACATTTTACGACATCTTTTCCATTGTTAACCATCCCGTTTCTAAGGACACTGGAAGTTCCAGGTGTCTTTATCTGCCGGGAGTTAATGGGGCGAGTCACCAACCAATCTAGGATGAGTCCACTGTTTTTAGCTACCTTGAGAGTAAGGGACACTATATTATGCGACACATGTTTTTAGGCATTTTCTTTTCACAATTTTTATTGCACTTTCACCACACAAGGTAAAGTCTAGAGGGGATGCATATAGAATGGTCTATAAATGATTGTTTACTCATCTTGATTATATCCCAACAGGTTGGCCATCGCATTTACAGGTACCACATTTAAGGTGCTTTTTGTAGTATATCACGGTCATATAACCAAAACACCACCATAAGTGTAGATTAACTGTTCTTTTAGGTCCTAATGTATTGCCACTAGATCATTCAGACACCAAGGCAAGAAACATGTTGACCACATAAAGTTGAGCGTGATATCCTGGCGCATTATATCAGGAGTGTACCACTTTCTACTTTTTAACCAGGTTGGAAGCCATATTAATTAAAATTATTTTGTTTGGACTTCCATTTCATTTTTAACCTTGCACGGTCTATCGACCATTCACTTAGCACATCTACACCATTAGGTCCCTCACACCCACGGCACCAAATGGAAGGAATAAAAGATCTCTGCCAAAGAGCCCCTCATAGGGTGCCCGTCAGGTATTGCAGTTCTGACCTGACAAGGAGGAAGCCCTATGATGAAGCATGACACCCAGCTGGCTGGGTGTGTGAGGGCCCTAATTCTGAAAGGAAGGATCTCCCTTGGCCTCTATCATTAAGGGATAATATCCCCTTAACCTAGCTGACCTCGCTCCTCTTGCCTTGTTAGAAACTGCATACTTTCTTCTGTTTGACTTCGATTAGGCATGCATGTTGGACCTCAGAAAAGCCCTTAGTCTCCCCCTTTTGTGATTTCATTGCAAAGCAGAAGCCACATCACTTTGAGGATCAGACAGAGACTAATCAAATATTGTATTTACTAATGACACACCCTTTACCTATAGTGATTTTTCCATTGTGGTAGAGGTACAAAAGAATATTACATCCAATAATGTTAAATAGTTCCGTGTTACATGTAGTGTACTGTCAAGAGCTGTATGATTACTGTAAGACATAATTAAGCAATTATTCACATAACAGTTATTGGTAGTAGAACATAACTTCTAGCTTGTTATTCCTAGTGGACAAGGGTGAATTTCAAGAGAGAAGGGTGTCAGGGTGTTTTCCCTGGGGTGTCCCTTTGGAAACGTGTAAGAGCGCTTTACTTTCTGAGGACACATATATTTGTAACTCTCCTAATACTACCCTGAACTGAGGGGCTTGCACACTGTGGGTCACCTGGCCCGCACAAGAGAGCTTTGCCCTTTAGTTCTCAGCAGGTAAGGGGGAAGTGGACAGTACCCCCTCTTATTGTTGGAATGGTGGATCCCCACTCTTCTTCAGTGCATGCAAGAGGGAGTATAAGGGAAGGTTTCAATGACCCACCAATGTAACTTCCTTGGATGGCAGAATGTCTACTAGTGGTTTTGTTGTGAGAGAGAACAGGATCCCTCTCACTTTACCATATTGAAACTTGGATCTCTATGTAATATCACATGGCAGAAATAATTATGTTACTGAGATAATAACCCAAAATGTTACTGACATTTCAGCGTTGATAATATTGGCAAAACCTTAGTCTAATACTGAGACACTAATTTCCAAATTTTTAAAACCATCTTTAAAAAAATCTAATTTATATAAATCAGTCACCTATTCAACAAATTACTCAGATGAACATATATTTCTTTCAGGTCCAGAAATCTCCCTTCGCCAACTACATACGTATGCTAATTAGGGGTGGGCGGAATTTGCGGAATTAACCTTCGCAAATTATCGCGAGAATGTTTAAAATTATCGCAAACAAGCAGAAATATCGCGAAGATGCGGAAGTTTTTTTCCGGCATGTTCGCGCGATTTTCTGCATGGTTGCGGGTCGCCAACTTACCCATGTGGCTGCTTGCGGGCGCGGCCATCTTGTTTTGAGTTGTTCTCGCGGTGCATGATCGCGAGAAGAAAGACGTGATCGCGCGACGCATGACGTCACTGCGGGCGCGAACTGTCGCGAGACAGCGCAAATGGCTAAAAACAATACAACATCTCATGGAGAACGCGACCGGATCAAGAAAACTTGTCGGCGAACGCAGGGAATCAGGTAAGGCGATCGCGCGCGCGCGAGAATGTATCATTTTACAGCGCGAGCAAGAAACAAATTATCGCCAAGCTGCGGAAACCGGAATTTTTGACATCTTCGCGCTCTCCGCGGAACGCAAAAATGTCAAATTATCGCAATTTCCGCGAACGGAACGAAATTTTTGCCCAGGCCTAATGCTAATAGCCCTCCAAACACAACACCTGAACATTTACCTGAGACAATGGGCCAAACAACCACTAACTTCAACCATGAGAGCATGCATCTCATTTTCATTTCTGACAGGAAATGTAGCCTATGCTCCTAAAAGGATAAGTGAATTCAAAGCAAAAATCTATTCCAAACACTCAATCACTCTCAACATCCAAAATATTGCTGTTCCTCATTTCCTATTCCCTATACCTCGGAGAACCATCCACATTAGGAGAAACCTAAGATTAAATTTGACACCTTTTCGTCCCCACATTCAAATTGCGCACTCGTTTATGTGCCTTCAACCAAGATAGTAATGCAGCAAGACTGATTACTCTCTAAAAAATTCCTTATCGTTGCCTACCACTGCTCCTTCTTCTAACTGACGCTTATCTTCTAACTAAATAAAAATAATAGAGCCCAGGGTGCCTGTGACCATAACTGGTTCTGGAATCACCCCTCACATACATTCCCAGTATCAAACTTTAACATCAGGTCCATTATATATTAACCCCTTCCCCCATATCTAACTCAAACAATTCATCACAAATACTACGTTTCATCCACAACCTTTGCTGTCTTAGTTTAGCATATGCAAGTTACATAGAAGTATTAGAATATTAGAATACCAACAGGATTCTATTAATTGTTTGCTCCTCTCTCTGATTTCTCTTAGCACCTCGAGATTTCATGAGCCCACAACACTCAACAAAATCTCAAGTTTCCACTTCTCCCTTAATTCAGTTTTATTTTCCTAGCTATGCTTCTAAACGGTATTACATGCCAATTTCCCCTAATGTTCCATCATTAGATAGAACATTGTTATCTGAACTAATGCTGCAACAATTTGTCAGTGAAAACAGAGTAAAGCTTAATGATGGCAGCATTAATAAAACACGTTTTCAAGTGGCATGGTATAAAAGGAAGGTTTTTTAGGATCCTCATTTGGAGGTAACAAGGTGATACAACCACAACAGCAGGGTGTGGCAGTTGGAAATGACATCATTGTCATATTGTCTGATGTCATTAAATACAGCCACAGCTGCAGTCCCAGTGCCTAAACCAGGCCTTAAACAAATCAGGCTACCATCTAGTAACTGGTGCTCTTCAAGATGGTTAGAAAGCTAGTGAGCCAGAATTTATCCCAATGTTAGTGATTGCTGGCAAAAGAAAGATGACACTATATTTAGCGTCTGCCTGGGGGGACCAAGTTTACCTTCTTTAAAAGGGGGTTGACTACCCTTTTCTGCCATCCACCAGGGACAGTGCCTGATGAAAATAGGTGTTCAGGTTAAACTTAAACAGAAGTGAAGCAACAACAGATTTTAGAGTACTTACTGGACATAAATCCCCTTGGGAGCCGTAGTTTGGAGATTTAAGGAAGGAGGAACCCACCTACAGTTCCGTAATCACTGTGAGGGCTATGAGAGGGGTATCATTCAGCATGAGACAGGATGAAAACAGAAGCTGAGCAATACAATCATGAATGGCCTTGGTCTTCTCATTGAGACAGGAAACCAAATTGTCACAAACAACTTGGGAGCTGGAACAGATATTTTGACTGAGCAGATTGGTGACTTTGGAAAAAGCCCCCGAAGAGTTGGAGGCCTGAAAAATATATTTTGAAGTAAAAGAGGTTCTAGTAGCAGTAAGAGATGCTTTATAATGAGTTGTTGACATTTATGTGATGCTTTTAAAGTCTAATGTGTACGTGTGTGTGCAAAATTGTATACTTTTAAATACAAACGAGGAAGTGTTGAAACCCTGTTAGTCTTCACGTGACCACAATTGGATAAACATAGACTACCACCCGCCTGTCCCACTCTCAAAAGAACAAAACTTTTCTTTTCATCAACTTTTTTTCTGTGTTTTCTTTAGCATTATATACACTGCATACTGGCAGCTTTATATCACCAGCAGCAATGACAGACAAGCTCTCACTTTGAGAGTTTATGTTCTCAATACAAAGAAGTTTACAAAGTGGGTGATTTAAAAATGGTGCCTGCTCAGCAAACCTGTAAGGGGTAAAATTCCAGGCAGGCTGGAGGTCAATTTCTAAATAGGGTGATGGTCCTTTGCCTGAGTGGTGGGGCCATGGGCGTATGCCCTGGCATATATGCTTACTGTCCACAATGTTCTAAGTGGTCCCAAAAGCATGGTCTACTAGGTTATAATAGGCAGGGCATTTGACATATTAGGCGAGTCTGCTGGTCTTTGAGTATCATCAATATCTGTGCATGATCTTGATTATCTATTAAGCCATCCTGCATGATATTATCATGATGGAAGGGTAAAGCAGAGCCACTGACTGCAGGAAAATGGGCAGGATAGATGGTTCTTGTTTCTCCCCATTCACATCAACACCCCACACCACCCCCACCTCGCCTTTCTGCTCATAATATATAATTGGATTTTTAGGACATAGACATGTTTGAAGATTTATTAAAGGATAAGAGGTTACAACAGGTAGAAAAATGGGCAAACTAGATGGACTCGATGACTCCAAAAGACCAACTAATAAATTGTAAGCCATGCGCCTTATTGATATCATTACAATAGAAGCACAAAGACAGATTTGGACACTGGCTCCAAGTTAGGTAGAAACAGATGATAACTCCTTCACACTGTAGTTACTGCTAAACTGGTGTAAGAGTATTACATAGGTAACATCATTAACTTCTTATGAGTTCTCCACCTTAGAATGAAGCCTAACACATGGAATCAGTGTTTCTCTTACCAATTACATCATGTTTTGCATGTATTTCTTAGCATTTTATCCTGATATATTTCTTCAAGCTTTTTCCGGTGAAATCTCATAGGAGGAAAATGCAGAATGTGGTAAATGATGCACAACTCAAAATTACAACCAGTGTAATTTGCGCATGGATTTGAATTTAAAACAACACAACTTTGAATCAGGGTTTCAGCAAAGTGGGTGCATTTATAGAAAGCAGGGTCAAAGTAGTCAAATTAAGCTTTATTCGATTTAAAACAATTAAATCATAAAAGCACATCATAAAAACAAAAAACATTAAAAACACAATATACCTATTCGTATATATAAATAATACAACATTTTATAAAGAAAATGATTTAAAAAGAAGAGAGGAAACATACGAATATCCTTACACACCCCAGATAAAATTACAATCCGTAAACAGTTATAATAAAGGGGGTCCTTACATTGAACTCCTAAATCTAACTACTCCTTTTAGATATTTTGCAATATGAGCAGTGTGAATTTCATCGTCTGAAGTTGCAGTTTAATATACGTAGGTCGACACTGTCTCAGAGCTTGTGATTTCAGAATAGGTACAATCCATCTTTTCCTGATTAATAAATAGAACTTGCAGAAGAAGATAACATGGATTGTCATCTGAGGAGAAATATCATTGCAAGGACATAGGCACAAAGAACGTGACCAATCGTTTATCTGGGGGAACATGACCATTATATGGAAGTTGCCTAGATGTAGATGGGTCAGAAGTATCTTATCGTAAGCACTCAGGTTAAAAGTTAAAGAGGGTTAAATTCCTGGATGGGTCAGGATCAGTTGGTTAGCACTGACCGATGTTTTCGTAATATTAGAAAACAGTATTAACATCTCCAGGTGGCTAGTACATAATGACTTTAGTTCCTTTCTTGTGACTTTGGTCAGACAGTCTGGATTGACAAAATACTCAGGGTGGTCAATATCATTAAAGAATTTTTTAACATAAACAAACCAGGGAATACGTAGCGCCCCTTGTAAACTCAAACAATCATTTATCACATCCTGGTTAAGGCCGATAGAAACGCCGGTCCAAACTTTGTGCCATAATAATATTGGCTGGATTTTAATTAAGTCGGACACATATGGCAGTTTCAATTCGGCGTGACAAATATACGTTGCAGTTCTATTAGGGACAGCTAGAAGATATTTTAAAAATCTATTCTCAAGTTTCTGGATTGACTCTACATTTGAGTTACCCCAAATGCCAGATCTATACAGGGCAATAGAAATGCACTTGGCTTTATAGATTATCAACAGATCAATAATTGGGCGCTTGCCTAACCTCCTAACTAAGTTTACCAAGGCCCCTACAGCTTTCGCGAAAAGCAATTTCCTGGAGTTAATTGCATTGACCCAAGAACCCCTATTGTCAAAAACAATGCCCAGGTACGAAAAGAACTTGTCAAATTCAAGCCTATTATTATAAATAAAAATATCTCGACACTTGGTGATGGACTTACGACATTTCATTGTGAAAGTTTTGGCGATGTTTACATTGAGGTCCAGGTTAGACATGTAAGACGCATAGCTTGTGACAATTCTCTGCAGGCTAATTAGGGTACGGGCTAACAGGACTGCATCGTCGGCATACAAGAGTACGTCAATTAGCCGTTTACCAATAATAGGTAAATTCAAACATTCCCTGGCTAAGGTATCCCCCAAGCTATTTATGTAGCGGGTGAACAGGAGGGGGGCTAGCACACACCCCTGCCTTACCCCCTTCCTGACAGGGAAGTTATCGCTAAGTTCACCAGTTCTCCCAAAACGAACCCTGGCCAGCAGGGATAGGTTATGTTAATAAAGATTTGCCCAGCTCTGTGATGCCATTTGTGAGAAATTGGGTTGTAGGTTGACTAGAGTGTGCGCTCTGGTCAAGCTCCAGCTACGATCGCTTTTAGGGTGAACCACAAAATGTCACAAAATTAACCTGTGCTTAACCCTGGTTAGCTTGTAACACAAAACAGTCAGGCTTAACTTAGAGGCAAGGTGTAAAGTATTTATGCAGCACACAAACAGTAATAAAGTGAAAATACAGCACAAGAAAAACCCCAAACCAATTTAGAAAAATAGATTACATTTAAAAAAATGATTTGACACCAAAATGACAAAAATCTAATACGTATAACTGGAGATATTGAACTTTAAAGTTTTAATAAAAAGAGCGCCAAAAAGTGCTGGACCAGGAAAGAAGTAAAAAATTCAGGCCGGCTGTGTTGGAGCGTGGGCTGGCTACCGGGACCAGGTTTTGCCTGCTCAGCAAAAGTGCTTTAGTCCAAGAACCGTTGACATCGAGGATCCTGCCAATGATGAGGAAGCAGAGTGCAGACGAGGTGATGTGTTGGCTCCGATCCGTGCAGCAGCAGCATTGATGCGCCTCCTCCACTGAGCGCAGGGGCTGTGATGCAGAGTTCCCGTGTCATCGTCAAGGCTGCTGTACACGGGGATGTGAGGACCTTGCACTGGGAAGAAGCTTTGCACAGTGGGGGTTCCCAAGGCTATGCGTTGACTCCAATCCACACAGCAGTGTCAATGCGCCAGTACCGATCTGCACTGTGATGGCGACGTGTTGGCTCTGCTGAAGCAGCACCTAAGGCCAGTTCCAAGGGTCCAGAACTGGTGTGGTACCACTTGGCAGGGCAGACTTACTGATGACAGAGTCCAGGTGCAGAAGTAGGGTGCATAAGCAGAATGGTTGGAAGTCTTTTATGCTCTTGAGACTCCAGATAAGGAGGCCAGCCAACTAGCCCTTGGAGTCACTCTGAGTTCTGGGTTCAAGTGATGGAGGCCCAGTCTGTCTCACCCAGGCAAGGAGGGCAGCAGGTCAGCACAGAAGGGCACCAGTTCGTCCAGCAGAGTGGCAGTCCTTCAGCAGCACATCAGTCCTTTTTCCTGGCAGAGTATCCACAGGTGCAGAAGTGTACTGCAGTGGTCTGAGGACCAGTTTGTATACCTTTGAAGGGGGGAGACTTCAAAAACAGGTCTTTCAAGTGCACAGAGGTCCTCTTATCCTGCCTTTGTTCCAGACTCACCACGGGGGGTATGCAGTCCTTTGTGTGTGGATAGGACACAGCCTATATAGATCTAAGTGAGGCTGTGCCCAGCACCTACCTCCCATCCTTCCAGGATGGTCCATCAAGTCACACCTAATATCCCATTGCGTGTGGCTGTCTAGGGTAAATGCACAAAGACCAGCTGTTAACCAACCCAGACATGCAATCGGAGACAGGCTGCAGGCACACAGGGCTAAGAGCAGTTAAATGCCACCTTTCTAAAGGTGAAAGATCAAAAACCCAGATGTGTATCCAGGAATGCCAGGTGCACTACATTCAAGTCACTGAATAAGTGTACACACAATTATCAAAAGTTATTAATGCAATTGTATGAAAATTGACAAACAATAGACGATGTATTCAATGCTTCACAGAAGTTCATCAAGCTTAAACCGTAGTTAAATCTTCTTTTATACTTGACTGTCACAGATTAAATATAATTCATGAAGAAAAAGAATTCAAAAAGAAAACCAATATGCTCGCAGTCAGCAGAAAAATTAACAGCGTAAAATTTCCCAATGCATTTTGGGCGTAGTATGAGCCCTTCGTCAGGGGAATCTGAAATACATTGATGGACTGCATTATTGTTTCTAGTAACAAATGTTCAAAACTAGTATGAGAATTAAGCAAAGACTAAACTACATCAGAGCTCTGTTAGAGGACAGGGAGAATATGAAGAGAGAGAGAGAGAGAGACGGTAGTGATTGATCACATGTTGTGCCATGTGAATAAAAGAAATGAAACAAAGCCAAAACAACAATAGCAAAAAGTTAGGGCGCGTGACCAACTTCGTCTAAACTGCTCTACTTAAAAGTGGAACGTGACGAGAATTTGTGCTCATAAACCCTAAACTAAACTAAATATCAAATATGAGTAGCTTGAGTGCCAAACATTCCCAGGTGAACACTGCTAAAAACCAAGTGCTCTAAAAACTGTGCCCGTAAATATACTGCAACGGTAAAAAAAGTATACCTCAATACCTGAAATGTTCCACACAAGATACTGGATATAGGAGTCAACAGGAGGACTCTACAAAAATAATAATAGTAATCAGGGTAGTATCCAAAATGATGAATCAGATGATCAGGTGACTGAGTGCATTCCAGCTGCATATAGACTTTCGAATTTTTCCAAAATTGTGATCATAAATTTAACTTTGCCATTAAAGAGGAGTTATCATTACAATTTCACAGGTACCAAACATCATAGATCTACCTGCTCTCAATTAGGAATTACAGTGTATTTAGTGTAATATGGAATCCCTAATGTTCTCCTATGGGGGAGTAGGCCTCACATTAGTGAAAAACAAATTTGGGAGTTTTTCACTACCAGGACATGAAAACCTTAAAGTAGATGTACCACCTTTTAATTACACTGCACCCTGCCCTATGTGCTACCTAGGGCCTACCTTATGGGTGACGTTTATGTAATAAAAGGAGAGTTTCAGGATTGGTAAGGGGTTTTAAGTGCCAAGTCAGCATAGCAGTGTAACACAGCATTCAGGCTGCAATGGCAGGCCTGGTACAAGTTTTAGAGTGCTACTTTTGTGGGTGGCACAATAAGTGGTGCAAGCCGACTGGCAGCATTTAATTACAGGCACTGGAAATGTAATATACCACTCTACAAGGGACTTATAAGTAAATTAAATAGGCCAATTAGGCATATACCAATCAAAACATGTTTAGGGGAGTGAGCACAAGCACTTTAGCACTGTTTAGCTGTGGTAAAGTGGACATAGTCCTAAGGCCAACAAAAACTAATTCAGCAAAAAGTAGGAGGAGAAAGGCATAGAGCTGTCTGGGCCATTATCCAATACCATTATTATGAACTTGTAGTGCTTCAGGGTTCAAGTATGTTGCCTTTGATTGTGGATGTATTTTTATAGGGCTTCATACTCTTAACAAGGTGCTACATTGCACTTGCAAAAGGGTAGAACTCTAGCTCATGGAGTGCCGTAGATGGAACAGTGAGTGTTTCTTGTGCGGCCTATATTGGGAGCTTTTTGATGTCTTGTGTCAGGACCAGAGTTCTGCTTCTAAAAAGCTTTACTGATATACCTGTGCATGAATTTGAAGGAAAATAAGTGACAGATGGTTGAATATGCACTAAGTTCTAACTTTTGGACAGAAGTTTGTGAGTGCTGTCCGGCCTATATTTAAAGTGTTTTGGTGAGCCGATATGGCTGAAACTGTGTCAAAATAAGCATGTAGCTGCCTTTACTCATGGATGTAGGAGAGAAGTATGAGGATAGACATGGCTACTCAAGCCATCTATGGTGTGGTAAATGTATATAAAGTTTGAACCACATAAAATTATGGGCTAAGAAAGTGGATAGGGACAGCTACAAAGCCCATAGAATGCATCAATGTAATCCTTCCACAGCCTCTGTGGGAGGATAAAACCATATGAACTTCACAGTGCAACACGCCAAGCAGCACCCGCAATACACTTTGCTATGGCAAAAATTACCTAGGATTAGGAAAGTGGACAGACTTTGGAGTGCTGGTGCAATAATTGGAATTATTGCTAAAACCAATGACAGGCTATACAATGTTCCTCTTTGTTTCTATGTAATTAGTGCCTAATGTTATGAATGGGTTCAAAACATTAGGAAAGCAAAGCAATGTTTCTGAGCTTTGGACCTTTTTAAATGCTAGGGCAATGTTGTAAAATGACAATACAATATCAATGCTTCTTTCTATTACATTCTGATGGAATCTTGCATTCTCTGTCTTTTGCTGAAGGTAAAGCGTGATGAAGTACCCTTGCTGTGTAGATGTGGTGGGATGTGATAACTGGCCTTTCATCCCTGTTGATCTTCCCGAGTCACTTTAAGTAGCCCATCATGGCCCCAACTACAAGTTACACACAGTCATGATGCGGTGGTAATTTCACACAAGTATTTACTATATCTGTGCAGTTACATCCCTCCAATACAGTATAATTACTGTTAAGCGTCACAGAATGAGGAATTAATGTTTGGACCGAGAAATACAACAAGGTATTCTGCATGGTATTCACTATTTTGGGGGTTTAACACACATTCACCACTTGCTCTGAGCAGGTGGTAAAAGTGTGCAGGGGGTTGTGGTAAAAGTTGTTAGGTTGGGTTGGGGGGAGGTGGTGAGGAGGGTGAAAAAAGGTGTGGAGAATGTTGGCTAACACAGGGGAGCATGTAATGCTCCCCCAGTGCCTTTTCTGAGATTTAGACTCAGAAACAGCAGCTCCTGTGGACAAGTAACTAATTGATAATAATAAAAAATGCACAATGGCAATGGTACGAGTTAGCAAAGGATATCTGAGAGAGAGCCACAAAATACACATCTGAGGTAAACAATTACTGTTTTTATAACCCAAAAATGAAATAACATATACAAATAGAAAACAAATCACAATGGTGAATGGTGTCCTCGTGAAAGTATAAGGAACCTATAACAAAAGTGACGGATTCTGTGACATATTTATATGGTTTCCTTTAAAACACAAAAGCGACCATTATCAAGTATACATAATGTAATCAACACTTCAGACAATAAACAAGTGTTGTGTAGTGGTTCGCTTTTCTAATAGTCGACGGCGTTTCGACCATGTGTGCGAATGAAGAGTCTCTTCAGGACTTACACTAGTAGATACACTTGAAGGATGTAGGGCACTGTCTAATGTGAGAAGTGTCACCGTGCGTTATAGTGAAGAAAAAATACTCACAGGGTGACCTGAATTTGTCATTGCACCTAGCTACGAGATTAACACTCGTATGCTCTATATCACCGCGGGAGATCACACGAGCAGACATTTCATCTGCCAGGTTCTATTTCTTATGCCACAACACTGGAAACGCACCCTGAAATTTCCAGTGCTCGAACAACCCACGGTGTTCATTTTCTCTCCCTACCCTTTGGCGCCCACAGGCACCCGATCGGCGCCCTCACCTGTTCATACCAGATAACAGATCAACTTCAGAAGTGCCATCCGCCGTTTGTACTGTCGACCACTACCCTCACATGGGTGCCCGGCTGGGTCACCCTGTGAGTATTTTTTCTTCACTATAACGCAAGGTGACACTTCTCACATTAGGCACTTCAGGGATCGGAATTCATTTGATTTGATAATAGCACCCATTAAGAGTTTTTCTCCAAAAATGGCAAATAACTTGTGCTTTTTGGTGCTTATTACATTATAATGATTATGTTCTGATAATTACTGTGTCTTTATTTCTCTTCAATTTCTGTAGGTTTGACCTGCTGAAGGTTTACAGTAATTATTGTCTTGACATCCCCACCTATACACTCTGGTTATGCCATCCAAACATTTCCTTGCATAGCCCCAAACTCTATCAGCTTGACCCTACAAACTATTGGTGCTTTACTGCTTAAATATTTTCCAAAGTTCAAACACAGATATTGAATATGAAAGACTTTCAGCATCTCTGAAAGAAAGTCTGAAGCTCATCTGCACGTTACCTGCCCCACTGAATGCTTTGGTAAAGGGGCATTTATTGAAGTAATGGATGATTTCATGAGTCTTGTATCCTCCTGTCTCTAACAGTTCTAATTGTCTCTAACAGTTGTGTCTTTCCAGCCAATTTGACTGGAGTAATAAAATGTAAAATTTAAATCAATATTACTTACAAGGTAAAATACCACTTGTGGCAAAGTCTATGTTGAGGAAACTTCAAAGCCAATAAGGGTCCAAATAAATTCATATAAATCAGACATTAACTATTGTGAAAGCTAGTGTGGCTGACATTTTGTAAAAATCAAGCACAATATCACTCAACTTAGATGCCCGATCTGTGAAGTGGTGGAAAAGAATATAGGGAAAGTGCCCTGTGGGTTGAGCAGTTGAGGTTTAGATGGGAAGCTAGAAGGAGCATCTTAGAACGAGCGGTGACAAAGTAAGTGTACTTCTAAGGAATTCTTCACTTCTGATACCTTTTATCCTCTTGCCTGGAGAAGGGAAATGCTAAGTAGGGATGTCACCTTAGAGATAGAGTAGGGATAGACGAACTGATTTTTTTAGGTTCATGACTTCTAATATAGAGATTGGAGTGGTTATCGTTTGCCTGATGTTACTAGAGCTGACTATTCTTCTTATTCTGAGTCGGATGAGACTCCTGCATAGGATATTTTTTGTATTAGTGCCCATTTATTTACTTAACCTCATGCGGAGGTGCTTGTATGTGCAGTTATTTTTGGCTTTGTAATAAATCCCTAAAATGTGAGATTCGGAGTCAGTGGTCCTTTAGAGTTTAAAATTCGATTCAATTGATTATGTGTTGAAATTGGATTTCCTCCCCTCTACACTATTTAGCAGATAAAAAGATCCTGGCGACCCGAAAGGATTCTTGGTGATGGTAAGACAGATAAGAATCCGGTTTTATCAGTTGGTAGCAGAGTAGGATGGTTATCTCTGATAGTGAGGGGAGATCTAGATCAAGATAAGAGATTTTAGAGGCCCATAGAATTCGAGTGATGGTGACCCATTGGATGGTGAGTGGCAGATGACGGCAGCTGATGGAGACTGACGGTGAGTAGCGGTGCAGCGGAAAGCAGCAGTTTGTGATAGAGTGAGTATGAATAGGGTGATGTGTTTTGTAGATTGCGGTGTTGATTTGATTGTGTGATGTCTTGCGGAGTTGGAATGAGAGTTGAGTGATTGTGAGATCAGGCTGTGAGCACGCGCAGCCCGGATATTCTTAGACTCGACGAGTAGTCTGAGAAGTTGTGGTGTAGAAGACACCCAAGGTAGATTTTGTTGACCATTGACAGGGAATCTTGAGACGTCATTGATTACCCAGACCGAGATGGGGGAGCGAATGTGTGCGTGAGTGAGTAACCAATGCTGGCCGTGGGTTGTTGTATGTGGAACTTTGAGCGTTTGAAACCTATCAGTTGAGGCGATTGTTCAGTCGTTTCGCAGACAGACAGTTTCCAGGGTTGAGGTCAACAATTTCGAGAGACTGTCAGAAGCAGCCAGAGAAGTGATTGTCTGGTCGTTTCGGGTACAGATAATTACTTCAGAGTGTGAATGGGACGGATGCAAGAGTGAGAAGCGAATTGTGAAGGAGGGGAACTGCTGCGAGCGGAGGAAGTGTGATGTCAGAAGGTGTCGCGCTGCGATAGTTCAGTTGGTGTGAGTTGCGCTGCGATTGGTGGATTGACATCAGGAAGTGAACGAAAATATTGTGCGCGATTAGGAATTTGGTTTATCATGAAATGTTTTAAGGTTTTCCAAGAATTGTGTAGAGGTGACAGACATGTGGTTACTCGGGGAGGAGAAGAAGCCCCTCCCGAGGATACTACAGCACATTATATGGCAAAGAATGTGGGATTGCATACTATAATTTGGCTTGAAAATTGGCATAAGATGACTCATGGAGAGGGAGAATTGACTTTCCCACATTATGGTACTTTCAGATTGGATGTGTTGTATCAGTTGAAATCTGTGATGTCTTCATTGCGACCTCTGCCTAGACCAACCCAGTTTGAGGCATTACATGCATGGATCAGAGCAGCGTACGACAGGAAAAGAGACAGAAGTCAAGAAAGAGTGAAGAAGTCGATCAGGGCATTCCAAGATGTGAGGTGGGATGCACTAGAGAAAAGGTGGAGAGTGGAAACGATTGAAGGGGATAGATTGTACCCACTGTTAGAGAAAACAGAAAGTGCAGAGGCAAAGAGCATAGAAGAGGATGATAGTGACATGGATGACAGTTTGGTAGAGAGGTTGTTGTCAGAAAGACCGCCTCCATTCAATCCCGATTCCTACGAAGGAAAGTCGATCCCAGCAGAAGGGACTAGTGGACTACAGACTCAGCCAGAGGTGAGAGTAGTGGGGAAAATTTCGACAGGAACGGAGGACATGAGAATCCAGTCTGTAGTGAGTACAGAAGCTGCGGGATGTGTGAGGGTACCGGATGCTTTAAAAGTACCAGTTACTATTGGACCCATAGTTTCAGTCTATAACCCAGATCAGGAGAAAGTTGGTAGTCTAGCACAGTCAACTGCTGGATCAAGGAATGCTGCTGAAGGAAATGGTACAGTGAGTGAGATGGAACAGGCTCCAAGACCTATAAAGTGGAGTACACCATTGCCAGCCACCGCAGGCTCCTCTTCAGGACAGGTGGATGTGAGACCGATAAGACCAAGGTCTTTAGCCGAGTTGAGATCAGATCTGAGAATGTGGGTACCGCCTGCGAGGAATCAGAGTGAGAGAACTCCAGGGAATGAGGAGCGAGATACTTCAGGAAACCGACCAGTCTCAAGGAACATGACAGAAGAGAGTAGAGCTCGAGATCAGAGCTGCGAGTACGAAGAACGGAATGGTGCAGCTTGTCGAGAAATATTGAAAGGTGCCATGTATGCAGGGATGTTAGACGTAGTGAGATTGAAAGCAATAGTAGACGAAATAATAAATGGAAATTCGCCCCTTGAAAGGATAGACATTTATGAACAAGATGAGCTGCTCTTTGTAGCCAAGGACGTGACCCGTAAGGCAAGGACTGCGCAAGAGAAACTGACTGATTTGGCCAAGAAGTACAAGGTAGACCTGTCTAAGACAAAGTTGTTGCAGGGGAGCCACAGGCTGCAGTATGGTGACCAAGAACTGGAATAGAAAAGGGTCATAGGGCTGAGAACACACATCAGGGATTTGATTATAGCAATGCGTGCATGGATCATGCTTGATAAATGGGAAGAAAGGTGGTCTAAGAAAAAGAGTTCCAAAAGGACTGTAGGAGAGATGCCGCCTCCAGGTGGAGGGACGCTAGGCGTAGGGAATTACCCTTTACGAGAGGTACAAAATGGAGGGTAAGTGCATGTGGCTTGGAGTATCGGTGATTTGGCTGCTTTCATTAACTATTTTCCTCGGCTGAGGGAGAAGCCTGTAGAATGGTACAAGCAGGTTGATCAAATTGTTAAAATCTCGAAAGTATTGTGGATGGACTTGAAAACGTTGTTCGACATCGTGGTTCCAGGGGACTTATGGTCCGCATGTAAGATTGCTGTTGAATGGCCGACTTCAGAGTCAGAAAGGGATCCTGTCACGAATGGTCCGTCACCCACAGTTATGAAAACGTTTGAGTAAGAGATCATGTGGCTAAAATCGAAAATCTCGCCTCAGGATATTGATTGGGTTAAGATAGAGCGGACAGTCCAAGAACCGAAAAAGACAGTGCACGAGTACTATGAACGCCTTTTGCAGGCCTTCAAACAGTACAGTGGTTTAGATGTCTTAGATACGAAGGACATGGGACAGTTTGTTTCGAAGTTTGTGTTGGGATTGAGGCCAGAGGTTAGTCTCATGATACAGCAACATTTGATTTGCTGGCAGAAAAAGCCGGTAGATGAAATCTTGCGGTATGCCAGATACTGCAGTGATGAGGTAGATTTGAAACACAGGAAGTTGAAAGACAAACTTATGCTAGTCCAGATGCAAACAGCCCAAGCTCAGCCTAATGGAGGGACGTTAGGAAGAAGACAGGGAAATAACCAAGGTGGAATATGAATGTCCAAGGTCAGGGAAGAGCAAAGTCTGTTGATCCCAAAACAGGAGTGGATGTGGCGACATTGAAGAAGACCACTGCGTGTCATCTTTGTAACCAGATTGGACATTGGAAACGTGAGTGTCCTTTGAACCCGATTAACCAAGTGCAGCAGAAGGTAGAGATAGTTCAGGTACCTGTACCTGAAGCGGTCCCTACAGTGACTAAACCAGGGGTCTCCAACGAGTAGCTCGGGAGCTACTGGTAGCTCGCCAGTACCCTGAAAGTAGCTCTCAGAGTTGAAGACAAGCCAAGACAATCTCAGAGACTCTATGCTTATTAAAGAAGGCAGCACCGCTCATCTCATAACACTTGGAGTGAAAGCCAACCAAACCAATATACCTTATAATAACACTCAAACACAAACTGAGTTGGGTTACGGGTCTGCCACATGACCGTTTGTATCCACTCTAGCTCTAAATCACAAGGAGATTGGCCATGTTATACGCCCTGCTCTTTCAGTTCCAGCACATATGTGAACAATGCACTATCAAAGAATAACAGTAGTTATCAGTGCTGACCCACATGATCAACCCAAGAGCTGAGAGGAGCAGTGTATGGATCCAGAGCAAATAAAAAATAAGAGCCTCGTCTGCATTTATTTATGTGTCGTCTCTCTGACATGGTGTTGCTCCCTAATAAACAGTGTTGTTTCCTGGAAGCTACGTCTAGAGTCAAGGACCATCAAATGTGTATGCTGGCCTGCATCATAAGGGTTTTATCTTTGGTGCAATTGTTTCTGTTCATGGCATAATAGTGCCCATGCTGTAATAATGGTCATCCTTGACTACTATGGGTATTTTTTAGTGTAGTTTTCCCATACGGGCTGCCATCGTTGACATATTGACTGGCCTACTTTTAGCCACCCCTGAAAAAATGATGACTGTTTCTTGCATACAAATGGCCATAACTGATATACGTTGGGCATCCTGGATGTTATGGCGCACAGCCTTGGTACGTTGGCCCTGGTATTACGGTGGTCATTATTTGCATTAAAAAAGCATCCTTGGTGCTATGGTGAGCATCCATTACCTATGATTGTAATACCTGGGCACTTTAAGCAGAATCTGTCTATGTGAGGCATTTGTACATGATAGTACTGATATTTGTGGATTGTATGTTTTCTAAAATTGAAAACTGATATTTTAATGGCAAATATGTTTTTTAAGAAAAGATTTTTATTCTGGAAACTGAGTTTGTTTGCCTAAAATGGAAAGTGGTATTTGATAGAAAAAAATATGCGTATTTTCAATAACTAATATGCTGACGAAGATAAAATATTTTATTTCTAAAACACATTTAAAGTTGATAGCCGAATGCTAATTCAAGCTGAGTTGGGGGGGTGGGGGACTTACTGCTCTAGTTCTGTCCTCTGTGCCACAGAGCATTTGATAATTTGAATGTAACTTCATTAGTGAAGTGGTGGCATTTAATAGTGAGAAATTCTTTCCTGCTATTTCTGCTGGTAACCTTGTCTGGCATGCTTGGGTGATTTCTACTGACAATCCTGCTTCATGTGGTCATAGTGTAGTGTTAACACATGTTGCCACTATTTTACAGTGATAACATATGCTAGTAGCTCAGCAGGACTTTCCTTGAGCAGAAATAGCTCTCAACACAGAAAAGGTTGGAGACCCCTGGACTAGACCAAGGTCGATGAGAGGGGGGATGTTCAGTCCGCAGGTACAAGTTCCCCAGCCACCGAGGGTTCAGCAGGGAATCTGGACTTACCAACAGATGCCTCTGTTCGAAGGGTATGATGAGTTCAGCCGAGACCCGTTGGCATGACGGTGCCTGAGGGGGGAGGAAGACTGCACACTTGGAGCAGTCTTGGAGGTAGATCAGAGGGGACCATTTGCAGAAGCAGATGTTGATGGTCACCCTACCACCTTCTTGGTTGACACTGGTGCTACCCGTTCTACTGTGAGATCAGCAGTAGTCCCTAACCTACCCCTCTCGGGACAATCAATCCAAGTTGTTGGAGTAGCGAATAAGAAAATGACCAGTCCTTTAACAGAACCAATTCCTGTGAGAATAGGAACTTTCGGAGATCGACATGAGTTTGTGGTGTGTGACTCGAGTCCAGGTTGCCTGTTAGGAAGAGATCTGCTGTGCAAGTTAAATTATACCATCTATTGCACACCAAAGGGAGTCGAAGTACAGACAAAGGATGATGACGCGACCTTTAAAGTTGCCAATCAGCACTTGTGTATAGAAATGTACCCAGCGCTGACAGTGGAAGAGCTTCCACTTGACCTGAGAGATTGTGTGTCACACGAGGTGGGGGATTTCACTGGAGGGGAGATTGGGTTGATCAAAGGTGTAGAACCAGTGAAGATTCAGGTCAAGCAGAATGTAAAATTTCCTAGAACGCCTCAGTACAATTTGTAACCCGAGACTATTGCAGGAATCAAACCTGTAATCGAGTAAATGATCAAGCAGGGAATTCTGAAGGAGATCATGGGTAGCCCATGTAATTCACCTATCATGGGACTACAAAAACCAAGTGGGAAATTCATGATCGTGCAGGACCTGCGAAAGGTCAACACAATAGTTTTCACATGTTGTCCAATGGTACCGAATCCATCTGTGATACTGTTTCAGATTCCATGTGAAGCTGAGTGGTTTACGGTGATTGATCTGTGTCAAGCATTCTTCTCGATTCCGCTCCACGAGGAGAGTCAATATCTTTTTGCTTTACGGCTGGAAAATCGTGTGTTAACGTGGTATAGTATCCCTCAAGGGTATACGGAGAGTCCATCGATCTTTAATCAGATCTTGAAGAAGAATCTTGAGAGTCTTGTGTTGCCACAGAACTCAATTCTCGTGCAATACATCGACGACTTGCTCATTGCCTCAGAAACAGAAGACGCTTGCAGAATTGATACTATTGCTCTACTGAATCATTTGGCGGAGAATGGACACAAGGTGTCCCCAAACAAATTGCAGTACTGTTTGAGCGAAGTACAATATTTGGGTCACAGAATTGAAAAGGGCAAGAGGAAGGTGTCACCAGATCTCATTGAGGAAATTATGAACATGCCTGTGCCTACCACACAAAGAGAGGTCAGAATGTTCCTGGGGATGGTTGGCCACTGTCGTCAATGGATTCCCAACTTCTCCTTCGAAGCGAAACCTTTACAGCGCTGACGCACAAGGATGTGAGTGATCCGGTACCATGGGACAATGACTGTTTGATGTCGTTTCTGAAGCTGAGAGAAGCCATGTGTCGTGCTCCAGCTTTGGGAATGCCTGATTACAACAAGGCTTTCTCGTTGTTCTGTTGCGAGAGAGAAGGTTGCACATTGTCAGTTTTGACTCAAAATCATGGAGGTGTCCGTAGACCAGTTGCCTACTTTTCAGCTACTATAGATCCAGTAGCTTCTGCGTTGCCCGGATGTCTCAAATTGAAAGCATTGAAAGATGTGAGAGTATTGTCATTGGACATCCACTTACAGTTTGTGCCACATTCTGTTGAACTGTTAATGACGAGGACCAAAACGCAACACCTTACGAACAACAGGTTAACACGCTATGAACAATTTATACTTACGGCAGAAAAAATGTGACTTTAAAGAGGTGTTCTGTTTTGAATCCTGCGACATTGATGCCTATTCCAAATGCAGATGGCGAAGATTGTGAGGACCATGATTGTCTTGATGTGACTGAACTGTGCACCAAACCGAGACCAGATATTGCCGATGAACCACATGCTTAAGGGACAATGTTGGTCGACTGAGGGCAGCGTTTGCTGTAAGTACCATCACTGGAGTTGTTGAAGCTGCTTGTCTAGAAGGGGTACACTCCGCACAGGTAGCTGAAATCATTGTTTTGACCCGTGCCTGTTTGGCTGCTGATCAGATTCAGATAACGATCTACACTGGCAGTCAGTACGGTTTTGGTGTGGCTCATGACTTCGGGCAGTTATGGTCACAGAGTTGGTTCATGACATCTTCAGGTTCACCCGTCAGAAATGGGGAATATGTGAGACAGTTGTTGGAAGCGTTACAGTGTCCTAAGGAAATTGCGGTTGTCAAATGTTCTGCTCATGGGAAAGGGACAGTTTTTGTTTCATTGGGTAACAACTATGCAGATGAGGTTGCCCGTTTCTGTGCAGAACAAGGATGCATATTTACAGGAGGTTACACTGGAGAGAGCCAAGAAAGAACCAAGCTCAGCATGATGTTACCCATGGCAGACACTTGGGAGGAATTAAAACGATTGCAGGATGAGGTTACCGACCAGGAACGAGATGGTTGGATAAAAACGGGATGTGAGAAAGGAGATGTGGATGTGTGGGTCTCAAGTGATGGTCGAGCTGTGTTACCGGAAAGTTTGTTGAGCCCAATGGCAAGATTGATACATGGTGCAGTACACCTTAGCAGAGATGCGATGGTGAGAGTGTTTAGACAGACATGGTACAATCCAAAGTTTTGTGCGGTTGCTGAAGCTGTATGTCAGAGGTGTGTTACGTGTCAACAGATGAATGCAGGAAAGAAGACTGCTGTCACTTTGAGTCACATTGGGAGATCAGGAGGACCTTTCAATAGGATGCCGTTGGACTTCATTGAGATGCCAAAATGTAATGGGTTGAGGTACATTCTAGTTGTGGTGTGTGTTTTCTCAAGATGGGTGGAGGCTTACCCAACACGTAGATGTGACACTCTCACTGTAGCTAAGCTGTTGTTGAGGGAGCTTTTCTGACCTCTTTGGAATCAGATAGAGGAACACATTTCAACAGCGAAATCATGAAGTTGCTCTGTGCTGCATTGAATGTGGATCAGAGGTTACATTGCAGTTACCGACCAGAGGCTTCTGGGATTGTGGAGCAGGTTAATGGAACTTTGAAAGCACGATGGCAAAAGGGTGTACATTGACATCCCTGAAATGGCCTGGTGCATTGCCTTTGGTCCTTATGAGTCTTTTCAGTGTTCCAGACAGGAAAACTGGGTTATCACCCCACGAGATTCTGATGGGGAGGGCAATGCGACTGCCAGCAATACCTGCTACCGCTCTAATTAGTATCACTGATGACTTGATTCTCGATTACTGCAAAGGACTGGCTTATGTGGTCCGTTCTGTGTCTCAGCAGGTGCAAGCAGCAACTGTCCCAGCCTTGAGTGATCTGTGCCACGACCTGTGTCCGGCAGATTGGGTGCTTTTTTGTAAGTACGTGAGGAAGAGTTGCCTGGATGTTTGGTGGCGTGGCCTGTACCAGGTGAAACTGGTCATGAACACAGCAGTGAAGTGTGGAGGTTATTGCCGAACTGGGTGCATGCCTCCCATACCCGCAGAGTTCCAGCACCCTTGGAAGAAACAGCTCCTCTCGTAAATGAAAATCCAGCTGAGGTGGCAGGGCCATCTGAGAGGTCAAGTCAAGCTGTGGCGGTTGCTGACGCAGTTGGTTGTGCACTGGATCGAGAAGAAAGGGGTTGTGTCAATCAGAGCCCCGAATTTGACTCAGACGGAGAAAGTATTGCTGTGGGTGGAGTAGAGTCAAATTCAGCCAAAGAAGGAAGTAGTGCACAGGGTACCCAGAGGGAGAGCAGAAGTGCCATGAGAGCAGAAGAGGTTTGGCCCGGGAGTCAGAGGCGGCTGAATCTGAGGTTGGCACCTGAAAGTGATCTTGCCCCAGTTTCTGAAACGTCTGAATCTGAACAGAGTGACGCAGAACAAGCTCGGGGAGGTCTGAGAAGATCTAGGAGAGCAAGAGTGCCATGTCAGAGATACGCCACCCCGGAGTGGATGTACCTTGTGACTGATACCAGGAGTTCTGAGTTCAGGGAGGTTGAGGTTCGTGACTGTGGTCAGCAAGACACCGAATGTGAAAATAGACATGGGATTGGTGGTCCTAGGTCTCGAAATCGAAGGAGTGCTGACCCTGACTGTTCCGAATCCCCCACTTCTGAGTGAAGTCCGTGAACTGATACTGCAAAGATTGGTCTTTCCAACGTTTGGATTTGAAGCACCGACCCATGAGGTGATCATTCTTCATCTCGAACTTTTGCAGCATGCTTTAGAGAGTCTGGGAGCTGATCTTATTTTGGACTGAAAGGTGAACTTTGTTGTAAATAAAAGTCTATAAAGAAGATGACCTAGGCCTAAGTGGAAGAAGAATAAACTTAGGGACTTTCCGGAGAAAAGACGAAAGAAGGCTAGGGAAGTCTTTTTGTGGACTGTGTAAATAAGGAACTGAAATTGCAAGGGGATTTCCAGCTCTTGAAGTATTGTTCGAACTGGTCAGCAAGCGACGTTTGGAGGAGAAAGAAAACTCTTAATTGTTTGCTGCTGAAACCAAGAACTTTTGAGAACTTTGCGAGATCATGGAGGCTGGAGATACCCATCGTAGATCCAAATTAGTAGTAGGTACACTTGTAGGTGGAGTGATAGTCTCTATAATCATAATAGTTGTAGCTTCATATATTGTTTCACATGAGCAGGAAGCGGAGGTACAAAGAACAGAGAGTCGTAGATTTCACATAGATTTGTCTAAAGGTGATTTTAAGCTTAATACGTATGCAAGGCTGCTATATGAGTACGTGGATGCAATGGATGCGAAGGACTGCTATGTATGTATGCAGTTGCCTGCCTCAGTGGACGAGGGTATCACCATCTTCCACTGACATATGGAATTTCATGTAGTCTATTGCTTAGTATATTTTATGAAAGAGGTCGGTTTGAATATTTCTTTTCTAATTACGATGCAGTGCTTCCTGAGGTCCCAGTTTACCAGCATCTGAACAAGTATGACTATTACATGTCAGAGGACAGACTTAGGAAGTACTTCATACCGTCTTTGGAACTGGATACAGCTTATGCTCATCGGCATAACTTGACTTGTTCGTTATCAGATGTAGAAAAGAAGTTTGTAGATCAGGTAGAAGATAGATATAGAAGACTAACACAACCCCGAGATACAGGGGATAGTCCAGTAGATTGGACTGAAGAAGAAATATCTCACAGAGCTAGAGGTAGTTATGGTCCTATAGCATTGGACAAGGAGCAGATGGGAAAGTTGTGTGTGAGACGTTATCAGACCTACTATGAAAAGGTTCCGGTGGGTCAGAGTACGTGTGATCATATTTTCACCATGGAAGATTCTGCTAAGAACTTTCTGCAAGGTTCTGTGCAAGTGATTCCAACTATTTATTATGTGTGTGGAAAAAATGCCTATGGCAGGTTACCTGCGAACTGATATGGTACGTGTTATTTGGGAAGTATTTTTCCGAAGATTTACCATGCAGAGGATTTGGAGCTTTTGAAGGATGGACAGCATTTAAGAGTGCAGGAGCAGTGATTGGAGATATTTTTGGAGCAATTATACAGAGTTTGAGTGTGGTTTTGAATGATATGAAGATCAGACGATTGGCAACTGTGGTTGATGAGTTGTCAATGAATACAGCAAAGTCACTGTTACTTGTGGATGGAGGGATGTTATAGATAAGGACGATGGTTTTGCAGAACCGCCTTGCTTTAGATGTATTATTAGCAAAAGAGGGCGGAGTCTGTAAATTATTGAAGGTCCAGGAATGTTGTACGTATATTCCAGACAACAGCAAGGATCTGGAGAAATATATAAGCAACTTTACTACGATCCATCATGAGATAGAAGATTTGACTGAAGAGGGTGTGTGAGAAAAGATTGGTAAAGGATTTGGTCGCGTGGGAAGCTGGTTTGCCAGCCTAGGAAAAGGGTTCCTTGGCTTTGTGTTAAAACCACTCATCATTGTTGTGGTTTGTGGTTTGTGTTGTTTGCTTGTGGGGATTCATCAGAGTTTATAAGTGGTATAAAGGAAACAGAGTCGAGAGAGCTCTCAGAGCGAGTGAATGCGAATGGCCAGACTGCAGGACAGTCAATATCAGAACCTTTAAAATATGGAGAGACTCCGACGGGGGAGGATGGCGACGTACTGTTTAGTTCGGTTCTTTCCCCAAGGGAATTGTGAAATGGTGTGATGACACTAGTCATCAAAGGGGGGAACTGATAAAGCGCCATGTTGTTTTGAAAATTGTAGGGGTGCATCATAATCACTGTTAGCCCGCACCCACATATTTAGTGGATCCATTTTAACGTGTGTTTTAGAATTGTAATACTAAAAGCTGCTGATATAAGGGCAATTAGGAAAGTAATCATGTCATTTATGAAGTGCAATGTAGTAGTTAATTGAAAATATATTTTAGACAATGTAGAATGATTGTTTCTTATGTAATGTTCCCCTCGCTGTCCCTGTGTTTCTCTGCCTGTTTTTCACTTCTGTTCCCTTCGCTGTCCCTTAAGTTTGTGCCAGCTTCTGCCTTCTGTCCCCTTCATTGCCCCGTGCTTCTCTGCCCGTTTTTGCCTTCTGTTCCCTTCGTTGCCCCGTGTTTCTCTGCCCGTTTTTGCCTTCTGTTCCCTTCGTTACCCCGTAATTTTGTGCCCGTTTTTGCCTTCTGTTCCCTACGTTGCCCCGTAAATTTGTGCCCGCTTTTGCCTTCTGTTCCCTTCGTTGCCCCTTGTTTCTCTGCCTGTTTTTGCCTTATGTTCCCTTCGTTGCCCCGTGTTTCTCTGCCCGTTTTTGCCTTCTGTTCCCTTAGTTGCCCCGTAATTTTGTGCCCGCTTTTGCCTTCTGCTCCCTTCGTTGCCCCTCACCGCTCCTGCTCCAGCCACTGCATCCCCTGCGTCCCCCCCCCCCTGACCGCCTCCCAGCTGCTCCTCCCTCCCACCTCCCCATATATGGCGGCCGCGGTGAGGAGAGCGACCCTTGACCCTGCTGGGTAGGTCGCTCCACCTCCGCACAGTTCCGCCTGTGTGTCCTTGCCCCAGCTGCCGCTACTGAGGAAGTTTGAGACAATCCTTCACCCGCAGGCTACCACCTGAGCCTCATCCCTGGTGGCCAGTGGTAGGCCGTAGGTTTGTATCACCATCTGTATCTTAGTGCATTGCCTTTATTGTTATTTGGTGTCTGTGACTGCTGTTATCTGTCTTCCCCCGGTGCCTGTACTTGGTCTGTGCCCTCTTTTTCCTTCTGTTCCCCTCGCTGTCCCTGTGTTTCTCTGTGCCCGTTTTAGACTTCTGTTCCCTTCGCTGCCCCGTAATTTTTTGCCTGCTTTTGCTTTCTGTTCCCTTCGTTGCCCTGTGTTTCTTTGGCCATTTTTGCCTTCTGTTCACTTCGTTGCCCCTTAATTTTTTGCCCGCTTTTGACTTCTGTTCCCTTCGTCGCCCTGTAATTTTGTGCCCGCTTTTGCCTTCTGTTCCCTTCGTTGCCCTGTAATTTTGTGCCCGCTTGTGCCTTCTGCTCCCTTCGTCGCCCTCACTGCTCCCGCTCCAGCCACTGCGTCCCTGCCCCCCTGACCACCCATTCGCTGCCCCTGCCCTGCCTCCCGCCTCCCAGCTGCTCCTCCCTCCCACCACCCCATATATAGCGGTCGCCGTGCAGCCGCGCTGCTGGCACCCAAGGCAAGCCTGTCTGCGCCCGTCCGCGCCTGGACTGCGCCCAGCACCAGAACCCCTGGTCCCCGCGCCCGCCACGACAACCGCCGCTGCTACGATGCCAGCACACTCCACGCTCTCAACTCCGGAGGGACCAACACCTGCTTTAAAGCTGCCCCGAAATGCTCAAAGGGTCCCTTCACCTTCCGGAACTGTAGCTACACCAGCCTCAGAGCCGCCGAACCACCCGCCAAGAAAGGCCACAATCAGCACCGATGCATTCTACTGAACACCCGCTCCGTACGCAAACATGCCGTCGAACTCTGGGACCTGCTCGACACTTCATCCCCGGACGTCGCCTTCCTGACAGAGAACTAGATGAACAACTCCTCCGCACCCAACATCGCCATTGCCATCCCAGATGGCTACAAGATCACCCGCAGAGACCGCCCCAACGGAGTCAGAGGAGGAATCGCCATCGTCCACAAGAACAGCATCAGGGTCTCGCCCAGCACCAAAGACACTCTCAGCACTGCCGAACACATGCATTTCCAGATCTACACAGACCCCAACTCCACCCTCAGAGGCACCCTTGTCTACAGACCCTCCGGACCCCGACTCCAGTTCAGCAACTCCATCGCCGACTTCATCAGCACGTCTGCCCTGACCTCCACCGACTACATCCTCCTCGGAGACCTAAACTTTCACCTTGAGAACAACAACAACAGCAACTCCACCACCCTGATCGATAACCTTGCCAACCTCGGACTGAAGCAACTCATCACAACACCTACCCACTCCGCCGGCCACACTCTCGACCCCGTCTTCTCCTCAAGCTCCCACGTCTCCTTCAGCCACACCACTGAACTCCCCTGGACCGACCACCGCTGCATCTACTTCACCTTCCAGAAACCCACCACACACCACCGCACCCAATAGATCCCCCGCTGCTGCTGAAGCAAAATCACCGAAGACCAACTACACGCAAACCTCACTCTCAGACCACCCACCGAACCCTACAACACAGACGACGCTCCCCACAGCCTTTGACGCTGGATCGACAACTGCGCCAACACCCTCGCCTTGCTGAAGAAACCCTCATACAGAGACACCAGCAAGAGGGCACTGGTTCACCCAGAACTCCTAGCCTCCAAGGGAGCCTGCCGGAAACTAAAGAAGAAATGGCACAGTGACCAGACTCCGGACAGCCACGCAGCCCACAAGGATGCCACCCGCAACCACCATCACCTCATCAGGACTGCTAAGAGGACCATCTTCAAAGACCGCCTCAACAACAACACACACAATAGCAAGGAGCTCTTCAACATCGTGAAGGAACTTTCCAACCCCAGCTCCAACACAAACGACATCCCGCCGTCGCAAGCCCTGTGCGACTCCCTCGCCACTTTATTCCACCGCAAGATAGCAGACATCCATGACAGCTTCAACACCCAGACAGCCCCAACAGACATCAACACAACAGACTCTCCGCACACCATCGACCACGACCCCCTGCCAGCCTTGGCCAACGTGAGCCTCAATGACACCATCAAGACCATGAGCACAATCCACTCCGGCTCCCCGTCAGACCCTCTCCTGCACCACATCTTCAACGAAGCCAGAAGCTCCATCGCACCCCGTCTGTGCAACGTCATCAATCTCTCCCCTGAGACCGCAACCTTCCCAGAGAGCTAGAAACACGCCGAGATCAAAGCCCTACTAAAAAAAACAAGGCGGACCCAAGAGACCTCAAGAACTTCCGGCCCATCTCTCTGCTTCCGTTCCCGGCCAAGGTCATCGAAAAGATCGTCAACAGACAGCTAACCCAATACCTTGAAGAAAACAGAATCCAGAACCCTTCCCAGTCAGGGTTCCACAGAAACCACAGCACTGAGACTGCCCTCATCGCCGCCACCGGCGACATCAAGACCCTGCTGGACAATGGTGAGGCCGCGTCCCTCATCCTCCTGGACCTCTCCGCCGCCTTCGACACCATCTGCCACCACACACTACACGCACACCTCCACGCCGTAGGGATCCAAGACAAGGCTCTGGAATGGATCATCTACTTCCTCTCCGGCAGAACCCAGAGCATCCGCCTCCCCTATTCCGATCCAAAGCCTCCGAGATCATCTGCAGTGTACCCCAGGTCTCTTCCCTCAGCCCAACACTTTTCAACATCTACATGGCCCCGCTCGGACAAGTCGCCCAACAGCAAGACCTAAACATAATCTCCTACGCCGACGACAATCAACTGATCCTCTCCCTCACCAAGGACCCCATCACAGCCAAATCCAACCTTCACGAAGGAATGAAGGCCGTCGCCGACTGGATGAAGATCAGCTGACTGAAGCTGAACACGGACAAGATGGAGGTCCTCATCCTCGGCTCCAACCCTTCAGCCTGGGACGACTCCTGGTGGCCGACGGCACTGGGGACAGCCCCACCCACTGACCACGCATGCAACTTTGGAATCATCCTTGACTCAACGCTCTCCATGACTAAGCAAATCAACGCCGTCTCCTCCTCCTGCTTCTACACCCTCCGCATGCTTCGCAAAATCTACAGGTGGATCCCGACAGACACAAGAAGAACAGTCACCCAGGCTCCCGTCAGCAGCAGACTCGACTACGGAAACGCCCTCTACGCGGGAGCCCCGACCAAGCTTATCAAACGACTGCAACACATCCAAAACGCCTCTGCAAGACTGATCCTCGACGTACCACGCCACAGCCACATCACTCCCCACCTGAGAAACCTGCACTGGCTCCCCGACAACAAGAGGATATCCTTCAAGCTCCTCATCCATGCACACAAAGCACTCCACAAGACCAGCCTAGCCTACATCAACAGATGACTTTCCTTCTACATCCCCAACCGCCAGCTCCGCTCTGCCGACCTCGCATTCGCCACCGTCCCTTGCATCCGGAGAACAACCACCGGCGGAAGATCCTTATCCCACCTCGCCGCCAAGACCTGGAACACCGTCCCACTGAGCCTACGACAGACCCAAGACCTGCTGACCTTCAGGAGGCTACTCAAGACCTGTCTGTTTGACCAGTTGCGCCCACCCTCCCAGCGCCTTGAGACCCTCGCGGGTATGTAGTGCGCTCTACAAATGATTGATTGATTAGGTTTAAACATGCACCATATTAAAGTCTGCACGTGTAGTTTTGCATCCCTATATATGTAGAGTAATGAAATTAACGTTTATAGAGTAAAATTAAAAATGTGTGTTTAAATTGTGTAAAGGCCTGAATCGCATATACGTTAAGAGAAAGGCCTGTTCGTTTCTTATGTTAGCTAAACATTGTAGGCCGAAAATGATTTCCCTTGGTAAGGCTTTGGGTTTCAGGGATGTTAGAAAATCTCAGAGAAGTGGAAAGTTTTTTGTTCCCATGTTTCTGTTGCAGGTGCAAGGACACCTAGCTTGTTAGTGAACTAACCCTTTGTTTTAGGAGTTAGTGTGGCATGGGAAGCCAATATGGGAGTATACTGAAATGCAGGGATGATACTTTCAGCGGAGAAGGTGCCTGGGACCCAAGGTCAAGCTAACCGTCGTTGGATAAGAGACAAGTTTCAGTAGAAAAGTACTGGAAGAAGACCTGGCTGAAGAGGTGTGTCGGAGGGCGTGTTCTTTGTTTTTGGGATTTTGAATTAGGGATAGTGCCCCGTGGGTTGAGCAGTTGAGGTTTAGATGGGAAGCTAGAAGGAGCATCTTAGAACGAGCTCTGACAAAATGATTGTACTTCTAAAGAAGTCTTCACTTCTGACACCTTTTATCCTCTTGCCTGGGGAAGGGAAATGCTAAGTAGGGATGTCACCTTAGAGATAGAGTAGGTATAGACGAACTGATTTTTTTAAGGTTAATGACTTCTAATATAGAGATTGGAGTGGTTATCGTTTGCCTGATGTTACTAGAGCTGACTATTCTTCTTATTCTGATTCGGATGAGACTCCTGCGTAGAATATTTTTTGTATTAGTGCCCATTTATTTTCTTAACCTCGTGCTGAGGTTCTTGTATGTGCAGTTATTTTTGGCTTTGTAATAAATCACTAAAATTTGAGATTCGGAGTCAGTGGTCCTTTTGAGTTTTAAATTCGATTCGATTGATTATGTGTTGAAATTGGATTTCCTCCCCTCTACACTATTTAGCAGATAAAAAGATCCTGGCGACCTGAGAGGATTCATGGTGATGGTAAGACAGATAAGTATCTGGTTTTATCAAAAGCATTGGCAAAGCCAAAAGGTTCCGCTTGAATTAAATCTATTGGCCTTGTCAATGTTTTTTACATGTTGCACAGCAGTTGAGCTGCTGTGCTTCATGGCTGTAAGTAAAACAAGCATTTGCAATGCAATAGGTCTCGCATTTATACGAGTTTGAGCTATTGGCATTGTAAATGACTGCTTTTTATCTAAGTTTGTTTTTTTTAAAACATAAATAAAAGGCATTGTCATATACAATGCTAATAGCTCAAACTCTCGCAAATGCGAGACCTATTGCATTGCAAATGCTTGTTCTATCAGCTCTCACTGGTTAGCTACATTTGTAAAGTGTTACCAAGCAACTCCCATGCTAACCTATGGGAGAGATGGCCTTTTTACTGTGAAAATGAAATACACAGCATTTCACTACTAGGACATGCAAAAGTACACCACTACATGTCCTATCTTTTAAATACACTGCACCTGCCTTAGGGATGACTTAGATGTGAGAGAATGGAAGGGCCTGGCAATTGTGTGCCCTTACTAGGTCGACATGTCAGGTAAGAATTGTGCACAAACACTGCAGCGGCAGGTCTGAGACACCTTTGAAAAGCTACTTGTGTGGGTGGCACATCCAGTGCTGTAGGCCCACTAGTAGAATTTGATTTACAGGCCCTGAGCACACACAGTGCACTGTACTAGGGACTTGGTAGAAATCAAATAAGCGAGTTATGGAAATAGCAATCCATAAACAATTTACATGGACAGCATATGCACTTTAGCACTGACTAGCAGTGGTAAAGTGCCCAGAGTCCTAAAGCCAACAAAATATAGGTCAAAGACAAGGAGGTCAAAAAGCAAACTGTTTATGGATGAGCCTGCTAAAAAAGCCAAGTCTAACAATTACACATGCGAGCACATTCACAAATACAAGCTTAGGATGTGCAGTGTACAAACACCGCTTTAGCTCGATTTAGTATAATGGAATGTTGGTTCCTGTAGAACAGGACCAAAGCCTCCTATACAGTACAGATGACAACAGACTTGTCCCTTAGCTCACTAATGCCATTACCACCATGGTGGTGGGCAGCAATATGTCTAAAATCATGTTTAACAATGATCACTTAATAATTACCTCTCAATACTGTGATATAATCTGATGTACTAAGAAAAGATCCAGCGTGTTAAATACACTTTAGAATTTTGAAGAGAATCTTCTATATTGTTACATGATGTTTATAGTATGTCAGCAGTTTTTAGCACCTAGATCCTGCACGGGTTCTTCGAGCCAGGCTAGAACTTGGCTCCCTGTTAATTTTCTGGCTTGCACATCTCTACTCATGACTCCACCTTTCTTATGAATGGTGACCAGCATATGGAATTTATTCCCTCCTGGTCTGTCGGCTTCTCTTGCAACATTTTCTGAAACTTCTCTTCAAAAGGCACTTGATTCTGGATTCAATAACCTTACTGTCTCACTTCCCTGAGTTACCTAGTCTAATACATCACCTCTGACCTTTGTTTTATTCTCTCTTGATCTAGTCTCTGACTTGTCCTTTGAAGTTGGTGCCTTATGAAGGGCAACCAGATGGCTCCAAGTCACTAGTACACCACTTTACTCATTCCGGGAGAGTGAATGTGAACAAGGGCAAGTGGTGCCCGAAACGCGTCATCAGGAAACAGCAATAAACATTGATTTTGCCTGAAATTTTGGTGGTTCGTTCATCCTTTGTGGCGGAGGAAGCGTTGACTACGCGGTCAGCTGATGAAGGATTATCGGTGATTTATATATATATATTCTGGTAGATATACTCTTGGTTCATTTTAATTGAGCCAGTTGGACCAGCAAGCCCGATAATGATGTGCAAATGCAAAGTCCAGAAATGGAAGAGGGGTGTCACCCTAACCATAAGTTTTCTGCCTTTGGTGCGGAGACTAAGCTTTCATTAATGAGGTAGTCTGGCTAAACATACCCATAATTGCAGAAACCTTCCCATCCTAAGTGCCCTTCATCTACAAGTTGTTTCTGAAACTTCGTTTCCTACAAGCGTTTCTTGGTACACGTGCAGTGCCGTCTTAAGAATTTTTAGGGCCCAGTTCATAACAACTTTAGATGATTTTAACACCTATTTTCTGCTCATCGAAGCTCGCATGATGCCAAAAGTTCTTTCAGAAACAGGGTTTACACAAAAACAGGCGACATTGGGCTTTTCAGGACTCCTGTATGCCGCTGGGCAGAGAGAGACAGACCCAGGGGTAGAGAGGTAGGCAGAGATGGGCCAAGATATGAAAATAAAGAGAGGCCGCTTACTCGCGAGGTTTTTTACTTTCCATGGGGCCCACGGTAATGTTGGGCCCTGAGCTCATGCTTTAAAACTTCTCTGTACATATGTACTGGTGTCCCAATAGCTTCAGTAATGTGGCTTCCCAGTTAAACATAACTTTATTAGACTCCTCTAGCCTTTCCCACGACGTAGCAAACAGAAATCACGTATTGCAAACTAATCACTGAAACAACAGCACCTGGCGGAGACTCGGTGCATTACGGTCAAATAATATTTACAACAGTTGCCCCTGTCAAATGTAACGCAATCTGTCCAGTCCTTTTTTCCGGAAAAAAACAAAACACACGGACAAGTCACGTACGAGGACTCACAGTTGCGTTTTTAACATTACAAAAACGATAAACAAAAAAAAAGTCACAACAAGCTTTTTGGAAAAAAATATAGTTAACACAAAGAAACATCAGTTATTTTTGTTCTGGCTTCTTCACCTGCAGTCTTTCGACCGCATACTTACTCTAGAAAGCGAAAATTAAGTCACAGAATGATTCGCCCTATGGACTACTAATATTACACGTGCGTATTTTTTGTAATCTTTTTAGCGATTTTTGTATGGCCCAGACTTTGTCTAAAGGCATTCAGAGCGCTCTACCAGCGAGCAAGAAGTAAATTCGGATAAACAAACACCATAAAACAACCAAATAGGACCAGGAACAAATATTCTTATACCTCCAGTACCTCAGTTGGTGAACGACATTCACGTACCTTACGTGTATTGCGCAGACTTCAGAAAGAAAAAAAGCGAGAGGAAAGACACACGTTTCTTTATCTGGAATTGAGACAGATTTACATACGCTCCTGGCAGGACATACATTTCAGGAACCCCTGAGCAGCCTAGAGAGCGCCAGCATCAGAAACCGCGCGCTTCACCTGGATACCAACCTTTCAATGTCTCTCCTGAACCACTCACTGTCCGCGCAAGATGCACGACGCTCTCCTCTGACCTGAACCGGGTGTATGCAAATCACCTGGCTGCTCACCAATGACCTCATTAGACATCAATTAAATTTAAAAGAGACCGCGCACTTTAACTTTGCTCTTAAATGTGTGGTAGACTAGGACGAGGCAGCGAATCCAACAATCACGATGGCTGAACCCCAAGAAACGTTAAAGTCGCCTAAAAAGACTAAAATGTCAGTTCATTCAAAATCCGTTACATTTTTAGAGAACCACGTGGGTTCCCTGCCACGCGCGTGACTCTTTCGTTTAGTTCGTGTGTTTTTTAAACATTTCCTTCCATGCTGGAACTACTGACCGAATGCTTACAATGATAAACAAGAATTGACCGCACGCGCGCCTCGCGCTTGAAGTTTAAAAAAAAAAAGAAAAACAAGCCCGGCGGAGCGTGGCGCGCGCGCGCGCTTGAGGGCGGGGGAGCGGACCCTTTGAAGTGCTCCCAAAAGGCGGATTGCATGGCGGCACGATGCGCGTGATTGTGCGCGTGCTAGCCATGCAATCCGCTTTTTGGGAGCACTTTTGAAACCCGTATTCTATAGTCTCGCTTTGCAATCGCTTGCGCAATAGCAAGGCGAGACCTAAAAAGACAAAAGCAGTATGACCTGGGCAACTTTGAACATTTCATAGCACCTTTTCTTCTGCCTTTAAGCCACGCTGCGCAGTGGCCAACGCTCCTGTGTAACATAAAAACAAAACAGCACAGGGGTGTGGGGGAAGGAGGGAACACATGGTTGAATGGGAGAAGGGGTGGGGTCTGTGAAAATCAATGGAGGTTGGGGTGATGTGGGAAAGTTAGTTTTGGAGTGGGAGGAGGACAGGGATGAAGGAGATAATATCCCTTCTCGCTACCTCCTGCGCCCCATGATCCAAGAGATTTTTAACTGCTCAATAAAAACAGGCACTATTCCGACAAAGTGGAAGGCAGCATCGGTACGGCCCTTTTTTGAAAAAGCAACGCTGGACCAACAATCTCTCAGCAATTATCGCACAATATCCTTGTTACCTCTTCTGGGCAAACAACTTGAAGGCCTAATAAACAAGCAGCTGGGATCTTATCTCGAATTCAATCACATCCTTGATCCCTCATAATCTGGTTTCCCCCAAGGGTACAGCACAGAGACGGTGCTCCTGGCCGTGACTGATTCACTGAGACTGGGGGTGGATTCAGGAATCCCTGTGATACTGATATTATTAGATCTCTTAGCAGCCTTTGATAAATCTCTCTTCCAAGGCTCTTGTAAAGGCTGCAAGCAATCGGTGTACAGGGTGTGGCACTTAAGTGGCTTCAGAATTTCCTGACAGATAGACAGCAAACTGTTATCCTGGGCCCGTACTCATCATGCAAAATGAGCTTGGACAAGGGTGTCCCACAAGGCTCATGCCTGAGCCCCACCTTGTCCAATATCTATATGGCCCCGTTAGCGAAGATTGCAGAGCACTGTGGCTTTGAGATTATATCATATGCTGATGACACCCAGCTGATGTTTACTCTAGGCCAAGACCTGAAAATAGCAAAAAAGGTTTTGAATCAGGAATGCTAGCAATCTCCAACTGCATGACTGAGAACTGCCTCCAGCTAAATTCAGAAAAGACGTAGATTATACTGCTTGGAAAAGACCCTCCATCTGGTCAGATGACTGTTGGCCCCACCAATTGGGTGCTATCCCCGTGCCCAAACAAACTGTAAGGAATCTGGGGATAAAGTGAGATCAAACATTAATCATGAAAGACCAGATTGCGGCAACTACTAGTGCTTGCTACTACAATCTGCACCTTCTGCGCAGAATCTTCCCCTTTCTCCCCACGACGATCCATAGAACACTGGTCCAGGCCATGGTGATAAGCGGATTGGACTATGGAAATGCTCTTTTGGCAGAAGCTAGTGAATCACTGCTCTCCAAACTCCATGTGGTCCAGAACACTGAGGCCAGGCTTATTCTGAACAGCCCTTCAGGAACTCCCTCAGCAGCTTTGCTGAAGGAACTGCATTGGCTACCAGTGAAGAAGCGTTCCCATTTTAATATCTGTTGCCTCATGTACAATGCCTTAAAAGGCAAAGGCCCACTTTATCTCCAAAATAAGATAACTGCTTACGTCCCTAGCCACAATTTTAGATCCAGCAACCAAGCCCTACTGTGTGTCCCCCGTATACGTCAAATATACACTGGGGGAAAGGCCTTCTCCTTTCTTGCCCCTAAATACTGGAACAAACTTCTCCTAACCCTGCGAGCCACCCCCACATACTGTAAATTTAGGAAACTACTAAAAGCCTACTTATTCTGAGTTCATCTGATATGTATTTCCTATTAGGATCCGCAGCAGCGCCGAGATGCCCCCGTGTGAGTTGCGCGCTATAGGAAGTAATGTTAACATAACATAACAAGTAGTAGGACTGTAGAGCATGCACTCTCTGAGTGCCTGCTGATAAGTAAAAATAAAAGAGTACCTGCTGGCCAGTGGAAGGACACTGGCCACAGCAAGCAGTACTTGGTTCATGCTCGATGACATGGACAAAGAACCTGAAGACTCTGAAGCCTAGGAAGAAGCCAGACCCCAGCCTGACCAATGGGAAGCATGGAAATGAGTGACATGGTAATGGTAATGGGCTCTAAGCCCCCTCTAAGATTGTTTTTTTAAAGGATAATAGCTTTCGCTGACAGTGTATGCATGCTGGAGGCAAACTTAAAAATGTGACAACGGAATGTATGAGGTAAAATGATATAGGCACAATTCAAATTAATTAAAGTCTATTGGAAGTGAGTGCCTCACTTCAAGTTGTGCCCTTTATGCCAACAAAGATTTTAGATTATTTATTTGATTGTATGGCTTCCAGTGACTCAGAAACAATAAACGTGCAGCAGTTAAGGTAATTAAATTATATCAGGAAAAAATGTGAGTCAGATAAGGTAGGCTATCAGAGAAGTTCTCTCCCAAACCATATTAGAAAAGGCAGCACACGTTCTTGCATTGTGAATCCTATTATGTCTCAGTTGCTTAAAAGTGCACACAAAGATCAAATTGCCTCACACCTAGAAAAATAATTAAAATACATACTGACCAAGACCAAATGTACCGTCATAGCTTATTTAAACTTGGTGTGGACCTTACATTCTTTGTTATGTTCTTTATCATTTTAATTGTATTGCATTGTGAATTGGTATTCCATCCACTCTCAGCTCCTCTCTAAAAGTGGAAGAATAAAATTAGGGTTGACATCTAGAAGAATGCAGAGTAGTGCTAGGGAAGCCTTGGGAAGGTTGTACATATTTTGTAAATAAAGTTGAGCACAAATAAAGACTGTCTGCTGTTTGCACAGGTGGAGACTGACAGAGAAGATTCTGTTGCTGCTATTTCTCTACCACCTTGGTCTGGGTCTTAATAGTACAAAATGAATATTATTAGTCTAGATGAGATTACACATTAAATGCTTATTCTAATCCACTTCATGAGAACGTTAACAGAATGGAAGCAAGGTACTATTATGTCTGCATGCAGTTACCTGCTTCAGTAGCTGAGGGCAGTACATTTCAACACAGACCATTGACATGTGGCATTACATGCAGCTTATTGTTCGGTATTTTTTATGGTCAGGGTCATTTTCAGTAAAAATAATCTAATTACGATTTGGTCTTCTCAGAAGTCCTGCTGTTCAAACATTTAAATCAATATTCACATGCGCGAGTTGCTGGAACAGTTAGTAGATATTTTTCCCAGATTTAAACGATAGATACTGCTTAAGCACATAGGTATAATTTGACCTGTGTCCTCAGTGTCATAGAAAAGAAATTCTTAGAGCAAGCAGAAAATAGATGTAGAACAGTAAAGACTAATGCAGCCAAAAGAGTTTGTGCTACGAGTTGGTCACATGAAGAGGTAGATCTTCAAGCAGCAGTGAACACTTATGTATTGACATTAGATTGGGAACACCATGGAAAACTGTCCCTGTGCAATGATAAGAATGAATACGATATCATTCCTGTAGGGGAAAGTTTGTGTAATCATACCTTTGTGGTTCAAGGACCTTGGAAATTGTTCCTGGATGGAACCGACCCTGTGCTTCCTAAAGTTTATTTAATTTATGGCAAGAATGCTTATTTCAAGTTGCCAAACAAATGGAATGGAACATGCTATAAAGGAGTAGTTTTTCCAAAGATTTATCATGTGGAGAATTTTGATCTTTCTGTTTGGGAGGAGAAATCTAGGCCCAAATGAGGTGCCAGTGCTGGAGGAATTATGGGAGATCTGTAGGTGCAAAAATTCCAAACGTAGGGATGATATTGAATGACATTGTTAGAAAGCTTTCTAACGTAGATGATAAATTGTCTACTAATACAGCTGGAGATTTATTGCTTATAAATACTGAGATGGTTGCCATTAGGGCTAGAGTTTTCAGAACCGTCTTATGTTAGACATTCTGCTCACAAAAGTCTGCCGCATGTTGAAGGTTCAACAGTGTTGTACTTATGTCCCAGACAAAAGTAAGGACCTCCAGAAGTTCATAAAGAATATTACTGATATACATAATGAAGTGAGTAGATTGGAGGTAGAAGGTGTTTTGGATTCAGTTGGACATGGATTTAGTGCTGTAGGTAGATGGTTTGCAGATTTGGGAAGTAGTCTAGTTGGTTCCATATTGAGACAGCTGTTGAATTGATTATTGCCCTTTGTGCAGTAATCTTGATTGTGGCTACAAAGGTGTGCAGGAGATACAAGGCGAAGAAAAGGGTCTCTCGAAAAAGGGAAGTCTTAAAGTTAGAAAGGAAGCTGAATGAATATTAAAATGAATTGAAGTGTTCGGAGGAGTTAAATTGCCACAACAAGGGTTTAACTTGGTTAATCTGATCAAATCAAGGGATAAGATTAAGACATTGTGTGATGGCTTGATATGCCATCAGAGGGGGGATTGGAGAAGAGTAATTTTTATTCCAACCTGAGATACTTTAGGAGTGCATCATAATCATGCGTAGTCAGGTCTTGACTATCTATGTGATTAATATTACTAAAGAAATGGAGTTTTGCACATTTAAATTACTCAACGTGATGATTTATGTGTATAGAACATGACTAATAAAGGTCTATGTAATATTTTCTAATTAATGTTATAGGAGAAGTTAACAGAAAACATGTCCTATTGTGGGATTAATAAAATAGAATATATATGTGTAGACTAATGTTTAGATATTTATTCGCGTAACAAGAATTTTTTCATGCAGGTGCATTTGGAATTACATCTTGGTAATCCTTTACAATTTATACATGTATTAAGAAGCTGCATTTATTATTGTGTAGACATGAGCACGCATTCTGTAACCCTGTGCAGTGCTAACCTGACTAGAGTGGGCCTCAAGAAATTGTTCAGTTCAAGCTCAGTCTAACACGTAATTCGTATTTAATCTTCAACATAGAATGTATTTGCTTGTATTTTCTTTCCACTGCAGATGTGGACAAATCCTCCTTAGTTAGCATAGAAGGGTTTTGTTTTGTTAGATAACAGAGTATGAGAAAACAAAGTTGGCAAGGAGAAATGTGGTAACAAGCAGGATGGTGAGTTATCATGGAGGAGGAGAAGAATGACCAAGGACAAATGAAGTTGCAACCTGTCGATGTGAGAAAGGTAGGGCAAGTATCCAGTTGTGTCTGAGTCCTGGAAAATACTGGTGAAAGTCACGTGGGATTGTCTACCTTGGATACAAATGATATTTGATACTGTACTTTAGAAAGGGACAGGAGAGACATCTTAGGACTTATCAGGGAGCAGATCTATGTGTCTGCTGGTGTAGCTTTATGCTAAGTGACCCATGGTTGGAGTGCTTCTACTGGAAACTCCAACAGGTGACACATTTCTAATTTCATCTTTTCTAAATGCTTCATTGTTTAGGGTTGCCTCTTTTAGCAGTGTAGGGAGAGTTAGTTTGCTCATACTTACCTTGTAGAGTCATTTGATGCAGTTTAATTCTCAATTATTTTTCCTGATTATTTACATTGTCATCATAGAGTTAGTTGTCTGCTTTGTATTATATAGGATGAATCTTTTCAGGATATTTGGCCTCATTTTGATCATTCTGGATTTCTACATGATAATGTTGTGACTGGTCTATATCAATTTGTTTCTAAATTTATAATTAAACCCTACTCAACTCAGATTTAGTTGTCAAGTGGATTATTGTGTTACCAAATTTGTTACACTGTATTGCGATCTAACTGTGATTGTTTTCTCTCTTTTACCTCTCAAGCTGCTGCCAAGACCATTGGACTGGAGATAAATGTTTAGGTGGGCCCAAGCTCTTGCATGGGCATCCATCGAAATTAGCAGATGCTATATCCGCCACCCTCTTGGTTCACCCACCATATTTAGAGGTGACATAAATGCTTTTTTTCTGACAGCAGAGACCCAGTCTGCTCCACAATCGGATACACTGTTTGTGGTGCTTGACTGCCAGCAAACATGGTTTCAGAAGGCTTGCCCTACTGATAGTAGGACATCTAACCCCATGTCCTTTCTGATTTGTTTGTGTACGACCTTCATGTATAAATGTATGGCCCCAGCAAGTAGAAAAAACATCAATATTCCCCACATGTTGAGAGAAACATTTGTGAGCTGGACAATTATCTGAATGGCTGTAAAGTAATAAACCCCTGCACTCATTTAGAGAGAGCACAGAGAATCTCCTATTACACATTCATGATATCTTTAGGACCATTGTGGATGAGTTGTCTGTGGCCAGTTGATATATTGATTGCTTGACTTTAGGCTGAATAATTTGGAGGCCATATGTTGTGAAGCCAAAACTTATTGACCATATTCAAGTAGAAGTCCACTTTGGAAAGCTGAAGAAGGAATTCAGTTTTTGACCTCTATCAGAACATTAAGAGGACTAATCATTTGAATAATACCTGACGATCTGCTATGGTGTGGAATACCTACAGGCTGACCATGCCCAGTTTTAAGACTGGACGTCTATTGTTCAAATCATGATAATAACATGGACAGCGTGGCACATATTGATGATTTTAAATGTGTGAACTCAGCGTAATGCAGAATAAATGTTCATTACATGAAATGCATATAAGTGTTTTTTATCCTTACTCGTACATTTACTCAACCAATAAGGGGATTTTCAAGGAGGTCTCTGAGTTTAATAAATATAACCAGTACATATATAAGAAGAGTTAAGTGCAATAATAACTTAGGTATTATTGTAGACAGAGGTGTATTTATCACCCTACAGTCCATTTGTTTTGTTATAGAGAGAAAAGCCCCAGCGTGTCAAACGTCTTAGTTTTACATTTTTCAAAATAAAACTCCTGCTTTGATGGTTTTTGATTGGAAATTGTAAAAAATGCTGACTCTGGCATAGCCTGTCAACAGTGCTCGCATTCAACAAAAGCACTTCTGCCAGGTCAACCAGTTTCAGTGACGAAACCACACCGACACATCAGGTTTTCTAAAATATAGTGGTTAGGTTGCATCTGAGGCGACGGACGTAGTTCCTTCCCCAACCTAGCCTATGGCCCTCCATCTCTTTGTTTGCCTCTATCATTTTCTCTGGTTTGCCTCTCTGGAGACTTCCTGTGAGATCTTAGCTAGAGCATGAATCTAACTTTCTGTCCACACTCCAATTTTACACTGTCAAGGAGACGGCTTAGAATTTGGCAATCAGGTGAATAGTTTGGATTACTTCAACAATGATGTTACATTTCATGGATAGATTTCTTTCAATCTCCTCCTTAGACCATGATTTTGAATGCAGGGGTAAATTTCAATCCCGACATAAGGGCTCAGGTGATGCGCCCCTCTGAAATTTTTACATGTTTACCTCAAAGATTATTAAATAGATCAATTTATTTAGAGATATGATGTTATCTCCTAACAAATGTATGTATTTAATTCCGGGCTGCCTGCCCGCCTCGCTGTGAAGCAGGAGACGGAAGCCAGGCAGTAAATCAACTTTCTGCAATGTGACGCATGACACAGGGCTTACCTTTCTAAAGCCCTTCATTGCAATTGTATTCTGTATGGTGGTCATTGTAGGCCAGTGACTCTGTCAACGCCATGGTTTCATGTGTCATACACTGCATTCCTGCTTGAGGCCAGACGTCTGTCATTCATAGTAATAGATCTCACTGTTTCCCATTTGTCACAGGGTAGGACTGGATGCAAGCACGTGTGATTTGGCGCCTTGTCCTCTGTAATGCTAAGTGTTATAATGCTAACCTCCCCCACTATGACACCCCAGGCCCTGGCTACAGGCCGTTGAGCCCTTCAGAAGTGGAGCTACTGTGCCTGTGTCCCTGCCTCCCTCTGCTCCGTGGCACCCTGCTGTCAGGACGGCAATGGCAGGTGGCTCGCCAGCACAGAAGACCGCCATCATGGCGGTCTTCTGTCTATCGCGTGTACATCTAGATAGGGCAGGTAGACCGCCACTAGCTAATGGTCTTTCAGGGCCCGCAGCGACAGCAGGCCACGGTCAGACCGCCAAGATCTAAATCAGGCCCTATATGTTCCCACCGCTTATAAACCTTGCTTTCTCACTAAATTTCTTTTTTTAAAGTGATCATTTGACAATGTTTTTTCTTTATTTTTTGGGAGAAGGACAACCCACCCACGTTTAGCCATTATTCTTGCTCATTTCACTTGCTACATAAAAGTCATACCCAACTTTTACGCCTCGCCACTTCCAAATGTCACCAGCTGCCACTGTCCCCAACTAAGCAGGAGTTTGTCTATGGATCAGAATTCTGCAATCTGGGGCATATTTACAAGCCCCTTGCATAAAAATGCAACCCATTTACAATGCGACGCTTCTAGGGAGATGAATCACGTTGTAAAGCCCTACGTCACATTATACCTGCATCAGTGTCAGATAGGCTCACAACAATATGCACAGGAGCAGAATGATGCTTGAACCCAATGCCCCTCTTCGACTCTCCCGTCGCCAATATTTAACTTGCAAAGCCAGTAAACTCAAAGGGGGGAAAGGGCAAGGGGACAGAGAAGAGACAGCCAAGTTTTCTCTAATTCTTCTCCCAGTCTTCTTGCACGCTCCTGCTCTCTCTTGTTTTGTCTTCTGAGCACTAGTATTCTGGCAAACAACTGCAAGAAAACATGCACAACTTACTCTCGCCACTCTTGCCCTTTTTGACTCTTTAATATTTACATTTCATAAATAACATAGCTAGTATTTTCTTGGCTCTAGCCTCTCTTCCTATATTCTATTGTTTTCTTATTTGTAGGCAAACAAACTCTTTATTATTTTCAGGCATGTTACATTTTAGGATGTAAATGGTTGTTCTGTATTAATTTCTGTACAATTATTCTCTGCTTTTTTCAAGAACTATGACTCACGAAGAAACAAAAGATCGACCAGAGACACCAAACGTCACTCAAAAGGTAAGCTATGATGCTAAGTAAACACAACCTTGTAATTTTCTGAGCTGGCTCATAAGATGCGAGGATATTAGACGTTAACAAAGGGGAAACATCCTAAACAACGAAGTTTTAAATACGACTTACCGGAACTACGAAGTCCGAACAACAACAAATCCTGCTCAACAAAGTCCTGAACAACGAAGTCCTAAACCACGACCTTTCCCGGACTGCAAAACTATTCGTGGCATCTCTCCGCCCCCATTCTATGAATGTGCGTTGAACGTCACTCTTCTCCGACCTAAGGCCTGACATTAATCTCCGCATCTCTCCGCCACAATTCTATGGCTGTGCGTTGAACGTCACTCTTCTCCGCCCCTAAGGCCTGACATTAATCTCTGCCATCCGGACTGCTGCTAAGGCACGACACCCCATTAGGACACTTAGAAATGGCAGGGGTGGTGGAACGAGCAGGGGTGGGGGCGTAGGTTTCCCACGCGCCCGATTTTGACTTGTTGAAAGACGGACGATGTCGAGGCTGGGAAGGAAAAGGGGGAGGGCATAGCAGCTGTTTGAGTGCTTGAATGAGAGGCAGCCATTACCACTTTGTTTACATTTTATATGAGTGTCGGGGTGGGTAGTCATGTCAGGGTAAAATTGGCCAACGCAAAGCACACCCTCAAAGCTCTGAAGTTCCCCAGGGCCATGCATGTGTACTTCTTCGAGACCAGCACGTGAAGGGAACAGCGTCTTTGGGAATGCTCTGGCATTATCAGGTAGGCACTATCACCAGGAAGGCAGGCACTGAGGAGAGCAGTGAAGCAGACAGCCTTCATCATGCTAACATGGTAATATGTTGGGGGCACCAAAATACACGAGTCTCTCTCCTCCTCCCCTTCAACGTTGTCGGGTAGGTCATTTACATTGTTTGAATAGATTAATTATTTTATTCTTTTGATAAATAAAAAAATCTGTCAACATTTTGTTAAAAAAATTATTTAATTAATAAAATGTTATGGAATTATTATCAAAAATAAGTAAAAATATTTGTATAAAATATTGTTGATGTTTCATTTTTCTATAGATTTTTCATTTATAGCATACTATCATTTTCCAAACTTTTCAATCATTTGTAGTTCGTCAGGTTTTAAAAACTATGAATATATATTAAAATATAAGTTGGTTTAAGTATCAATGAAATGGGTAATACTATTTCATGGAAGTAATGTTATTACAATAGTGATCAACAAATGCCACAACGATGAGGGTCCCACACTTGTGCGCACAGGGAGTAACTGTATTGTATTTAAATAATTTCAATAACATTAGAAACTGTTAGTGCTCACTTTAAAATGGTCATCGTTCAACCATTCCCAAATAGAAGGGAGGGTGCGAATATATTTGCAGGAGGGATTAGATTCTGATTGAATTTTCTTGTTTATTTCACAGCCCTGATGATGTCCCAGGAGGGGACGAAACGCGTCGGCTGTTGAGAGTTTTTGAAATAAGGAATTGAACTATTATCCTTGATATAATGATTGGAGCCTAAAAGGATGGACTAAACGTTTGATGGATCAAAAGGAACTTTATTGATAAAAAACTCAAAAAAACAGACTTTTACATGGAACAAGGATAAAGCACCACAAACATATAATTTTTCTTTTTGGATACTGACATTGAACAAGGATAAAGGACCAACTGGAGGCATATAATAAAGAGGACATTTACATGGAATTAGTTGGATTTTCTCCATGTCTGGAAAAAATATGATAATCAAGAATAAATGATGTTTATGTTTGAATCAAATATTGGATTGAATTAGAGTGCTCCTTGTATGTGTGAATTGATTATTACAATAGTGCCATCTAATGGCCAGTCTTGAGGTGTTTTTTTTCGTTGTTTAGGAACTCGTTGTTAAAATGTAGTTGTTTGGGATTGCTCGTTGTTTAGCATTCGGTTTAGGAATTCAAGGATTAGGCAGTAGTTGTTCAATCATACAATCTAACAAAGGATAACGGACTAACTGAGAAGCGCGAGTGCTATCGCGCTACAAAACTACAGTTTTCTACATTGGTATGTTAACCAGACACAAAGCTAATTAGATGCTAGACTTATCAGGAATGCTTTAGTGGAAGTGCGATAACTGAAAAGAATGCTAACGTATTTACGCGCATGTACAGCTTTGACTACTATACTCCTACGCACATGTCAGAAACAAGATGATTCTCAGAGTTTTCCAAGAACACTTCAACAAATTTGTCACTGCGCGTACTAAAAACTTGAACGCTAATTATGTGCAGACTCGCTCGAGTCATAATGTCACATAGACCTTACTTGAATGACTGCAGACGAGCCCAAAACTTCAGGTAACCAATTCTTGTGAGCGACGAAACTAAAACGTTGAATAATCACGCGACGCTCTATCCTATCTAATTTTTGCGCCGAGACTAGAAAATGGGTCCTTCTCCGTAGGAATCTCAGGTGAAGTGCAAAATTCCAAAGGAGACTCTCCTGGACATTCTAAACGCGCTTCCACAGCTGCAACACTTGAACGTTGCACTGTGATCAACTTCCTTGCGGCCATCTTGGAATTCCTTTTGTACTTCCTCAATCTGAACAACACTTTTCTCCTAAATGGAAGAGGAGTTTTCAGGGTTATGGAATTAACAGATCTTTTAGCCTGACTGAGACGTTATTGGGTTCTGACAGTCAGGTATAATGTATGCAGGGTGGGTGTTCCCACGCGAAAAACCCTCGTAGAAGTGACACAGTGAAATCTACAAGATTTCACTGCAACACTTCTAGGAGGCCACTGCGTCAAAACCTTACGACTGCTTGGAGCAGGCGTAAGGAGTGACGCAGCACAATGAGGATAGGCCTCCCCATGCATTGCTTGATTTGCGCCTTGCTTGCGACACGACTCCCGCTATGCGTGAATTTTGCATCAACAGATGCGTCAGAATTTCTGACGCATCTGTCAATCCTTGCGCCATGGTGCGCCGTATTGTAAATATGGTGCATCCATGGTGGCACAAGGGTTTCTCAGGGTGGCGCAGGAAAAATGACGCATCTCTACAGATGCGTCACTTTCTTGTAAATCTGCCCCTCTGTATTTTCCTCTGTTAGATCTTACCAGTTAATATGTGATGAAATGTATGCCTAGCAAAAAGGGTAAACCAACTGATTTTGCTTTAATAAGTACTGAATCCACGTTGATATGCCTTATTCCAGTATGTATAATTGAAAATAAGGGATTTGTAAATACCTTACTCCATAGTGCCAGTATTTATCAGTTGTGGTAAATACCCCATTTTATTTCACCCTACTCGAGAAATCAGTGCCTTAGTAGGACAAATGTGAAAAGAACACGTTACCGATGAATACCAAGTCTCACCTTCTTGCAGACAAAGTCTCCAGGTAAATATACAATTGAAGTGAGCCTCATCAATATATCGTAAATCATTTGCTTGTCACAGCCCTGTATAAAAGAAAAAATCCATCATTAGTAGACTGTGTAGCCGTAAACAGAGGATATAAATGAACATTTCTACACCAAGCCTGTGCTTGTAAAGTAAAAGTGTGCTCTGCTATGTTTTGGGGCTTTATCTAAGCATTCTACTATTCTATGTCGACCATTCTCAACAACAGCTTTGCCGGATTGTGAAGTTTTTGCGAAGTAAAGGCATTCCCCCTGTATGAATTTGTGGTGATGGTAACCAGATGAATAACCTGGACTCTCATTGAAAGTTTGTGTTGAACCTGTTAGATCTGAGCCTGCTTCACAGGTAGTGTGGCAGTAATGGCGGCTGTGTAGGTAACAGACTCATGGGGTGTTATGGAACTAATGAGCCAGGAGCATGCCTGATGCAAAAAGTGCATGGGGCTATCAATCGACACACGTGACAACAGCCTGAGGTCATGACCTAGTAATGTTGGGAGTAAGAGCAAATGGGATTAGAAAGTTCTGTGAAAGGAGGATCATTCTTTTGCATTTATGACAATGAATGGTATGATATGTGCGCAGAAGGCATACAATTTGAGATATTTTGCCAATTAAATGATATTTTGATTTTGATAGATTCTAGGTGATTGTGTAATCATCGTTTTCACAGATATAAAAATACGACTGGATTAAAGTTGTACTTCATTTGACGTAAGACAGTCACGACCCAATGCACCAGCATTTAGTGCAACATTATATATATATTGATTTCACAGAACACATAACAGTATTGGATGAACAATTACTTGCCTTAAATAAGTCAACTTTTTCAACAATGGCAAGGTTTACATCGATGGCAATCGCTAGTTGCATCTTTGTTGGCATCTGCTCCAGCAGTTCAGACTCATCTACAAATGATAAAATATGGTTATTTTCTCTAGATGTGAACTTAATTGAATGCTGAAACACAAAAAACGGATTTCAACATGGCTTTTTCTGATTGATAAAAGAACACAACTAAAGGCACACTGGACACATATTAAGAAACGTCATGCATTTTAAAAGTGAATAATCAATCAACCTTCTGCATTATAAAACATACACATATATACAATCTGGTTATATTACCTACTGACGGTTGCCAGTAGGTAGCTATAGTTAGGACCTAGTTTCCATAGTAAAAGCATTGTTTGATTTGGCAATAACTTTGGCACCGTTTGATGAATCTTCATGAAACATTCAAAACTAATAGGGAGGTCATGTCAGCTGCTGTCTTGAAAAATTTCGGAGTGGCCTGTCAAGCAGGGGCCATGAGAAAAAGTGTGGGGGGGGGGGGCCAAATGCTTTTACTCAATGTTAATTTCCATAGGAAACTTTTGACGCGGCTACAGCCCGAACTGCTGAACGAAATTACACCAAATTTGGCAGAAAGGTCAAGAACACTGTTTTTGTTAAATGGTGTAAATCCGTTCAGTAGTTCCTGAGGAATGTAAAGATTTCACATATATACAACTGTGGCCGCGGTGGAGCTGTGAACCCTCCCGATCTCGTGCCTAAGATCTGATTAGTTGCCAACACCTCAAACCAGGAAGTGTTGGCAGCAATCATGTGACTCAGTTGAACCGAGTCACAGGAAAATAAGTGAAAAACCAAGAAAGGGGGGGGGGGGGAGGGGGCAGGGTATAAACACCCTGATCCCCTAGGCCTGTTTAGGGGTCCCAACAGGGAACCCCACGGTAATAAAAACCCATTTAAAAAAAAAAAAACAATTGGGGCGGGATTCAGAGTGGATCTGTGAATCCGGCTGACATTTTTTAAACGAAATGAAGCACGGGTTCCAGTGCTTCGTTTACTTTAGGCCCCTGGGTAGGCCAGATCCCGGGGCAATCAAAAATAAATGTGCAGGGGCCCGCAAGGGTCCCTGTAGCCCCGGGGACCCCCACCTCCCTGGGGCTGATAGTTTGAAGTATGGGGGCCACGCAGCCCCCATGCATCCCCGAAGACCGCCACCTCACCGGGTCTTATTTTAACAAATGTGGGGGTGGCGATGCAGCCCCCTTGCAGCCCCAGGGACCGCCATCTCCCCGGGACCATATTCAAAATAAAGTGTGGGAGGGCTCCAGCCCCCTCACACAGCGTGGGGGACTGCCTCCTCCCTGGGGCTATATTTTAAAATAATGTGCGGGGGGCTCCAGCCCCCCACACAGCCCCAGGGACCACAAGCTCCCTGGGGCTTAATTTCTGTTGGAGGGGAGCCGTAAATGGCCTTGGGGCCCACCACCCCCCAGGGCCGGCTCCAGCAATGTACCAGAGTGCCCACCCCCGGGACATTGCAGTGTGCTATGGGGTGTGCGCTCCTGCCATCCCATAGCAAACAAGTGGTCCGGTTTGAGACACACAAACCCATGTCAGATGAGTCAGCATGGGCCGCTTAGTAATGGGGGCTGATGTCTGTGTGAGAAAATCAGCTGATGATCCTATGGGCGAGGCGCCTCCATTTCAAAAGGAATGAGGTGCGGGCCGCTGAAGTCAACTTTACGCAATGGTTGCCTACAATAAGGCCAAGCCTTCCCATTTCACGATGAAAGAAGCGTGGGCCACCGAAGCAGCCTCATGGAGCCAATGCTAGATCTTCTCTTTTGAAACAAAGGCGTTTCCCCCTTAGACGGTTCTATGTAATGAGGACTTTTATAAGGTGTGGATGTTTATTTTGAGAAATTTCTTAAAGATTTTCTCGCATTGCAGATTGTTGAATAATGTAGAAAGTGGGAGTGACCACCTAGATGTGCTTTAACTGATACTGGGATTGAAAGCTGGCTCTAAGGTTGCAGGGCATTGTGCTCATCTAGGTAATGTATATGGAGTGTTGTCCATAGAGACTGGCAGAACATGTCTTATCACTGGCAAATGTTACCTCTTGAATTACATTGTTTACATACTGGTTAACCTCTTGACTTAAAATTCTGGGTCTTGTGAATCAAGAGGGTGATCCTGTTAAGGTGAATGGAGTACAAATACATTTTTGGCGACTGTTGAAGGTTTAATTGGGGGTGGCCCCACTAAATTCAAAGGAGGCATTTTTGTGTGCCAGGTTGGTCAATACCAGTAAAAAGAGGGCAACGTCCACGAAATGTGGTGACTTGCCAATGTGCTATTTTAGCATGTGGTCAAAGGTTATAAGCATTATCACTTGATTCTGTAATAGAAAATTGGGTACAGTTGTAGCCTTTAATAAAATCTATTTTTATTCGGTTTGAATACGAAAATGCTGATTGTTGAGGATGCACACAGGTACAGTTTCGTAGGCTGCATAGTAACATGTTATATAAGTTGTTGGAGACAGAATAGTACATTCATGTAATCTAGCCATTTTTTGGTTTTCTATGTCTTCCTAACAAATATAAAGTTAAATCTTACCCTCACCATATCGTTACTTGAACATATCTTCTAATTTGCAGTCCTCCTCAGAAATAAACATCAGTCATAATACGTCTATGACAGTGATAATATTCTTATTCGACCCCCATTGTCTTAAATAGGGATTAGCGGACAAACATTGGTTCCCCCATAGATTGGTAAATTAAACAACTGCTGAAGAAATAAGCACTACGAAATAAATGGTTTCCTAAAATATACAAAAGAAGTATACAATGGGAGTTTATGGAGGCCGATCATCATGTTAATGTTAATGTTAATGTTAGTGGGTATTTATAAAGCGCACGTACGCCGGGTTGGCTTCATGGCGCTAACAGACAGCTTGACAAGGCAGCGGAAGCTAATCCTGACTAAACAGCCAGGTTTTCAGGAGTTTCCTAAATGGAAGGATGTCAATGCACGTTCGGATCTCAAGAGGGAAAGAGTTCCACCGCTTGGGAGCAAGAATGGCAAACCTGCGACCTCCAAGACGGGCCCTCTTGAAGTTTGGAATAGTAAGAAGGGAAAGATGGGTGGATCTTAGGTGGCGAGTAGGGGCGTACCTAAGTATGATGTTGTTAGTAAATTCCGGGCTGGTACCGTGTAAAGGCTTAAAAATAAGGCAATCGGTTTTAAAAGCACAACGACGTGACACCGGGAGCCAATGTAATTTCCTCAAAAGAGGAGAGGCAGGTTGCCATTTAGGTTGATGGTATATCAGTCGGGCTGCCTGGTTTTGGACCAGCTGAAGGCGTTTGAACAGATAGTGGGGCATTCCCAAGTAGACCGAGTTGGAATAGTCTAAGTGAGATAGTACAGTAGAAATCATAGCTTGGGCCATAGCTTCATGAGTGAGAAAGAGATGGATCTTCCTGATTTTACGCAGTTGGTAGAAGCATTTGGACACCACTGCTCCAACCTGGGCTTTTAAGGAAAGGCCGCTATCCAAAAGTACCCCCAAAGTCTTGGCGGAGCTAGAGGGGATGGGAGGTGGACCGAGTGCAGAAGGCCAATATTGGTGGCCCCAATGCTTAGAGCTATCCCTGGTAAGGACTATCTCAGTTTTCCCAGGATTAAGTTTCAGATGGTTCAGATCCATCCAAGTTTGGATGAACAACATAGTATCCTGGAATTCCATGACAGAATCGTTGGTACCATCAACTCTGAGGAGAAGCTGCAGATCATCAGCATAATTAAGGACCAGTACCTTTCTCTCTTTCAGTGATTTAATCAGAGGGGACATATAGATGTTAAATAAGTGTGGGGAGAGAGCCGAGCCCTGAGGCACCCCACAGGTGGTAATGTGAGAGGCAGAAGAAAATTGGCCAAGACGCACTGCTTGAGAGCGGTCCTTCAGAAAAGAGGAGATCCAACGCGCCGCTATGCCTGAGACTCCAGTCCCCCTGACACGGTCGACCAAGATGTTATGGTCGACCGTGTCAAAGGCCGCAGACAGATCCAGCAAGACCAGGGCTCGAGGACACCCTCTATCAGCGAAGTCACGTAGACTATCCATAGCTGACAGGATCACGGCTTCAGTAGAATGCGCGGGACCAAAGCCAGCCTGATGGGAGTCCAAATGTTTATACATCTCCAAGAAGTTGGAGAGGCATCTAGCTACATAACCCTCCATTACCTTGGCCAAAAAAGGTAACAAGGATATGGGACGATAGTTGGCGAGGAGCGCCGGGTCAGCTCCCAACTTTTTCAGGAGGGGGACCACTGTGGCTTTTTTAAAAGCTAAGGGAACTGTACCAGATGTAATAGATTTGTTCAGTAGGGCAAGGGCCGGGCCAGGATGGATCGCCAAGCACTCTTTTAGAATATGAGGTGGGCAGCAGTCCGCGGGTGCACCTGATTTAGTTTCCTTTAAAAGAGACAGGAAGGTCTCTTCGCTAATCGGAGGGAAAGTGTAAAGGGTGCTGTTGTTATAATGATGAGCCGGGCCATTCTGCTGGGGGGGGGGGGGGGGCGGTATACTACTTTTTATTAGAGTAATCTTATCAATGAAATAATCATTCAGGGAATCACATAGTTCCTGGGAAGGAGCGGCCTTTCTTAGGGTGCGTTCCGGGTTTGAGAGTTCGTCTATTACAGAGAATATTATTTTAGAGCTATGATTAGACTTTAGGATGCGATCAGAGAAGAAAGCAGTTTTGGCGGTCAGAATGTTTTTCCTATAATCTTTATGCGCAATGATGTACTGAGATCTTTTTTCAGGAGAGTATTGTTGGCGCCATTGTCTCTCCAATTGAAGTACCGTCAGTTTCTGTGCTTTAAGATCATCTGAAAACCATCTGTTTGTTTCAGTCCGACGCAATAATTTAACTCTTTTGGAAGGGGCATGTTTGTCACTGGCCTCAAGAAGCCACCTGAATACCTTATTATCCAGAATGTTAACATCCACGTGATGTAAAACTGGAGTCGAGTCTCCTAAAGTATTGAAAAAATCTTCTTTGTTAATGAGGTTCCATTTTCTAGCCATGCCTCCTTCCCGTACTTTGGCTTTTGGAGGGGCCGATCTCATGATTTGAAATTTCAGTAGATGGTGATCGGACCAGATGCAAGGTAACACAGATGGGATAGTGATATTCAGGTTAGCAGCCCAAATTTGGTCCAGAATTCGGCCCTTAGAGTGAGTTGGGGAGGGGACAAGCTGAGATAAATTGAGATTTTTAAGTAGGTCAGACATTTCTACAGAGTGAGACCCTTCGTTGGGGTCACCATACCAGTAGTTGAAGTCTCCTACCAGGAGAACCCTAGCATGTTCCGTCACTAATGTAGCTATCTGTTCACTCAAAGTCATTGGGAAGAAAGGCATCGGCTTAGGTGGTCTGTACAATAGGACACAGACCAGAGAGTCATAAGCTGGCTCTAGTTTAATCACGATGTTATCCGTGTCTATGAGAGATAGGCACTTCAGAGAGCAAAAGGAGAGGTCAGTGTGGATAATAGCGGCCACCCCGCCACCTGACTTGCCCGGGCCTCTATTAGCCGACATGATGTAGTAGTCAGGGGGTAGTGCAGCGAGTATATCCGGGGCAGAATCATCGGTAAGCCATGTCTCAGACAATAGCAGAACATCAGGTTTGTCCGTAGTCAGGAGTAAAAAAATATCCAGTTGATGTTTCACCAAGGAACGTGTGTTAAGGTAGTAAATTGACAGAGGGACTGCTCCCCGCATAGTCTGAATGAGGGGGTGCGGATTAAATGCCGTAGTAGGCAGAAGCTCCGGAAAACTATTACGTGCAGTGAGTAAATTATTGGCAATTAGAATAGAAGAGACCTTACTAGCAGGTTGACTGTACATGTTATGCAACGTCTTCAGTGTCTCAGGTGAATAGGTTATGGGCCGACCAAGGTGGCTGGCCCCTGGGTCCGGAGGGGCGCGGACGGGCGCAGACGGGCTTGCCTTTAGCGCGTTATGTTATAAGTTTTATAGAGCGCATAGCTGCCCCAGCAAAGGGGTGTCCCAGCGCTGATCTCAAACTGACATAGGGCAGACAGAGTGACGCACAGAAGAACAGATTATGTAGGCAAAATATGGGTTTTTATGGCTTTATGGAATGACGCATGATTTTGGATGCTTCTGATACTCGCAGGGAGGGAGTTCCAAAGTTTAGGAGCGAGAGTACGAAAGGAGCGCCCTCGTACCCTTGCCCTCTTTACCCGAGGGACAACCGCCGGGTGCTGACAAATAGAACACAGCTGGCGGGTGGGTATATTGGGCGTAAAAAGATTGGCAAAAATGTCGGGCGATTGGAAATTCATCATTCTATGGGAAATACAGAGTGCTTTAAAATTGAATACGTTTCTCCACCGGAAGCCAAGGTAATCTGCTGATGAAGTCGGAGAGAGCGCAGGTTCTCGGCAGACCAAGGAGCATTCGAACTGCAGCATTTTGTGCCCTTTGTAGGCAGTGTATCTCTGCTCTGTTGGCCCCTAGGTACAGGGAGCTCACATAATCCAGCATAGATAGTACAGTGGCCTGAATGATCACCTGACGGATGGTAAGATAAAACAAAACCAGCAGGGGTTTGAGACCGTGTAAGAGCCCAAAGCACCGCTTTTGTTTGAGCCTGGAAGGTCAGAGCAGAGTCGACCTATACTCTATGATTTTTAACTGTCTGCTTCAGGGCAGGTGGGAGGCCCAGGGTGGATGGCCACCAATGCTTATTCCACAGATGAGTATCTTTGCCCACCAGCAAGATCTTGAATTTACTGGCATTCAGTTGAAGAAAGTTAGCGGTCATCCAATCTGCAATAGATGTTAAATCTTTGAATTTGAGCGCATCCTGTGCAGAGTTGTCAGATAATGCAACCACCAACTGTGTGTCAGCCGCTTAAGATATCACAGTTAAACCCCTGTTCCTAGCTACTGCTACCAGGGGTTGAATGTAGATGTTAAATAGAGTAGCACTCAGGGCGGAACCCTGAGGAACCCCTTGATACACAGCATGCGTCTAAGAACAGAAGGGAGGGACAGACACTTGTAAGGATCTCTCAGATGAAAAGGAAGTGAACCAGCCCAGAACCAGGCCACTGATACCGATATCCTCCAGGCACTGCAGAAGGATCTGATGGGACACTGTATCGAATGCAGCGCTTACGTCCAGAAGGATCAGTACTGAAGTACGTCCTACAACTAGTGAGCTCCGCAGATGTTCCGTCATAGCCAGAAGGGCAGTTTCAGTGATGTGACGTGGGGGGAAGCCATTTTGAGAGGGGTCCAAAAGGTTGTTAGCTTCAATGAAAGTGGTAAGAATGGAATTAATGTAGGCTTCAGTAATCTTAGATACCAGAGGGAGAAGAGAGATAAGATTAAAATTCTCCAGCTTTGAATCATTCAGCGTAGGTTTTTTAGTAAAGGAACCACCTTGGCGTGTTTCCAAGCAATGGGAACTATAGCAGATGACATAGACAGATTAATGAGATCACAGAGAGAGAAGCTGATGTAGAAATTTCTGAAATTGATCTGGTTTAAGGGTATCTGCTGTGGATCCTGATTTAAGTTTATTACAGATGGTGCACATAACTTCTTGGGAGAGCACCGGAAAAGCTGAGAGTGTGGGAGCACCGCTGAGTTGAAGTGAAAGGCCTGTTTTAATCGCAGTGTGGGGAAAGGTTTTGTAAATGTCGTCGATCTTTATGAAAAATGCGGAGAGTACCTCGCATTGCTGATTAGAGGAAAGAGGGGATGTTTTAGGTTGCCCTGAAGATTTAAGATCTCTAAGCAAGGCAAAAATACATTTTGCAGGGTTACATCTGTTTGTAATTATATCTGCAAAGTAGGCAGCTCTTTCCTTCTGAATGGACTTATGATAATTCTTGATGGCCACTCGATATTGTACTTTCAGAGCTGGATCACAGTGCTGTCTCCACTCCCGTTACATGGCTTTACAAGTTTTCCAGGCCAGGGCCAGATTGTCAGTGTACTACAGGCTCGACTGGGTTCTACGACTCTGGGACCACCTAGCGGGGACAAGAGTATCAAGGGAGTGCAAAGCCAATCAGACCGGATGCTATATGCCCTGTCAGGATTATCTGGAAGGTTAGGTGTTTGGCTAAGGAGGAGAACATGGAAGTGGTCGGCATCAAGTTTGTGTCAGGGGCGCTTTAGGACAGATTTCCGAGGAGCATCCTGGAGAGGCCCAACTCCCTGTAATGCCATGGATACTAGATAGTGGTGAGACCAACTCATAGAGATGGGTGGACTCACTGTAAGAGCAGGTAGATTGGTAAAAATAGGGTACGACAGATGCCCAGCTGGGTGTGTACAGCTTGGGACACGCTGCACGAGTTGGAAAGCAGCGAGATCTGCTAGAAAATTGCCAATCTCAATGTCTTGGCTCACTTCTAAATGCAAGTTGAGGTCGCCAATGATGTTGAAATTAGCCAATCTAGTGGCTAATATGCCTGACAGAGCAATAAGGGGTTCCCTGAAATCTTTGGAGGGCCCTGGGGGGGGGGGGGGGGGACAATGTGAAGTTTTCATTGAGGGAGATTTTAAAACTAGCACATTCACAACCCACAAGGACCTCTTTAATCAAGATGCATGTATAGCCAGTTTTAAAAATAATTGCAATGCCACCGCCCCGGGCCCCTGTATTGAGTGCCTGAATAGTATAACCCTGGGGAAGGGCCAGACTAGGCTCTGCCTCTGCCTCTATAATAGCAGTAAGCCATGTCTCCGTGAGAAAGAGGATATCCGGAGCCTCATCCTGGCTTAGGTCAAACACTTCAGCGAAGTGCTTGGCCAGAGAACGGCAGTTCAAGCTAAGAAACGATGGGCGAGGAAGGAGGTATAGAGTTTGCGGCTGCCAAAGAGCTGAAACTGCAATGCGCACAGCAGAAGGGACCCTCCAGCGAAACACAGAACTGATATGCACATGGACTGATGCCAATGCTGATAGCCACCATCATGGGCACAGGTTTAGCTTGTTGTATTACTTCATGTCCACTAACCCTATAAATCACTGTCACAATGACTGCTTGTTATCACCATTGATGTCATTTGAGATGTTATCAGTGATGTCATCAATCATATCGCCCAACGTCATGAGTGATGTAATATGTGAGGTCTTAAGCAGTGCATGGTAGGGTGCAAGTTATAATTAAATGAGTTCACTAAAATATTAGTGAATTCCAGTGTTTTTTGTTTTTTAAACATCTAACTCTTTCGTCACTTTAAGCTTTGTTTTTCTCAGTGAATTTCTGGGATTTGTTTAAAGTAAGCTAAGAATTTATTACCATACTTAACTGCAATGTCGAGTGGATATCTTTGTTTTTTTAATCATATTCTAAGTTAAGCATATGTCAAATCCCCTCAGGCAACCTGCAGCACCACTGCACGTGGCCAATGGCTGTGAGCTGTGGGGCGGGCAGGTAGTCCTGTATCCAAATCAATGGCAGATGCCTATCCCTCCCCTGCACACAGTTGACCTGGCCTGTGGCCAGACTCTGCACCTAACCCCCTGTAGGTGACAAGCCCTCCCTATGCTCGGTCTTTGACCATGTACAGAGGGGATTGGCTTTTACTTGTGTATTACCTCATGTGTGTCTGGCCATCAGGATGTGGGTATGAACATAATGCATTGTAATGTGTTAGAAACAGTGAATTATGTAATATGAAATCATACAGCAACACACCCACATAAACCTACAAGCTTCCCAATACACACAGGAAGAAAAATAGCACACGTTTGTGTAAAAAAAAAAGAACGTTTTTGCTTTTTCTTTTTTTTTGGTAAACAATTGATTGGGGCGTGATTTTTGGTAAAAACTCGACTGTTCTTAAAAAGATAGTTTCTGAGTCCGATGAGGTACATTCAACCTACAGTGGATAACTGAAAAACACATAAAGAATGTTAGGATACAACTCTATATTTATTACCCAATCAGGATAATATCAAAATAATTTCAAATAGTACAAAAAAATATAGGCCAAGAAAAAAAAGCATAAGTTCAAAATCCCATCATTGAAATAATTGTAATCAGACAGAAGGAACACTTGGCAATCCTCCAAAAAGGATGCCCTTGGGGTTTCTGGGTGACGCCAAACTCCCCATAAGAATATGGACACACTAGGGTCGGTTTAAGGACAGAGGGAGAAGTCATACTGGGGCACACAACAGATGTAGGAGAGGTATGCGGTATACAAGAGGAAAGGGCTGCCACCCAAGAACAAAGGAAGCAGCAGAGTACTCAATGCCGATCAGCCTGTGCCTCTCATGGTGCCCTCGCCTCTGCTCCCACCTCCTTGACATCCTGAGAGACCCCATGCTGGACAGCAATTACCTGTCTTGTGGCCTAATGGAAAGAGGCCCTGGTCACACACTCAATCTTAAGATGGTAAACTAAAGGGCATATTTACAACAAAGGTGGCGGAACATGGGTTGGCTCCAAAATAGCTAATGCTGTGCTCCGCCACTTTAGAAACGCAGGGATGCACCGTATTTACAATAATACGGTGCACCCCTGCGTTTTTCCCATAGTGGTAGGGTGCTTGCTTTAAGGAAATTACTATTTATATGCAGGCAGGTGTCCCTTCCTGCACATAAACAATCCAGAATGGCCATTTCAAACTCCTATGTGTGCTGCATGGTCCAGCCAAATAGAAGTTGCAAATTGTAATTTTTTAATGATTGTTTATGTGCAGGAAGGGATATCTTCTTGCAAATAAACAATCATTCATGGCGTTTTGCTGTTTCTATGTGTGCTGCAGAACGCAGCGCACACAGAAAAAGCAAAAACAAGAGCAATGAAACATTTCTCAGCATTTCGCCATGTTAAGACCAGGTTTTCCCTGGTCTTAATTTTAGCGCTGGCTCATGTTTATGCCACCCCTATGGGTAGCATCAAAACCAATGGGCATTGCGGTAGAAAGTCAACCACAACACTCATTTGCCCATCCCTTTCACGATAATAAGTATAGCGTGAAAGGGTGCCTTATTTATAAGGCAACGTTAAGCCATGTTAAGTGACTTAATGCTGCCTTGTATTTAAGGCAAAGCCCCTATTGCCACCGGAACGTCTTTAAAAGTGACTTTCCTTTTTGGCCTTAAGTGAGGGCCACCCCTGCTACAAGGCAAGATGTCCCAACAGCAATGGGGCCACCATATGTGCCCTCAGTTAATTCTTCCTCCTATTGCAAGTGCCCATCTGGAAGATCAGCAGCTGAGGGTGAGATCAGATCACCCCCTGAGAAATCATGGAGCATATTTACAAGCCCCTATCACCACAGAGTATCACTTTTTTTGACGCTCTGGTGGCGTAGCACAATTTCCCAAACTTACAAGATGGTGCTAAGCCAAACCACCTTGTAAATATGCCCCTTTTTGCCACAGTCATCTCTCGCAAAGGGGCGTGCAATGGTTAACGCTGCCCCAGATTTACAAGGCTGAGGCAGCGCCAAAAATGAAAGCCAGGGAATACCTGGTCTTAGAATGGCGATACGAGGAGAAATTATTAATTTCTCTTCTTTTTTTGATCTTTCTAGGTGTGCTGCATTTTGCAAATTGGCATTATTGATTGGTTATGTGCAGGAAGTTGTCCGTTCCTGCACATAAACAATCGCCCCTGTAGCGCAGGTACCCTTTCAACATGGCAGAAGGGTGCCTGCACTGGCACTAGTTAACATTTTTTGCGCCAGCGCTAGAAGAAACATAGGAGTGCGCCATACTCTTGTGAATACAGTGCATCCCTGTGTTTAAAAATTGTCAGAGCTCAGTGTTGCCAAATTTGGCGAAGCACCACACTCCGAAATTGTTTTGTAACTATGCCCCCTTGTAGCTTACATACTTTGATGAGAGAACTTCCGATGTGCAAAGTCGTAATTTTGATAGAAGTGCAACCGTTTTAGATATTTGTCATCTTCAATTGCTTGATAAATATTGTTGGCATCCAGTAGATCATCAAGACAACATTGTTTTAAAACTCAGAGAAGGCAACAGGGTTGCTAACAGCTCCATCCATTTGTCAAAAAAAAATAACATTACCTATCTCTTTATGTACAGTTTTAAAGAAAGCCTAGTGGTATTAGGTACGATGTAACATTGGCTCATTTTTTAAGTTGTTTGAGTGGAATCCAGCAGGCCTCTGGATGTTCATGAGGGTTTTGATTAATATAGAGAAATCCATACTGTGAAAAATATTGGTGGAGAGACTTTGGTAGTTGCAGATGAGCGGGCAGTAGTGCTGATCTCTGCATACTGGCCTGCTTGTCTCCTATATCCCACGAGGTGGGTGGAGCCCAAGGAATATGTTTTGGGAGGTCCAGGAATTGAAGTGATCAGTACGTGCCGAGTTTGTGTCTAGAAAAATGAATATTTACCGTTGGTAAAAGTTCAATAATTTAGGTAAGAGTTCAGAAAAGACAAGAAGAGCATTTCTGCATCTTTATTTCTTAGTAGGAACTAAAGACAAACATTCAGGAACACAGGTTTCCAGAGATACAACCACTGATTGTGTCTGCACTTTTCAACTTGAGTAAATTAAAGTCACAGTATTCACATACTACATCTACCATGATGCACCTTCACGAACTGGTGCTGTTTTGCTAAACAGTGTGCTTCCCTCCCCCTTTGATTGTACTCTCCTCCTTGGCGTGAGTAGGCTGCCAAACCAGTGTGGATGCACCTGCACTTTGAAGTGGCACTTAACCTGAGAGGCAATGAGCAGCATTACAAGCACCCACAAACCAACCTGTTATTCTCATCCAATGACGTGCAAAAATCCAGAAGCACTGTCTGTCTGTGCCAATATGGGGCAATCACTCTTGAACTCGAAAGTAATTTAAACATCTCTAATGATTATGTTAAATCACGTAAAGATAATTATCAAAATACCTGTCTCAAAATTAATTTGGTCCATAGATCTTGTACCTTCATCAGTTTCCTTTCGTACCAATACTAGACATAGTCTGGGATACATTGCAGCATAAAATGACATGCTTCATATGGGACAATTAGAAGGCAAACCTAGTTCAAAAGGTATTGATTGCATATATATTGCGGGGATTGCTGTGTGTCCCAAATCCCAAGAGAGATCTCTGGGTGGAATCTGACTACAACGAAATGGGACAGTGTTGATCAGTTTCATGTTGTGGGACTATCTTAGACGACAGTGGTTTTAGACCCAGCCATATATGTAAAGACTCGATCCTATATTTAACAGTGGGAAGTTGCATGGTGATGTTCAACTTCTTCCTCTTAACTGTTACCCCCATATGGGAGAACACAGACTTTTGTCCAGATATAGAAAGGCTAACATTTTGGAATTAGACGGATGGCAGAGATGCATGGGCATTAGATGATTCTATTATGCACAAGTAGCCTTAGTCTTTGGCAGCAGTGGGTGGTTTCCAGGTTAATATGACAGGAACGTTTCAGAAATTGGCATTTGGTGCAACAGCTAAGCACTATCAGCATTGCTGGAATCAGGAGCCTCATCTTAGAAGAATACCTCCAGGATAGAGAAATAGGGGGACTGCCTGGAAATTTACTTTCAACCTGTACAAAGTACTAACTGATATGTTCCCTTGTATACTAAGTATTAAGGACAAGCAAGCATTTACCACCAGGTAGAAGCAGGGGCTAAGCTATGTCCGACAAACCCAAATACATCTGATTTTAAATCACTGCTTTTTACCACTCATCCGGGGATGGGAGTTTCCTGATATGGTGTGACACCGCAACATGATACCTAGGGATTCATGTACATCGAGATTCTGTACTGATTATACAAGCCAACTATGGTGCAGGAGTGCAGAACGCTAGACAACAAACACAACGCTGGACCACTCTGCTGCTTTCTTTGGCTTGTGGTACTAAAAATGATCTTCACCCCAAGCCTGCTTTACCTATTCATAAATATCCTATTACCACTTACCAAAGCCTTTTTACAGCACTCTATCGTCATCAGCTTTCTATGGGCTAACAAGCAACCCATGATGAGTTGGGCTATACTGTATACTGACGCAACCCTACAACAATGGTTGTTTGGTGGCCCCTGAACTAGAGTTTTACTGGAGGGATACTCCGTTAGTTAAGGTGCCTGCCAGGTGACCCGGCCAACCATCCACGCTGACACTGTCACCAGGACATCTCATGCATGGCATTCCTAGGCTCAACTAACGGCCACAGGGCATTTATTCTCCCCGCCCCTGCCAATACCTAACAACCCTATCCTGCCATTATCATATGAGCATTATTCTATGAGTCAAAAGCCAGTCAACAATTACCTACAATGGGCATTACAACACTTGCAGAATTATTCCAGAATGGCTCTTTATTATAATGTTGGACACTAATAAACACTTATAAACATAAAGGTGGGACTTGTAGTTTGGATATATACTTATAATTGTGGATCAAAAAAATAACAATCTCGATTCCTGCAAAATCCAGATACCCCACCCACTTTCACTGCTTTGACACTGGCTTTGGTCTCTACATCCCCTATGGGCCTAATCGCCAGATTATATAATGTAATCCAGGAGGCTGCCAAAGGCCCGGCAAGATTTGCTAGGAGAAAATGCGAACGAGACCGGAACTGGGAATTCACTGAACTGAAGCCATATGGAAGAACATTTGCCACCATATCAAAAAACGCATTATTAAATAGCCGGCATAGGTTGCTCCATTTTGCATATTTACATAGAATACACTACACCCCAGCTCATCTCCAAGCAACAGGTCTTGTGACAGACCCGAGCTACCCCTATTGTAGCTGCCCTGTGGCGGACTATTACCATGTGGCCTTGTCTTCTCCACTTATCCTTGCTTACTGGGACTCTCTCAGAAATGATCTTGCTTCCCATTTCCCCTTCACCACTCCAAGCTCTACTTGGCTGTATCAGAGACATTCCCAAGTAAATCTGTTGATTTGTAACATTAGCTTTATTTCTAGCAAAACGTGGGGGAGAGGCTCTTCCCCAAAGCCTAGGGTTGCGTTAATGATTAGGGCCTCATTTATGAAAAGAGTTGCCTCGCTGAGGTAAAACAGCGATGCAACACTTTTCAGTGTGCCATCCTTGTGACAAAATGGGTGCGCAGTATTTACTGTATGGCATTCCATGTTGCAAGGATTGACAGATACATCAGGAATCCTGACGTAACATTGCGTATTACTGTAGTGTGTCTGGAAACAGACACAACTCCAGCAATGTGTCATTTCACATGATGCAAGCCCTATGTGAAAAGGCCTGCGTCCCCCCTTACGCCTAGAATTTGACGCAGTGAGGCTGTAGAAGTGTTGCTGTGAAATCTCATAGATTTCACTGTAGCACTCCTACAAGCCTTTTCTGCATGGGAACGCTCACCTTGTATACATTATACCTGTCACAGATATAATGAAGCGCTGGGGTTTACAAAGTGACTCATCTGCCTAGATGCGTCATTTTGTAAATATGGCGCAGTGTGGCACATTTGTTACACTACTGCAGCGTCACAAAATGGAACACAATGGCGGTGCAAGGACCTCATAAATAAGGCCTTTAATCTATTGTAACAACAACATATATACCTATGCCTCTATGCTTCCTCGTACATTGCGGCCCAAAGACATCTGGCTTCCACTTGGCACACATCTTCTCTCTCCTGAGACAACCCAACTTCATCTAACTTGTTTAAATTATGTTTAACAATCTATGTAAAATTTGAGATGAAGAGAGGTGACAGAGTCTACTTCCTCCTGTTCAAAGAGGGGCCCAGACTAGTTGGCAAATTTTGCATAGAAGGCACCTGCCGGAAGAATCATAGCCTCAGTTGAAATCTACAGGAGGAACAAGCACAACTTACCCCAATCTAACTGGCACTGGTCTGAGATCAGCTACCTGCTACAGAGGTGCACCATGTGAGGCATAAGAGGTATATGTAGCCTCCCAGTTTTGGGGCCAACATACAATTCATGAAAAACATCTATAGATAATCTCATCCCAGTTTGTTCAATACCTTCTCCATGGCTAGGTAAGCTACCAAAGGCAATGGGTCATCAGTCAGCAGTTCCTAATCCCTTAGCTTGAGGAGAGGATGTGTTTTTACCTGGAATAAAACCTTCTGGTCAGGATGGCCTAGAGGCATCACAATAGTCTATAATATAAACCACAGCAGCTTTCTCAGGACACAGTGGTTTGAGGAACCGTTGAGTGGATCCGTATTAGGCTAAGGGACCACTGCCACTATTACTCCCGTCATGAATGATGGAAGCCTCCGTTCCTTATTATTATTATTATTACAACTTAAAAAGCACTCGACTACCTCCTTGTGAACATACTCAGTTAACTGTAGAACCCCAGACAAGCATCACTAAACGGCACCTGGATCCTGTCTCAACCCAGCAGCTTGATGGAGGCTTTGATCAACCATGCCATCATTGGTCCATCCAGCAGTTATCCTTGAGGCCAGTATGTGGTGCAATCACCTAGCCCTGGTGTAGATGTGGGGTAGGGGCATTTGGTGGAGCACACTAATTGGCAAACACCCTTTTAACATTATTCTGTGAGCAAATTAGGGATTTGTCATTAGCCATCGATATCATGAACTCACTCCTGGCAGCCTCACTGTGTAACAACCAAGCAAGGATTTCCCACACCGCTTCTTTTTGCAAGCATTGTCTAGCAGCACACCAGTGGTGATCTAAGCACCCCAAGTGCTCTGACCAAACAGTATGCCTGGCTCTCTGCCAGGAGCTATGAATCATGTTCATAGTCTGAAATGCACCTGATCTTTAGTCTACAGATTGCATCTCTAATACAGTCAGGTCTCTGAGTAGCATGCTGTGGGCACCAGAGACCCACCTGCGATGTGTTCCCCACACCACCATCGAAATGCTATCAATTCAATTCCGCTGTGTCCAGAGGACCAGTATTCACACAAAGTCTTTGATCTATGTTTCCTTAAAGGCTGCATTGTGCAACACAGTTGTCTTAATGGTCCAATGTCGGGATACAAGCGAAAGACCTACCCCTACTAACTTAATTTGCAGTGAGCAGTAGTCAGGCACAATTATGCCCACGTTTGATGTGTTTTGCTAAACAAATATATCCTGCATCTATTAGGAATTCATCATATATTTTGTGTAGTTTGTACCTTGGGGAGCAAAAGGGGTATTTTCGATGCTTTGGGTAAGTGCTGCATAAACATAATGGAGTGGCCAATGTGCTAATCAGTTCCAAAAGACCAGTGTGGTTGTATACTATGAAGTGTGAACAAAGGGTGGTAAGATTGCTAAAGTGCTGATACTGCAACACAGCTGAAGTCATATCTCCACAGTGTAAGTGAACACGCACTACCCCCTTTGCGTGCCAAGGTGCAGGAATTCTACATGCAACATTAAGGGTATATATACTGACAAGATGCGGGGGTTCACCATGTAGTGGACACCTCAAGCGTGAAATACCTACTCTCCCTCTCCACTTGCACAGATGTGTTCTTAATGGAACCTTTGGTCAAACCCAAAATAAAATTTACCTGGCAAAGGAGGAATACAAGGTATAAAGCAGTCGGCTAGTCCATCTTCTTTGAAGACTTGCCCAATCAAACCTGAATAAGTTAATCTCTTGTAATAAATTAAAAGAGCCATGTCAAACCCCTGGTATTCCATATAAAAAATGAAAATTTGTAATGAGGCTTCAATAGATTTTGTGATGTCACATGCGAGGGGGCTACATCCGACATCTCCCATCTCTAAATCTAATACGCTGCATGCCTGCAACCCATCACACAGGGATAAATGAGAAAGCTGGACAGGCTGATAATTGTCTCCCAAGGTTGGGTACAAAAGAGGGTGCTAAAGTGCAGCATGGACTGGGTTCCCCACCATGCAAGTGACAATAAGAAATCATAATTGTCCAGTTAGGAGCATTGGGAACCAGTATACTAATATGGTTAATGACACAAGAAGGAATGTGCAAACCTGAACAAAACTCCCTAGTATGCACTCCAAGGGCTAATATTCCAACTATTCCACTCTTGCAGTAAATACTAACAGTTAACTAAGTCCAACTCATTTTTACATAGTCACACCAAGTCCAAATGTGGAGGTGGCAGCTTACTTACGAAGCTGTACAAAAGATCACAACTAAAGAAAAAGTTACAATGTGAAAAATAAATGGAGTGTTAAATTGCAAGGTGTCACATTACTTCCCCTGACTGGTTTGCTTTAAATATGTGTCAATGCCTGACGTACTCAAATGTGAAGTAGTACTGAACCCATCAGTTCAGGGGCTGAACATGGTCACAGCTTCCCACATCTCTCATCCCCAGGACCAGTCCTAGTTCCCCTCTCATTATGGATAAACATCTGCAGCCATGGGGGGTGACTGACATGCTGTGCACATGTGTACCTGTACATTAATAAACTGTCCAGTTTGAAAATAGGGGGATCAGTACAAATCATTGTGTGGATCTTGGCAACCACTTGATTTATTTTTTCTGTCTGTTGCTTGATTGGTTATTAATGTCTATCACACTGCCTTCCATGAGAGCTGTGAGTAAGTACTTCACTAAGCATCAGTTGAAACACATCACTCAGCTAAGTCCCTGACCACTCTTGAGTCCAGGAAGAAGAGTGCACTGCCATTTGCTATTACCTTGTGCGTGGCTGTGAACAACAGCATGAACGTTCAGTTTCAAACCTCACAGTTCTTCTTGACTTTGATGAATCATCTCAGATGCTGCTGTACTGCTTACGTACTTATGAACGTCATCATGTTTATGATATCAAAACTTAGCACACCTGTCTGCTGCACCATTTGCAGCACAAGATCTTGGTCTCAGTAATTCAGCAACTATGTAGGGGCTCCTGACGTTGGTGGGTCTATGGGAGACTTAATGACCCCTTCAATGTAGACTAACTTAGAGAGGCCTTCAGGCGCCATCTTGAAGAGCTAGTCCTTGAGGAGTCCAGTGGGAATTCCTCCTCATACTCTGCTCAGAATTCAGGGTACATGGTCTGTGTTCCCAACATTTGATGTGTTAGCATCCCAATATTTTATTTTAGTCTCATTCCCAGTCACTCATTTTGAGACCTTCTATAGGTCAGCATGTACGAAGACCGCTCCACAGGGGAAACAACCTTTACAACGCAGTCATTACATCGCACTTCCTTTACATAGCAGTCATTACATCGCAACATCCTTTACATCGCATGTCATTACAACGCAGCCATTACATCGCATGTCACTACAACGCATGTCATTACAACGCATGTCACTACAACGCAGGCATTACATCGCAAGTCATTAAAACGCATACCATTACAACGCATAGTACCCTTACATTCTCCAACACGTACCCTACTGTTGCACTCAATAGAGTTAGAATTGTAATTTGTACCCCTACACTAGCCAACACTTACCCTACTGTTGCACTCACTGGAGTTAGAATAGTAATTTTTACCCCTACATTATCCAACACTTACCTTAAATGCGATGTAATGGTATACATTGTAATGGTATGCGTTGTAAAGGTATAATGCAATGTAATGGAATGCGTTGTAAAGGTAGTTTCTGAAAATGCAATGTATTGGCATGCGATGTAAAAGAATGCTTTGTAAAGGATGTTGCAATGTAAAAACTGCGTTGTAAAGGCATGTTTTGTAAATGCATACCCCCACAGTGCAGGCGGAGGGCAGAAACAACATGTTCTCCCGTGCACCTGGCACAAGTCACTGAAGGGAAGGTATCGGTCAGAAGGGTACCTCCAACCGCTTCAGATGGAAGGCTGGTGGGCTGGGCCCCCCTCATTGATAGCACCTCTTGTGGTCAAAGTCAATCACTCTGCCCAAGTTTGAAGCTAGATCAATTCCCATATTGCAGTGCACCATAACTGAGACACAGTTCTCATTACAATGGAAGTGGGGGGTCAGCAATCGTTGGACCCAAACGTAGGTCAGCCACCAGAGGAAAAGGAGGATGCACATTAGAGCACCAAGTTCAGACACTGCTAGCAAGCCCAGTAGCAACCAGAGGAAGAGAAGGTATAGGCCCCAATTTAGGCCCCACAAAAATGCTTTACTCTCCACTCCACTCGACCAGCAAGGAAAAAGGGAAAAGCTTGTGTGCTGTGGGTTTTCTTCCTCTGAACTAGATGCGACCCAGTGATAACCACAAGAGGTATGTACAGAGCAAGATTCAAGTCTTCAAGCTTTTATCTTTTTCATTTCGATGGAAGAGTATCATACATTTTTGACAATTGATCCCTAAATGAGTTAAGGTAGCTCAAGGACCTATACAGTAGTATGGTTATTTACCCTTTAGATAGATTATGGGAAACAAAAGGGAGTGACCTCACTGACCAAGAGACAGGGTACCAAAGGTAAGTAAAGTAGAAATTCTCTTTGAGCAACTATTTTAAAGAAATCTTCTACGCAAAACATCTACTCAAACCATCCATATGAAACATTAAAAACATCATAAAAATGGTTATCCCAATAGGAATCAATCATCCATGAGAAAGGATGTCCACCATTCAATAGTTAAATGGGACCCCGAAAGTTCCTTGGGTATAACTCTCAACCTAACCGTTTTTATGATATTTTTAATGTTTCACATGTCTTTTGTCTCTCAAAATATTTTCTTATATTGTTTATATTTGTAATATCATTTTGTGTAAACACGCTTGTGATATTGTATTGCACTGACATTTTTAAGAAAAAATATTTTTATGAGTATCAATAAAAATAATTTTCATTGAGAATAGCTATATGTGTGGTTGGATATCTCGACAATTGTTTTGATTAATTTACATATATGTATGAGGAATGTGTAAGACTGATAGATACATATGGATGGTTTGAGTAGATGTTTTGCGTAGAAGGTTTCTTTAAAATAGTTGCTCCAAGAGAATTTCTGCTTTACTTACTTGATAGATTACCCAAAGAAGAGAAGACTGAGAATGAACATTAAAGGATGGACCGACAATATTTTTGGAAGATTGAAGGAACTTCGTTGCTTCTTGCTACAGAGAGATAGCAGCAGTTGTTGCAGTGCACCATGTCCGTTGCAGATACAGAAAAAGAGATTGTGATTCAATGCTTAATGGCAGACCTGGGATAGGACTGGGTGTGAGATGGTCATCTGATTATTACATTTATCCTTTAGATACACTTTTCCAATAGAAGACACAGTTACAGACAAAACACAGGGAACAGGTGTCCCTCTGCCATTGAATTCTAGCTCAAAGAAATCTAAAAGGTGACTCAAAAGGTAGGAAAATATGACTACTCTGTTGAATTATTTTCATAAGGCAGAAGGTCTAGTGGTAGACTTAGACATCATTTTGTAATTTATCGAAGTTAAGATCAGAGAGCTACACCTCCTGATGTGGTGATGGCCGGTATTCTCTCTTTTCAATGATGTCCCTGTGGTGGAGAGTCAGTTATCTTGACAAGCAATTTTATCCAGATCTAAAGGCACAACACAAAACCAATCATGGGGCCCCACTGCCTCAGCCCAGGGGAGACAGAGTAGGGTAAATTATCGTGATCAAGTTCTGCCACAGGGTCTTCACGATTGGCCAATTACATCTCTTTAAATTTATGGTGCTCCAGCAGGTATCAAGCCAGTTAAACCAAAGGCCAGGATGAACGGCCCATGAAAACACCAGTGAAGTGGGGTCCTCTCAGGTAGGGTCACTAGAAATAGAGAACCGACCACTACAGTCCCCTGATCTGTCTGCTATCTCAGACCCTGGAATCCCATCAACAGCCTCAAGGGAGGTAAATGGGCAGCCAGGCAACCTCACAATGAGCCTGGTGTGGTCGGGAGAGAATACTGGGGCATAGCTTCAGAGTAGAAAACACAGATTTCCTTTTGTATCCCACAGCTGGTTCCTGTCTCTTTGGGAGCTCAGGAATTGTTCTAGCTAAGAGCAATGCAGCAGTAACAAATGATTGTGTGGGCAACATACAGATTTGAAATATCTCCTTAAAAACACTAAGGATTATGTCTTGAGGTTATGAATGATCATAGTTGATTTTCTGTGGAATTTTGAATCTTCTGTTACATTAAAAATGTCCACTTTGGGTTTCCAACCACTTGAAAATCATTACTTCACAGTGGAAGGAAAGTTCATTACAAGTTCCAGGATCCAGTAAGATGAAAATAAACTTTCTTTTTATCTCGACGTTTTTTGGACGTGTACATGTCAGATTAGGTGGCTTCCATAAACTATATCATGTTGGTTATCTAAAATATTTTCTTGGAGTTTTTGGATATGATGTTTGCTGGTTAGGTAATTAAGTTACTCATTTGTCTGATCTTTGAATCCTACTTCCCTGATAGCCTGATATGTGAGGTGATGGAGCCATGATAATAAACACAGTACAAACCGATTCAGATATTCTGAAATGTTTGTCCTGTTGATTTTTTGTACTTGTTTCCTTATCTGTTCCATAAAGAAAGAATTATTTACTAATATAAGAGCAACAACAGGAGTTGATTATTATTGCTCCTGGTATGGTGGGCTGCTAATATGGCATCTCCTAAGAACTTCTGCATGTTGGTGGCCTTTTTAGGCATAAAGTAGCCTTGGGATCCTACTGCTTACCCACAACTCCTTGCTCCTCAGTGGATCACCAGATGTTGCTTCACTTTTGCTTATGATTAGGAATGGTACCAGAACACAGTGGCATTAAACATCGTCTGACAAAAGTATCATCTTCCAAATGTTGTTTACAAAAATGTTGTACCACTTTTTGCTTGAAATAAACCAAAACCTGAGGTTCAAGTGGAGTTTTAGTTGCATGTATAAGGCCTTTGCAGAGCTTTGTCTCCAAACACTCCTTGAGCTTTGTGTAATTTAAGTCAAGATGCTTCTAGTTCTTCTTTTAATGAGGCATCCACAGTTTTAGTTACACAGCCTATTAGGGAACTCACCTGTATGGAAACTACTGACCATACCCCTACACACTTGAAAATGCAAATTGCATCATCAGGTATTTGAAAAAAACAATTTCTGATGGATAAATCTACCTGCAAATTCCTCATCTTTTGAATATTCCCATGCGCCAGCTTGGACTGAAGACTTTTTGATCGCTCTCCCACGTTGACAGGGAGTTTCAGTATTTACATTGCTCTGCACATGGCACAGTGTGATGACATTGGAGCCATAAAGAGCCTCCGTCAGCGTCTTGACATCAGTTCCCTTTTTTCCATGTCTGCGATGTGGAACAGTTTTTGATAACTCTATGTTTGGGAATTGTCAAGTTTTTCGTCACATTTTCAATAAAGTGACAGTTTTTTATGACAATGTCACCATCCTGAAAATAGGTATTTAAGCCCTGCAAAGACTGTAAGGGTCAGATGTCCAATACTGACCCTCATGCAATCTGTCTTTGGTGCTTAGGGTCATTCCAGTGGTCAACGAATGAATCTGAAGGCTCTGAAGGAAAGATGGGCAAAGCTGTTCATGGCTAGAGCAAGACATGAAAAAAGTGGTAATCACAATCTCATCCTAGATTGAAGTCTCCTTGTGCTCACTCATCAAAGTCAGTGAGGAAGAAGCATAAAAAGAAGCAACGTCATGGCTCTCAACATCACTCTTTGAAGGAAAGGTAACTGGTGTCAGTGTCTCCACATCCAACAGATCATGTCAGAAGGTTGGGAATATCAGTATTCCCTTACCTAGACAATTGGCTCATCAAAGCCAGATCTCAGGAGTTGGAGTTTCTTTACTTGCTGCTGACAACTCAGTTGTTCAACCTGGGCTTTTCCAACAACAAGTCCAAGTCTCACCTGGAGCCCTCAGCACACCCTGTTTATAGGGGCAGTACTTGACACTACACTGAGTCGAGTCTTCCCACCTTCTCAGAGGATTCTGGACATTCAGGCTATGATTCCTATGTTTCTGAATAGAGCAATGGTTCCAGTCCTGAAGATCTTGCGCCTGTTGAGTCTGCTAGCCTCCTGATTTCTTTTGGTCACCCATGCAAGTAGGCACGAGGGCCCTCCAGTGATGCCTCCGCAGGCAGTGGTTTCAGCACAACGGAAATCTCCAGGCTTCTGTCAAGATCTCCGGAGAGACTGCAGTGGATCTTCAATGGTGGAGTGTGTCCGGCAATCTGTCTCAAGGGAAACCATTTCACCCTCCTCCTCCGGTGGCCACAGTAATAAAATTGCCTCCATCCTATGCCCTCTACTCTGTCTACCACTCAGGGTAGACCTCCTCTTGCAGTCGTGGGAGCAAGTTTTACTTCTCCACCTGCAGAGCCTGCATGTACATGACTGGAGAATGACTGGGCCAACCTGAGTTACTTTTCACTCCCTCTGATATTGTGAGTGTTATTTTATCATCCAGAAGACACTCCACCAAATTGGCTTATGTTGGCAGATAGGCTAGATTTGTGAGGTGGTGTGAATATAATTCATAGTGCATATGTATCAAACGATTTTGTATTCGCAAACGCTGTGAATCACAAGAAAACAGCGTTTGCGAATACAAAATCGCAAAACGCGATGTATGTGACAATTTCGCATCGCATAATTAAGGAATCGCTAATTTTGCGATTCCTTAATTTTGCGTAAGCATTTGAGGAATCGCAAATTGCGATTCCTGAAATGCTATGTAACACGCACCCAAGTTGTGCGAATTCTCCTTAAGAAATCGCAAATTACCACCAACTTCAAGTTGGTGGTAATTTGCGATTTCTTTGAAAAATGCAATATTTGGCATTTTTCAAAGTGCCTTGTGGCGCACATATGTTCATTTCAGGGGTGCATCAGGGTGTCATCATGACACCCTTGCACCTTTGAAATTATTCTCAATTTGCGATGAGCAAATTGCAATTCGCAATTTGAGAATTACTTCCCATTCAGTCCTATGGGCCTACTGGCCCATAGGAATGAATGGGAAGGTATTCCTTAATTGCGATTTCGCAATTTGCCAATCGCAATTAAGGAATATTAAGAATTCGCAAAATATGTGCGAATTTTTAAATACATCCCGTTTTGCAATTCTCAAATAGCGATTCTCAAAAAATCGCTATTTGAGAATCGCAAATACGGTTTTTGATACATATGCCCCTAGATCCTTCAAAGGCCCATTTGTCTGATATTTTATATTTTGCACTCTTTGGCTCAGCAAGGTTGTGCATTCATCAGCTGTTGGCCTGCCCTTTCAGTGTTTCTCTGTTTACCAGATCAACCTTCTTTGTTCAAGTCTCCTATAGTTTTAAGGCTCATTAAGGGACTTACAAATAAATACCCTTCCTATCCTTTCATTATGCCTCAGTGGGCTCTTTATTTAGTTCTTACGTACCTGATGGGTTTCCCATTTGAACCTCTTCATATTTGTCCTGTGAGACCTTCAACATTTAAGACAATTTTTCGTATTGCCATAACATCAGCAAGACGAGATAGTGAACTATAAGCCTTAAGTGTTAAAACTCCCTTTACAACTTTCTTCCCTGATAAGTTGGTGTTGACAGCCAGGGCTGTCTTGCTGCAAAAGGTGGTCACTCTTTTCCATTTGGGTGAGTCCATTACCCTTTCTACCCTCCTACCCATCCAACCAAAAAGGAGAAGAGACTTTATTGATTAAACCCCAAAAGGGTTGTCAGTTCCTATGTGGACAGGACACATGAATTCTGGCTGACCAGTTTTTGTGGAGTACATCGGAAAAATGAATGGAAAGGCAGCTCATAAAATGAGTCTGACTAGATGGACCTTTCTTTGTATTAGTATCTGCTATGCAATGGCTCACAAAGATACTCCAGAAGATATTTATGCTCACTCTACTAGAGCTAAGCTTCTACTTCTGCTTTAGCTAGAGGAGTCTGATTCTGTTATTTCGATCGTAGACCATAAAAGCAACAAGATCAAATATACAAAATATAATCCAAAACACATGATAACAGGACAAACAATGACAAACGATACATCAAACTACAATATATAGGTCTGGACTCAAAATAGGACAACAAATAAAAAAAATAATAATAAACCACACAGTAAAATACAGTATAAAATTCTTGTGGGTAATAAAACAAACAATAGTAAAGTGCTTGATATTGGAGTGCAGCCTATGAAAAGGAACAGACAGAAAAAACTAAAAGGTATATAATACTTTAAGGACGTCAGCCTATGATACTAGTCTTTCTTGGGGTGTAAATCCCTCACCAGATATAGCCACTCCCATTCTGTTTGGCCTTTGGTTTCTCCTAGGGTGGGACCTGTCTAACCAGATTCCAATGGATCAATTAGTTGGATCTCTAGTCTTGTACTAGGGAAGCTAAATGAAAGATGATCTTACAACCAATAGGCTATATGAACTTTAAGTATTTGGCAATCGAAAAAACAATAGGAGGGGTGGTATCTGCCCTACATATTCTCAGGGCAGCGCTATACGGATGCACTCCTAAAATGCTGCATTGGGTGCAAGCTATCACTTACGCTGCTTGGATTATTTTAGGCAAAAGAACAATAGATAGTTGTCACTTTCTGCCCTTCCATTTAGCAGTAAAAGTAGCACCCATCCGGATCCTTATATAAAGAGCTTTAGTAAAAGGGGGGTCGAGGTCATCCATGAAGGACTCAAAAGAAGTAATGACTTTATCTCTAGAAATCGATTGGATAGAGGACGCAGGCCTGTTAATTGGTTCAACTTCAACTTCTCATGCTTCATCTTTTCAATAGAGGAGGTTTTAATAACAGTTGCATCAGACCAAAAACTCAGACAGGCCCAGTGCATCTAGACTCTGACACACATATTTTAGCCTAGGTAAACTCACCCCACTATTTTGGCTATCCAAGATATCTCTAAGAACCTTCCTGTAAGGTTTCAGCTCAATGGAAGACCAGGTCCCTAACCAATACATAATGGGTTTATAGTGGGCTTTTAGGATAATGCATAGGAAGCCTATTTTCTGCTACCCCAACTGGATCAATATTGCTATAACTCAAAGGTTTAGCCCCATAAACTACAGCCACCACTGACAGTGCTCTCCAAACTTCGAGGAGATGGGAGACAGGGTATTGTTCGCAAATGTTAGGGTTGCAACTGCCCTGTGGTTCAGCAATAGTGTACATTTTGCAACCTGGCTAGCCCAAGTATTATAGCTGAATAGACAAATACCTAAATAGTCAAAGTCTATGACTCTCTCCAGCTCCACACGCTCCAGGCTTATAACTCATTTAAATCTCCTATGTGGGTGAATTGCCATAAATGTAATTTGCTTGTATTGATGGTCAGGCCGTGGCTAAAACAGGAAAGTTTAAAACTTGATAGCAGGGTCTCTAGTCTTTTTGGAGTCTTAGATACTAAAAGGGTATCATTTCCAAACAACAGAGCTGGTATTTTTGTGCCCCCGAGTACTGCGGAGTCTTTGTTGCAGGCTAGATGGAAGTCAATGCAGCCATTAATAGAAAGAAGGAACAATGTTGGAGCAAGGACAGAGCCTTGCCTGATCCCCTTTTCAAGTTTTATATGGTCAGTAGTTTCCCCAGTGTATTTTTGCAAAGTTCTTACAATGAAGATGTATAATGATGTCTCAGAAGGGGTTGGGGAGCCCTAATGCCCCAAGGGTACACTTGAGGCTTTGTCTGGGGACCATATCAAATGCCGGTTTGAGGTTGACGGAGGCGACATAGATGCTGTCCCTCTTGATGTCGACCACTTTCCATTTCAATCAATCAATCAAACTTTCTTTATTCGGCCTTCCGAAGAAAGGTCATAAAAGATGCAGACAAAAATACATTATAAAAGCAGCACATAAAAAGTTACACTTGAGTTAAAATACAACAGAAAAGAGTGGCTACAGCGATTACAATCAGGGTGTTTAAAGTGACAGTGCATTAAAGGTGCCTGGAGAAAAGAACATCAAGTTAATTTTAACAGTCATTCTGACATTAACAACGAGTGTGTAAGATCAGCCTAAGTTTGGTCTATGTCGCATGATGTATTGTAAAAAATTTGAAACAATATAAACCAGCCCCTCGCCCTCCAATGACTGTAAAAAGAGTAGTGCTGGACGAAAAGTTCGAAGGCCCACACGTTTTAGCAGAAGAATAATTAATTTTCTCCATTGAGCCATGTAGTATTTACAAAAAAGAATGGTATGAATTGTAGACTGGGAGGAACTCCCGTCACAAGGGCAAGGCACTGGTGTTTTAGCCCACTTACTTCCCAGCGGAAAAACAACTAAACGATGAAAGAGATTCAGCCTAAACCTAACCAAAAGAAACAATTCATAAGAAGTGATGCTATAAGTTAGGTATGGCTGAATCCCAAATACCGTCTGGACTGTCAAACTGTGTCTGGCTGATTGCTTCATAACCTCTGAGTTAAGTCGTAGCTCCTCGAGGTGATTAAAACAAAGTTTATAAAAGGCCTTCCTCGATAACTCCTGAATCGTGATGGGGTCATTATAATATTTTACTAACCCTAGGTCGGTTAAAAATCTTTTGACATAGACTAACCACCTTGCTCTATGTGCGTTTTCAAGGGCTGTGCAGTCTTGAATTATTTTTTGAGTGAAGACTGTTGTTTCTGACGACCAAATTCGGTGCCACAATAACAGTGGCTGGATTCTCACCAGGTCTGTCAGGTAAGGAAGACCCAGTTCCAAATGGGAAGAATAGTTTGCAGCAGTGGGTGGTAGTGCAAGAAGATATCTCAGGAAGCAATTCTCTACTGCCTGAATGGGGCCCACAGCTACGTGGCCCCATACACCTGCTCCATACAAGGCCACTGAAATACATTTGGCTTTGTAAATTTTAACCATCTCCACAGGTGCTTTCCTCCCCAGTTTCCTGGAGAAATTTACAAGTGCGGAAGTGGTTCTCATAAATTGGAGTTTCCTCACCTCAACTGCCGGTTTCCAGCTTAGTTTATGGTCAATCATGACACCTAGATAGGGATATTTGTCAGTACTTGATAATTTTTCATTATTCAAGTAAATAGCCCTAATTTTGGTTGTCTTACCAGCCCCCGCCTTCATAACGAAAGATTTTCCTATATTGATTTTTAGGTCCAAGTTGGCCATGAAAAGTGCATAGTTGTTTAGGGCCCTCTGGAGTTCATTTGGGGTACGAGCCAATATCACCGCGTCGTCTGCGTACAGAAGGGCTGGTATAAGGCGATTGGCTGCCATATGAAGGTTCTGGGCTCCCTTCAACATCTCCCTCTCCAAACCGTTGGTGTAAAGGGTGAAGAGGAATGGGGCCAGGACACAGCCTTGTCTAACGCCCCTCTCCACACCAAACGGCGCGGTGAGTTCTCCACTGGTCCCGAACCTCACCCTGGCAGTCGCGTCAGCATAGAGTTCCCTCACATAGGTAACTACGGTCTGATCCATCCCCAGTTCTAGTAGGATGGACCATAGTTTGGAGTGGCTAACGCAATCAAATGCCGCTGACAAGTCAACATAGACCATGTAGAGTGCTCCAGCCTTAATGTTTACGTATTTATCAATCAACAATGAAAGATTTAAGGCTTGATCTATTGTCCCCATACCTTCGCGGAACCCAAATTGTAGGTCGGATAGGATGTTATTTTCCTCCGCCCACTCCTGCATACGACCAAGAATTATCCTGCCCATCATTTTCCCTGTGGAATCCAACAGGGAGATAGGTCGGTAGCAGGAGATTGAGCTTCTGTCCCCTTTCTTGAAAATCGGGACCAATATAGATTTCTTCCAGGATTCAGGTATGCCAGCGGTACACAATGCATTGAGGACCCTGGTCAGAAGAGGAATCCAAAGATCGTCATGGGTTTTAAAAAAATCTATTGGGACCCCGTCGGGGCCAGGGGCCTTTCCATTCTTGCATGCACTTAAGGCCCGAGTGACCTGGTCGAGTGAGATGGTCAAATAATAGGAAAAGGCGAAGGTTGTTGACAATAAAAATCATTATCACCAACGCTGGTTAATCGTTGGTCAGTCATAAAAATTTTGGACAAATGCTCTATCCAGTCCTTTTCATCTATGGCCACCTCTATTTTTGGGAAACAGCCATTGTCCATCAAGAAAGGTGATTTTACCACTTTCCAAAAAGCAGCGCTGTTTTTGCAGAAACAGCTTTCATGCAACTGGTCCCAGAGCTGTTTTTTTAACTCTGATTTTCTTGTTTTGATAGCAGAGTTATAAGCCCTCCTCAATTCAGATATCTCAGTAGGAACCCTATCTGTTTTGCGCAAAGCAGATTTTAATTTAGAATACGCTGCTGTGCACGAGTGATTAAACCAGCCCTGTCTAGTCCTAGCGGAATGATTCTTTTTTACTGTTAGGGCTTTGTTTATTGCCTGAATCACGATGTTAAAATTAATAGTAACATCGGCATCTGTGGTAGACAGGTCCAGACATTTCATAATGGACGAATATGCGTCAGTTACCACAGTGTTGACGATTTCAATAGGATCAGCCAGGGCCCATTTGAGAGAATAACCATTGAGTCTGGCTAATACTAGGTCGTTTTCATCCAGGAGGCTTGAGATTTTAAAGTTAGGCCTGTTGGAAAGGAAAAGAGTAATGCTAAGAGGATAGTGGTCACTCAATACAATCTGGTATGTGAAAAGCAGTGTCCCTTTTTATAGCACCATTTGAAATCAATATGTAATCGATGGTAGAGTTACAGCCTCTCCCATGAAAGGTTGAGGCCAATGCCATATTTGAGTTGACAAAGTTGTTAGCAATTCCCAGGTCTAATTTGAACGTAATTTCTTTTAGGGAGCTACCGAAAGTTGAATGTGTGAAATGGGAGATAGAGTTATCAAACTCGTCAATTAGGCCACATGTAAATTGATTTGAGAGGCAGCAAGGGGACTGATTAAAATCACCGCCCCATATAATAGTAACCTCTTTGGATGACTTCCTAATAATAGATAATATTAAAAAGTAGATGTTGTTAACTACTTCCACAGCGTCTGAATCAGAAAGATTGTTGTAGAAGTTGACCAGTAGAAAGGAGTCCTTCACATTAATACTAAAACTAAGAAGTTGAAAATTGGGGTCGAGTTTTATGACCCTTATCTCATCCATCTTAATCAGATTTGAAATATAGGTAGTTAGTCCACCCTTAGCCCTGCCAGATTTAGAGGGTTGGGCAGGTGAAAAATACGTTCTATAACCATCGAGATGAATCGCTGTTGTCAGCCATGTCTCCTGTAAACACAGAATATTAAAATTTGGAATAAAATTAATCCAGACATCGTTCCCTGATTTGGAACGTTGTCCAGCTATGTTCCAAAATGCAACCACTAATTTTAATTTAATAGTCTCTTGAACGTGGACAGTTGTAGGGGTCGATAATGGTAACAGCGATACCAACTCTTCGTCCATCGGCTGGTGCTCAGGACTTAATGCCTGGTGTAGTGGTTTCTTATTGGAAGAAGCAGTAGGATTTAAAACAGAGAGAAGAAAATCACTGCTCTCTTGTGCCTTAGAGCCAGAGTCATAGGGGACCCGAATGTGTTCTCCAATAGGGAGTCAATCAACATCCTCTAAGCCTCTAAGATGGGAAAAGCGATTAGAAATAGGAATATTGAAATTAAGACCCCCCTAGTTCGGGTCGCAAATGAGTTCTGGGCAATGTTGAATTCCTAAGTAATGTCTGGGGATAAAAATAAGTAAGATCAAAGGTTCTAATGAAACTCTGGGTTAAGCCTTGAAACCAGTTAGTTATATGCCTTGTAGCCCTTGTGATCTCTGAAATTAATAATTATCACATCCCCTTGGATATCCTTTGGGCGTGAACCAACCCAACCAAGCCTACGAACATTTAAAATTTCACCGTCAATATTAGGGGGTAAGGGTCTATTTTTTCCTAGCCAGTAGATAACCTTATTTTCTAGGTCATGATAGCCCTCTTTTTTCCCTGTTTGTAATATTGGGACTCCTGCCAGAATGACAACGTAAGGGGCCGCCTCTGGGGGCAAGTCAATAAGATGGCAGTTTGTGCCATCAATTTTTCCCGAGGGAATGGGAACGCGTACGTTGCGTAGTTGAGAATCGTGCCCTTTTGTTTGGGAGCTAACAGCCGTCTGACCGGGTTGTGACTCTGTGTTATTCCTCCTGCTGGTTGACGAACAATCTAGGCCCGAGGGAGGAGGTGGAATTTTGTTAGCCTCCAGCCCGGACTGCACGTCATCCATCAGTGGAGATGGTTTAGATTGAGTAAAAGTATTTAAAGGAGCCAGACTGTCAGACAATAGCTCCTTTAATTGGTCAGTGTTGTTTGTAATCAGCTTCTCCATAGACCCAAGTTGTTTAGAAACTCCTTTCATTCTCTCAAGGAGTGGGAGGAGAAGTGATTTAACAAGTAGCTCCAAACGGCCCATTATTTCATCTATTGGAGAGTCAAAACAATGAAGATCCGGTTGGTTTTTAGGACATTGTAAATTTATGTCAATTGGAGAGGCAGGAATCTCATGGTTTTTCACTGATAGAGAGTTGTTGCTGCCGAGTGTGTTGATTTTATTATGCTTTTTCCCTCCCCTCTTTCTTTTCTTCGGTGGGGGGCCTACAATAGTAGGTCCCCGGGATTTTATTTTTGGCTGGGGGGTTACAACAGCAGCCCTGGAAGGCAATGTGACCGATGTTATAGAACCAGGGGATAAATATGGAGGAGGATTAGGAATAAGCAATATAGAATCAATTGAGGATTTTGCCGGAAGATTAGAGTCTTGCATAGGTGGAGAACAACTATGAGCACTCATAGTGTTATTCATCAAGCAAGGAACAGGAGGTGCTGAGGCCGGTGAGATGCCCTTCTGAATTAAACCAATCGAGGAGCGTTTATTATGCAAATGTTCGGCCGATAGGCGCCGCTCCACCAGGGCGATCTCCTTTTCAAGAACTGAGGCTGCCCTTGTAATAAAATTGTCTAATGTGCCTCGTACTGACCCACCCACCAATGAGGGTTGACTTTTGGGAGTACGTGACGACATAGTGATATACAGTTTACAAGGAGCATACAGATATGAATAACAGTGCCCAGATCATACAGTCAAAACAGTCACGTAGATAATGAAATGGGTAACGGGGCAGCACAAACACAAGAAAGAGCTTACGGTAGTTCTGTAACGTGCTGATAGGCAGGCCTCAGAGAGTGGGCCCAGCCCTGCCTCCTCCTGCCCCGGACGGCCACAGACGGTCCCGCCCTTGTCCCGGGCTTAACCCGGCTCCACCCGCGCGCGATCCCGCGACGCGGGGGCACTCCACAGGATTTAAGCCCCTCCTGGCGCGAAATGGACGGTGGCGGTGGCGGCTTCCTGCTGCGAAGGCTCGTGGGACTTGTGGTCCCTCACTCACTGCGGCCGCGCTGAGATGGGAGGCTGCGGTGGCGGGGAGAGACCTGCGGCTGAGCCTGAAGCAACGGTAGGGTTTCGCTAGCCGAATATGATCCCAAGTGTCAGCTGGATGCTGCGCCCGCTCCACCGGGGCACTCCACAGGATTTAAGCGCTTCCTGGCGCGAAATGGACGGTGGCGGTGGCGGCTTCCTGCCGCGAAGGCTCGTGGGACTTGTGGTCCCTCACCCACTGCGGCCGCGCTGAGATGGGAGGCTGCGGCGGCGGGGAGAGACCTGCCGCTGAGCCTGAAGCAACGGTAGGGTTTCGCTGGCCGAATATGATCCCAAGTGTCAGCTGGATGCTGCGCCCGCTCCACCGGGGCACTCCACAGGATTTAAGCGCCTCCTGGCGCGAAATGGACGGTGGCGGTGGCGGCTTGCTGCCGCGAAGGCTCGTGGGACTTGTGGTCCCTCACCCACTGCGGCCGCGCTGAGATGGGAGGCTGCGGCGGCGGGGAGAGACCTGCGGCTGAGCCTGAAGCAACGGTAGGGTTTCGCTGGCCGAATATGATCCCAAGTGTCAGCTGGATGCTGTGCCCGCTCCACCGGGGCACTCCACAGGATTTAAGTGCCTCCTGGCGCGAAATGGACGGTGGCGGTGGCGGCTTCCTGCCGCGAAGGCTCGTGGGACTTGTGATCCCTCACCCACTGCGGCCGCGCTGAGATGGGAGGCTGCGGCGGCGGGGAGAGACCTGCGGCTGAGCCTGAAGCAACGGTAGGGTTTCGCTGGCCGAATATGATCCCAAGTGTCAGCTGGATGCTTAATAAGTTGGAATCTGAAGCCCTGGTCAACAGTACTCATTTTAGAATGAAAACCTGCCTGAAATTGAGACAGATTCTTATTGTCATCAATCCAGGATAGGAACCAGAATTAATTTACAATTTCTTTTTTGTGTAGAATCAATAAGGCTAATTGGCCGGTAGTTTGCAGGGTCAGATTTGAGGTCTTTCTTGAAAATAGGAATAATCTCTGCAGTTTGCAGTGATTTGGGCTCCCACCATGTTTGCAATGGCGACACTATTTAAGTAAGGCACCCAGATGACAGGTTCCAATATAAATACATCTACAGGGATTCAATCTAGCCTGTGGGCCTTACCCACTGTCTGCTAGCAGATGGCTCTTTTTGTTTCTGCTTCAGTAAAGAAGCCTACATTTTTTACTAATTCATGGTGACACTTTGCTGCTGTGCAGTCCCTGTCATGCCATGTATGGTCTGTGGCCGAGGGAAAGCTCCTCTTAAGAGGGGGTTTAGTAAAATACCTATTTCTCGAATTCTCAAAACACGTGATGTGGCTGTCCATAATGTGATGGAGAACGGACTTGGATGAGCAAGGTGGGGACCAGACCCTGGTATAGTTGGGCATAAATGCCCTCGTTTTTAACAATGCTTTCCCACCTTACCTTCTGCCGAATATTAGCAATCATAAGATCCCCACAAGGCAGACAGTGTTGTCAACGCGTCTTGTCTAAATTTCCCTGCAGTGTAAGAAGCAGAGGAAAGTGATTGATCTCAAACTGTGGAAGGATTTCCATATCGATAAGGCTGTCCCAGGAATGTAGATCTACAAAAATCATTTCAATATGAATCTGATACGGATTCCTTCTAAATGTGAGGCATCTGATTACATCAGACAAAGTTCTCCCATTGCTAGTTCTCAAATAGCAACTCAAGGTAAAAAGGTCCAATATCTGGAAATCCCTCCTGATCTTTAAAATAGTATCTCTCAATAGGTGTAGAACGGTGGACTCAGCTGTCTTTGCATCGCTCCTACAATTAAACAGGGAACAGGAATAGTTTTTTCCATGTTCTAAGAAATGATTTCAAGCCCAGGTAGGTCAGGGAAATCAATGGTTAGATGCTTAGCATGGCAGTCCAGCATGATGTTAAACCTACTAGTAAAGCCCCCCAAAGATCTACCAGCTAGGGACTTTCAAGCGGGGACATAAAATGTTTTAAAAGCTTGCTTGTGAGATAGTACACTTTCCCATGTTTCTTGGAACATGATGATGTCGCCCTTCTTGATAAAAGCGCCGCAATACTCTTGAACAATTTTACTCCTGAGACAGGCAATATTCCAGTTGACTAATGATAGTGTATTATTATTGATACTAGTTGTAGGTGACACCAGATTTCTCTGGGATAAAGCGGTAGACTCAGCTGGTGAGAAACGTGGTGGACTTACATCTGGGGATAACACTGCATCCAAATGAGTAGGTAGCCTGGGCATTATATATTATAGGCTGGATAGTGGGGAAGGCAAATGAGACATTAGCAGGCCCTTGAAATAGACAGGAATTAGTGCCTGACCAACTGGTTGGTACAGTGTTGCCCACAGTCTCCAGTGAATCAACACAGGATGTCAGTGAACAGGATTGTAAACATTCCACACACCATGGAGAAGATGTATAAGTTTTAAACTGTATTGAGGAATAGGCTGGAGAAAGAGATCATGCTTCTAGAAACAATAGGCCATTTACAATTGAAGAGTGTAAGAGTTGCATTTTCATGAATCTAAATTACTGTCTGTGGATGGAATTTAGGTGGCCCTAATGATATCAGAGTGGATGACGCTATAACACTTCTTGACTTCTCTAATCCAAAGGATCACTTTGTTGGACAGTGAAGTCTCATTTTCTCTGGTATGAGCCTGAAGTTCTGGCACACCTGTCATATAAATTCTCCTGATGTGGGAAAAGTTATCCTAGTTTTTGATTAATCTGGGTGTGGCTGTGTGGATAAGACCCTGTGGAATGTAGCGGGACAGGGACTCGGGTTGTAACTGGGATTGAACTTGGAAGGGTGTGTGAATGGTATAGACGGGAATTGGTGCTCTAGTTGACCCCCTTTGGGGGGGATTCATGTGGATATAATCAGGATCCACACTGGGCCTAAAAGTTTTTTGCGACATATTGGTAAAAGGAGGCAAGAAGAGTTTCTGACTAGATGCCCCCAAACATTATGATGGACTTAGGGGAACCTCTCTATGTGAAGGATAGGGTAACATATTGGATAGTGAATTAATGTGAGGTAAAGGCCCCTCAGTAAGTAAGCAACCTTGTCCCGCTCTACAGCCCACCGACGGGGGCCCAGTAGAATGTGATTCTATCAGATAGCAAACCTTTAATTTTAGGTTCGTTATTCCAGCCCTTAGAATGTTAAATGTTTCCCAAAGATCATTAATCTGCATTCTTGACTCGGTCACTATTGACTGAACGATGGGGGGCATTTCTACACCAGAATTATTAGTGGGCTGTTCACTAAGGGTCAGGAGAAAGAAGCTATTTCAGCATAATATTGCAAGCTCTAGTGGAATTGGCAAGTTAGATTCAACACAGGCAGGGCCGAACTGGCCTTACTGTGCATCAGGCGTTTCCCCGGAAGGCTGGAGCCGGTTTTGCTACTGGGGGCCAGTTTTGCAGCAGTGCTGCAATATTGGCCCCAAGAAACAAAAGCAGCTGTGCTTCACACTTTGCAAATGCCCCTACCACTGCCCTGGGGAAGGTGGTCCAACAAAATTGCCAGGGCTGTTTGGGGTTCCCAGTTCTGGCCTGAATAAAGGATTGGGAGATTGCGACAATAGAACCCACCTGATCCCTTACTAGGGAAGTAGTAGTTGGGAGGAACATGTGTTTAATTTTATTGCCCTTTTTATGATATAAGGGGCAACTTGGGGGTTTTTAGTTTTAGCACTGGGTGGTTTTGGAGCATTGGGACGCATAATGTGCTCCACCTCCTCAATGAGATTATCTCTATCTTGCAAAGTACAATTCTTGGAGAAATGGTCGGGAACATGGTTTCCAATGCTCTTCCTCTTCCTCATTTCGGCAAGTGTTATCATTTTTATTTTTTTATTTAATTAATTTTTTTAACAAATGAATATAATTATGCCTTAACAAATGAACCAAGATGACCTCAGATGGCAGATGGACAGTCAATTGGACTTACCAGCATAACAATGAAGGTCAAGAAGAAATCCAAGAGGGGAGAGAGGCAGTGATATATGCGCAATTAGTGACGCCTCTCCCTTGCAGCTGCTGGACAGGGTCTCCTGGCGTGAGGGACCCTGGAACAGTGAGTCCACGCAGGGGGTGAAGCCAGAATGCGGGCAAAGAACCTGAAGGTGTCCTGAGCTGCAGGAAGAGAGTCAGTGCTATGTGCGTGATATCTGTCTCCTCCCCCTCACAGCTGCTGGAATTTGCCTCCTGGAGGGAGGGACCCTAGAGCAGTGAGTCCATGCAGGGGGTGTAGGCAAAGAACCTGAATGTGACTTGTGCCATGGGGAGAGAGGCAGTGATATATAATGCGCAATATCCGTCTCCTTCCCCTCGCAGCAGCTGGACAGTGCCTCCTGGTGCAAGGGACCGTAGAGCAGCAAATCCACGAAGGGGGTGTAGGTGGAATGCGGGGAAAGAGCCTGACTGTGTCCCGCACCTCGGTAGAGAGTCAGCACTATATGCGCAATGTCTGGCTCCTTCCCCTTGCAGCTGCCGGAAAGCACGTCCTGTTGCGAGGGACCATGGAGAAGCAAATCCACTCAGGGGGTGTAGGCGGAATGTGGGCAAAGAGCATGAATGTGGAGTCCATATAGAAGATATTTGAAAAGCGGTGACTTGGGACTTCCTTTACACTTTTGCAAAACACTATTTTTTAGATTCCAAAGTGAGGAGGGATGGCGTTTGACTCATTCTGTGTACCAGGATTTTTTTGTATAGACATCCACCCCCAAGTGTCAGACTGATTGGGTATTCTATTCAAAAGGTGAGGAATCCGCAGGTAGATGTATACATCAGAAGAACTTACCTTCGGTAACACTTTTTCTGGTGGGGACAGTATCTACCTCTGGATTCCTGACTGACCCACCCTCCTCCCCATTGCATGACTGTATCTACCATAGAAATCTGTGTATGCATATTTAGTATGTATATGCATTTTAGTATGTAAATCTTTGATTTTGAGAGTAGAAACTGTACTTGCAATTTTGATGTTAGTTCCATCCTCTCGCCTCATAGGCATGTAAAATATGGGCGGAAATTGCCATCATCACACAAATGAGGGCTCTTTATGGCTCCATTGGTGTCACACAGTGCCTCAAACAGAGCCATGTACATATCGATGCCCCCTGTCGACGTGGGAGAGCTATCAAAATTTTTCCAGTCCAAGGTGGTGCATGGGGCTATTCAAAAGGTGAGGATTCTGCAGGTAGATACTGAATCCAACAAAAAAAGCGTTACCAAATGATAGTAATTTGTCCATTGACTCTGCTATTAGAACTCATCAATTGAGACCAAAAAAGGTTTTCTAAACGGGAGGATGTGATCCTTTACTGCGATCAAGCTGAGCAGTTTTTCTCATTATGAAGGACAGTTCAAAATCTTGTTAAAACCTTCTACACAGGCCAACATGCTTGCATAGCTATACATTTATGAAGGACGGTTTAGATCTTGTCAAAAGTCTCTACACAGGCCCAAATGCTTGCATATGTATACATTGTATGAAATCCTAATATTTCAAATCAGGTTGTGTAAGAAGACATCCAGAGGTATCCCTCCCACCAATGCTTCCTACTGTTGTTTCTACATTTTCTAGATAGCAATCCAGCATTGACAAATCAGAAATAGTCTCTCTTTCGCTATGCATTGTAACTATCTAGGAAACCAACGGTGATTATTTGCTAAATATGACAATCAAATATTTTTATAAGTGTTTGATGGGAAAGTATGGATAGTGATGGGAAAGTATCGATCTTTAGTGGTGTGGTTGCCTCTAAAAATAGCCTTGTCGGGTAGACTAGACTGTCTCTATTTATTTTGTAATTGATTTCTACGGTTGCTTTCCCGAAAAGTTTCGTTACTGAAAGTGACTCAGTTCTAATAAGTGTGCAGTGAGTAGTGAGCTAAGTAAATAACAAAATAGTGTGAAGATGTATTGTACATTCTTGTGTTTTACCAAAATATCTGGAGTTTGTTTTTTACCAGACATGATGCTCTGAGCTGGTTACATTGGCACCATATTTAACACATAAAATGAATGTGCACTTTGCACATGATTTGTACGTGTCACAATGATACATCCACACGTTGCATTTGACTATACCACTGCACAGTGTCTTCTACTGTAGAATTTACAGTTTCTCACATAAAATGCCTACAAATGTCGAAAGAAATACTTTTGAACGCTTACACTAACTAGAGATGCATTAATTTAAATTATCTAGAAATAATTAATTGATGGTGATTAATAAAGTGACTGATCACGTAATAGAATGTGTAAGCTTCATTTTATCTAAAAGATGTATGGATCATAACGTGTAATACATTGTACAAATGAATATTAGTAACGTATAATTTGTTTCATACAATTTTCTTCACTTTAATGCTGAACCATTACTCAAGGTTTCTAAATATGTGCTATATTGTCTGTGTAACTGTTAGTAATATCGTTATTAACTCTCAACTATCCTTATATGTGTAGGATCCTAACATAAGTCAAACAATCAAGATTTTTTCAATGTATTAAGTAATGTTACACGCATGTACTTTGAAATGTAGTTCTCAGTCATACTTATTGTGCAATATGATTATTCCTTACATGCTAATGAAACATAAATTAAAAGTACTAAATACATTATATTTGTGAATGTTTAAATTGCACACTCATATTAAATGTGCATAATTGATTTAATGTATTAAGTTAGCATTTACTCTGAAGGCCTGTACTTCGACTTACTACATTTCCATGGAGCCATTGTACTATTATTTCAGCTGTCTTGGTTTCTTACAGGTGTTCTCATGCATTGCTAGTTTAGAATATATATATTTCTTATAACAGCAATAGATACATTGCCTGAGAAAGGAATTTAGATAACGAGCACTCGAGAACTGAATTCCTGACAAAAGACTATTCAACTTTTCAATGAGTGTGTGAGCGATGTGCCGTTCCCATGTCCAGTGTGGGATTTATTCTACTGTTGCAGTCCGCAACATATGGATACAATGGACAATGAGTTGCATATGATGATAGTGGGCATCATCTGTGGATGTCATGGACTATAACCTATCAACAGCTGGTGTGACTAAGTAGATTCCCTGTAGCTCTCTTCAGAACTGCCCCAATGCCTTTCAGACCGCTTTAGACTCGTTTGCAGACTTCCTTGCTGAACCCATTTCTGCAGACCCAATGCAGAATTCCCTTTGGACTCCTAGTTGAGCCCCGTCCATGATACCCACTATCCCTTTGAGCGGACTTTATGAGGTCTGTTCCTTAATGATTCTTTGGACTTTGCCCTTAGTGTAGCTCAGGCTAACACTTGTCTCCGACTATTGAAGACTTTTGACTGAGCTTTTGATATGCTCATTCGTGCCCTCATTCTTGCCCTAATTAGTCCACTTTGCTTTGTCCCGTGTCCTGAAATGGAACTCATTAAATTCTGAAACTCCCTGAACTAATTGAACCATTTTACCCTCTTGGACTGTGCTTGGAATATTTTGATTGTTAATCCATAGGAAAGATAATTTGAGGCTATTTTCAGAGCATCAGATAGTGATGTTGTTAACCTGTATTGCTCTCATGGAGTATTATTCTGGTTCGCCTTAATTTCTTTAGGAGACTTGATCTCCCTCTTGTAATCTTGTACTTATATAGTATGGTCTTGGGAGTGATTTATCCAAGTTTTATTACTAATTTGTAATCAACCCCTTGAACTTGGCCACCAATTACTGGTCCTCATTGTGTAGGCAAATTGGTTTGACTGTTATTTAAATGAATGAAGAGTGATACATCCACCCCTCAGTGCCATTAAAAAGGTAAATCGGAGGACCAAGAGTAAGAAATGGAGCATTAAGATAAAAGTAACTAGAAGAGAACTAATAACGTGTGGGCCCAGAAAAAGCTAGATCAATAGGTTGGTTTAGAACCATCCTATATAGGTTGTTGTATAAGAAATCTGATTTAATTTGGAAGGACCTATCAAAAAGTGTTTGAAACTCTAAACCAACGTTAAAGATGAGGCAGTGAAATGAGAATCAATGCACCCCAATACCTCTAAGGCTTACAACATCTTCAAGAACACCTTATGATCTACAAGGCTATCAGACACAAAATCCCAGCATACTTGGTTGAGAAACTAGCCACCTCATATGGACAATGCCACCCCAGGAGCCTAAACATTGCCAGACTCAAAACAAAGACCTGCAAAAAACAAAAGCCCAGAAAACAATACTTCTCAGTCTATACACCAATCTTCTGGCACAACCTCTCCATCAACATCAGAACTCCTCATATCTCCCAACAGCTCAAAAAGACACATACCTCTTTCCAAAATAATCACAAGCTAGGTATCGGCCTTTCCAATACCCAGGAAGAATGGAAGACACACTTCATCAGAACATTACCCCTCACTCACCAGGTATCTACCATATTTAGCCTGCCTATTAAAAGCTATATTGCTTTCCAGCTAGATTTGGCCACTTAAGTACCAGTATATACAATGGCATTCTTATTTCATAAGGTCAATACCCCTTTGTATTTCAGTAAAGTTTAACAAGCTGAATACTAAAGACATCTAACACATTCTGATACAGTAACGATAACGATGCAGATCCTATGCATATTTTATTTTATTGACATGCACAGCATTAGTGCTATTGTAAATCTAGAAGCGGTAATGGATCCAGCTATTGTGCTCTCCTATGTAGTAATGAGAATAGTTATGGGACCGCTTGTTCTTGGCAATGGGAAACCCCTTCCCCAATCAATTAGTAGCTGAGAGGTGTACCAGGACAAGTAAGACTATTCGTAATCATAAGGAAAATTCCTTGTATTGAATCCAGTATTTATTTGTAAGGAAACTCTTAAAATCACTAGAATTGCATTAGTCTCACTTTGATCGCAAAGAGCATATTATCCTTGGTTTTACAGTTTTTTTTCAGAAGAGCATTTCAATAACAATTTGAGGTTTTTTCACATCATTATCATTCTTGCTCAAAGGTGATTACAGTAAATTTGAAAGATATGGACAAGGACAATGCTCTAAAGAATCAACAGAAATCGATTCTAATTTGACGGCGCCTCTAGAAAAATAACTAAATAACGTGTGCAGAAAGAGTCTCGGCTGATTATCATCAGAAGAGATCATGCCACTCTTTACTCTTCACAAACTCGTGAATCCTTACATGTTTTCTCCTGTGCAGGGTCTTTTGCTTTGCAAAGCTGTAATTGCCCATCTACTGTCAACATTGATTGTGGGCTTCAAATCCCTATTTATACATATGAGTTTTTGAACTTCTTACCTTCCCTAGTTCTGCTTTCGTCTGCCCCATTGTACATCTGTCTACAATTCTATATATTAATATGTTTGTGGTCCTTTGCTTTTAAAGATTCACCATATGATCTGTGTAAAAAAGACATATCTGCTTTTTTAGCTGGCAATGAATACTAGTTCTACTCAGTGTGATACTCTAGCATACATTTAGATCAGTTATGAAGTTTTGATCTAACTTTATTATGTACAAAGCGTATGTAGAAACTCACTAAAAAAAGTCAAAATAATAATCATCAGTGGGCGATTAATGACTTGGAATACCATGACTGTCCTTCTGATCCTCCAAAGATGGCCAACCACAGAGCCAGTAATGTGCTTACTGCACAAAATCTCTGGGATGGATACTCAGTGATATTTATATAGGGAACTTTGGAGGTGTAGGGGAGACCCCTTGTTAGGAGGAAACTATTCTTCATGTCTAGGCAAATTAACTGAGGCTTTCTCCCAGCCCCAGAAAATTCCTTCAGTATATGCGTAAAGGAGGTAAGAGAAACATGTCAGGATGTGGCACGGGGAACACTTAACCCCACACCAGTACCACATGATACACTACTTCAAATCTCCGGAATTTAGTGGGACTTCCTCAATCAACTCCATCTATACCCCTTTGTTTGGACTTGGAATGCAATCCAATCAACGAGATGGCGAGGTACAGATTGGTTGCCTTTTGGAGACGGATTTGGTCTTCCCCTGACCTTGTCTCATTTGCTAAGGAGCTTGCCGAAGTTAGGTCCCTGGAGGGATCCGGGAGAATTCCACGGCTACGTACGGTTAGAACCATTTTGGTCCAAATGGGTCTGGAACAGTTGTGGTTGTCTCCTGGAACTAATGTGTTTCCCTCCAAACCAGAATTTAAAGCACTGTACTGGGCCTCGGTCCGACAAACCCTAGTGTCTGCTTCCAGCTCCACTAGTCTAACTGGCAGGTTCCTGGCTAACAAGCTGGACCCTTCCCGCGAGAACTATTGGGACATTATTACCAGGCCGTTGGATAAGAAACTCTACCATCAGTTTCGGGTGGGTTCTCTGCCCCTGAATACATTTGTTAAAAATTGGGGCACAGGAATAACCGAATTTTGCAAATGGTGCCCTGGCCACAAGGAGTCAGAGGGCCACCTTTTATTTGCCTGCCCCAAGTACCACGACCCCCGCAAAAAATGGTCAAAACCTTTGTTCCAACGCTTTACTTGTGGTAGGTCCGCTGAGGCTATTCGGGTACTAAAGACCAATACTTCAGAGTTGTTTGTGGTGAGCACAGCGAAATTTTTGGGCTGGGCTTGGATTATTAGAGCCCATAAATAGCAAGGAGTTGCTTGATCATACGATTCATTTTTAAAAGTTTTAATCTAAAATTGGATATTGCACAGTATTTTAAGATGGTTTTATTTATTGATTTTATGTTTTAATAAGGAACTGTATACACAAACGGATCGTCTAAATACAAATGGGATGTTCAACTGGGATTATTTTTAAATGTATAGTTTTTATTGTGTGTAAATTGGTCAGTATGTGGTGTTTATAATGTATGACCTTAACTGTTTGTGTAAACCTCGTTGTCTTTTGTGATTTTATTATCGAAATAAAGACTTTAAATCGGAATCGGAATCTCCTGAATGTGTCTGTTTTTAGGAGAGGAAGAGGAAAAAAAGAAGTCAACAGAGTATGTGCGCCACCTTGACAGGAAGACTTACATTACAGATGAACTCTCTATGCTGAACAAAGGATTAACGGTAAGAAGGATTGCATGGTCCTGGTGCTATGCGGCTGTCACAATTCTCTCGAATACATCCTCGCCAAAATTACTTAAGTTCAATAGCGACCTTGCCAGGAAATTACAATACGTAGTTGTTGCAGCCTGGACTTCCTGTTTAGGTTTAAATCATGTTACTCTGAGAACTCAATAAAAGACATCTCTGGAATCAGAAAAGTATGCTCACTCTACATTTGCATAAGGATATTGACTTGCACTTTTTTCAAGGAGTCATCCATTAGAAATTAATTCTATTTTTGCACTTTCTTAGCTTTCACAAGGAGTAATCAATCAGGATTACAAACTCTGTTTTGCAATTTATTTATTTCCACAAGGAGTCAGCCATTTGGACAGATAACTCAATATTCATCACATTGTTTGTACAAGAGAAGTCAGGGGAAACCCGTTCATACAGACTTGTCATTGTTTGAAAAATAAGTATGGTATTAAAGTATCAATTAGAACAAGTTTATGTTTGCTGGGTGTGTACCTGAACTACTAACTCTGTGTTAACAAAGCTTGCCATATTACTGTCAACCTGTTAAATTGAATGTTATCTAAGACACAGAAGGTTATCATCTAATGTTTTCTTTAGCAAACAATCTATAATAATTTACAGTGTTTTTAGTGTTAATATATTGACTTTCATTACGTTTCAGCTTTGGAAAAATGTTGAGTTTCATTCCAGAATGGAGAGTTGGAAATACAAAGAGTGTCAGCAGGTATATTATATATTAAAAGTTAGCCTATATCAGAGGCTTCTCTTATCTTTAGATATCAATGCTCCTGCAATGCAGACCAAGCCCAGCTGCGAGACCATTCAGTGTTACAGTATTCAGAGTCTATCTCTTGTGCCAGCCATTCCCCTTTCTCCAAGCTTACTTTCATTCTTCATATTATTGTAAGGTTGGCAGTAAGTTTGGAAAGGTGTAGAAGCTCTCATTACTCCCGTTGGATCTGGATTGCCAAGTTAGTCCATCTTGGCAAAATCAAATGGCCACTTACCATTTTCAACCCGCTTCCTCTCCAAGATGAGCTTTTTTTTGGCCCCCCCTCACATTATGGCTCATAATGTGAGGGGGGGACCAAAAAAAGGATGTTTTACTTCATGGAAAAATATTGCCCATGCCTCTGATTACCATTGTTGTTGTCTAAAGCTTGGCCAAAGTATCAGAAATTTCAGGAATATAGTGCTGATATAAATCTTGGTAGCTACTGCCTTTTAAGGTACTGTTATCTTGATTCACAGTAAATTGTGGAGAATTGTGTTTTAAATAATTTAAGGCATAACAGAGTAAGGACCATCGGAGGTTAGATTATTTGTCCGCCCACCCTATTTTGAGTGGGCATAACTATGGCCAGTTTTTACTTTCACACATTGTCATCCAAATCGTGGTGCCCAGTGAAAGTAAAAGGATATTAATGATTTTCCTGGCAAAGGGGTAATTTCCTTTTTTATTTTATCCTGGCTTGAGATTTTGTTTTTGAAAATAAAAAACAAAATATTGAAAGTGGGCTGTATGGCACCATCTTGTTAATGGAGCCACATGGCACCCTTTCAATGCATTGACTGGAACTGCCGTGATGGCGTTTCCTGCCTTTTGTTAGTGATGTCTGCTGGGGTGGTGGATAGCTCTAAATACAGAGTACTGTTACTGCGGACTTAAAATTAGCCCCCTAAATCTGTGCTATTCTCAAAGGAACACAGCCTGTCTTCTACCAAGTACTGGCAGCCTCTATCTTTCCAATAAGTATTACGGTTTAAGCATGAACATGTAGAATTTGGTCGGCATTGAAATAGGTAGTGGAAGTCACAGAAAATATAACATTTCAGTAAACTTGCAAAACAGCAAACCAGAACCACACTATAGCTGGTTTAAAAACAATCCTAAATATCTAATTATAAGGTTTAGAAAGGTGTCCCTAACTGTTCTAACCTTTAAATATCCTAAGTATAATTAATACAAAGTAACAAAATACATAGGATACATTTATTTTTAAAAAAAAAACCACCAGTGTTTCACACTCCTACATAACTTGTATAATCATTAAGTAGCATGATCAAAAATACAGGGAGCTTGAACAATATATTTTGCCTTTTCTAAACCAATGGGACAAACACTGTATGATGGTGATTACAGCACTTATGTAGAGATATAAAGTCATCATCTACCAGAAGAAAAAGGAGTGAAGGAAAAATATTAGGTCAGTATGATGGACATGTTCAGTAAAAATATCACATCCTGGGATATCGGCATTTAGCAGGTGAGATAATTATTTTGTCCCATTACAGTATACTCCTAATCAAAGAGCAGAACACCAAAATGTATAGACTTATGCAATTTATGGACATTGCAAATACAACTTAATTCTGTTTCAAGTTATACAGATCTTACCCTTTTTGGTTCTCTCGTGGCATTTGGACAAGCTCAGCACTGATTTCAAATGTATGTTTGTACATGTTAGACAGTTATTTTCCTACCTAACATCCCTTGTGATTCCCATGTGAAATCATACCAGGAGCGAATTCGGTTCTGAACGACTTTAGGGATATTGTATGTATTCATGTAGGCAACAGTGTCATCCAAACACGCACGGTAGTAGTTCTGCCCAGCTGTTGCTGCTCCAATAACATCTCGCATCTACAAATATAAAACCTAAGTAAGTGTTTTATCTTACAATAATAAATACGCAGTCATTTGAAGCTATTTTCTTTACAGTTACCCTTATGCTTCCCCGCTTCTAGGGCCTGATTCTCAAACCTCTTTTCCAGGTCAGGAAAAGAAGCATCATAGGCACATGCAAATTCACAGAGTACTAGATATTATGGGCCACATGTACAAAGGTAATTGTTTGCAATACCAAATAGAGAAATTTTGCAATTCACTCTTTGGCAATCACAAACACCAAAGTACAAATTTGTCTTTGACACATTTATCAATTCCTAGTGGGTCGCAAATAAACCTACCTCATGAATATTAATGAGGTAGTTTGCGGTATGTGCCCCATTGGGAATTGCTAAAATAACAAGCGTGGTGGCCTGGTGGGGCAGCAGACCACCATGTTTGTGATTGCTTTTAAATAAAGCAAGCTGTTTTTGAAATGCAGCCCATTTTCCTTAAACTGGATGTGTTTAAAAGAAAAAAATGAAACGTTTTCTTTTCATCTTTTAAGTGTAGGCAGGGGCCCATAGGACCACTGCCTGAGACCACTGCTTACACTTATTAAAAGTTTTAACGAACACTCACAATGGGGACGGGGTCTTTTGGGAACCACCTCCCATTTGCAAATGGGTTACCACCTCCTTGAATTAGGTGGTAAAATGCAATGTTTTGCAACCAGATTTCTGTTGCAAAACATTCACACATACAACTGCGATTTGATATTAGGAAGGGATGCCCTGAATATGCTCAGTCCTGATACTGATTCGCAAACCCAATTTGCGATTCGGTAATCGGTTAGGGCTTTGTACATGTGAAAAAGCCTTTTTGCAATTACAAATTGGCCGATTATGCTAATCAGCCCGTTTGTGACCACAAAAAGCCTTTGTTCATGGGGCCCTTTAAGGAGGCTAAGGGCCACACATATAAAGGTAATTGTTTGCAATTACCAAATCGTAAATTTCAATTTGCTATTTGGTAATCGCAAACTGCAATGTACAAATGTGTCTTTAACACATTTTGCGATTCCTAATGGGTCGCAAATAGACCTACCTCATGAAAATTAATGAGGTAGGACACGGTTTGGGACCCATTTGGAATTGCTAAAATTACAGGGATGGTGGCCTGCTGGGATCAGCAGACCACAATGTCTGTGATTGCTTTTAGATAAAGCAATCTTTTTTTTAAAATGCAGCTTGTTTTCCTCAAAGAAAAATGGGATGCATTTACAAATAAAAAATTAAAAGCTTTCTTTTAATTTTTTAAGGGCAGACAGTGGTCCTTAGGACTACTGCCTGCTCTTAAAAAATGTTTCTACCAACATTCACCAGTGTGAACGAGTCCCTTGGGGACCACTTCCGGTGAGAAGTTATGTAGTAAAATGCTAATGTTTTGTGTCCGCATTTTGGTCACAAATCATTCACACATAAAACTGCGATTTGGTATTAGGAAGGGACGCCCTATACAAGCCCCTTCTTGTAGTGTGTGCTAGGAACCTTGTGGTTCTGGGCAGACTCACTAGAGGAAGTACGTAACTAGATGGGAGGTATTAAGGTGTGGTTATTAACGGTTATTAACGGTTATGATGTAGTAAGAACAGAACATGACTGTATGTTGAGGAATAAAGACGTACAATCCAGAGCTCCATGTGTGGCGTATTCATTTGCGTGCTTCCGGGCTGGGGAGGATGCTGCACTTCCTAATACTGAATCACAAACACAATATGCGATTTGGTAAAAGGTTACCAAATTGCAAATAGGGCTTTGTACATTTGAAAAAATATTTTTGTGTTCCCTAACAAGACAATTCTGCAAATTAGCAAGTTTGCGACCACAAAAAGCATTTGTACATGTGACTCAAAAAGCATAGATATTTTACCTCTGCTTAGAAAATATTTGATTTATTTTATAGTGCACTGATTGACTCGCTGCAGGAGTATGGCACACAAGTTATATCTGCTGAGGTTTAAAGGTTGATAGATGAGACGTGTTAAAGTGGCAAAGTTGCTACAGTGTGGAAGAAGACAAGATCTATTGCCAGAGTGCTTTCAACCACATTATGTAGCATTTACTCTAAAATACTGCCCCCAGTTGTTGTAATTTCCCTAATCAGTCAACATTTAGAAGACTATATTACTGTATTATTAATGGTAAGATTACCACCCATGGTAATGTAAAATTACTGCCAAGCGGTAAATGCAACCCTTTCCAAAAGTAGAAAACAGCCTCCAGCAGTAAAATCCACTCAGCTGAAGTACAACTGTTGCTGTTAGAGACTGCATTATTGTCACCATCTCATTATAGAAAAAATGCTGTCCAACTATGATGGAATTTACCACCCAAGGCTAGAACAGATTCTAATAAGTTTCCTGGGATTCTAGGATACTTAAACTTGTAGCAAGGTAATGTTAAAGGATCCTACAATAGACGTAACTAGGACTGTTGCAACCTCTTCTGTGTTGATGTTGTTGACTGTACACTAGACCATCTTAGCCATAACTGTGGCTTCTACTAGAGAAAGTAATACAACCAAGCAAAGGATTTATTTAAAGTGAACAATAACTGGTACACAATTAAAACGTAATTAAACATTTAATGAGTATGCCATGGATATGGCTATTCATTAATGATTATTTTTCTATTTACCTGACCGATTAAGCTGGAGAAGACAAAGACACCCAAGAAATAATTCAAAAGCTGAAAGAATATCTCAAACAAAGTTTGTGGTTCTGCAAGGCCACCAATGGTGATTAACGTTCTCACAGCAAAGTAGTAACATCTGAGATACCTGTAGAAAAGGAAGATAAGTTAATCATGAGCATCCCCACATACACCATCTCAAGAGTTGTGATGAACACAGTGAAACTGATGAGAAAATGTGTGCATACATCAATGACCCAATGAAACAATGACACCAACTAAGTGAAAAGCTAAAACAAGTATTACCATGCGTGGAGTCAAATTACATCACCTACGGAAAGTACAGTAGATATTATAATCACAGTTTTTCTGTTCTTCCTGTTAGCACGCAACAAATGATCCACAGTTTGTGGCTGGTGTAAATAAGTTTGAAATAGCCTTGTTTTATTTTTAACAGCCTTAACTAAAAAATGTTCATTGAGTGAGGAATGTAAGACAGGGTCAGATTGGGACCCTATGGTGCACATTTTCATGCAACACAATACAGCAAGACAACTTGTTGGGCTGTGTGACAGGGAGAGAGCAACAATGCGCCATATTTACTCAGATAGGATGCATTTCCCTCTCTCCCTGCTCTGACGCACTGAGAGCTGCCTAAAGTCAGTGCAGACAGTCATACACCATGGTGCACGGGTGTATATGAGACACGCAGGATTGTTTTATGGAGGAAGGGACACCTGCATGCACAAAAATATTCTTCAGGGGCCTTTGCGCGCGCAATGAAATTTGTTTTATTTATTTATTTATTTACATTACTCCGGTCGGCCGTGAGCCGGAGTTTACTACCTTCCACCCTGCCCCTCCCTCGCCCCGCCCACTGCCCCGCGGCACTCCCTCCACGAGCCACTACTGGCAATTTAATAACTTGTTACTGAATCGCAATTTCTGGTTTCTACATAAGAAAATGGATTTTTGCAGAGGCAAAAAGGCCCGATTCTGCAAAAATGCTTTGTACATTTGGCCCAAAGTATTTTTGTCTGATAGCGCAGTTTCTAGCTGCACACAGAATAAAGTAACTGTTGTGACAAATGCATTCTTTTGTACGCATAAAAACATAGCTTATAAATAATGTTAATATTTAAGATCCAGCTAATGAATTCAAAGATACATTTACCTATTGCTCCAGATTATTGCCAGACGGTTAATAACCATGTAGTCTAAAAATGGTTTGGCCATGTTATTTTATAAAAGGGTTGTGCCAGATCATACACTTGCGAGATGCTATTTTTAAAGAATAACATATTTTTAGATAACTCCTCAGAAACTGCCAGCTTTGATATTTCATGCGTGGCTGACTGCGTTAAATGACAGGATTCTGTTTTTTGAGTGACCTTTTATTTGTTCTCTATTTGCTCCTATTTTCCATTGCCGTCTGTTTTTATTAATCAAAGCGAAGAATAGTCTTTTGTAGAGGAAGGTGAAATATTCATATATAAAAATTAAAGTATTTAGTAACACAACGTTCAGAATTTAAAGCATGATTTATCAACCACAGAAAGTATAACCGACATATTAAGCAGGAAGGCTAAAACACAACGACCCCACAGACAATCCAAACCCAAAGTACTGACAAAAATAATAAAATAATAAAGTTGACTTAGGATAGTGCATTGACACATACAGACACCCACAGTAATTCATACAGCATCATCAACTCATGTACAGGCATCTATGCATAAACACGAAAGGGAAGGGATAAGGAAGATCTGGCATCAATGTTGCCAAAGAGAGCCAATAGTTGTGGCACTAGGACAAAGCATCCGTTTGCAGAACCTGAGATTTCATCCTGTCTGCACTGTACTTTACTCTTCTGAATGTCACTGAACTTCTCTGGATACAGATTCCTGCTGCTAGGATCCCTAGAATTTATCGATGAGTCCACTATTAAGTTGTACATTTCTTAAATGTTAACTATTTGGACCATGGTCTGGTGCCATTGATGTAGGGTCGAGAACACTTAGCTAGTTTATATGTCACACTGTGCATCTTGCTGACAACAGAGACCATATAACTTGTCTTTTGTTTGCTTGTGGATGAAGAAAGATTATATCCGAAGTTTGGTGCTGTGAAGATGCTTTTCTCAAGGAAACTAAAGGGCTCATTATGATGGATAGCGGTGCTGGGAGCGCCCGCCAGACGTGCAGCGGTCCCACCAGCCCAATAAGGATGCGCCCCCCAGTATATGCGGGCGCATCCTGGCCTTTTTACATTGCAGAGAGTGCTACTGCTTGCAGCACCGTTCACAATGACAAAATGCCACAATGTGAATTTCCATGCACAATGTGGCAGGCACCACGCGGTGCCTGCCACCTTGTGCATGGGAATGCCCCCAGTGCACAACTGGCTCCCCCACCACAGAGAGGGCCCGTAACGGGCCCCCCACAGCCAGCCTCCGCCTGCTAGGTACCGCCACCATATCCCCGGTCTGAACCGCTCCGCCACGCAATCGCTACAATTGCCTGTGGAGGAAGCATGGCAGGCGCTCTTTGCGCCTGCCACGCTTGTGGAACGATTCACCCCGCCATCCTAATGTGGCGGGGTGAAATAGGAGCCAGATGGCGGAGGGACTGCCACTGCCGGCCCGGCGGTCCCTCCGCCATCGTAATGAGCCCCTAAGATCCTGCTACGAAGACGACTCTGCCCAGCGTCCTTTGATCAAGCAGATGAAGTTTGCTTCTGTGGCCGCATCCAGAACAGATCAGAAGATTTCCTGTGACCCCATGTCTCTACTTGTTTAAATCCCCCAGCTTCTTCTCCCCTGGCTTCTGTGTTCAGAGTTATGAGACCTTCTTGCAGTAGGCCACCTCTTACCACTTCTGCAATTAGACCCTGAAACTAAGAAATATAATTTCCATAGTGCTTCCCCCTGCTTTTGTTACGGGACATCTTCTGTGGATTAATCCTGATAAACAGTCCACAGACAAATGTGCCCTCGGAATAAGGTGTGGATTTTCTTTCCACTCTCCACTTTGTCAAGTATGCGCACAGCCTTGTCCGTGTCAGAGCTTTCTTTTTTCATATGTATAAATCTTATTTTTTTTAGATAAACATTGCACATATGTTATGCTAATCACATGATTCCCTCTAAAATTCAGACATTAAACACTGTATTCAGAGAAGGTAACTAGAGGGTACCCTGGGTGTGGTCCACCCCAACAAACTCTTGTCAGATAGAATGAAAGGTCATCAAGGCTTCAATATCAAATGTTATTTTTATTGGTTTTCAGACCCATATCCATTTTCCAAAACAGCCAACACGTGTTTCGTCCGTACTTGACTTTCTCAAGGCTGTAGACATAAGAATGTGTACAAAATCAATACAATAAAATGCAATAAAATTCCAAAAACAAATTATCCATATTCACAAGTATGTTACAAATCTTGTGTTAAAATAAAACAAAGATCTCACCAATAGCAGAAGTCACCCAAAAGATAAATAGTGCTCACAGAAAAATCTGTGTAAAAAGAAATATAGCCACCAAAATAAACAGTGAGCAAAAGAGCAAATATAGAAGAGAGGTCACAGAAGAATCAAAGATAAACTACACAAAATGTAAACCCTAGAATGACGCCAGTGCTCCTATAGTAAAAACCACAGCAGCCCAAGTGATGTGAGTATGAATACAATACTCGTGGATATAAAAGCACATAAAAAGTGAGCATATAGTCAGACGCACCTAATAACTAACTGGTAGTGATTCCAGAGGCCAGTAAATAGTACCGAAGATAAGGTATCAAGTCAATGAGAAATCTCCACAGCATCAATTCTAATCGAAAAAATATAGAGAAAACATACTGTATAGTTACGTTGTTACACAAAAATCACAACTAAAGAAGAGGGGGGATTAAGCCTAGTGTAATCTCGCCTCGAGATGATTAGACAACATAAAGTGCAGAATGGGGAATAGTTATAATATCCTTATATTGTAAGACAACCCAATCAGTTGAGAGACTAACATGGCCTGTAAAATAGAACAGGTCACGTGGCACAACCCGTATAAAACAAACACATAATGTACATAATCAATAGATAGGTGAGCGGGCGATATCTGAAAAGGTCACGGCAATGTCTAAGATGTAAATCACAAAGCCATGACCTATCCCCGATGTGTAGGTTATACAGGTATAGGCTTTATGAATTTATTTTTAAAATAAAAAAATACAATTTCCAAAATATGTATAGTAACAGTGCTTCATATAGCAAGGTAGAAACAATAGGAATCTACTACAACTTACGTATAATAAGGTAGCAGTTACTGGCACATGTATTAGCGTATAATGCTATTCAATGAAAGCATTCGATTGCATGACCCTACTTAGTCTTATTCAGGAGAGAGTATGCTCTATCCACAACTCAATAAACAGACTAGCAACGAGATCCCCAAATAATCAAATATCTGACACTGATAGAGTCAGAATAACACAGAATAATTTAAAGATATTGTGAACACTCACCAAGGCGATTAGTGCATCAATAATCTCTGTATTCATCAATATTAATAAATCTTAAAATATGAATTCCCACTTGAATAGACTGTGAAGAATTTGTGAAGAAACCTAATCAAAAAAAGGATCTAATCGTTATTACGGTAGTTCAACCATGTCTGATAATACACCAATATATATAAATATATCGTATAACTGGCCCCACTAGGGCAATGTGTTAATAGGTAACAAAAATACCAAGACATAGCGGTAGATAATAACACCTGTGATGCGTCCAATTTCGAGAAATGTGAGACAAAACATATCTCGGGCACATTTAAAATTAGCCAAGCAAAGATGTAAACAAATCATCTCCATAATGAAACATCAACCATCTCTTACCATATCAGTCATTCTCCATATATAGTAACGCGCTTGATAACGCAAAGCAAAAAAGTCCTGAAGGCAACAAACGCCCGCCATGTATGAAATAAGCTAACGTAATCGCGAGAAGTGAACGTCACGGATACCACGTGATCGAGATACATGTAATAAACAAGGGACCGCCAAGAAAAACAAACATGCGCCATCTTGGGGTGTTAAACTGTATAGACCAGATAAACCGATTGCAATAAGAAGTAATGAGCAAGTCAATATCCCTAAGGTCAACAATGAATGAAATCCATAGGGCAAAAACAAACCCTATCAGAAAAACAAACACTCCCAATAATACAGATTGGATCCAATAATGTCCATTACACTGGGTGTTACTGATATAAAGAATACGGCTGTGTAGCACAGCTTCTAAAGAGCCTTTAATCCCCATAAGGAATAGAAGACAGCAACAAAGAGAAAACAAACAAGTAAGAACAGGATGAATAAACAGTCCAGTCAAGTGTGATAATCACTCATTGAAGCAGAAAAAAAGATGTTGTCACCAGTAAGTGTAACAGGTTGGAAATCCCCAATGGAAATAAAATATGTATAAAGAATTTCGACTAATGGTTGTTGAAAAGTGCACACAAATGATATAAATATACATATACATATACATATTCCCAGATACTGAAAGAAAGCAACATATAAAACATCATAGATCTCAGAAAATTATAGAGAAGAGATCATATCGCACTGGTAATGCAAACAACACGCATGTACAAAATTTATGTTTGACATAAAGATAGATGGTGGTAACAATGTAAACATGGATTATACAGATAAGCAGTTAACATCTGTACCAAAACATAAAAATTGAGCTCAATTCACAAGAACCCCCAGAAAATTCAGTATATGTATAGAAGCATACAGGTTTATTATAAAGGTCAATTACCATTGGCCCATGGTCTGATCAATCTTTTAAAAAGACATGCATTTCCCTATCAGTATTGAGTCCCTGATCTACAGATCTTAATTTAATGAGCCATTTGGATTCTAATTTCCTTAGAGCCAAGATTTTGTTGCCACCCCGAGCATCATCAAGAATTGTATCTATAGCATGAAATTTGATGTCTAACTTTTCTGACAGTTTATGTTCAGTGTTGTAATGACGCATCACGGGTGTTATTATCTACCGCTATGTCTTGGTATTTTTGTTACCTATTAACACATTGCCCTAGTGAGGTCAGTTATACAATATATTTATATATATTGGTGTATTATCAGACATTGTTGAACTACCGTAATAACGCTTAGATCCTCTTTTTGATTAGGTTTCTTCACAAATTCTTCACAGTCTATTCCAGTGGGAATTCATATTTTAAGATTTACTCATATTGATGAATACAGAGATTATTGATGCAGTAATCGCCTTGGTGAGTGTTCACAATATCTTTCAATTGTTCTTTGTTATTCTGACTCTATCAGTGTCAGATATTTGATTATTTGGTGATCTCGTTGCTAGTCTGTTTACTGAGTTGTAGATAGAGTACACACTCTCCCGAACAAGACTAAGTAGGGTCATGCAATCGAATGCTTTCATTGAATAGCATTATACGCTAATACATGTGCCAGTAATTGCTACCTTATTATACGTAAATTGTAGTAGATTCCTATTATTTCTACCTTGCTATATGAAGCTCTGTTACTATACATATTTTGGAAATTGTATTTTTTTATTTAAAAAATTCATAGAGCCTATACATGTATAACCTACACATCGGGGATAGGTCATGGCTTTGTGATTTACATCTTAGACATTGCCGTGACCTTTTTCAGATATTGTCCGCTAACCTATCTATTGATTAGGTACATTATGGGTTTATTTTATACGGGTTGTGACCTGTTCTACTTTACAGGCCATGTTAGTCTCTCAACCGATTGGGTTGTCTTACAATATAAGGATATTATAACTATTCCCCATACTGCACTTTATGTTGTCTAATCATCTCGAAGCGAGATTACACTAGGCTTAATCCCCCCTCTTCTTTAGCTGTGATTTTTTTGATTTTTGTGTAACAACGTAACTATACAGTATGTTTTCTCTATATTTTTTCGATTAGAATTGATGCGATTTTGGGCTATATGCCGTGGAGATTTCTCATTGACTTGATACCTTATCTTCGGTACTATTTACTGGCCTCTGGAATCACTACCAGTTAGTTATTAGGTGGGTCTGACTATATGTTCACTTTTTATCTGCTTTTATATCCACGAGTATTGTATTCATACATCACTTGGGCTGCTGTGGTTTTTACTATAGGAGCACTGGCGTCATTCTAGGGTTTACATTTTGTGTAGTTTATCTTTGATTCTTCTGTGACCTCTCTTCTATATTTGTTCTTTTGCTCACTGTTTATTTTGGTGGATATATTTCTTTTTACACTGATTTTTCTGTGAGCACTATTTATCTTTTGGGTGACTTCTGCTATTGATGAGATCTTTGTTTTATTTTAACACAAGATTGGTAATATACTTGTAAATATGGATAATTTGTTTTTGGAATTTTATTGTATTTTATTGTATTAATTTTGTACACATTCTTATGTCTACAGCCTTGAGAAAGTCATAGTACTCATCAAGTACGGACGAAGCACGTGTTGGCTGTTTTGGAAAATGGATATGGGTCTGAAAACCAATAAAAAGAACATTTGATATTGAAGCCTTGATGACCTTTCATCCTATCCGGTGGAAGTGTGGAATACCTTACTTTCCTTTAGGACTTTCGTATATTTTGTACTTACTTAGCATCCAACATTGGTCCTTATATAATAAGCTGTGTTTAGGACTTTGTTTACTGAGCATGGGAATGCGTAACTAGCTGGCTCTTTGTTGGTAACTATATTGACAGGTTGATTCGTCAACTTGCCATTGGCACTTCTGGGTAGTGAGTGCCCACAGCTGTCTCAGCACCCCGCTATACTAATAGCAATTGTATATTTGTTACGCCATTTGACTGGATTTGCATGACACTTGTTCTTTTTTTTATGTGCGGTTCTCTCCCAATTTGGGAGCACTACTACCTTTCTTTGTTATTACATACTTCTTGTCAGATAGAGACTGCTTCATTCTCCCTTTGGATCCATTTTAAGCTCTAAAAAAGTAACTCGGTGAATACATGGAAATATTCACCAGAAACAACTGCTATATCTTGTCCTGCACACAGCTTTTTCCACTTGGCAATCGTTTGCCCTTTGTGTATAAACTCTCCATGGCCACAGCATCCGGGTTGGACCGGCTTGACTCTTTATAGCTCCAAAAATATTCCTAAGTTTGAAGGTAGAAATGATGAATAGGCCTAACATCAAACACATTTCAAGTGTGCGTACTTCCAGGTTAGACTCATGAGGTGTGCCAGTACCTCTAAGACTTTGATAAAATACATGACCATTTTTTCGTTAACCTTCAATGCAACATATTATTTACTCTTGTTTCCAATGGCACGTTTTCTCATTGACTAACGTTTTAACCTGTTGATCATTAAGATAATTTATTTTTATAATTGTTTCTATTTCTAATTTAATTCGGTGTGGACCTTTAAGGTATTTCTTTAACTGCCTGAATTGTGGTTGATTTGTTACAAATACCACCTCCTGCTTTTTCTTTAAAGACTGGCTTGATGCCCAGGTAAAGCTACGAAATGTGAATCAAGGTTACCTTCATTGAAACATGTTAACCTCAGCAGAATTTTCTGTTGATGCTGTGTGGGAACTCAGACACAGCTCATATACCATGCAAAAACTCTTGCCTCTCTCCCGAACGGTTCGGCATTGGAATTCCTTACACTAATGCTAATCACTGGGATTTGACCTGTGTGATTTTAGCATTTACTAAACAGCCCTACCTATAAAGACATAAAGGTTTTGTTATGGTAGGAGTAGAAAATGCGTTTAGCTTTTTATGATTTATAATAAGAATGAAGTTTGAGGGGGCTACTCTTCCAGATCTGGCATTCCACACCACAGGGACATGTTCCAAATGAGATAGCTCTTCTATAAGCCAAACAGGTAGTAACTAAGCTTATTTGTAGATGAGACAAGCCTAAAAAAGACGTTCTCACTGTGTCAATGAAACCAAGCCACACCTGGCTGATGAGCCCTAAGTAAGGCAAAACCGGTCCTCGGTTGCTTGTGTTCCGGTTCAGAGAGAACCTGGCTTGGCAGTTCAGGTTGGACTGTTTTCATTGGAGCAGGGTCAAGACTAATTTACATATAGCTGGGTACAAAATGAGGTAGCATGGCGTGAATAATAACAATGGATTTGTCAGGACCCCACAACACTCACCGTCTGCTTGTGGAGTGACCCCGCAGGGATGACGTGGATAACCTCCTCCGGCTCCCTCCGTCTCCCAGAAAGGACTGAATACTAACCAGGCTGAAGAGGGGACTGGGGGAGGCAACCAAGATAGGGTGTAAACAGTGTAGAAGGATGCTGGGAGTGATCTGCCCTCGGATTCTCTTGGGGTCTCGTGGTGGACACCACCTAAGGGATGGAACAGATGGGTAGCACTCACGCCAGACACTGATAACAAAGAGAATCAGCACAGAATAGAAGAAAAAGCGTAGTCACCTGAGACGCAGCGCTTAGGGAGCGGAGTAGACCAGTTAGCAGTATTCTGGGTCCCCAAAGAAGCAGCGTTGCGAACACCACTGATCCGGAAGCAGCCAAACTGTAACTACATGCCCCTGCACGGGTTGCTGTTGAAAGGAAAGAGTTTGCGCTCTTGCGCTGGTTGCCAAAAATAATAGTATGGACTTCGTGCCCTAGCACGTGTTGCAGAGGTAACTAGGAAGCGCTCCTGCGCTTGCCGGTAAGGTGGAGCAAAACACGACTTTGTGCCCCTGCACGAGTCGTGTATAAACTGTGAGAGCGCTCCTGCGCTTGCCAATGAAAAGAAAGTAAACGCGACTCAGTGCCATTTGCACAAGTCGCGTGTAACCCTTGAGAGTGCTCCTGCGCTTCAAGGATATCCGAACAAAACACGCAACTCCGTGCCCTTGCACGGGCTGCGTAATGCCGGTGATAGCGCTCCTGCGCTGGGGGAAATACAAAGTGAATGCGGCTCTGTGCCTTGCACGAGTCGCGTATGCACCGGTTCTGTAGGCGCCCTTGCGCGGCCCGGGGAAATTCCGGTTGCTGATAGAGCGTTTGCTCCTGCGAAGCTCAGTACCTTAATACGAAGCACCGATTGCGGCGGCTTCGATTCAGATATAGGTCCTTCCCGGAAGTGCCAGTCAGCTGTTGTTCAGGGCAGGTCCCATTTAGGAAGGCTAGACAGCTGACCTGCTGAGGCTGATTTTGGCAGAAGGGAGCTGGCGCGCACACAACACATCGCGCGTCAGCCATTCAAAGAACAGGGAACATGACAGGATTGGGACGCTGCATGAGAAATTACCAGTGGTTGAGATTAAGTCAAGCATTCCATCCATCACTTTTTTGTATACCTTAGCGAAAAAAACCTGAAGCATGGAGCTTTTAAAGGAGCAAGACAAAAAGATGATGGACGGAATGCTGAACATTGTCAACCAGTCACCCCAGTCATAGATCTTGGTTAAATCCATTGTTTTCTTGATCACCATGGCATCCAAGTTTGGATCTAGTCATATGCAAATCAGTATTGCACTGCTCCCATTGTTAACAATCCAGCCTGAACTGCCAGGCCAGGTTCTCCCTGGACCGGAAAATAAGCATCCTAGGACAGGTTTCGGGGTCACCCCTCATCAGCCAGGTAAGCTTGAGTCCAGTGAGCATAGTAGGCACAGGACCCACATCTGGGCATACCCTTCCCACTTAGAGTGACTACAGCAGCACAAAAAGAGGATTGACAGAATGGTGAACATTGTCAAACATCCACGCCAAGTCACAAATCTGGGTTAAATCCACCGTTTTCCTGCTCACCCTGCCACCCCAGTCTGGATCCAGTCCTATGCAAATCATGCTTGACCCTGCTCCCCAGCCCGAACTGCAAGGGCAGGTTCTCCATTGACCCAAAAAACTGAAAACAAGCATGCATTCACTTTGAAGATAATCTCAATCCAATCTCTTAAAGGCTTCCTCACTCTACTATGCTGCTTTTATAAAAGGGTGATGTAATTCCTGCTTTGGGAGATGGTCTTGTGGCACTATAATATTGTAAAACCAAGCATCGCTGAGGGTAGCCCACAAGCTAAGGAAAAATAAAGAGAAGAAGTTGCCTATCTGGTGTGATAATAAAATATCTCCTGCCTTTAATATTCTCATAAAATCTGTTTCTATCGTTGCCTAGTTCTTTGCCCTCTAGCACCCGAGTTCAAAAACTAGGGTTACAGGAGACTGGGACCAATCCTGATGGAATAGATACCTTTTGGCTGGGTAAATTTACCATTGGTGAGCTGGAGATCCATAAGGATGGGGATGTCCTGGAACATAAGAGAGTCTCAATCAGTTTACTGGATCCCTGTAATTTATGTACATCTGGAGAGCCTGTGGAAGACCGGTATCGGTTATGAGGAGCCTGCCTACAAGTGAGTAAAACCTCTTTGGCCAGTCTAGAACTTAAAAAACTATTCAGGATGTCAATTATTCTTGTAAACCTTAGTTTGTTGGCCAAGTTACTGAAATGTGAGACACAGCCTCCAAATTTGTGTGTTCTAGAGAATGGGGTGAAGCAGAAGCATCCATCCAGACACAGGACAACCTCATCGGATAGCCTCAGTTTCTCTTCCCATTAAAGTTGTTCAGTGGTGTGTCTGATCAAGCTAAGCAAACTTCATTTAAAGTTTACTGGGTACAGCATGTTCATCTTCCCACTTGATCTGTTTAAGATCCATTAGATGACTAAGTCAGGACACAGAAAATATAACTGAGACAAACCTCTCAATCCAATCCATCCATGGATGCTTGCTAGTCAGTCGCAATTGGTTTGCAAATTATACTCTGAGCCTTTTCCATAAATCAGCATTCATGGAAATCTTCAACGTTGCATATCTATGATTAGTAGTGTCATGTCCAGACACCACCTACAGGTTAGTCCTAATTGACTTTTCTTTCCTGCATAAATATTTTTAATCGTGGAAATCTTGACTTCTCTCAGCCACCAACTCCAGTGCTCCACTCTGCACTCACTAAATATTCCCAATCGAACCTCAAGAGGACAGTTGGACCTTTGTGTCCAATTTTCCATTTGCTATTGGATGTCAAATGCCCTTTCAATGGGCCATTTTTTTCATTGCTTAACATTTAACCCATTGGGCATGCAATCGAACCAGAAAAACAACCATTTGGGTTGTGACATAAATGGTATGCATAAGGACCACAATGTCAAATTACAGAGTAGAGACAAACTGGCCTAGGAATTTTCCCAGCTGGTCAGATAGATCTCATACATACAATATGTAGTTATGTTAATGCAAATCCATCTATTCCATTACGGCTACAATTTCCAGTACTGTGTATGCCCTTTCTTTCGTTATACTTATCTGGCAATCAAGAGTACAAGCTCTGTCTAAAAGATCCAACGACAAGAAAGTGACATGGCCAAGCGTTTAGACTGTCAAGGATTCTGACCTTGAAATTGGTTCCATTTTCCCACCCTCATTCTCCACATCATGTTGTTTACTGCATTCCTAAGTCTTACATCCCTTTTACTTATTTTCCCACTTGAATTTTGTCTCTAGAGGTCAATTATTCAATGGCATTTTTGGTTTTTGCTCATTAAAGGTCGCAAGTCAAATGGCTCAATAAAACATTTAAATTGAATGTTTTTGTCTAATTTCCTGCAGTTATTTCTTTCCCATATTTTTTCTCTTTTCATTTGATTTTAGTTTGGACCGCTAAGTTCTATGCACCTCACACAATTTCTTTTAGTATAGACTTGCTGCTCAGGCAAAGTTATCAATGGTAATTAATGATTATTCCTAATGAAACATGTTTGCCTTTGTGAAATCATATATTTGCACAGTATGGGGGTGTCAGCCTCGGCATACATTCAAATTGTTGAATCACATTCCCTTTAGTCTGCCAGTAGATTTGCCATTCCAGAAAATGGTAAAAGATTTCCTGAATAAAGTTTGATGCAATTCTTATAGCCATGGTCAGGATAATTAAGTAAAACATCTGTTTGGAAAGCAACCCATCTTTTCATGTTTCACTAGCTCTGCAGGAAGCTTTGGAGCTACCAGCTCCATTGAGATGTTGAAATCCATGAAAATTAGGGACTGTATGCAATCTATAATAAACTTTGTGCAGTTTATTATAAAAACTACATCACCTTGAAGGCTTGTGATGAAACCATATTGGCAAGCATGCCTTTCATGCCTTCAGACATCAGTAATATGATTTATCCATGTATTGTGACTCTGAGACTCTGTAACTTCAGTCAAGTTATCACAAGCTTCGAAATCTTTGAACTTAACAATTTTTTTTTAGATTAGGCCAAAGGAATGTAATTCACGTCAGTCAGTCAAAGAATCTTTATTTGGTCGAAAGGACCGGATAAAACAAGTTACAAACAAATATCACACGATAAAATCACAAACATAAAATTACTGTTACGCATCATTTATTGTCTTTCCGTCATGTCGTGACTGAGTCACACTTCATTCTTTTTCCTTAAACCCCTTGCCTGGGAAATAAAATTAAATATTGAGAAACAGATTGTAGGAGACTCACAGCGTTGTAAATACAATAAACCTGCTTGAAGGGTTTTAAAACATTGCCCTACTAAAACCGAGTTCTAAAAGCTGTGTATAAAGTGCAGAATAACATAAAGGGCTGGGTGGACTGTATGGACACTGAAGGTCAAGGACAGTGGGGTAATGAGGCAAACCATGTCCCAGTAACTGGGAAAGCCATCAGGAAGTGAATCATATTTATTCGAAGGCGTGTTTAATAAAATCTGTGTTCTGGTTCCTTTATCCATAAAAGGTAAGGCACCATTCCTTCACAAGTTGATAAAGGGATATACGCATGGATAGTTACCCTGTCCAGAGCTTTCTCAAGTCTCATCTTATTTTTACAGGCATAGTATGGGTACTTTACCAAAGCCTTCGTATGTGAGCCAATCTGGCTATTGTTCTCAAAAACACTAGTTAATCCTTAAATCATAAAGTGTATATTTTATATAATTGATCCAAGGGATATCTAGCATGTTAGTCCGTTTCAGACAATACTCCAATCTTCCCCGAGTGGCGCTTAGCTCCGGAGTGGACCAGATTTAAACCCACAACAAAATAGGTGCCAAGGCTAAGTTATTTTCTAACATAATACAACTTGCTGTGGATCTGGGAATTCCTAAAAGCCTTGCTAAAAACCTGTTTTTAGCTACCTGAAGGGTCTTTACAGGTGTATATCCCCAGTCTCCTGCACCGTATGTACCAACTGACAAGCATTCGCTTCTGTATAGCATTTTCAGTTCTTTTGGGGGATGTGTCCTAAATTTGGCCGCCTCCAATGACTGTGATTTTTGAAGAATCAGACGTTCCCAATTCTAATTTGCACTAAACAGAATGCCCAAATTGCTCAAATCTGCTATCTTTAATGGTATATACCTAGTAAAAAACGTCTTTGAGTTGGTGGTCTTAGGCCCACATGTTAAAATGTAGGATTTATCATGCCATGTAGTACTCCTTGCCACAAGATACTACTTCCATCAGTGATCATCATGATAAAGTAGTATTGAAAAAAGTATCCTTTAGGTTCAACTTTACAAGCAAAGTGACCATGCAACATCCCCTACGCGAATAACTCCCTTACTCTTGGGGTAGATGTATCGAGAAAAAACATGTAGGCTACTCAAATTTATTACTGGATGCCATCCTTTGTCTCATTTTATGGCCAAAACTATGGTGCTTGCAAATCCCTAACTTTTAGGACTGAGGCCTGGGGGCAAAACGGAAGTAGGAGAGATTGAGATACTTCTGCTTACATATGACTGTTTCGGACAAAATTGTATTCTTAGGTGGGAGAGGTAGGCAAAGTTGCTCTGAATGTACTACACTGTTAAACTATGCCGTAGTGAAAACAATCAAACTAGTCATAACATTTGTTGCCTTTAAAATAACCACTGGATTCTATTTTGATAAAAAATATTTTTGAGGGGGGTATTGCCCCTTCTACACCCATGTGTTATGTGTATTTGTAAAGAACACTTACACCTGTGAGGGTATTCTGGTGCTGAGCATGTGTGTGTGCCTAGCCATGTCAAGGTAGTCTAGTTAATTGAAAAGACAGGTCTTCAGCTTCTTGCGGATCTCGTGAGGCTGAAGACAGCTTGTCTCTGTAAGAAGTTGAACGCCAACCTCTGGGGGTCAGGTAACTAGTTAACATGGAGGAGTCTCATTTGTTATGGGAATTAACTAGACAAATCACTCCACCAACTAAGAATGACCATGAACCACCACCCACAGAATCAAGAAAGAGCTATCAATCTGTTAAATTCTTTCCGTGTCCGGGCCAGGTACGGTTTCCTATGTGAAAAAACAATCTGGAGTCTGCGGAACGATGGAAGGTTTACTCCATGTTCTCTATTTCATTTAATGGTTTAACAGTATGCCTCCTCTTCAGCAGGAAAAGGCTCATGTAAGGATTAAATTCTCAGGAGGCTTGTAGCTTTGGCTGGATGCATAGTTTTACAGAGCACAGTGGCTCTGAAGATAGAGTCATGTTAGCATTTTGAGCGAAAGATATTGTTTGGTGCTCACATAGATTGAGGTCTTTTGGTTTTAAGGCCTCAAAAGGTAACTCAAAAATGTGGATAACTTTGTCAAGCAAGTCTTCCTGGAATGTGTGCAATATGCCATTGAACCCCATCTTTGGATATGTTCTAGTTTTCACAGGAAGTTCTTGACCTCTAGATCTAAAACGTGTCTTCTCAACCTTAGAGACTTTGATGGGGCAAGAAGAGCACACAGCCTTCACAGAATGTTGGGCAGTCTCCAGAAAGCTTGAGAGATGTTGATTCCACTGAGATCCCAGAAGCCATGAAGACCACAGTGTGTTTGGGATCCTGATATACTTTGTTTGCTTAATAACAAAACCTAGAGCATCTATAAACTTATGACGGCCCTCCTGTCCAGAATCAAGCCTTCCTTGACCATTAAAAACAACTTGTTTAGGTATGTTATAATTCCCAAGGCCCAAATTTCAGGAAGGCTAAAAAGAAGGCAACTGTACTCCCACAGCTCATCATGCATCTAAATCTACAGTCATAGATGGTGCTTCATCATGAATAAGAGTGAAAATTCAAGCATCTTTCAAGTACAGTTTCACAAGTCAGTTGTTCATAATTAAGATGCCACTTGGAAGAAAACTGCCCTCTTTTTAAAACGGCTGTACACTAGAAAACTGCTTAGTTTCCTTCATGTTTTTACCAGGAGCTATTCGTTAACTGTTTTCAGGACACACACATGATGTTAGTTGTATTTGGTCTTGTAGAAAAGGAAATCTTTCTTACTGCACCCATCTCTTGTAATGAGAGTAACTCCACTTAAGCTATGCTCAAACTTGGGGAACCAGAGCACACCTCTGTTGAAGATGACGTGAAAAAGGATATCGAAAAAACGAGAATGGAAAACCAAAGGTTTGCTGGTATGACAGCTGGATTATGAACTATGAAAACTGGGACCCCTCTTGAATGATGCCCTGATGGGAAAGGTCTCAGAACGTTTCACTGAGGGATAGCAGAAAAGACTGAGAAGCCAGAGTTTATTTGTGCCTGTTTCAGGCATGATTGTATTCAGAGGATGGTGGCAGGAGGGGATGATGTAAACTTCTGCCCTAGTGTAAGTCTCCTATGCCTAATCTTAGTAGTCTCAGAAATATGCTCTGGGCAGCCACTTGGTCGTGTTTAGATGGAGGTAGACTTGGTTGGGGATACTACCAATAGCTTAGCCACTATGGATGGAAATTTTGAATGGTGTCCATAGTAGAAAATAAGTCTGGTTCCACCTTTTTCAACTCATGAAATGTTGTATGTTCTGCCTTAATTCTGCCAGGAATAAATCACTGAAAAGTTTGTCTTCTGTGATAGAAGTTGATTTCTTGGACAACTTCTCTGTGGCTTTTTGGTCGCGCACTGCATCTCTGATATTGGCATTGCTTAAGAAATATAATGTTTATTTCATCCATTAACTAACCCCATTTTGCTTAATGCAAAAACAACAAGGTGAATGATGAAATGCTTGAATTAATCTCAGCTACTGGCAATTGCTCGGGCTGCATTCTAGCCCATCATTATTCCCCCACCGTGCTACCTCAGTTTGGACCAAGCCGTATGCAAATAAGTCTTGCCACTGTTCCTCATGAGAACAGTCCAACCCGAGCTGCCACGCCATGGCCTCCCTGAACCGGAACACAAGCAGCCCATTATGAGAAAATTGAAATCTCACTCATTGTAGAAATGTGGGAAAATACAAGTATCACTCATCCCATTTTTTGTTATTAAAATCTTATTTGGAATTAGGGCTAGAAGGTATTGGAAAGAATAATGAATAAATTGATGCTAAGCAGCTCAATCCTGTCATGGACCTTATATCAGATATGACAATAGCCCACACGTGTATATCATCTCAATGATATAACTATGGTCTGCTTAGAGACTGAAGTACTTACATGTTTCCGTTGCCATCATATACCCACTTGGTGCTGCCAAGTCCTTCAAAGTCTGATGCCATGTAGTAAATGCATGCATTAAGGTGTAGGATAAACAACAGATATCCAGTTGTACGAACCACTCTGAAAAACATAATGTTATATTTGTGTCACAATATATCCTTCAGTGGAAATGTAATACTTTGGCAAGATGCATTTATAGTTGTGACGCATGTCTGAAGTAGGTGTGTTAGGTGTAATAATTTGTTAGATAGACTTGTGCTGTGAAAACAATATAACATATCAGACAAAGCCACTTCTATACCTGGGTGATTTGGAGTAACTTCTAAGGCTGTCGTATTGTTGCATATGCCCTACAGAATCTGAAAAAACTGAAACATGCTCCTGCCACAACATAACAAAGTACACTTATTGTGAATGTGGGAACCATATGCTGTGGCAGCAAAATATTGAAATCCTCTGAGACTGAAAATCAGAGGGCCTGATTACTAGCTACAGGACGAATTCCAATCCATGCACGAGGGTCATGATTATGAGTTGTCTGACACCATGGAGGTGACATCATGAATTATGCATGCCTAGGTAATTGCCAACCATGTTTTCTTTTGTAAATGTCAGCATGTTTGACCTGCTGCAAATGACATGGGAAAATGGTGAGGTGTGACATTAATCACACCTAGAAATTACCCCATGTGGAGTACTCCGCAGGGCTTGGAATTCCAATCCCTATGCAAAAAGGAGTTTATAAAGGGAATATAAATATGCTCTCCATTTATAATCAGGCACAAACAGGAGTCTGTGCCCGAATCATTATGAATTGTGTGATAATTCTCACACACCCACAATTTTTCTCTGACATATTGTGCCAACAATGCACCGTAGAAATATATCCAGGAGGGGGTGGAGAAATGGAAAGCATGAGGATTATAGAACAAAAAATACCATATCTATATTTCATGCCTTTTTCCCAGGGCACAAACATGTAACCTGAGGCATTGCCACAAACGTAAAGTACTGGCTAGGGTCGGTTCGGCATTTCAGTGTCCTTTTTGGGCTGTCTTTCAGGCTCAGCCTTTGTTCCTAATAGCAGGGCTGTCTCCTGGATGAAACAGCACCAACAAAAGAGGTGCGAGTATTCTTCACCTGCCAGCCACACCTGCTAGTGATCACAAAGCAATACAAACGGCTGACCCCTTTCAAACTCTGAACACAGGAATTGCAGTCCCACCCTTCCACTCCACCAAACACGAGTTTCAGGAAGACTAATCAGCAGCCCTTTGAATCAAACTCATTAAGGGTAAACCTGTCTCCTCTTTCCCCTCTTCAGTGGCTAGGTTCCGTCTCTCTAGTTCCAGAAATGTCAGCAATACAGCTCTACTGTCTGTGAAAAGTATCTCTCCTCCATCTTTAGCACATGAATAGATCATGGGGTTCCAAAATGGAACCCGCAGTCCTTTGTCACCTTTTTGCACCCAGATACTCTCATGTGTGTACCTTGCAGACCACACACACCATACAAATATGTGTGTTCAGGATCAGCTCAAGTGTTAGACCTGACATCCTTGGTGTGGGATTCTCCCAAACCAAGTACCTTCACTCCTCCTTTTTTGCTGAATTTATTTTTGTAGGCTTTAGGATGCTGTGCACTTTACCACTGCTAATGTGATTGTGCTCTCTCCTTCAAACATGATACATTTGGCTTACACCTAACTGGCACTTTTTAATTTACTTGCTAGTCCTTCATATATGGCACAACATGTATCCAAGTCCTGTAAATTAAATGCTACAAGTGGGCCGGCTGCACCCACTGTGCCACCCACTAAATTAGACTATTAAAAACATGTCTCAAGCCTGCTACTGCAGTCTGTAGTGCGATTTTTAAACTGCCATTTCAACCTGGCAAAATAAACCTTTTTCTAGACTTAAATCGTCCTTTTTAATACTTATTAGTCACACATAAGGTAGGCCCTAAAGGCTTTCTAAGGCAAGGTATATTGTATTTAATAGTTTGACATGTGCATTTAAGGTTTACATGTCCTGGAGTGAAGAAATTCTAAAGTAATTTTTTACTGTTGTAAGGCATATATTCCCTATTGACTAACATTTGCTTACCTTATTACAGTAAATAAGTGCTAACTTTGGATTAGGAGAAGATAGAGATATAGTGTTAACACTCAAATGAAGTGTAATTAAAAATTCTTGTTTAATGGTAAAGTCAGATTTAAGTTAGAATTCTGAAAATGCCACTTTTAGAAAGTTCTAACCAACATACAAAATGCCAATACTGACTCTACAAACTTACATTTCTGTTCATGGTCACTGTATTTAATAACAGTGATCCCCTTTAATTTCTCCTACTGTTTGCCTTACAATAATTTACACAAAACTATAATTTATACAAAACATATTTAAATACACAAAACAAACTGAAGCCCTTTCTCTCCCCCCTTCCAACATGGAAGTAGAGGATAACTGAAGTTTCTATGTGAGCTATGACAGGGTGTCACAATCTTGCACAATACATGAGCGACCCACGCATAAAAAAATGATTCATATTAACACTGCTTGTGTGGATAAGGTGGTTGCCTATGGGTTTCTGCAATGAACAAGTAGAGAGAACAGTTTATTTATGCATTCCAAATTAGAGAAGCCTCCTGCCGTTGGTGAATGGATTCCTTCTTTTCTAACAAATGGAACCCATGAACAGATATTCACTGAAGTTTGAAGGAGAACCAAACTTGTTGTGATTAAGTAGAACTCAGATTGAGACCATGTGGTAAATTTATTCGAGCACGGTCGGATATGGTGAAGTAATATGTGGTGTTTGGTTATTGCAGGTGCAATTGGTGAATTAAGGGGCTCATTCGAATGCTCCTGGCTTTTGGATGGAATGGACATGAGGTAAATTGTGAGGTGCTTACATTATTTATGATACAGTCAATCTTCCCATTCAGAGTTATTCATGTTTGTACCATTTTGTTCAGTTTATGTCAGTTCTGAGTCCGGATGAGAATCTGTAAAATGTGAAGGGTTTGAAATTTGTTGACGCATTCTCAGCCGAAAGTGCATGAAGTTAATGAGTGTTGGAACGGCTGTGGATGATATTGAACAATTACACTGCCTCTCCTTTGTTCCTAATCAGCTTGGAACTGTGTGTTTGAGCAAGCCCTTTAGGAGGAATTTATTTGGTAGCAATAGTGGAAGATTAAGAACATTTCCTCTTGGGCATTTAAATTCAGAACTGTTTTATTTGTGTTAATTGTTGGTTTGTAATAATTTATCTTTGTAATTGAATTTTGTTATGTGTGAGGCGGGTGACAATGCAATGCACTGAACAGTGTTGAGATGTTTTACATTGTTTGTTTTGTGTATTTCAGTGTGTTTTGTATAAATGATCATTTTGTGTAAATTAATGGACAGCAAAAAAAGAAGAAATGAAAGGGGATCACTGTTATTAAATGCAGTGACCATGAACAACAATGTAAGTTTGTAGTTCCATAGTCATTATTGGTGTTCTGTATCGTGGTTAGAATTTTCAGTAACCTAGGCTTGCTGACTAGTTAAGGACTCATTCCCTAATACAGGTATTGAACTTATAGAAAGTTGGCATTTTATGGCCCATACAATTTGTGCCTTCTGTCCTTGTCCTGGGTCACATGACTGTGAATGGCTCTGCTGTTGGGGTTTGTGTGCTGCTTCTAGACAGTAACACAAAGGGAGCTTAGGAGTAGACAGGATGTGCCATCCTGGCAGGATGACTGGGGAGGGGCTGCACCCAGCCTCACTTACACTTCAAATGGCTTTGCCTCATGCACACACAATTGAACCTCATACTAGTCCTGCCCTGCCTATTGCCACCGTCAGACAGTTTGGAGCCTTGACAGCTGAAGGGAAAGAACTTTCTAGAAACAGATGTGGGGTCCAGAGGCATTCCTACAACTGCCCAGTTGATCTGCTTCAATTAACCCTGCCTGGACCTGCAACTGGATCTGCATCAGCCCTACTTACTCTGCTAGAGTGAGACCTGATCTCCAAGAGGTGCCTGGACCAATGGCTGGCATTAGAGTGTACTCTTCCTAAAGAAAAGATGAAAATCCTGAATTCTAGGCTCCTCGTGTCCACAAATGGGCTCATTCACACCAAGACTCTACCGCCTGCGACTATCGCCAACAAGAGGTTCCAATAAGACCTGATAAGCAAGAGCTACACTTTGCGCTAGAGCAACAACAGCCCGCAACGACCTCCAGAGCGAAGCTACAGCAATGACCACCTATGAACCTTGACCAACTCTTCTTGCTATATCGACAGCTGTGAGCTGCTCTGCGAGCTACAGTCACAACTGTCCACTGCGCCTGACCTGCTCTGTGGCCTATAGCGACGACCACCCCGCTGCCCAGTGCTCTCCTCATGGCCTCCTCCATTAGGAACCGAACCTTTGGCGTAGACTTGGAAAGTTACTTTTTCAGCAGTTCAAATCTGATCCTTGTATCTGACCTGTGCACCATTGCGGTCAGCCTGAACTTGAGATTTTCTCTGTCTAGTGCGACCAGATGACTGCGAGTGGCGCTTTGTGTTTTTCAGGTTTATATTCACTAAAAAGCTTTGAACTGCATATCTCTGGTTCTTCTGATTGGGCTTTTGTTGTTCTGTTATCATTTTATTTATTGAAATTCACTCTATTTTTCTACGTTGGTTTGGAATTTTGCTTGTGTTGTGTTTTAACTTTAGTACTGTTTACGTGCTGCATAAATACTTTACAAATTGCCTCTAAATTAAGTCTAACTGCTTTGTGCCAAGAGACCAGAGGGTTAAGCACAGGTTAATATAGTAATTGTTGTTCACCCTGACAACGATTGTGGGTGCTGCTTGAGTAAGCCTTCCAAACCACTCAACCGATAACCCAGCTTCTTACAGCAAGAATCCGGGCTCATCTGTAGCAGTGAACTTTATATGAGTGGAACAGTTAAAAGTTTAGAATCAATCATTTTTATTGCATGGTGCACAATCAGAGTTACACAGCTCAACTGCCTACAACCATCGGCCGGCAGATCGTAACGTTATGGTCAGTACACGGCGTACAGGTCTACAGCCCAGAGGGCGACCCCGCGAAGAGATGTTTCAGCTCATAGCATACATACAAGGCAACTGCTCAGATACCACTTTTATAAAAGAAAAAGAACAAGAAAATAGACAAACACCCAAGCCCTCCACCCCCCAAATCCCCCCCCCACCACCTCCTCATCAGTCTCTGGCTCCCCAACCTACTCTCCCAAGGCCATCGGTCACAGCTCAGGATAATTCAGACTACATTTGTGGCCCCCGCCGGTTCCAAAGGAATGAGCTGGAGAATTTGTAAGTATTTTGGGCACGTTACTTCCCTCATTTCCTTGGAGAGGTGCTGCAGGAATGGACCCCAGAGCTTTGCGTATTCTGACCCTTTCCCATCAATGCTGAGCGAGAGGCGCTCCATTGCTAAGAGGTGCCAGAGTCTCTGGATCCAATCCCGCGGGTCAGGTGCGACCGAGGAACCCCATTGCACTAGGAGAACCTGCCGCGCTGCAAGTAATGCTAACACAATTTGTCTACCCCTCAGCGAGTGTAAAGGAAAGGATTTGGGATGAGGGAGTCCCAACAACGTGTGCTCAGGCTCCCGGGGGAATGTCATTTGGAACGCCTCGTCAAGATCATCAAGAACCGCTGCCCAATACCGCACCAGTTTCGGGTAGTGCCACAGCAGGTGTATCAGGGTGCCAGGAAGGCCACACCCCCGCCAGCAGAGGCCTGACTTAGCTCCGTCCCAAGACTTGATACGCGCCGGCGTATAGTACCAATAAGCGACCACTTTATAGGCAGATTCCGCACCCGCGGTGTTAGAGGCAGTGTGATGGGCGCGGTAGAAGATATGCTCCCATTCTTTGTGCGTCTGAGGGCGCCCTAATTCAGTCTCCCAGCGAACCTGCACCTTCGACCGCTAGTTCTTAGGATGCGCCATGATCATTGCATACAATTCAGATATGAGCTTACGGTCATCCTTTTTGGAAACTAACCAGCGTTCGAAAGTGGTCAAGGGACGAGACATCAAAGCGAAGTTGAAAGGTTGGGTCACCCAGTGTGCCAGCTGCGAGTAATGGAAAGCGTCGGACTTCGGCAAATTAAAATAGTCTTTGCGCAATTGAGAGAAGGGGATAAAGCCATCCAGGTCAAAGAGGGAGCCCACCCTTTTACACCCCTCCTTCCTCCAGCGATGAAAGATTGGGGACGCGCACCCCGGCGGGAAGTTGGGGTTGTCCACAATAGGTGTCATAGGGGAGGGAAACGTAGTCCAACCCTTGCGCCCCGCTAACTGATCCCACGCTTTGAGAGTCGGCGAGGTCACCGGCGACGAATAGAGACCCCACGCCCTATGCTTGCGTGGAGGCCAAAGTTCACGCCAGACATTACAGCCAGCTACTGTCTGGTCCATAAAGTTTCAGTGTTTGCTGGACAGGGGCCTATTCCACTCCGTGACGTAACGGAGACAAGACGCTTGATAATAAGCACTCAATAGCTGCAAGCCCAGCCCCCCCACAGTTTTCGGCGAGGTAACAAGCGAAGGTGCGAGTCTCGGTCTCCTGTTGTTCCACAAGAATTTATTAAGGAGCCCCTGCAATTTCCGAAGGGTCCCCGGCGGAGGATGCACTGGGTGCATCTGAAACAGGTAAAGGATACTCGGGAGCACAGTCATTTTTACTGCTGCTAGTCTCCCGTACCAGGCCAGATTGAGGCGAGACCAGTCGGAGAGCGCTTTGGAAGTTTGATCCACCAACAAGTTATAATTGAGGGAGACAGTTTTAGTGATAGAGGAAGTCAGCCGGATGACCAGGTGTGTAATGTCGGAGTGCACCCACTGAAAGTCCAAGTCTCGTTGCAGGTCCTGGACCTCATCGTCAGGGACAGAAAGATTAAGAATTTGTGATTTAGAAAAGTTCACTTTAAACTCTGCCACCCTCCCGAATTCAAGAAGCTACGTCGCCAGATACCGCAGTGTGGAGTGAGGTTGGGTAAGCTAAAGAAGAACATCGTCTGCATACAGGCTAATTTTGTGGGTGTCAGCGCCAAACTTAATTCCCACTATATCCGGGTTCGAGCATATGCGTTGGGCAAAAGGTTCCATATAGAGCGTAAAAAGTAGCAGGGATAAGGGGCAACCCTGCTGCGTCCCCCTGGAGATGGGGAAAAGGGGAGATTTACACCCGTTCACTCTCACCGTCGCCTTAGGGGCCGCATAGAGACATTGAACCCATCGAATAAATTCTCACCAAGCCCAAAGGCCAGCAAACTGTAAACAGATAGTCCCAGTCCACTCGGTCAAAGGCCTTCTCTGCGTCGATGGAAAGGAGAAAGGCCTGGGCTCGAGATCGGTGAACCAGGTCTATAAGGTAAAGAATTTGTTTGGTATTATCCCCGCCCTGTCGCGTTGGGATAAAGCCGGATTGGTCCGGATCAATGATACCATCCATCAGGGGGCTAATTCGCGCCGCTAGGATGCTCGCAAAGAGCTTTGCGTCGATCTTTAACAGGGAAATCGGCCGATATGAGCCACAGTCTCTTGGATCTTTCCCAGGCTTAGGGATGACCGTAATCGCTGCTTCTGACATGGAGGGTGTTACTTCTCCAGTATCAAGGAAAGAGTTGAAAAGACGTTTTAAAAGCGGAGCCAGCTCTTCGCAAAAAGTTTTAAAAACAGAGCTGAGAAGCCATCTGGCCCCGGAGATTTGGCAATCTTTAAACGGGCTATCGCTGATATGACCTCCTCTATGCGAATAGCAGTATCCAAAGCGCCGGCCGACGATTTAAACAGCGGCGTAATGCGGCAGGACGTGAGGTACTCCGCCATCCCTTCCGAGCTTGGCGGCTCTCTACTACATAAGCTCTGATAGAAGTGATGAAAGGAATCCACAATAAAGGTGTCTGCGGTGTGCTCAACTGCCTGGGCGGCCCTAATGGATTGGACAGCTGACCTCTGTGTGCGCACTCGTAGCCTATGGGCTAACATCATCCCCCCTTATCCCCACTAAGGTAAAATTTATGTCGAAGTCGCAGGAGGGCATGCTCAGCTCTATCCAAGTCTAAATGTTTCAGCATGCGCCGCTTTGTTTCCAGCTCCCTCCAAACCCTTGGGGCCCCCGTCCGTTTGTGCATGGTCTCTAAAGCGCTCACCTCCTCCTCCAGCTCCGCTCGCTTAGCTTTGAGTACTCGCGTAAATGCTGCCGCCAGCGCGATGAACTTTCCCCGCACCACTAACTTCAGGGCTTCCCATACTGCCACTAAAGACGTACTCCCCTGATCATTATCTGCGAGGTGAGTGGTGATAGTGTTCCTATTTCGAGTAACGACCGATTCCGAGTGGAGCAGGGAATCGCGAAGGCGCCAGCCAGGGGGTGGCGGGCGCTTGCCGTGGGAAGTGAGTTGAACCGAAATGGCGGCATGGTCCGAAAGTGAACGGGGAGTGATAGTCGCTGCAGATAAGTGGGACAGAAGAGAGGTTGAGGCTAAAAAGTGGTCAAGGGGGGCATAGGTTTTGTGCGCTGCGGAGTAGTAGGTGTAATCTCGGTCAGTGGGGTGTTGTATGCGCCAGACATCATTCAATCCACCATCAATCATCCATTGCCTCCCCCCCTGCGAAAGCACGCCCGTTCGATGGGACCGTTGCTCAGACCTATCCGTACTTTGATCCATCACCACATTTAAGTCTCCACCCACCAGAATCGATGCATCCGGAGATGCCAGAACCTCAGAGAGGAACAGTTAAAAGTTAAAGGTAAAAGGTAAAAGTTCTTGTCACACTAGAATTTACAAAAACATGACATGCTGCAAGCACCACGCTACATTATGAGCCTGTGACAGGGACCTTAGTCCTCTGCCACTATTGAGAGTGCGCTTGTTGGGCCTATGCAGGTCCAGGATGAACACAAGCTGAAGTTCAGTGAGCCAACCTGACTCCTGATCAAATCACGCTTCTCTGCAAATTGTCAAAACAAAGGAGAGGTATCACCCAAAGAATGATCACTCATCAACACACCTGCATAGAATAGGGATCTGAAGCTATTTACGAGAATGCTGTATCAGCAGGTTTTTAATATGTATTAATGTGCAGGGAAATCATCCTGGACTCCATTACAGAACCTCTTTCCCAGAATTGGCCAGAAAATTGCGGGATGCAGAACAGAGGAACACAATAGAGGGCCTGGCTTGACAATGTAGCACTTAATGAAAACGAGGATCTTGGTGTGCACAAAGAACACATACAAAGAATGTTTTAGCCAGAGCTGTGGGGACTACCTTGGACTTTGCAAAAAGATTGGGGTCAAAACCTCTCCCTGCCCTGCTGAAGATCCACTAAGAAAAATGCATTCCCATGGCCACATATGGGTGTGATGTCTGGGGTTAAAAGGATGTGAAGGATATTCAGGGGGCGAGGACAAATTTATGAGTAAGCTCCTCGCAGCCCCGCCAGCTACTCCGCCATTTATCTTCACAAGGAAATGGGCGTGGGGTACATCTAGGATCTGATAGCAGTAGCTCCTCTGCTGCATTGGCTGAGAATCTGGGCCTGTCCCACGCCAAATCTAAATCAACTCATAATTACGGACTGTACAGTGCTGGAGGGGGCTTTACATATTCCCTGGCTGTAATATATAATGGAACAGACAAACTGGCTTGGCTGCCCTGACCTGTACTTGAGCCCAGGGCTGTAGGGTAAAACATCTGTTAAAAATATCGAAAAGCAGTTCGTGGACAAACGGCAGTGGTTCAGGGAAGAGAAAGAGCTAGCCAAGCCCACTGTTAGAAGGTTGTCAACCTAAATCTGAGCCAACAGGTGCAACTGTATCTTCTCTTCATAAGTAAAGCGTATCATCGCTTTGTTTGACTAGATTCCGTCTGAATCTGGTCCCCTGGCTACTGGCGTTTCCTCAAGGATATACAAAACCTGGCACTTTTAAACCCTACACATGTGACAACTTCTCAGAGCAAGATACCCTACTCTTCATCTTCTTTTGTGATTATTATAACCCTTTGCGTAGAAAGTTTATACTCCTGCTGCTCAGAGATAGTCAATTTACCCAAGTCAGGCCTGCATGACTATATCTTCAAATGCTATCTTCTCCCATGGTCTGCTTTGGGGCTGCTAGCTTCTTAACAGTGGCTATTAGACATAGGAAAAATTTGTCCTTGCAGTAGCCAGCTTGTTTTTTCTGTTTTTGTGCTCAGGGTTTACGATGCGTCTGTATGTGCACTTTATGTTTACTGCTCACAGCAATTGGTTTTAGGCTTATCACTGTTGCACTTTATATAATGTACCTCTTGCAGTTTAAAACTTGATCATGATAACAATAACCCTGGCCGCTTTTATTGACCCACAAAGCTGTTTTTGTTTTTAACCTTTTATGTGATTCAGGTTTTGATCAACAGAATGTACCCTGATGAAATGTATTCTTTTTAATGTTGGCTTTTATGGCTTTCGGTTTCCTAATAAAGTACCTTTTTGATCTGTGACAAATTTTCTATTTAGATCAGCCTCACATTAGTTTCTCCCTTGAAAGATATTTACTTTGTATTCCAAGAGTGAATAGTAGCAAGTGAGGCGCTGTGAGCAAAGCAAGACCAAACGAGATTAGGATCGAGCAACTACAACCAGCAGTAACCCAAGGCAACTGCCAAAGATCATTAGCTCTTCTTAAACCCACTGACACCACCAAAGATCCATCAAGGAACCATTGAAGAAATGGAAGTCACCCCCCCACTCCCCATCCTAAGGGAACACCTAACAAGGACTGCAGCTGCAACAGTCAATCAGCCGCCTTGTGTGGATGAAGAACCAGGCAACCAGAAATCAGTTCAGGTGTGTATATGTGCGACAGGAAATGGTGAAAAGCTGCATTGCACTAACAGGCTGTCATGAACCCGAATCTTGTGATCTTACAAGGGACCCCGTGTTTTCCCAATTTAAGCATACACATGTCACTTTAAATTCCCATAGCTAGGACCTAAACTTGTATATAGTGAGGGGAAGGAATGGGAGATCAAATACCCCACAAGCTTTCATACACCCAAACTATGAAAATATAGTAGAAGAGGCATTTTACAATGGAAAACAGATACCATAATTCAGGTCTAAGCAGGGCACTGATCAATGCAAAGAAGTCATTCTTCCTTCCAAGTTGGATCATGCAGGCAAAAGCGTTCTTGCAAACAGGCAGTAAACTTGGAAAATAATCTTCCGTGATGACTACCATTTGCGCAGTTTTCCACATTTTAGAAATGTATTAAATATTCCATACTTGTATAAGCCCAGAAGCTAAGCAAGTGTAGACATATCCCTGCTTTTTTCCTTTTTCTGCATTATATAAATACAAACATTCTCTCATTTGTAGCTGTGCCTTACCTTACGCACCAGAAAATGTGGGGGGCTTTTGAGACACTTTCACCTCCGACTGGTACACCTACGCCACCCAAGTTTTCACCCCTCATCGCATGACTGGAACAATCACGCACACTGAGGGGGTTTCTGTAAGTCTGCGGGAGTAATTGTCACCAGATTCTAAGTCGCCCACTCCGGATCTAACACTTGCACTCGCTGATTCCACACTTGGTACCGGTAAATGAAGCTTTGGTGCACGACAAGTTTTTTAATTGGCCCAGAATGGGTCAAAGTAAACAAATAATGACAAAGCCAGAGCCCATCCATATTGTGCACAGTTTAAATATGATCGAATTGGGAATATATGACATTCAGTACTTCATTTGTGCCTGTAGGGCAGCAGCCTTCAATTATGAGTATCAAGACTTATTGTCCTTATCAGACTATGACACAGAGCACGAGATAAAGGCAGAAAAGGTGGGATGGGAAATATAGGAAAAGAGCAGAATCAGAAATCAGGGATAAAAAAGAACTTGAAATAGTGGGATAAAGAGGCAGGGAGTGTAGGGGATGGGGTGGAAGAAAGGGGCATGAGGTGGAATCACGGGATTTGGTTACGGCTCCTAAGCAAACCCCTGTATTTACTGCTTGAACAAATGAGGCTCTGATCTATATGGCATCTTAGTTGTCAAAAGTGCTGTTAAGATTCTTACCTGTACATGTATGCTTTCTTCAGTACTGCTTCCAACCGATCATTAAACTCAAAGAACGAAGTGTACTAGACAGAAGCGGAGGAAAGACATTAAGTTCTGCATTTTTCGAAAACATTTTTAACTTGTATTTAAGCAGGCGTAGTTTCATTCCAGTTTATATGAATGACATCACATACATTGCCATCAGACGGTACTTCTAGCATTTAACCCATGAAACGAAAGAATGAGTGCCCTTCCACATCACCCTCTTTTAGTTTACTCAGTGCATTTCCAATTCAATGCTGCCCTCCCTTGGAAATCTGCAATCGTGGCTGTGACTTATGCTATTTACAGCGAGAGGAAAGATCAATCAATCAATCAATCATTCAATCATTCAATCATTCAATCAATCAATCAATCATTCAATCATTCTATCTATCTATCTATCTATCTATCTATCTATCTATCTATCTATCTATCTATCTATCTATCTATCTATCTATCTATCTATCTATCTATCTATCTATCTATCTATCTATCTATCTTTACATATATTAAATGCATGGGTAAGCCTTCTTATTGAATGTTTGCCAGAGGGTTAGTGGTTTCCGGCTCGTATAATACAAAAAAGAGGTCTAAATGTTAACTATTTCTTGTAATTCACCAAGTTCATTTCATTTGCAGGATATTTACCTTCCCTAGACAAATAAAAAAGTTAAGCACAACATTTTGTCTGTCTTTCAGTGTTGAGAAAAAACACGCTTTCACAAAGGCAGTGCTACTCTTTAGAACATTAATCTGCACCTCTGACAAGCTCACCATTGCAGTCCCATCCTTGATGCAAGCACCTACCAAAGTCCCCATTGTGTGCAAATAAACATTGCAAATGCAGAACCAGAAAATAATTACACTGTCCCATGTAGCACTTAGGGCTACATGTATCAAACTTTTAAATTGCAATTACCTAATTGCGAATTTCTGAGAATCGCTATTAGGTAATCGCAATTTACAATGTATGAAACTCACAGAATTTCCTATAGCAATTTCTAGAGGGTCGCAAATCGCTCTACTTCATTAATATTAATGATGTAGATCGCAATTTGCACCCCCCTAGGAATCACTAAAATCACGGGGATGGTGACCTGCTGGGGTTAGCAGAGCACCATGTCCGTGACTGCTTTTAAATGGAGCAATCTTTTCTTTTGAAATGCTGCCCGTTTTCCTGAAGGGAAAACGGGATGCCTTTCAAAAACAAAATTGAAGTTTTCTTTTCATTTTTAAGAGTAGGCAGTGGTGCTGTTACAAACTTTCATAAAGGGGAAGGGGTCCCCTGGGGACCCCTTCCAATTTGCGAATGGGTTACCACCTGCTTGAAGTAGGTGGTAAAATATGAATGTTTTGTGACCTAATTTCGGTCACAAAACATTCCTACATACTGATGCAATTTGGTATTAGGAAGGCACACCCTAAACACGCCCCTTTCTAATAGCGAATCGCAAACCCATTTTGCAATTCAGTAACAGGTTGCTGAATCACAAAATGGGTTTTGATACATTTAAAAAGCCTTTTTATGGTTCGCAAACGGGGAGATTCTGTGAATCAGCCCATTTGTGAACGCTAAATAGCTTGATCATGTAACCCTGAGTATCTATCTTTATATATGTCTTGTTAAGCTGACTCTATAGTGACAATGAACTACAAAAGAAAAGAACATTTTAGAATGCATGTTTTTGATGTCTTTAAAATCTGGTTTGCGGTGGCCAAGATGGCGCGAAGTAAGACGTGTCTCACTGCCTCTCCTCCGATCTTCAGCACCGGTCCCTGGCCCTGTATAGCACGGAAGGCGACCCAGACTACTACCACCAACCAGGTACAGTTTTCATCACCCTGGGAGTGGTTTCGGAGACCTGCAGCCGTGCCCCGTACTCTTGGTCCCCCGCCGGGCCTGGGCAGAGAAGCGGTGACGAGAGGAGGCGAGCAGCGCTACCCCAGCGGCAGTAGCTGAAACCCTGCTTTTTCGACCGCTGAGCAGCGTCGGCTTGCTGAGAACCCCAGCTGGATCCGGTGATTCTCCCCGCTGCGCCGGACCTGTGAGCGGAGTCCCTGGGACAGCAACTGCCCGCACCGGAGCAGGAGGCGCCATTTTGTCTTGAGCGCCAGACCCTCCGGTTGGGAACCAGGGCCGACAGAAATCGCCCACACACACTGAGACTTGCAGAATGTGGAGCCGACCCGCAGGAGCCAATCTCACCCTCAAGTCAAGGGAACATCCGAGAGAGCCACCGCAGTGAGTCCCTTCCACCCCTAACTTTTCTTCGCTGATGCCGCTACTTACCCGGGGCTTCCTTGGTGCCATACAGGCCTCGCACACCCACGGGGAGCTCTGGTCCCGATCACTGGACTCTAGCTGTGGCTTTGTTCTGCACCTCACAGGAGGGGTACCTTGCCTTGACTCACTCTGGTGGGAGACTGTTGGGCCAGATCCCCTCCGCTGTGGCGGTCCGAGGTGTGGGCAGTGGGTTGGCCCTGGCGGCACCGTTCCGCCATTTCCCTGTGCAGCACCTGCAGTGACTGCGCTGTATCGTCGAGGGAGCCCTAAGGTCATCGGCTGCTGCACGGACTCCTACCGCACACCCTCATCAATGGGAGGGGTGGCATCTACACCAATTCCTCCCCTAATACATCCCCGCAATCCCGTGGGGTTCAGATCTGGACTGGCAACTGGCCACTGGCTTTACTAATCCGCAATTCTCCTGGCATACGCAGCAACGGGACCCGGGTGGGCCTAGGGCACGGATAGCGAGACCCTACTGAGGGCAGGCCGACGCAGCGAACTAGCACGTGCCGGGGGGGGCCACGGTGTCCGGAGTGCCCGTCTGCACAGTAGGCTTTGGGTGAAGTGGCTTGGGGCTCCTGAGCCGAGTGACACTACATCATTGTGGACCATCGTGGGCTCAGACTCCTGGTGGTGGACACTGGCAGGGTAGACAGGCGCTGAGCATGACCTCCACCCGGGGCAAAAAAAGAAAAATCAGCCATAAGAGAAAAAATGCTCAAAGAACTCTTTGCCCGGGCACAGGGCGGGGAGGTGGTGGACTCTGGGTGGCCGGACACTGCGGCGCAGATGGCCGTTCCCCAGGACGAGCTGGTGACATGGGCATTCTTGGAGTCCCTGTTCTCAGCTCTGTGAGATGACCTCCAAGCAGTAATACGAGATCTCACACCGGAGAACAAGGATATCTGCAAAGATGTAGATGACATAGGGGAGCGAGTGGCTTCTGTGGAGGACAGGATCGACGCCCGGGACACCGAATTAGCTACAATGCAGCAGGAGGTACTTCGCATCCATGTTCAACAAGTGGATGTTCAGTCTCACCTAGAACACCTTGAGAACCGCTCGCGCCGCCATAACATCAGAATCTGGGGGGTGCACACCAACGAAGAGGCTGGTGATATCTTTACACATGTAAGAGAGCTTTTTAATCATATACTGGGCAAACTGCTGGATACTGACCTTTAGCTTGACCGAGCACACAGGGTGGGACCACCCGGACCGTGCACCCAGCGGATATCCTAGTCTGCGTTCGGGTCTTCCGCACTAAAGAGGAGATTCTGCGCAAAGCCAGATCGTTGCATCCGATCACCTTCCAAAGCCAGTCGCCTATCTCCTGCCAAGACTTAGCGGCTATTACGCTTCAGAAACGCAAGACCTTCCGGCCTATGACGGAGGCTTTGCGCCAACGCAATATCTCTTACTCCTGGGGACACCCGTTCCACCTTCTCTTCCGGCACGATGGCAAGCTGTACCAAATCCGTTCACTGTCGGAAACAAGCGGGCTATTGGGGATCGCTATCCCAGATGACCCTGATGATGGTGAGCGCTCCGACCATGAGTTGGGGGACAGTCGACCGAGATGGAGGCAGCAGCGGCAGTGACGGCGCACTAACCGACCGGACCCCATTGATATCAAGAGAGAGCAACAGGCCACTCTTGAGGCCCTGCCAGAGGATTTGGCCAAGACATCGACCATGTGACTGAGCCTGGTTTCAAAGAAGTGTTCTTCCCTTGACGCCTGGGGTGGTTGGGGGGGAGGGGGTGGGTAGCTACTATTGGTCATACGACAACCCAGTGGACTTTACTTCTGCTCATCTCTGGGTGACAGACTGATGACCTAATGACTGACTTTCTTCGGTGCCTGTTATGCCTTCACTCTCTATGGGCTTTTTATTCTCCCTTTCTCTTCGCTTACCCTTGCCTTTTCTCTCACTCTTTGGGTGGGGCCCTCGGTCCATGGAGTTTAGCTCCCTCCACATTTCCCTACTAGTGCTGAAGGTCCTCTCTCGCAGGCCTTGCCCGGGCCTCTGCTCCTTAAGTATTTCCGATCTGCGACACATTCACCTCCAGGATCTAGATGCCACAGTCCTCAATTAAAATCCTCACACTTAATTTGAGAGGGTTCAATAACCCCATCAAACGCAAAACAATCCTTTCCTATCTAGAGATCAAGGGGGCGGATATCTGCCTTCTCCAAGAGACACACCTGCTCCCCAAAGACTGTCACTGGCTTAGGTCCTGCGCCTTTCCGATACAATTCTTCTCCTCCAGAAACTCAAAGACCGCAGGGGTGGCACTTTTGGTATCAAGGACTTTTCGGGAGAAGGTGGTGCAGAAGGAGGCTGAGATAAAGGGTAGACTGCTCACTTACCATTTTACTATAGGAGCCCCCACACTGATTGTAGGGTCGATCTACGCACCTAATGAGAACCAAGAACGGTTTCTACATGAGGCCCTCACTGAGGCAACAGCAACTGAGGAGCGCCACATACTGATTGGGGGAGACTTCAACTTGGTATTCAATAATGACCTAGACAGATCTGCACAGCGCACAGGCCAGGTTGGTGCCCTTTCACGCTCAGGGCTCTCTAGGCTACATGATCTTGGTCTGGCAGACCTGTGGAGACACCATCACCCTCAGACACAAGAGTTCTCTTTCTACTCTAATGCTCTCAAAACATATGCCAGGCTGGATTATTTTTTAGGCTCGAAGGCTCTTCGGGACATCACACTCTCCACTGATATCCTAGTGGCGACTAGTGTCTGATCACGCTCCCGTAGTGGCTACACTGGCCCTCCAACAGGTTCAACGGCCGACTGGGCATTAGCGCTTCCGCGATACCCTCCTACACCGACCCAACACAGTTGCCCAGATACAGCATACCCTGGATGACTATCTGTGACACAATGATAACCCTGACACAACTCTATCTGCCAGATGGGAAGCTCTAAAATCAGTTGTTAGAGGGGAAATCATTGCTATCTCCTCCGCAGACAATGCAGAGTGTAAAAGGGAAATGGAGGACTTGACGCAAAAAGTGCGAGAGCTGGAGTAGATGCACTGTTGCACTGGGATCCCACGCATTTGACGACCATTGACCACAACTCGGGCGCAACTAGCTGCCATTGACCGCGACAAACGGGAATACACCGCATTGCATCTGCGACATTCTTTCTACGTCGGGGGTGACAAGTGTGGGCAACTGTTAGCACATAAGCTCAGGGAGGTTCGGTAGCGCGAGGGAGTTCAAGAGCTCAGGGACCACACAGGAGCCCTGAGCTCAGACGGTACAGCTATCGCTGAGAACTTTCACACTTTTTACGCTCAACTTTATGATGAGCAACCTCTAGAGAGGGCCGACATAGATGCCTATCTGACACAGGCTCGTCCCCCTGCTCTGACCCCGGAACAGATGGCCCACATCGAGCGGGAGATAAGGCCGGAAGAAGTCATAGCGGCCAGAGCGCGTTTGAAGCTAGGCAAATCGCCTGCCCCTGACCGATACATGGCATCTTTCTACAAGCAATTTTGCTCCACACTCGTCCCCTTACTCACCCGGATTTTCAATTCTTTTGCAACACCTGGGGCAATTCCCTCCTCCATGCTGGTGGCAGCGATAGCCGTCATCCCCAAACCGGGGAAGGACAAAATGAACTGTGGGTCATATAGACCTATCTCACTTCTAAACATTGATCTGAAGCTGTACACTGGCATATTAGCAGCTCGGCTTACACCTCACATGCCAGGACTAGTGGACCCGGATCAGGCTGGATTCATTCCGCAGAGGACAACACGAAAAGAATTACGCAACTCATAGAGAAGGCCTCCGGCATACCAGGGGATTATATGCTCCTCATTATAGATGCGGAGAAGGCCTTCGATCGAGTCCACTGGCCTTATTTAGAATAAGCAATGGTCCACTTTGGCATAGGAGACAAGATGCGGACACACATTCTTAACTGCTACCGTCTCCCCACAGCTACAGTGCGGGTCACACACATCTGCCCCCTTCCCCTTCAGCAGAGGCACGAGGCAGGGAGGCCCCTTGTCGCCTCTACTCTTCACCCTCTATATGGAACCAATGGCACAAAGAGTTAGGGACCATCCCCACATCGTGGTCATCCGTTTTGGCGGAGACACACACACTATAAGTCTGTATGCTGATGATGTCTTGGTCATGCTGATGTTCCCCGAGACTGCTATGGGGGCCTTTTTAGAAGAACTGGATTCTTTCGCTGGCGCTTCCGGGTTCAAGGTCAACCTTACGAAATCCACAGCATTGAATCTTTCACTGCCACCCCAGGTTTGAGCAGTCCTTGAGGCTCGGCACCCCCTGCAGTGGTCTATTGATGTTTTCCCCTACTTGGGTATACAACTGGCCCCGACCTTGCAGGCCATGAGAACGGTCAACTACTTCCAACTCCATTCGCAAATTCGCACTGACCTGCGGAGATGGAAACACTACTCGATCTCGTGGCTAGGGCGTATTGTGGCTATTAAGATGACTATCCTTCCTAAAGTCCTATATCTCTTTCAGAAACTCCCCCTGCAGCCCCCCATGGGTGGGCTGAACAGGGTGCAGTCAGAGCTCTATCTTTTCATTTGGCAAGGGCGCAAACCGAGCATGAAAAGGATGGTCAGCTATCTCCCACCGAATGAAGGAGGCCTTGGCATTCCGGATCTCACTCTTTATTATAAAGCTGCTCAGCTTCGACACCTGGTTGAATGGAGCCGAGCTGAGTCAGAGAAACACTGGCTCTTTCAGGACCGCGCAATTGCTGGCACGTCCCTCATGAAGATTCCCTTTCTCCAGAAATCCCAACGTCCGCCCAATTTATCCGCCTCGCATGTAACATGCACCACTGTTAGGGCCTGGGACCAGACCAGTAAATGCCACGATCTCACGACCTTCCCCTCCCCGCTCACGCCTCTCTTCGATAACACAGACTTTAGTCCCGGAATGGGCCCGCTTTCCTTTCTGTTGTGGAGAGAAGCCGGGTGCCGAGACCTGGGCCTCTGATTCGATAAAGGGGATGTTATTCCCTTCTCGCAACTCAGGGCCGATTACGGCCTCCCTGGATCCGAACAACTGCACTACCTACGGGTAAGACACTGGGCCATGCCCCTGACAACCGAGCGCAGGCGACTAAGCTCCTCACTTCCTACGAACGATGGCTCATCACGCGGTCTTCGGACAAGAAGTTGATTTCTGACCTGTATAAAATGCTCCTGTCTCGTTATACACACGCCTATCATACGGGACGCACGCGCTGGGAGAGGGACCTGGGCTGTAGTCTCAGCTGCAGAGAATGGGAGGGGGCATGTTATAGGGCACATCACACAGCAAGTCATGGAGGCCTTACTGAAACATTTACCAAGCTTGTCTACTATTGGTACTACACTCTGGAGAGACTGCACCACGCTGACGCTACACAGAGTCCTGACTGCTGGAGGGGCTGTGGGGAGAGGGGCACACTGGTTCACCTCTTGTGGGAATGCACACATCTACAGACTTACTGGGCGCAGATACTCGACGATATAGATAAGCACCTCAACACGGAGCTTCCCCGGCTTCCTGCATATGTTCTACTTGGGGTATCTAACCCACTCACCTACCCTCTGAAATCTGGGAGAGGGAAGCAGATTGCAATAGCATTAGGTACAGCCATCCAGGACATATTGATACACTGGAGATCCCCCCACATTCCAGCACACACAGGGTGGCTTCAACGATTGTGGAATGTCCTGGGCATGGAAAATATTTCACTAACTTTAGCTGGGAAGGGCTCAACCTTTAGCGAACTTTGGCAGTTATTCTTGAAACTGCTTGCTCAAGATTTCCGGGAGCTGACTTGCCCCAGGTGCATACGTCTCCTGCGTCTTACTACGCCGGATCCTTCTACATAGTCAAGCCTGATTTTGCAAATGGCACCTAGCGCTATATAGCGACATAAAGCAGGTAATGGACCGAAGGGGGTGAGGTCCTTTCAGTGGTTTCCTTCTCTTTCTCTTTCTTCCTTATCTCGGGGAGGTGGGTGGGATTGTGCCAGTTATTTACCGTTCCTTTACTGTATTAATGCAACTGCTAGTACACATGTTGTGGCCCTGAGTGGCCCGCTCTGTAGCACAATTGCTTCTTGCATTGCTCAATAAAAAGATTTAAACCATAAAAAAAATAAAAATCTGGTTTGTAATTATGATTTGATTTGTTAATTATACACATTCTTACAGTTATAGACATATCCACTGTCTAAGGCAAATAATGAATACTAAATGGATGATATAAAAATGCTTTAAATCTTTCTAAAGAGTATTAAAGTCAATAAACAATATATAACTACATAACAAATAATATGTAATATGGTCCAATGTTTCCATCTTGAGGTTCAGACAACATTTTTAAACCACTTGGTCTTCAAGCCCAGTGCCCCCTGTAACTACCCTGTTCCAGGGAGCCCGATATGACAGTAATTGTCATACAAACAAGGCCTGCTGCCTTCTTGCTGCTTTCCGTTGCGAGTGGTGAAATATACATAATAGTGGAAGCATTTGCTGGTGTTATCCTGAGCATTTTTAAGGGGAAGAATGATTGGGTCTCCCAGGATCCACCCAGCTGGTGGAGGGCTGCTGGGGAACCCTGCTTATCCCCTGGGGATCGAGGTGAAATCATAGTTCCTTTTCTTATCTGAAAACACAGTGGGTGTTTTTTAGTTCGGTGCATATGGGGCATATGTCAACAACTGATGGGTGTCCCATCCGCAGTTTTTAGACTGCATATTCATCTATAGCTAGGTAAGCACTCTAAATAATGAGGATGAACTAGCTGCCAATTTTCAGTGGATGTTCCACTTCTGCTAATCTCTAAATAACACCTTCAGACTGCTGAGTCAGGTAGAACAGTGAACCCTGCTAGTGTCCTGTGGATGTGCTTGCCATGCTCACGTCATAAGATAGAAATTGAGGCCAAAGGCCCTCTTCTTCTAAACAGGTGAATAGAGAATTATTTCTTTCTGTAATACTTCTCAATTTACCATCACAGTTCTTGTCGATAGAACACTCCAGCTGCCTGGGTTTTAAGGTTGATATAGGAGGGACCATGATATTAGATATTAGCCTGCCTAATGGTCTCATTGTGTGGCTTTTAAAGACTGGTTTGGCAGAATAGATATTGCCACACCGTATGTGATCAGCTCTTTGAGCTGTAAGAAGCACTACTGACAGTGGCGCTTTGCGTTACCCACATGTTGATCGTCATCTCTACAGGATATGATTGGCCAGAAGTTGCGCACTTCTGATGAAATAGAGTACTTTTATTGCACAGAAATGTAGACCTGAGTTGATCATGTTGAAAAGCCAAAGATCAAGGCAATCGGCCTGATTGGTTTATTAGGAAAAGATATGTTAGATGTTATAGGTCTGTTTATCACGAAACATGAGGGCAAAGTTAGTAGGCCTGAATTATTTATTTTTAAAGTCAATGGCCCTTTATAGGTGGATTGTTATTGCACAGTGTAGAAGACTGTAGACAAGTATTTTCTAACATAGAACATTGATTCCCACTGATTATCATAGTCTGTAAGGGTTTTGGTTACCCTCTCTGATAAACCCTGTTTTGGGAATTTCATTGGTTTTTCGGCCTGGCTTAACAGTGAAGCTGTCTGCCTCAGAATATGTGATCACGAGAAGCCAAGCTGTAAGGAATAGTCCTAAGAGAGATGCTCTTGGCCGAACCCATGTTGAACTTCTCTACAAACATTAGAATGAACAATAGCTTTAGAAGTTTGCCTGAGGAGTGGTTCCATTGCTTATAATTGATAGGGGCTTTGTCAATGCAGAGTCCTGGTAAAATATAGTAGGAAGGGGTTTTGCATGGTGCAATCCAGTGTCCAATACAGTTTGAGTTTTTTTTATTTTGTGAATTCTCTGACAATTATTGCAAGGCAGGGTTTTATAATGAAGTGCTTGACTTGTCTTTACGTTGTGAACTCCCTGAAATATATAATGAGAAGTGTTTTTTTATTGTGAAATCCAAAACAACCAACATAGGGAATGGCTTTGGATTTTTAACTATCTGGCATATTTAACAGAAAGGGAATATGCATTGTGAGCTCACTAAAAAATTTAATAGGAAAGGACCATTTCTTTACCTGACACCAGAAATGGTGTTAATAGGGAGTCATTCATGTCATTGTATAATTTGAGTCTTCCTAAAAACGGGGTAGAGCAGAGACCACATATTAATGGCTATGATAATAGTCTTACTCAATTGATTTTTAAATGACAAAAGCAGTGGGCCTTTCATTTTTCATAGTGAATTTCTTGAGAAAGCCTGTAGACTTAAACTTGAGGATTGCGAAAAGTGTTTTCTTTGGAATAAGCCCCTATAGGGGCATTGGTTGATTTAGAAATTGTCACCTGGTACCACACAGATAACCAAAAAGAATAGATGTACTGGGTTAAATGCCCCTGTACTATTGCTTTGGGGTATAATGTTTGCACACTATAGAAGGGGTTTTAATTTACAATTTCACTTGAAATTTTACAAATATTTGCAATTTTGTGTAAAGTATTAATTTGAGTATTCATTACAGTACATTTCCTTTTCAAAGAAGCATTGCCTGGACATTGATTTATTGTTCTTTTTTTGCTTTGCTGAATTTCAATGTATAGCCCACATGAGCTCCATGAGTGAGCCTTGGACTGCTCTGCCTCATTACTCTGAAGTGGTAGCAGGAGTGCTTGTTCCCCAGTTTGAGGGACTAAGGCTCGAGGACAACAAAGAAGAGAGGTCTTGTTGTCACATTTGGGGACCAGGAATTACTGATTGCCAGGAGACATCCCAATTCGGATTTCTTAAATGCATTAGAAAGGGTTTAAACAATAGCAGGAAGGGGTTTTACATTGTGAACTCCTCGCCAAACAGCACTGGAAGGTGTTTTCCATTGTGAACGATCTTGCAAATTCAATAGGTAAGCGGTTGGTAACTCTCACAGTCACATTAGGAAATGGTATTAAAATGAGAACTCATTGCCAACCTCAGTAGGAAGGGAGATTTACATTGTAAACTCTCCTGCAAATATGATAGGAATAGGTATTACATTGTGAAATATAATAAAAAGGGGTTTTACAGGCTGAACTCCAGGATAAACATAGGGTGTGTTTTGTGTTTTTAACACACTGACAAATGCATTAGACAGAAGATATACATTGTGAACTCTCCGACCAATACAATAGGAAGGCGGTAAATGCATGCAACCTTTTTCTTGGTCTGGCACTGGAAAATGCTTGATATCTCCAGGGGGAGATTTAGGGTTCATGTCAATGTATGTATTAGGTCTCCCTAAACTGTTTGATAGGTCTCTCTAGGCACAGACCACATGGCCATGCTTATTTATTTTCATGCTACAGTTAACAGGCTTTCTTTATTGATTATCAAAAATGGTGACAAAGGTATTATGCCTACCATTTTACATTGTGAATTACTTTTCACAACCTACAGACTGATTGTGAAAATTGCCATGCTTTCCAGTAGGCTAATTTAGGGCCATTGGTGGTTTTTATGATGAGAGCCTACTGGTGTGCACATTGTCACACAGATAACAGGATCAGACTATATTTACGTGGTTAGTTGCCACCTTTAATATTTCTTTAGGGTATTTAATTTGCACCCTTCTTACTCCGTGAGGCCCCTGAAAGATTATCATTTGTAATAGCTCCTGAATATTGTAAATGTTTGTCATTTTGAGTATTGTATTTAGTTGTGAGTTCATGAAAGTAGATTGATTTGTTATGTTTTATTTGTGCGTGTTATTCAGTTCTGAGTTTTCAGGTTACATGACCTCCATGAGTCAGCCATGGACTTCTCGGCCACATTCCTGTAAGAGTCAGATTTTACATTGTCAACTCTTGGAAAAATAAAGTAGGGTCGAAGTTACATTGTAAAAGTTCAGACAAACGCATGGGGTAAGGGTATTGCATTGATATTTCTGTGGCATCTATGATATGAAGATCTTCCCATTGTGATCACATTGATTAGGGTCATAGCAAAGGGCCCTACATTGTTCAAACCGAAGAGACCTTCTGATGTATGAATTCAAGTACTTTTTTCTTTTTTGTAAAAGTAAAAACACTTGGCATTGATTTATTACACATTAATCTAAACATTGTGGAGTTATGTATTGTTTATTTGTTGTTTAGGCTTTTCTTGTTTAAATTTGGTATTGGTACTCAAATCTTGATAAAATAAAGTTTTAGTAACTCTGAATTACTCCTTAAAGTTCGGGAATGTTATATTCCAGTTGGATGTTGGATGACAAATAAACTTTTGAATTTGAATGGAGATAAAATCATAAAACCTAGGTGGTGGTTCAGGGAATCGTCCTTAGATTGGACCTTTGTTTGTTAGTCACTGGCTTTTGGCTCACCCCCTGCTACTATGACAAAAAAAGTTGGTGTCAGTATCAAAGCTTATTTTACTTTTTGCTCACATGTCAACAAATCGCTTGTACATGTTACTCTCTTCTGAGGAGCTATAAGAAAGAAAATCTCCCTTGCCTCTGAGTGGAAAGGAGATGGTTGATGATCCATGCTGCTATCTCATCCCATTTTGATTTTACCAAAGCACACTTGTTTTCCATTCCTAAATATCTTATCTGTTGCCTTCAGATTGTGCAAAACGAGGATGCTACATCTGTTACATAATTTACCACAGTGGGGTTTAATTAAATCACAGTTACACTTCCACCAGAGAATGTAATTAAAGGAATAGATCTTTTTACGACTGTTTTCATGGTACACAAGGTACTTCCTGGCACTTATCCCAAGTATCTTAACTCTTGACTTCAGCTCTACGTAACCTCTCACATGTTTCATACCTTTTTCATGCACCCCTGGTTGTGTTTATGTTCCATTGCACAAGAACAGACAAATGCCCTTTTCTATTTCTGGTTCCTATCCTTAGTACACCAGATGTAAAATACTCTCACCACAGGAGTACAGGGTGAACAGTGTGCATGTAAGATTGCAGGGTGTAACTCACTAAAGCTAGACCTCTTGAAAGTACCAATGCTTGTTTTAGCATTGGCAATGCAATTGTTCTTTGTGCAACTGTAGAAACAGCACTAATAATTTCACAATGTGTTTTTGTTCTTCAAAATAGCACAGTTACAAAAGACACAACCAGCATGTACACAATACTACTGCCCACAGCTGCATAACTTTGAGGCACATAAGGACTAACAATGGAAACTTGTAAACATAAATAACATGATATTGTTCCACATACTTAGCTTGTGCCTTATGCAAAATTTACTAAAATAGTTCTCAGATTCTCATTCTGTAGAAAATCTACATCAGAATAACTAAGTCATTTTCTTGCATTAGTCTATTACTGATCTGTGGATGTTCAATAGCATGGGTGGGGTAGCAAAAAGTGTTTTGTCAAGTGATGTCAATTACATATGTCTAGTTTTAATATACATATTGTTTATTACACCACTTGGGTTGCGCGAAAAATCTAAAAAGTAAGACCATCTGATTTTTAATAATGTGTGTTATGCACTTCTGTTATTGAAACATAAATATCTGTTTACATGACATGAAGACATATAGATAAATGTTTTTTATTTGAATCTCTGGAAAAGACGCCCCCGGTGAAGGCATCTTCCTTCTACTGAAAGTGGGGGTGGATATAATGTTACACACTGAATTATTCTAATGGTGCCCAGATTCCACTGGACTGGATTAGTTCCTCGATTTCCTATCAAGAGATGCATTCCGCTTAGGTGCGCCTCTTCATAATTTGATTGTCTGTAGCACATGTCTTCTTTACATTTATTTATTTGTATACCCACCTGCCACTCATTTGAAGTAACTAGCCACCTGATTCATACACACTGAATTATTTCCATAGTGCCCAGATTCTATTGGACTGGAGTATTGGCTCAATCTGGGCACCGCCAGGAACTCGTTTCTCGGCATGTCTGATCCGAGGCAAATAATGTGGCATGGATCACCCGTTTCATTACAAACACCCTCCATTACCCTCAGCTGGCATGGGCACACTGGAGCCAGATTAGGTTTTCACCCCTTTTAACAATGACTACTATGTTGACATTTTTATAATATGGAGGAAGGGCTTGCATTCCCCCAGGGATCGTATTGGCCATTTAACTACGGTATTTAATGAGGACGGCTAACAGAGCTAAATTGACTGCAGCGGATGCTCGGCGGTTTCCAAAACATTTGGATGAATGTAAGGAACCCTCCGTGTGTGGAACCAGGGATTCTTTTTAATTCCATCTACCCCTATAGGTTAGGCATGGGTAGAACGAGGCGAGGGACTCAGTGATCCTCCCTTGAGGAGTCCTTGTTATTTTACCTCAGTCCCAGGATACCTTGGGGTCACCCGACCTCTTAGATGCAAGATTGAGTTGACTCATTGGAGGGATAATGGTATTAGATAGCCGCCCTGAATCGCAACAAAATATGGTTTTGAAGGCCCTACCCACCCGGAATTTTCGGGCGGGTGATAGGGTCTGGGGATGAGGGGCTTCTGGATTGGCTGGAGAGGGCGGGGACAGGGTTGTCATGACATTTCTAGGAGCATGCTTGTTAGGACAAGGTGCCATTTTTGAATTTGGGTACACCCTGGCTGGAAGGGACTGTCCCTAATTTTTATTTTGGTAGGAGATTTTTGCATTTGTCATAGCTTATCCTCAGAATATCAGGAATGCTTTGCAGATGTTGCAGGAGACCAGTAGGGCTGATCTGTTGGTACAGGGAACCCTCCTTAAGGTAGGCGACCAGTCATGTTACATCCTGAGAGGAGGTCATCCAGTGGAGTCACAGTGGTCGTTATGGCTTGCTCGCCTCCATCCCATATAATAAATAGCGGTGCGGTAGGTCAAGGACACAGTGAGGTCCTAGCGGCGGCACGGCTTTCTCAGGCAGCTACGCCACACAGGTCTGTTGGGAGAGGAAGAGGTTGTAGCAGGGCAAAATCATGTGTGGCCCTGCGAGGGCCACGGAGACCCTTCTGTTGGTGGTGGGGCGGCAGGATAGTGGTGGCGCCGGCCTTGTTTCTAATATGGGCACTGCAGGTGCCCATCTGGGTAGAGGTTCCATGTCAAATATTAAATTTACCTGGCCCCCTGGCCACTTTAAAGAACCATGAGACAGCTGGTCCTGTTTACTCCCCAGAGGGCGTGTTGCATGCCTTGAGTGGAGGCGTGTGGCCTGGGAGTTCGGTGACACCTTTCGGCCACAGGGAGCCTCCCAGTAGCGTCTCAGCAGAGGGTGGGCCAGAAGTCCAATGGGCCTGCCTCTGGACTTATCGAGCTGGCACAGGCAGGCCAGAGCCCAGAGCGATGGGAGGGACGGAGGGTCTTTTGAGAGTGTGGTTACCGATGCAGGGTACCAGGGGCCCGCAAGTAATGTTTTTGGCCAGGCTTGAGTGGGCAGTGGAGCGACTGGGCAGGACGTTGTTTTTGGGGCAGGCATGAGCCCTAATTTGTTTATGTCCCAGTGTAGTGAAGGCAGCGATTTAGATAGATACATTGCTATGTTAGCATAAGCACATTAGATGTTAGAAAAACAATCTTGCCACTTTTGCTGCTTTTGCACATGACACTGCAGAGACACGTTATTATTTGAAAACTGCTTGCTTGCCTTTTCTTCACATGAGAACTGTCTGTTGTTCACATCCCTAGACGTGCACTGTGACCTTGGTCTGAACATTGTGTGCAAAACACTCTGAGCCGCCAGACAATGTATGTTTTTGAGTTCAGGTTGATCGGCCCACTCTCTAGCCATAATATGCACACAGCTGCAAATACCTGAATCTCGAGAGCCTTTAATATTACAGTTTGCATGCGTTAGAAACACATTCCGGAGAAGAACATTTCCAGGCGCAGAGCAAAGCTGATCCTGTGATGTGATTCACCTAAGCTGATCTTTACGGTATGGGGTTCCCCATTCAAACCTAGAGACCTTCTATTAGTATAATAATACTAGCCTACTAGCGAAGGGAAGGTGGCTGTATTCCACTGTCATTTGTAATATGATTTCTCCCTTCACTTTCTATGGTATTGTAACAATGCTAATGGTTTTAATTATAATCATTTGTCTGCTTATGTTAGCCAAAGTACTGCATCTTAGGACACGTAGTTTATAAAATAAACCTTTTAAACTTTACCGTGTCTCTGATTACTCTTTTTGTGGACTGATATGAGAATAATAACGAACAGGTATTTCTGATTCCCACCATTCCTGAGAGTACTCTAAGTCGCTTGTTCTGGGTTGTCTATACATTGGGACCTCCGAGAGAATACAGATAACGAATGGGACACTGATGCTGGTCGGATAGGGATTCTGGGTACTGAGGTGAGTTTTTGGTACACCGCAATTCACTGAGGTCCTGGTTTCCTGCGCATAGTTCTGTGCATGAGCAAAATCCCTGCAACACCAGTGAGATGGGTTTTTTGGCACCCTGGGCTTTCTGTTTCAGGAAGGCTGCATTTTTGCCAAAGCCCTGGAGGGACACAGGTGTCCCCGGGTATGTAGGGGGCATCCATGCTTCACAGTGGTGAGGCCATGATGCCTTCCTTGGTGCCTATGGCGCATACGGTGGTGTGGTTGGGACCAGAGACTTGTTCAGGATAGGGGCCTTGACAGGTGGGTATGGTGATCCGATGGGGCCCCGTGTGATGGACATGCAATGCAGGTACTTGTTAGCATCAGCCAGGGATTTGAGGCAGGGGTTTTAGAGGCAGCATATCCAGCAAGCCTGGAGGGTCTGGTGCGGCCTGGCTACCCCCGTCCAAAGTCAGGGCATGAGTCTGTGCTGTCGGCTCAGGGACAGCAGTAGACCCATCATCGATGCATCGAGTACTGGGTTGTATGCCCACTTTTACGGAGTTTGATTCTTCACAGGATTTGTATGATGCACAGTTTGTGATGGGGTGTGAGTGATGGTGAGGTCCCTGGCGTGACTGCAGAGCCTGGTTTAAGGTGTGAGGACGCGGAATGGGACCTGGATTATAGAGAAGAGGAAGTGGAAGAAGGTGCAACTGTTGAGGGGGATGGCGAGAATGAATGGTGGGCGGCCCCTCAGGATGGACGAGTTCTGGGTGTTACCAACAGAAGGAGTAGTTTTAGTATGTCGGAGGTACCAACGATGACAGTGTCCACTAGCAAGGTGACATCAGCATCAAGAAGTATGGCTTTGATGCGGGCCGCAACCTTGTGGCCAGGTAAGATGTTGCAAGTGACATCCACTGTGACTGGAGTGTTGAAGTGGGGATGCAAGCAATAAAGACGGCAATGCAGCAACATTGGGGTACTGGCCTTGTTTATCAAACAGTAGGTATGTACAGGATCAGGGCATTGGCATGGAAACTGACAAGGAGATAGAGAAACCATTGGGTGGGGGGGCTGGCACAGTGCAGGAGCCCGGGGTGACAGCAGCCGTAGGCGAGGACAAGTCACATGGGGAAAAGAAAGAGAGTAAGGAAGTGAAGCGAAAAAGATTGCGCTACGTGGGTATCACTAAGCATCAAGGGGCTCAATTAGTGTTGGCTACCAGGGAGCATATTTAGAAAGGGGAGTACTTAGAGTTGTTTAAGCTGTTGCACAGGGAGGTGCGGGCTAAGAAAGGCTCTAAAGAGGAGGATTACGATTTATGACGCAGACCCAAGGTGCCCGTTAACATAGAGAACTAGCTGCTGCATTCCTCATATACGTGAGTGTTTACTGCGAAAAATACCCTGAGAGGTGTGTGGCTTTTTTTGAATACCTTGATGTGGTGCACTAGGTGCAGGTTACATTTGGTGGTTGAGCCTGGGTGAGGTACAACCAGGAGTTTAGGGCTCGCCTCTCTGAAGAGGAGAAGGGATATTGGTACAGTTGGACATAGAGTTGTTTTTGCAGACAATGACGCCTGAACGGCCAGCCCCATTGACTTATACTGCGAGTGGCTGGCTGGTCATGTACAAGCACTTTCAGGGGTGTCCCACCCAAGCTGGGGTTGGGGCAACAGCAGGATGAGGGCAGGTTGGGACAGGAATGGCATTTTGGTCATTGCCTGTCCACCCTGAGGACTGACCTGTTGGGTATTCAGTTTGGTGGCAAGTTTTTTGTCAACAAGGATCTCCCTATGAGTAGTTTAGTGTCCTGTTCTTTATTTGAAGCTTTCAGTACTTTTCCGCAGAAGGTTCATACAGCAGGGAAAGATGTCATCACCCACTATTTCGAGATTTTTTGTTGGTGGGGGTGATGAAGAACAGGGAACGTCAGGAGAGTTTGTCGCTGTTTTAGGAATTGATGGAGGACCTGGGTGTTCCTTTAGCGCTGGAAAAGACAGTCGGACCAGTGCGGGTGCTCACTTTTGTAGAGAATTGAATTGGATTCTGTAAAAATGGAGATCAGGCTGCCGGAGGATAAGAGGCAACATTGTATAGAGTTGCTGGACAAGATGTTGGACAAAAGCAAGGTGCAGGTGAAGGATATCCAGGTTTTGCTGCGTCATTTGAACTTTGTATGCAGGGCTGTGTCGGCCGGGAGCACTTTCTGCGGGAGGTTGGCTTTTGGCCGGCACATCCTACCACACCACCGCGTGCGCCTCAAAGTGGGAGTTAAAGAGGATCTGCATCTTTGAAGAATTCTCTCTGTGAGTGCAATGGGATCCCCATGGCAGGCTTGGGGGAGCAGATGGAATGGTCCATCAAGCTGTTTTCTGACGCAGAAGGCTGTCATAGTTTCGGCATATTTTGGCAAGGGGAGTGGTGTGTGGAGAAATGGGCAGATACATAGCAGAGAAGGGCAGAGTTATCGCTTTTGTAGAGTTCTTTCCCCTTCTGGTTGCAGTTTGTCTTTGGGGTCATCATTTTGCAAACAAGATGGTCCTTTTCAATGTTGATATCATGTATGTGGTGAGTGTGGTCAACCACCAATCTGTGCGGGATCCCAAGGTCTGGCAATTGCTACAGGTTTTCGTGCTCCAGTGTCTGCTTGCAAACGTTACCTACAAAGCACGCCATATTGCTGGGGCCAGCAATAAGATCTTTGATGCTCTTTCTCGTTTTCAGTGGACCAGGTTCCATGGAAAAGCACCATGGGCTCACAAGATAAAGACAGGTTATTTTTTTTGTTTAATATAAAAAAAATACAAAACAATCTGTGGCAATAAAACAGTACAATAGTGCATACATTCGAATTGGTCCTAGGCAGAAAGTGCCGAGCAGAACACGGATCAAGCTAGTATGATATCGCAGAGTTATGCGTCAGGAGAAGGTTGTGTGTCATTGTCCTGTGAACATAGATATAGTAGTAGTGGTTCCCAAATGTCCTTGGGCCTGGAAGTGGTGGGTAGTTCTTCAGTGTACATGGCCAGCGTCTCACAACAGTACATCATATCTTTTAGCCACTGTGCGGCCGAGGGACTCTGTTTACAAGTCTGCATAATACACCTTTCAGGGACGGTACCAGGCCAAGTAAGCACACATGTGGAGTGAAATCCAAGGCAAGGTTGGTCATGTCTTGCATTATTTTAATCACAGCTGCCCAGAATTTTACCACCTTCTCACATTCCCATGCAAAGTGCCAGAAATCAGCACCAGAGGTGCCACAGCTCTTGCATTTGTCATGATCTCTGAGACTGTATTTAAATAGTTTACATGGCATGTGATAGACTTGGTGAACGTACTTAAAGTGAATTATACATAAATTGACTTTAGGCGTGAGTGCTTGAGTTAGTTGGCAGAAGTGTCACCATTCCTTCTATGTGAGTGGTGGATCTAATTTCTTGTTCCACTGCTCCATGCTCGTGCTCTGTAGGGTATGCAGGGGCTGCAGCATCAGGGGTTCTGTCAGGAATGTAGGGTAGTGTGCCTTTTTTAACCTGTGGACGGTAAAGGCAAAAAGAGGTGTCTGATTTTGTACATAGCTTAGGTCCCTTTGTGTTAAAAAAACTGCCATCTGGAAAGTGGTCCTGCATTTTGTCAATGCCCGCTAATGTTAAAGTGCGCATGACTCCTTTCTCGTGTGTAACTGATATACCAGCATGATATCCCAGAGGCATAAGTGGAGAGTATAACGGAAGTTTATCTACCCTGCGGCCTAGTGCCTGCCAGGCAGCGATGGTGGCATCAATGGAGTTAATTTCAGCATGGGGTGTGCTTCTGCGCGCGTGGATCAGTATGGATACTAGGGGGATGGGGTGTGCGTCACCATCCTCTACCACAACATGTGGGATGTAGTCATTGGTGCGATACCAATAGTAAGCAAACAGAGCCTGTGCGCGTTGATAATAGAGGTGTATGTCAGGTACACTGAAGCCCTCCTACTGTGGTCTAGAGTGAGTGTTGACAGACACACTTGTACTTGCTTACCTTCCCATATCAATTTAATTAGCAGCGATCAAATCATTTTGAAAAGGGTTGCAGGGAGCAGTATGGGAATGGTGTTGAAATAGTAGAGGAACTTAGGTAGGACGACCATTTTTATAGGAGCCATGTGGTCTGCTAGTGATAGTGACAGACACATCCATCTATCTACCTGTTGTTCCAGCTTTGTGCAAGCTGTGCCGTAATTTTTACGAATCACTACATCTGGGTCGCGGTAGACCCACCCCCCGAGGTATTTTACGGGGTCCACCAACCATATCAGTGTGAATTTCAACGTGTGGAGAGGAGTAAATGCGGTTAGTGGGACAACCATTGTTTTAAAGCAACTGATAGAAAATCATCTGAACCGGATATATTCTCTTCCCACCGGCGCCAGAAAGGTCTGTGGTTCTCTAACGAATAGAAGCTTATCATCCGCATAGAGTGACATGCACACATGGCGGTGGGCGAATTGCAGCGCTACCGCTCTATGTCGCTGTCAAATATTATAGGCCAAGGGTTCCAGCATTATTGCGAATAGAAGCGGCGAGAGGGGACATCCCTGCCTCGTTCCCCTAGAAATTGGGATGGAGTCCGATGTAATGCCCTCTATTCGCTCACGCACAGATGGGGCAGCATATTGTAGTCGTATCCAATTGATAAAGAGTGGTGGAAAGAATATCCGGTGCAAAATGTTAAAAAGATAACCCCACTCAATGGAGTCGAAGGCTTTGGCTACATTAAGCATCACAGCCGCCGCCGGTAGTTCAGGGTTGAGAATATGGTACATAGCAAACAGCATCCGCAGGTTGTGCGAGGTTGATCTTTCGGGTATGAATCTGGACTGATCTGGCAAGACTAAGTTAGACATCAACGGCGTGTGTCTGGTCGCCAATATTTTTGCCAACAGTTTTGCATCGATATTTATGAGTGACAGTGGATGATAGGAGTCACATCGGTTTGGTGGCTTGTCTTTTTGAAGCAGAGTGATAATGAGGGCCTCTCTGAGAATCGTGGGAGCGTGCCCACCTCGAAAGCCTCAGTGTACATTTCAAGAAGATAAGGCATCAATTATTTTGCGAACTCCTTTTAGAACTCGCAGGTGAGCCCGTCCGGGCCCGGAACTTTTTTATTCGGAAGGGACTTAATCGCTGTCTTTATGTCATCTTTGGTTATGGGCTGGCACAAGTATTCTCTATGACTATCTGATAGCCACGCAAGAGCGATATCTGATAAATAGTTGTCTAATTCTGTTGCCGAGGCACTTGTCTGTGATGTATACATGTCTACGTAAGCTGTATGGAATTGTGTGACAATGTCTCTTGTAGAGTAGTGATCCACCTCCAATTTGTCCGTTATTTTATTAATGATGTATGCATCTTCCCTGGCCTTAAATTTAACCTTTAATGTGTGTCCCGGTCTGCCGCCCGCTCCATACGCACAGGCCACATAGCGCCCGGATAGGTAACGAATTTCGGCATCTGCCAACTTATTGTATTCTGTGATTGATTCCTTTATTTGGGCAAGGAGTGTCGCACTAGGTGAACGCTCATAATCACGCTCAAGGCACTGCAAGGTCCTAGAAAGCTAGCCCCAGAGGTCTTTTAATATTACCACTGTCATGCTAATTCCACGTATCGCAGCTTTGAAGGCCTCCCATAGGATTGCAGCACTGTCTACCGTCCCTTGGTTTTGTGCAAAATATTGTATGATGGCCCCTCGAATGGTGTGTGTATAGTGGGGGTCAAGTAGCGCTTCAGAGCGTAATCGCCAGGTAAACTGTCGGGAAAATGTCTGTGGAATGTGTAATTCAAGCCTGACGGGGTTATGGTCAGCTAATGTTCTTGGAAGCACCTCTATTTCTGATACCTAGAATGTGCTGCAATCACTCATGATCCAGTAGTCAAGCTGTGACCAGCTACAGTGGGTGGTGGAAATGTGTGTGCCTTCTAATTTGGTTGGGTTACGCAGGCACCAAACATCCGACAGAGCAAGTTCTGCCATACCTTCATTAATGATCCTGGCTGATCTGGGCGAGTGTCCCCCTACCCCACTTGACTTGTCCATAATTGGGTCTAGGTGAGTATTTAGATCACCGCCCCATATTATGGTAGCTTCCAGCCAGTCACACAGTATGGAAAGTATCCGTTCATAAAACGCAGGGTCTTCTACGTTGGGACCATATACTTTAACCAGTGTGATTAAAGACCATGCAAGCCTACCGTGCGTTATGGAGTACCTGCCTGCGTCGTCTATGCAGCTTTTGATCGCAATAAAGGGCAGAGTTTTCTTGATGAGGGTGAGCACCCCTCTAGCATATGATGAGTATGGAGAAGCCTGTCTGTAGCCCGCCCATTTAGCCCCTATCTGCTCCTCAGTGTGACGTGTTAGGTGTGTTTCTTGTATAAGGGCAATTTTTTTTTTTTTTTTTTTTTATTCGAAACCGTTAGCACACAATAAAATACAAACAAGGGCCTACAACCACCAGGGCCGGCCGCTATAGAGCCCGAGGGCCCGCAATATAATGCCACACAGTCCGTCGAACCATAGGCAAGGCGCCCGGCAGTTTGTAAGCACATATAACAGGCCGTGGCCACAGGCCAGGAGCAATTGAAAACAACAGTTTCATTTTGTATTAAATATAAAACACACTCAAGGCAATGAGAGTCCGAAGTAGCAGCGTGCTCTTCCCGGGACGGGGAATAACATATAGTGTCCAAAGCAGTTCCTGTCCGGAAGCTGTAGAGGGGGGCAATGGGAAAACAAAGCATGATACACACCTCAAGCCCTCCCGCGGAACGCGTGGCTAGGGGGTCAGAGCAATATCGACCTCTAATGGCAGAGGCGGGGTGCAGATACGTCCCCGATATAGATTCCACGGACCCCATACCCTAGTCCATTTCCCTGGCTTACCTCTCGCCACATACGCCGTCTTTTCCCTAAACATACACCAGTCCATATTCTCCTTCCATACGTCAATCGTGGGCGGCCTCGGGGAGCCCCATAGCTGTGCAATGTTACGCTTAGCCACCATGTACCCCAAGGTCACCCACTGCGTCTGTGCCGCATTACAATCATTCGGTTCCCAGACATTCAACAAACACCTCCTAGCCTCTGGCAACAGGGCCACATGCGTGACCCCCTCCATTACTGTGTGGATACTGTTCCAGAATCGCACAACCTCCGAACATTCCCACAAAATATGAAGAAACGTGCCCGGCAGGCCACATCCACGCTTACACAATCCATCCATCGAATAACCCATACGCAGCAAACCGGCCCTGTGACATACACTCTATGGAGGATCTTCAGCTGTACAAACCGTAGGCGGGCCGGGTTCGCCACCTCTTTCGGGGAGGCCACCGCCGATACCCAGTCCTCATCATCCAATTCCAAGCCATCGCCCATCCACGCCTCCCTCAAACGGAGCAGCAAGTCCGCACGATCGTTAATGAGTTTCTTATAAATCAGGGAAATAGTGCTGTCGGGCACATAGCCATCCAACACTCTATCCTCCAGTGGGGAATACTCGGGGATAGCAGTAGCATCCGGAAAGACCGAACAAAGTGCATGGTAGACTTGAGCATACCGGAAGTACTCTCTATCGTTTAATTTATATTCAATTTTAAGCATTTCGAACGTTTTGAAAGCTCCCTTCGCCCACAGATCACCCACCTTACATATACCAATCATATCCCATTTCTCAAAGCCTTTCGATCTCCACAAACAGCCCAACCGCCCAGAAGCATACAACGGCGTCGCCCGAGTCAAGCGATCCCTCCACCCCATCGCAGCATTCGCCACGTGCCACACGTGCACCGCCAACCGCGTGGGTCCCGTCAACCGCATGTCCTGGGTCACCGAGTACAGCGCCCTATTATAGTCTCCACCCGGAAGCAGGAGTTTATCCATCTCAAAGGCCGGGTTTAAGGCAGGACCATATATCCCGTGGTTCACCGCCGCCAAATGAGACGCCCAATAGTATCGTTTAATATCGGGGAGGGCGACCCCCCCATCATACCAAGGGAGCGTCAACTTAGCGAGAGCAATCCGCGGCCGCCCGCCCCAAAACAGTTGGCGCTGAAGACCCTCCACCTCCCGGAAATAACGGGCCGGCACGACATCAAGGGTATTTTGCAAGGCATACAAGAAACGAGGCAGCGACATCATTTTAAACAATGCCGCCCGTCCGAGCGGCGAGAGCGGAAGTCGTCGCCATCTCGCTACATCGGCCTTCAACCGCTGGAGGGGAGGCAGAAGGTTTCGCTCATAGCGAACCGCGGGGTCCAGTGAGATAAAGATTCCCAAATATTTGAACCCCAGGGTAACAATCTGAGCTGGGCAACCCCGCGGCAGCAGGGGGGCATCCCCCGAGAGGACGTAGACGCACGACTTATAAGGGCAATTTTGACGTCATGACGATCTAAATATGCCAGCACCTGCTGTATTTTTTGGGGGGAGTTGAGCCCCCTCACATTCCATGTTAGGCATAAAAGAATTTCAAGGACCATCTCTAAATTTCACATATAACAAATGACATTCACCATACAGCATCTGTTCTGCATCAATATCCGTCATGTAATAGGATGTCTTAGTACCTTTTAGCTACAACAACAATTTCCCACTATCCCCCCACCTGTCCGCACCCCCCACCCACTTCAGCAACCCTAACCTGCCAAAGCCATCCCAAACCCCCCCAAAGAGTGTCCAATAGAAACAAGACGCTGCCATTGCAGCTATGGGGATCACCAACGGGGAGAGCTGGAGCGCAAACTCCCTCCCATGTGTAAAGGGAGGTGACCGGAGATAAACAGTACTGTATCCCGTCCATAACTTAATATAAGACAGCACAGGGACAGCAATGAAGATTAGAAAAAGTATAGTCATATATATCAAAGAAAACATAAAAGTCTTGTCTGCCGTAGCAAGGTTCAGGTGAGCAGTCTGCTGGAGTCTGTAAATGATGTAGGGCAAAGCATGCCCATGCACAGGTCTCAGAGTGGCATTACAGTGCCGCTTTCAGGAGGATGACTCCCTGTGTACACATCCTGAGGATCATTCTGCGGTGCCTTGTGAGGAAGCATCATTGTCGTTGTCCTTTTGATTAGAAGAGCTCTTGGACTGACGTTTCAGTGCCTTCGCATACTCCATTGCGGAGTTCGGCGATGTGAAAATCCTTGATTTGCTGTTCAGGTCGACACGCAATCGCGCTGGATATAGCATTGCGTAGGGTACCTTCTCTGCCATACGGATTTTCTTTGCCGATTGGAACTCTTTTTGAGCTGCTTGTACCGCTGCGGTGAAGTTCGGATAAAAGGCAAGGGAGTTACATTCATGGACAATGTTACCCTTCTCCCTGGCAATGGGGAGAATGGCATCCCGGTCTCAGTAATTTAGGAGACACACGATTATGGGGCGTGGGGGTCCCCAGGAGGGTTTAGTGACCAGTGAGCGATGTGCGCGCTCGACTATTAAAACAGATGACAGGTTCTCGGCCCCAAAAATCACCCATAAGAGAGTCTCGATATATGTTTCGAGGCAGCCTGTGTTGGTGGATTCCGGTAAACCTGTGATACGCAGATTGTTGTGCCTTGATCTAGCATCAAGGTGAGCACCTTCTCCATGTCCGACGTTTTAGTTGCCACCTGCTGTAGGCCGTCCTCCGCATCCGATATATGCGTTTCCGCCTCTCCGATCCGCAGAGCTTGTTTGTCTAATTTGGCGGCCATGTGGTTCATTCTCAGATTGAGGGTATCTATCTTGCCGTCTATAGTCTGTCAGCTGGACTGGACCGCAATGAGAGTTTTTTCGATCGCAGACAGGCTATCCGTGAGGGTGTCCATCTCGGTGTCCAACGTGTCTCGTTGTTGAGAGTGGCTTGATATGTGAGGTTCAAACGCGAGGCAAGGCTGACTCTGTTCTGATTTGCCCATTTTTCACCTGCCGTTCACTTGCCAGCCGCACTTGGAAGAAGGTAGTGAACGCTTGGAAGTCTAGATCGTGAAAGGGAAGTGTTGCCAAGCTCCCTGCACCAAGATGGGAGCACAAATGACGTACACTATGCAAGGTCTGAGCAAGAGCGGCACAGACAAGGGCAACCTAGAGACAGGGCTTCACAGCAACGGCAACCCTCTATCTCAGCCCACCACACAGCCAATTCCCTCGCAGCAGAGATGCCCCCTCTTGCACATGGAGCTCACTCAGTTAGGTGCTTCCGGCCTCTAGTTTTGCGCCACCAACCTGCCAGAGTATAATGCACCTCCAATGACTTTGAGGACTGGGGTCAGTAGAATGCAGCGTGATGGTGACAGAGACTGAAAAAGGGGTTGGGCAGCGGCAGACATTTGGCAGGTGGGGCTTTGGTGGTCCAATTGTTCCCAGAACTATTTTTGACCAGCTTGATTTGCATTAAAATAATTATTTTTCTCCTAGGTTGCATTGCGGGCCCAGGCAGAGGGCATATTGAGGTTTGGATCTGTGGGCACTCCTTTTTGATGCCAACAATAGGAGATGAGGCCGTCAATTGTGGCTGAATGTTATGGTGGTTCAACTAAAATTGTTTGGAAAAGGAGGAATGAGGTGGCATGAACTGTTGCCGGAACAAAATATTTTGGTGAAGGGTTGCCCCTGCCCCGACGTCCTGATATTGCACCTGGGGGAAAATTATGTTTTTAAGGTTCAAAGGACTGGCGCTGGTGAAGTCTATGAAGCAGGATTTACTGTGTGTGAAGGGAGTGTGATATGACAGGATTAATGCCAAGCAGAGTTTGGAGTGTGTAGCTCAAAAACCTGGGGCAATAGACAGAGCTCATAGAAAAAGTAACAGAGAATTGAGGAAATTTTGCAAGGCAGAAGATTTTATATTTTTGTAACACGGCGACATAAGATATAAGAATTTTGAGCTCTTTGGAGATAATGAGGTACACTGGTCTATTTTTTGTGGTGAATTGTACCTAATGCAGATACGGGGTGTTTTGGCAGGGATGCTACATTTGCCAGTCAGGATGGTAAGTCAGTGAGTGAATTGGGGGTACAGAAAACTCTGTGGTTTTTCTGGTGGGGGTTTGCCACATAACTTTAAAAAGTTATTCCAAGAAGTTGGTCATGGTTAGACACAGTTGAACTTGTGGGGGGAGGGAGGGAATTTGAGATAGCAACAGTGTTGTATGCACAGGATTTGGATGGGGGAGTTTGAGTCAGGAGAGTTATGACTGGAATTTGGTAGGTTGTGTTGGGAAGGGTTACTTAGGGGAGGGGTTTTAGATGGTGTTAGAAATGGAGGTCTCTAGTTGGCAGAGGTAAGTACCTTTATCCAAATAGAGACCCTTGCTTCTAGTCAGGGTAAGGGGGATACTCATCTAAAATAACCCCTGCTCAACCCCTTGGTAGCTTGGCACAAGCAGACAGGTTTATCTCAGAGGCAGTGTTTAAAGCATTTGTGAGCACATACACTAATACAGTGAAAACTAAACATGACCAAAATGACAAAAATCCACAATACAGTAATACAAATATGACTTTCAAATTGTAGAAATAGATCAGTTCAAAGCAAATTGCAGATGCAACACTTTCCACACAAAGTACCTTGGATGCGGCGCGCGCACACAGCCAAAAAGGGTCGCAGGGAAGGTGATGCGTCGGTTCCTTACACTCAAGGAAGGTGATGCATTAGTTCCTTGCTCTGGGGGAGGTGATGCTTTGGTCCCTTACTGCTGAGCTGGGGAGGTGATGCGTCAGGTCCTTACCGTAGAGGAGGTCATGTGTCAGTTTCCTACTGCGTGGGGAGGTGATGCATCTGTTTCTTACTGCGTCCCCCAACAATGCGTTAGACCTGGCACCTCGATGCAATGCAACAATCTGGTACGATGCGTGGGTTCTTGCAGCCGCACAGCAGGTCTTGCATCACGGTGAGGTGCAGTGATCTCGGACTTCAGAGATTGGTGCACTCGATGCGGCGTGTGGCGATTTCTTGAGCCACGGGCGGGCACTGAATTGATTTCTTTAGTGATGCATCGGAAACAGATGCAGATACGCCACACTTCTCGAAGTTACATTACTTTTCCAGCTCCCAGCTGCAAACAGCCTCCAGAGGTACAAAACAACAGCAGGCAGCTCTTAGCAGGTCAGAACTCCCAGCAAGGAAGTTCAGGGGAGCTGGTGGTGACGTCTTTGTGCGTAATCGCCAGGTAAACTGTCGGGAAAATGTCTGTGGAATGTGTAATTCAAGCCTGACGGGGTTATGGTCAGCTAATGTTCTTGGAAGCACCTCTATTTCTGATACCTAGAACGTGCTGCAATCACTCATGATCCAGTAGTCAAGCTGTGACCAGCTACAGTGGGTGGTGGAAATGTGTGTGCCTTCTAATTTGGTTGGGTTACGCAGGCACCAAACATCCGACAGAGCAAGTTCTGCCATACCTTCATTAATGATCCTGGCTGATCTGGGCGAGTGTCCCCCTACCCCACTTGACTTGTCCATAATTGGGTCTAGGTGAGTATTTAGATCACCGCCCCATATTATGGTAGCTTCCAGCCAGTCACACAGTATGGAAAGTATCCGTTCATAAAACGCAGGGTCTTCTACGTTGGGACCATATACTTTAACCAGTGTGATTAAAGACCATGCAAGCCTACCGTGCGTTATGGAGTACCTGCCTGCGTCATCTATGCAGCTTTTGATCGCAATAAAGGGCAGAGTTTTCTTGATGAGGGTGAGCACCCCTCTAGCATATGATGAGTATGGAGAAGCCTGTCTGTAGCCCGCCCATTTAGCCCCTATCTGCTCCTCAGTGTGACGTGTTAGGTGTGTTTCTTGTATAAGGGCAATTTTTTTTTTTTTTTTTATTCGAAACCGTTAGCACACAATAAAATACAAACAAGGGCCTACAACCACCAGGGCCGGCCGCTATAGAGCCCGAGGGCCCGCAATATAATGCCACACAGTCCGTCGAACCATAGGCAAGGCGCCCGGCAGTTTGTAAGCACATATAACAGGCCGTGGCCGCAGGCCAGGAGCAATTGAAAACAACAGTTTCATTTTGTATTAAATATAAAACACACTCAAGGCAATGAGAGTCCGAAGTAGCAGCGTGCTCTTCCCGGGACGGGGAATAACATATAGTGTCCAAAGCAGTTCCTGTCCGGAAGCTGTAGAGGGGGGCAATGGGAAAACAAAGCATGATGCACACCTCAAGCCCTCCCGCTGGAACGCGCGGCTAGGGGGTCAGAGCAATATCGACCTCTAATGGCAGAGGCGGGGTGCAGATACGTCCCCGATATAGATTCCACGGACCCCATACCCTAGTCCATTTCCCTGGCTTACCTCTCGCCACATACGCCGTCTTTTCCCTAAACATACACCAGTCCATATTCTCCTTCCATACGTCAATCGTGGGCGGCCTCGGGGAGCCCCATAGCTGTGCAATGTTACGCTTAGCCACCATGTACCCCAAGGTCACCCACTGCGTCTGTGCCGCATTACAATCATTCGGTTCCCAGACATTCAACAAACACCTCCTAGCCTCTGGCAACAGGGCCACATGCGTGACCCCCTCCATTACTGTGTGGATACTGTTCCAGAATCGCACAACCTCCGAACATTCCCACAAAATATGAAGAAACGTGCCCGGCAGGCCACATCCACGCTTACACAATCCATCCATCGAATAACCCATACGCAGCAAACCGGGCCCTGTGACATACACTCTATGGAGGATCTTCAGCTGTACAAACCGTAGGCGGGCCGGGTTCGCCACCTCTTTCGGGGAGGCCACCGCCGATACCCAGTCCTCATCATCCAATTCCAAGCCATCGCCCATCCACGCCTCCCTCAAACGGAGCAGCAAGTCCGCACGATCGTTAATGAGTTTCTTATAAATCAGGGAAATAGTGCTGTCGGGCACATAGCCATCCAACACTCTATCCTCCAGTGGGGAATACTCGGGGATAGCAGTAGCATCCGGAAAGACCGAACAAAGTGCATGGTAGACTTGAGCATACCGGAAGTACTCTCTATCGTTTAATTTATATTCAATTTTAAGCATTTCGAACGTTTTGAAAGCTCCCTTCGCCCACAGATCACCCACCTTACATATACCAATCATATCCCATTTCTCAAAGCCTTTCGATCTCCACAAACAGCCCAACCGCCCAGAATCATACAACGGCGTCGCCCGAGTCAAGCGATCCCTCCACCCCATCGCAGCATTCGCCACGTGCCACACGTGCACCGCCAACCGCGTGGGTCCCGTCAACCGCATGTCCTGGGTCACCGAGTACAGCGCCCTATTATAGTCTCCACCCGGAAGCAGGAGTTTATCCATCTCAAAGGCCGGATTTAAGGCAGGACCATATATCCCGTGGTTCACCGCCGCCAAATGAGACGCCCAATAGTATCGTTTAATATCGGGGAGGGCGACCCCCCCATCATACCAAGGGAGCGTCAACTTAGCGAGAGCAATCCGCGGCCGCCCGCCCCAAAACAGTTGGCGCTGAAGACCCTCCACCTCCCGGAAATAACGGGCCGGCACGACATCAAGGGTATTTTGCAAGGCATACAAGAAACGAGGCAGCGACATCATTTTAAACAATGCCGCCCGTCCGAGCGGCGAGAGCGGAAGTCGTTGCCATCTCGCTACATCGGCCTTCAACCGCTGGAGGGGAGGCAGAAGGTTTCGCTCATAGCGAACCGCGGGGTCCAGTGAGATAAAGATTCCCAAATATTTGAACCCCAGGGTAACAATCTGAGCTGGGCAACCCCGCGGCAGCAGGGGGGCATCCCCCGAGAGGACGTAGACGCACGACTTATAAGGGCAATTTTGACGTCATGACGATCTAAATATGCCAGCACCTGCTGTATTTTTTGGGGGGAGTTGAGCCCCCTCACATTCCATGTTAGGCATAAAAGAATTTCAAGGACCATCTCTAAATTTCACATATAACAAATGACATTCACCATACAGCATATGTTCTGCATCAATATCCGTCATGTAATAGGATGTCTTAGTACCTTTTAGCTACAACAACAATTTCCCACTATCCCCCCACCTGTCCGCACCCCCCACCCACTTCAGCAACCCTAACCTGCCAAAGCCATCCCAAACCCCCCCAAAGAGTGTCCAATAGAAACAAGACGCTGCCATTGCAGCTATGGGGATCACCAACGGGGAGAGCTGGAGCGCAAACTCCCTCCCAGGTGTAAAGGGAGGTGACCGGAGATAAACAGTACTGTATCCCGTCCATAACTTAATATAAGACAGCACAGGGACAGCAATGAAGATTAGAAAAAGTATAGTCATATATATCAAAGAAAACATAAAAGTCTTGTCTGCCGTAGCAAGGTTCAGGTGAGCAGTCTGCTGGAGTCTGTAAATGATGTAGGGCAAAGCATGCCCATGCACAGGTCTCAGAGTGGCATTACAGTGCCGCTTTCAGGAGGATGACTCCCTGTGTACACATCCTGAGGATCATTCTGCGGTGCCTTGTGAGGAAGCATCATTGTCGTTGTCCTTTTGATTAGAAGAGCTCTTGGACTGACGTTTCAGTGCCTTCGCATACTCCATTGCGGAGTTCGGCGATGTGAAAATTCTTGATTTGCTGTTCAGGTCGACACGCAATCGCGCTGGATATAGCATTGCGTAGGGTACCTTCTCTGCCATACGGATTTTCTTTGCCGATTGGAACTCTTTTTGAGCTGCTTGTACCGCTGCGGTGAAGTTCGGATAAAAGGCAAGGGAGTTACATTCATGGACAATGTTACCCTTCTCCCTGGCAATGGGGAGAATGGCATCCTGGTCTCAGTAATTTAGGAGACACACGATTATGGGGCGTGGGGGTCCCCAGGAGGGTTTAGTGACCAGTGAGCGATGTGCGCGCTCGACTATTAAAACAGATGACAGGTTCTCGGCCCCAAAAATCACCTATAAGAGAGTCTCGATATATGTTTCGAGGCAGCCTGTGTTGGTGGATTCCGGTAAACCTGTGATACGCAGATTGTTGTGCCTTGATCTAGCATCAAGGTGAGCACCTTCTCCATGTCCGACGTTTTAGTTGCCACCTGCTGTAGGCCGTCCTCCGCATCCGATATATGCGTTTCCGCCTCTCCGATCCGCAGAGCTTGTTTGTCTAACTTGGCAGCCATGTGGTTCATTCTCAGATTGAGGGTATCTATCTTGCCGTCTATAGTCTGTCAGCTGGACTGGACCGCAAAGAGAGTTTTTTCGATCGCAGACAGGCTATCCGTGAGGGTGTCCATCTCGGAGTCCAACGTGTCTCGTTGTTGAGAGTGGCTTGATATGTGAGGTTCAAACGCGAGGCAAGGCTGACTCTGTTCTGATTTGCCCATTTTTCACCTGCCGTTCACTTGCCAGCCGCACTTGGAAGAAGGTAGTGAACGCTTGGAAGTCTAGATCGTGAAAGGGAAGTGTTGCCAAGCTCCCTGCACCAAGATGGGAGCACAAATGGCGTACACTATGCAAGGTCTGAGCAAGAGCGGCACAGACAAGGGCAACCTAGAGACAGGGCTTCACAGCAACGGCAACCCTCTATCTCAGCCCACCACACAGCCAATTCCCTCGCAGCAGAGATGCCCCCTCTTGCACATGGAGCTCACTCAGTTAGGTGCTTCCGGCCTCTAGTTTTGCGCCACCAACCTGCCAGAGTATAATGCACCTCCAATGACTTTGAGGACTGGGGTCAGTAGAATGCAGCGTGATGGTGACAGAGGCTGAAAAAGGGGTTGGGCAGCGGCAGACATTTGGCAGGTGGGGCTTTGGTGGTCCAATTGTTCCCAGAACTATTTTTGACCAGCTTGATTTGCATTAAAATAATTATTTTTCTCCTAGGTTGCATTGCGGGCCCAGGCAGAGGGCATATTGAGGTTTGGATCTGTGGGCACTCCTTTTTGATGCCAACAATAGGAGATGAGGCCGTCAATTGTGGCTGAATGTTATGGTGGTTCAACTAAAATTGTTTGGAAAAGGAGGAATGAGGTGGCATGAACTGTTGCCGGAACAAAATATTTTGGTGAAGGGTTGCCCCTGCCCCGACGTCCTGATATTGCACCTGGGGGAAAATTATGTTTTTAAGGTTCAAAGGACTGGCGCTGGTGAAGTCTATGAAGCAGGATTTACTGTGTGTGAAGGGAGTGTGATATGACAGGATTAATGCCAAGCAGAGTTTGGAGTGTGTAGCTCAAAAACCTGGGGCAATAGACAGAGCTCATAGAAAAAGTAACAGAGAATTGAGGAAATTTTGCAAGGCAGAAGATTTTATATTTTTGTAACACGGCGACATAAGATATAAGAATTTTGAGCTCTTTGGAGATAATGAGGTACACTGGTCTATTTTTTGTGGTGAATTGTACCTAATGCAGATACGGGGTGTTTTGGCAGGGATGCTACATTTGCCAGTCAGGATGGTAAGTCAGTGAGTGAATTGGGGGTACAGAAAACTCTGTGGTTTTTCTGGTGGGGGTTTGCCACATAACTTTAAAAAGTTATTCCAAGAAGTTGGTCATGGTTAGACACAGTTGAACTTGTGGGGGGAGGGAGGGAATTTGAGATAGCAACAGTGTTGTATGCACAGGATTTGGATGGGGGAGTTTGAGTCAGGAGAGTTATGACTGGAATTTGGTAGGTTGTGTTGGGAAGGGTTACTTAGGGGAGGGGTTTTAGATGGTGTTAGAAATGGAGGTCTCTAGTTGGCAGAGGTAAGTACCTTTATCCAAATAGAGACCCTTGCTTCTAGTCAGGGTAAGGGGGATACTCATCTAAAATAACCCCTGCTCAACCCCTTGGTAGCTTGGCACAAGCAGACAGGTTTATCTCAGAGGCAGTGTTTAAAGCATTTGTGAGCACATACACTTATACAGTGAAAACTAAACATGACCAAAATGACAAAAATCCACAATACAGTAATACAAATATGACTTTCAAATTGTAGAAATAGATCAGTTCAAAGCAAATTGCAGATGCAACACTTTCCACACAAAGTACCTTGGATGCGGCGCGCGCACACAGCCAAAAAGGGTCGCAGGGAAGGTGATGCGTCGGTTCCTTACACTCAAGGAAGGTGATGCATTAGTTCCTTGCTCTGGGGGAGGTGATGCTTTGGTCCCTTACTGCTGAGCTGGGGAGGTGATGCGTCAGGTCCTTACCGTAGAGGAGGTCATGTGTCAGTTTCCTACTGCGTGGGGAGGTGATGCATCTGTTTCTTACTGCGTCCCCCAACAATGCGTTAGACCTGGCACCTCGATGCAATGCAACAATCTGGTACGATGCGTGGGTTCTTGCAGCCGCACAGCAGGTCTTGCATCACGGTGAGGTGCAGTGATCTCGGACTTCAGAGATTGGTGCACTCGATGCGGCGTGTGGCGATTTCTTGAGCCACGGGCGGGCACTGCATTGATTTCTTTAGTGATGCATCGGAAACAGATGCAGATACGCCACACTTCTCGAAGTTACATTACTTTTCCAGCTGCAAACAGCCTCCAGAGGTACAAAACAACAGCAGGCAGCTCTTAGCAGGTCAGAACTCCCAGCAAGGAAGTTCAGGGGAGCTGGTGGTGACGTCTTTGTGTCCCTCAGACTTTATAATAGGAGGCAAGCTCAGTTTCAAGCCCTTGGAGATCTTCCTCAAGCAGGGGACACAGCAAACAGCAACGTCCTTGTCCCTTTCCTTGGCAGAACGTAGCAACTTGATTCCCAGAAGTGATCGAAAAGTCTGTGGTCTGGGCCCCTCGTAAAATCCTTTGTTCTCTGTGGCAGAGAAGCTCTTTGCCCTGCCAAAACTAGTTCTGTCCTCTCTGGTTCAGCTTCCTGGCAGGAGGTGGAGACAGCATTGTCCTTGGCAGACCAGGACCATTCAAGGCACACACAGTGCACTGCACTAGGGACTTAACAGTAAACCAAATCGACTAATCATGGAAACACTAATCCATAACAACAATGTGCAAAGGGAGCACTTGCACTTTGGCACTGAACAGCAGTGGCAAAGTGCCCAACACACCTAGACCAGCAAAACAGAGTCAAACACACAGCAAAAACACAGGAGGTAAAGGCAAAAATACAGGGCAAACCTACACCAATTATTCCAGGTGTAACATGTGTCCCCTCAAGCTGAAATGTGAGGAGAACTACCCACCCTCTTGGGAGTTCTCTTCACTAAGGCAGAAAAATCTGGACAGAGCATCAGCATTGGCGTGTTCTGTACAAGGGCGATGTTCCACCATGAAGTCCATCCCCTGTAGAGAAATGGACCACCTCAACAACTTTGGATTTTCACTTCTCATCTGCATCAACCATCTGAGGGGCCTTTGGTCGTTCTGAACCCAGAAGTGAGTACCAAACAAGTAGCGCCTCTACTACTTCAGCGTCCAGACCACATCCAAGTCTCACGCTCAATCATACTCCACCTCAGTTCCCGTGGAAGTAACCTCCTGCTAATAAAGGTTACGGGTTGGTCTAGGCCCTCCTCATTTAGCTGTGAGAGCACAGTCCCCACATTATGCTCTGAAGCATCTGTCTGCGCCACAAAATCCTGTGAGAAGCTGGGTGCCTTGAGCAGGGGCACCGTGCACATGGGAGATTTCAGGGCATCAAAAGCTTTTTGGCAGGCATCAGTCCAGTTCACTTTCCGGGGCTGCTTCCGGGAAGTCTGCTCTGTCAAGGGGACATCAATGGAGACATAACTGTTGACGAATCTCCTGTAATACGCATTGAGGCCCAAGAAAGCTCTCAACTCTCTCTGGGTCTTGGGAGATTCCCAAGCCAGAATGGTATCAATCTTGGGCTGTAGGGGTGCCACCTGGCCATTCCCTACTTGGTGTCCCAAGTACACCACTGAACCCTGCTTGATCTGGCACTTGCTTGCCTAGATCGTGAGGCCTGCCCTCTGCAGAGCCCTCAACACATCCCAGAGGTGGTGCAGGTGTTCATCTGAAGTGGCACTGAACACTGCTATGTCATCCAGGTAGGCGGCACTGAACTCCTCCAGTCCAGCCAACACCTGGTGGACCAACCTCTGAAAGGGACAGGGGCATTCCTCAACCCAAAGGGCATCAGCCCAAATTGGTAGTGCCCCTCTGGGTTGGAAAATGCTGACCTCTCCTTTGCCCCATCAGTTAAGGCAATCTTCCAGTACCCAGACATTAAGTCAAATGTAGAGAGGTACTGGGCAGCTCCCAACAGATCGATGAGCTCATCAGCTCTGGGGATGGGGTGTGCATCAGTCCTGGTGACTGAATTGAGCCCTTGGTAGTCCACACAGAACCGGAGTTCTGGTGTGGCACCTGGTGCGGCGGCCTTTTTGGACCAAGACCACTGGGTTGGCCCAAGGGCTGTTTGAGGGCTCAATCTCCCCTAGTGCTAACATCTTGGAGACCTCCTCCTTGATGCAAGCATTGAACCTGTAAGTCACTATGTACATTTTGTGCATCACAGGAGGATTGTCCCCAGTGTCCACATTGTGGACATACCACTGAGTGACAACAGGGGTCAGGGAGAACAGAACAGCAAACTGTCCCAACAGTTGGTGGCAGTCACTCTGCTGTTCAGGAGTCAGGGTAGGGGAGAGTGTTACACCGTCCACTGACCCATCCTGTTCCTTAGCAGACAGGAGGTCAGGAAAAGGCTCAGCCTCCTACATTGCACTCCTGCCACAGGGACTTCATGTACTTAGATATGAAGTTGGTGCCCCGTTCAGACACCACCTCTCTGTGGAACCCAATACGGGAGAAATCCCCATCAACGCACTTCCCACTACGGGGGCCGTCACAGTCCGGAGAGGGTAAGCTTCCATGTACCGGGTGGCATGGTCCACCAAGACCAGGATGAACCTGTTGCCCATGGCTGTCTTGGGTATCATAGGCTCCACAATGTCAATACCTACCCTCTCAAAGGGGTTGCTGACTACAGGGAAAGGTTGGAGATGAGATTTGCATTTCTTCCCACTCTTACCACTTGCTTGGCAAGTCTGGCAAGAACTACTTGTGTCAGAGTTCTTACACATTTGGGGTCTGTAAAAGTGGGTGACAAGCCTTTCAAAGGTCTTGTCTTGCCCGAATACCCTCCAATGGCACATCATGAGCCAGACCCATTAGGACGGCTCTGAAGCGCTTGGGTACGAAATGCACATGGGCTGACCCAGGCTGAGCAACATTAGGCTCACTATACAGGAGACCATTCTGTTAGTAAATCCAAGTGATCCAGACTGATCACTTGCTGCCTGGTTTGCAGCAAGCTACCGGCATTTCTGCTGCTCCTGGCAGAATTCCTCCCTGGAGGGGCCCCCTTCCTGCTGTCAATGAGTCAGCTCAGGTCCCCCAGTTCTGCCACTTGCTCCCCTCTAGGGTCCAGGGCATCCCCCTCAAGGTTTGCCTCCTCCTGGACTGCAGTACTAGACTGCACACAGGCTCTGCAAACCAAATAGACCAATCATGGAAACACCAATCCATAACAGCAATTTACAAAGGGAGCACTACACTTTGGCACCAAACAGCAGTGGAAAAGTGCCCAAAGCACCTAGACCAGCAAAAATGAGTCCACCAGACAGAAAAAATACAGGAGGTAAAGGCAAAAATACAGGGGAAACCCACACAAATTATTCCAGGTCTAACAGATGGTTATGAAGATATAGTGAGGACACATATTTTAGTATGAAAGGCTTAGGTCCAAGGATGTTTATTAAAGTTTTTCACCTGTTTCATTAAAGTGGCCTTTTCCACACTATCATGTAGTCGTCCGTTCTTGGAAATGCCATCCTGCCTGATGCTAGGTCACACAGGAGCCTCATTTCATGCGCTGTTTGACTTTCTCTGAGAGCGATTCAATAATCTTTGAATCTAACCTAGCGAGCACCGCTATACTTACAGAATTGAGCTGCATTTGTTCCGTAATAGTCAATCTTTTTCAGCAGTTTTGGGGTTAACACTTTGCAGGGAGATAGCCTATGTGCATCCAACAGTATTTTACTGTTAGATGCAGGACGACACCCTCTGATTTATGAAGGCACAGCATCAGTCCGGCTACTTGTAGCCTTTAATATCCTTATTGTGTGTGCAGTTTCTTCTAGACTGTTGTGAACCCAAGTTGGAAGAGGTCTACTATTCCCCCCTCCCACTTCTTCTCTGACCGTTCTTGGAATTTAAGAAACCGTAAATAAAGAGTGTATCATCAGGGATTCAGGTAGTGTGTCTGCAGTGTTCCCTCTCTTTACATCAAGACCTTAATTTCTTATGCTCATGATGTAATGCTATCCATCCTGTTTCAGTTAAATCAGCCCATTTTGGCATACGAGAGAGACTACATTGGATTGTCTCAAGTTTCATAATTATTAGCTAACTACAGCATGTTAACAGTATCCTAACTTCCATCCCCATTGGTAGGCATGATTAATGATGATTATACATTAGGCCACAGCATGAAATAATAAAGAAAACAATATTCTTTGCATGGAACAACCCAAAGGATAAGAACTGAGTAGACATACATATAAAACTGTATGAATCTGTATTAGATATGATGTTTTGATGCATCAATCCATAAAAAGTAGAGGACATAAGGCAAGTGTAATGGTGAGTACTATGATCTATATTCACAGGAATATTTGTGTTAAACGCTGAATGATTGATAAAGATCTTTTTTTATGTAGAATCATAAAGAGGTGAGTGTGTGAGGATTATATGACGTTACAACGCATACATTAACAACGACGCATTTTACATCTCGTTCGTTACAACGCATGTTGTTACAACGACTTGCGCTGGAGGGCGCTAGACTTAGGAATAGTATGATTTACTATTCCACCTCCAGCCTACGTTACAGTAGGGAAGGTGTTGGAATAGTAAATCATCTATTCCTTAGCTTAGAGCGCCATCCAGCGCAAGTCGATGTAACGACTTGTGTTGTCATGTCCGCGATGTAAACATACAGCGGTGTAACGCCCGCGTTGTGGAGGTTGTTCTCCGTGAATGAGAGATATGTATGTGTACAAATGTAATAAATTGGGTTTTGTTGGTTAGTCATGTTTTTAGCATTGTGTACACTATTGTAGATACCTGTCATTTCATGAGATAACATTTTGTATGAAAAAGAAAGGAGATGTTTCACTCACTATAGATAAAAAAGTTATGAACAATATGAATCGACTAAATAAGATATTTGCCTTTTTAAAAAACACTGTTCTGAGCCTATTGCACATTCATGAGAGTTTCTAGGATGTACTCCAACTAATTGGGAAGGTTAGACGGGGGACTTTTTGTGTATATCATAATGTTAACCAATACATTACAAGAATTGCGGATGTATGACGTTACAACGCACACTTTTACAACGCATGCACTTACAACGCATTTTTTACAACGCATAATCCATTACAACGCATGACATTACAACGCATGACACTACAACGCATTTTTAAAAAATACCTTTACAACGCATTTCCATTACAACGCATACTACCTTTACAACGCATACCATTACAACGCATAATATTAAATTACATTTAAGGTAAGTATTAGATAGTATAGGGGTAAAAGTTACTTTTCTAACTCCAGGGGGTGCAACAGTAGGGTAAGTGTTGGATAGTATAGGGGTAAAAATTACTATTCTAACTCCAGGGGGTGCAACAGTGGGGTAAGTGTTGGATAGTATAGGGGTAAAAATTACTATTCTAACTCCAGGGGGTGCAACAGTAGGGTAAGTGTTGGATAGTATAGGGGTAAAAATTACTATTCTAACTCCAGGGGGTGCAACAGTAGGGTAAGTGTTGGATAGTATAGGGGTAAAAATTACTATTCTAACTCCAGGGGGTGCAACAGTAGGGTAAGTGTTGGATAGTATAGGGGTAAAAATTACTATTCTAACTCCAGGGGGTGCAACAGTAGGGTAAGTGTTGGATAGTATAGGGGTAAAAATTACTATTCTAACTCCAGGGGGTGCAACAGTAGGGTAAGTGTTGGATAGAATAGGGGTAAAAATTACTATTCTAACTCCAGGGGGTGCAACAGTAGGGTAAGTGTTGGATAGTATAGGGGTAAAAATTACTATTCTAACTCCAGGGGGTGCAACAGTAGGGTAAGTGTTGGATAGTATAGGGGTAAAAATTACTATTCTAACTCCAGGGGGTGCAACAGTAGGGTAAGTGTTGGATAGTATAGGGGTAAAAATTACTATTCTAACTCCAGGGGGTGCAACAGTAGGGTAAGTGTTGGATAATATAGGGGTAAAAATTACTATTCTAACTCCAGGGGGTGCATCAGTAGGGTAAGTGTTGGATAGTATAGGGGTAAAAATTACTATTCTAACTCCAGGGGGTGCAACAGTAGGGTAAGTGTTGGATAGTGTAGTGTAATATTATGCGTTGTAATGGTATGCGTTGTAATGGTAGTATGCGTTGTAATGGAATGCGTTGTAAAGGTAGTTTTTAAAAATGCGTTGTAGTGTCATGCGTTGTAATGTCATGCGTTGTAATGGATTATGCGTTGTAAAAAATGCGTTGTAAAGGTAGTGCGTTGTAAAAGTTGCGTTGTAAAGGTTGTTCCCCAAGAATTGCATGTCTTTAAAAACTTTACATTTAGCATAATGAAAACACTTGTGTTTAACAAGTGCATTCTTACCTTCAACATCCTGTTTACTCTAAACACAGGTTTCACTCCAAAGACTACATATAACAGATCAAAAGGTAACACGGATGCTACATCGAGCTGTGAAACAAACAAAGTGCAGTTAGTGCTTGTAAACCAATTGCACCCTGTATATGATCTTTGTTTCTGCAAACAACATCAGATATTGCTTTCCCTTGATAGAAACATTTTATACCTATAAACAAATATACACTATCCTTATTAATATTTCTTGTCTTGTACAGAGCTCCATTGCTTTACCACTAGAATTACACTGTGTGCGTATATGTGCAAACATTCACTATTGCATTGACACTGATCATGATATGTCAAAATTATAGTGAATGTTATTATTTTTCTGGGCCAAACATGGAATTTCTTGGATGCGCTGTACCTCCAAAAACGTACACTTCAAAAGCACGACTGACAGTTTTGTGGATTGGTATGGTGTTAACCTAAATTTCATGAAGCAATGTGTCCCAGGATAAGGAACAAAACGGCATTTCAAAATTCAGTTAAATAAAAAAGGATTGAATTGAAGAAATCTAATGCGGACCCCTTTGAGCTTCCAACTACAGGCCCATATCGCTACATCTGTGTCTGAGTAAATTCATAGAGACTTTAATGAATAAACAGCTTCTGACCTACTTGGAGGCCCATTCCCTTCTGGATCCCTCTCAGTCAGGTTTTCGAGCCTCCTACAGCAGAGAAACTGAGCTGGTGGCAGTGTGAGAAAACATCAGACTCTTTTTTGATGAAGGTATTCCAGCTATGCTGCCACTATTCGACTTCTCTGCTGCATTTGACACAATCTCACACTCTATCCTGATCCAGATATTCATAGAGATCGGGGATGGCGGAAAACATTTAGAATGGCTTAAAAGTTTTCTTAGTAAGAGGACTCAAACTGTGCTTATAGAATCCTTCTAATTCTGTACCATGACCCTAGATAAGGGGGTGTCACTGGCTCAAGTTGTAAGATCCTGTGATTTTGAAGTCATCTTTTATGCAGATGAGACTCAATTGATCATCTCGATGGGACCCACTCCGCATCTTAAAAAAAGTAGATTAATTAAATGTATGAAGAAAATTGCCTCTTGGATGATGTTGCATTGCCTACAACTAAATAGCAATAAAACAGATATTCTGCTATTTATTAAGACCCTGCACTGGTCGGATGACTGATGGCCTCCGGAACAGGGCATGGCCCCCACCCCAAAAAGGTAGTGAAAAACCAGCCAATCCTGATAGATGAGAACCTCTCCCTGAGGGAGTGGGTAAGCTCCACCTACAACGCCTGCTTTGGGATCATGCGCCTGCTCAGGAGGGCATTCCAATGGCTGTTGCTGCAAACCAGGAAAACCCTTACTCAGGGATTTATTGTAAGCTGCCTAGACTATGGGAACGCCCTCCTGGTTGTGGGAAATGAGGCACGTCTGTACAAGCTTCAGTTAGTGAAGAACACAGCGGCTCTTCTGGTCTGTAAAATCCCTCCACGCACTCCTTCCGTGCCTACTTTAAAGTCCCTACACTGGCTGCTGGCGAGAAAACAATCTTTGTTTAAGATCCTTTGCCTGGTTCACAAAATTCTGTTAGAGAAGGGCCCTCTCTCCCTTCAAAAGAAATTGCAGCCATACCTGCCTACTCATAACCTGTGGTCCAGTTGGCAACTCTTGCTATACCCACACTGTATACGCATAAAGGGATATGCTGGGCGATCTTTCTCCTGTCTTTCGCCCCACCACTAGAACAGATTGAAATTTCACATTTTGTCCTGCTCTGACTTTACCAGTTTAAAAAAGTGTCAAGACTTGGCTTTTTCAACTCCCTTTTCTAACCCTGTCTTCTGTTCATGCCAAAGCGCAGAGAGACCCCTTTGGGGGATTCGATTTGCACTCTAAAAACTCCATTAACATAACATAATTCAAGGAGTGAGTTCTAGAGCAAAATTTTAAGAAAACGAAAAAGGTTTATTACAAAAATGTTGAAGTACAATACAGAATGCTGGGTAACACAAAATCAATGCGATAAAGGACATCAATGCAGAATAATACAATGACAAAAATCAAAGAAATGCTAAGTCCCAAATGTGCAGCACAATCAGTAAGAAATCTGGCTCACCCCAAAATACTAGGGTTTATAAAAAAAAATGTCCCCATAGAAGAATATGAAAACTGTGTAGACGCACTGTAGTGTGAGCAAAGAAATACACTTTGGACAAATCAGAATGCAGACTTTAAAATCGTCATACGGCCCTACCACATCAAGAGTAACCCACTAGATGAATTGTGATTCAGTTCTTCTGACCTAATATCAGAATAAACGAGTTACATAAATAACCATGAACCATTGTGAATACATGTAACACTGCATGCAGGCGGAAGGTCCTTGGAAACATTTTGCAGGATGAGCCCATGGTAGAGGCCTTTCGTCAACAACAGTCATTTGGAAATAAACAAATCCATATCCTGCTTGATTGCATGCAACAGAATTATAAACAAAATGTGAACCTGATGAGGCGTCCATTTTGAATAAGACGGTGCAGGGGCCTGGCTGAGCACTAGTTAGCAAATACAAAGGAAACATACTTTAACTGGTTATAGTGGAATTGTTTCATCTGCAATAGTATAATTTTACTATACACATATGAAATCAAATGTAAATTAATACTTTGCACACTGTTAATAATGTGCGTTTTTGATCAATATACAAAACCCCCAAGTTTTTATGGTGTTTGTGGCATAAGCGTTCTTCTTAAGACACAACATTAAGGAACAAATCCACGAATAACAACGTCATACGTTTACTTACGTAAAAAATAATCGTTGCTCTTGGTGAATCCCACATGTTTTTTTTGCTAGATTTCTGTCTTTGGTTATGCATACTGAACAAAGTCTCAAATCATAACAAAACTGCCTGAAGGAATATTTTCTTCATCATTGTTAAGGTAATAATATGGATTAGATATGAGCTAAATAATTCATTACGTAGAGAGTTTACAAATCAATGAATTATGATGGATTGCAACACTTTGATGGTTAATGTTGCGGCATCTGTCTTATACTATGGAAAAGGGGAGCACAGCCTCTCTTCCACTCCCAGGGGCCCATCACTGCTTAACATGCGCAGGGGGTTGCTGGTGGGGCCCTCCGGCACTCATTTTGGGGATGGGTACCTATTTTTCCTCATCAGACATTCTCTGCAAGCAGGAAAGGAAAGAACATACAAAGGGGGAGTGCAATAGGAAGAGAAAGACAGAAAAGCCAATGCAAAGGAAGAATGGAGGAACCTTCCCAAATGAGGTAACGGGTCAGGGAGTGTCTGATGGTGGATGGAAGAGCCATGAGGTCGATTCAAGACTATGCTCCTTGAGCAACCAGATTGAGGCCATCTACCCAGCTCCCACGAGCAAGCCTTATACCTCACAGTGTCCCTGAGGGCCTAATGAGTAGCGGAGGTGAGTTCAAAGGAGATAAAAGCCTGAGGGGGGTCTTAATTTATTGTGCAATCTGGATGTTGAGAGCTATGGTAGGCATTTCCTACTCTCAAACCATGAGGCCTAAAACCCCTCAGTCTGCTGTGCACCACCCATGGTCCTCCACGAAGCCTTTTTACGTGATATTACTGCAAGTTCTGTTGTCCTCTATTTGTGCTGCAACATGGCTTCCTTATCCCCATCATATAGTCCTACATTCCCTCTGCATCAGTCCATCCAGGCCCCAGAAGCTTCAGCATCTGAAAAAGTCCTTTTGGGCTCTAGCAAGGTCTGGGTGTTAGAAGCAAAGAGACAATAAATCTGACATTAAGCAAGCCCTTTGCATCTTTTTAAGCAGCAGTGGAGCAGGAACGGAGTCCTCTCGTTACAACCTTAGAGGTCTACCACCCTTCAAGTCACTTGCCATGCACCCATATTCCTCATAGCCACCGACACCTTATAATGTCCTTGTAGGCCCTGTTAGTGGCTGAGGTGATGTCACATACCAAGAAAGTGATGAATACACAATCACGCACCAGGCACACATTCATAAAAAACGTATGGCAGCCATGTCATGATTCACTTTGCAGCCTACAACTTTCTTTGAATGACTGTTCAACAACATACTAGTGTGTCACACAACCCATTACATTTCTACCAATGTATCAGTGACCTGGCTACAATAAATATTTCAGTGCAGAATGGTGCGAGAGCCTTGTGCAGTCAGACAAAGGCAACATCTGTCCTTCAGTACTTGTTGGTGCTCCTTCAGGTGCACTGGTGTCTTAATGATTTTTTATATAGATTCAATCTTTGTGACTGTGACCATCCTTCGGTTGCTTCATGACTCAACTTTCCTCCTGCCCCCATTGAACAACCGATAGAAAATGGTCATAGCATATGCTGATTTAATTGGTTAAGGATATCTGACTCTGCCGGTAAAAACAAATTTTCCTTTGGGTATATGAGTGGTGGACATTTTGTTCTGCATGGTAAGGGATGACCTCCTCGGACAGCCTCTCAGTATTGAGCACAATTTGGGGAGGCAGCATCTCGGGGCTCCCAGCAATTGTTTACTGAGGGCGGCACCAATCTTCTACTTCATTCTTCTCTGCGCTATTGACTCTCCTAAGCTTCGGGGACTGCAGCCATGTCTTGGGTACACCATGTGACATTTGTGGCAATTGGACATGTGTGGAAGGAGAATAGTGCTGTTAAGTGAATTAACTTTTTTTGTTACCATTTTAGCACAGTGAGCTCTTTGAGGGTACAAATAATGTAGTAAAGTATTGCTCTGCCTTTGTGATTTTATTGGAGAGCTAGGTGCTGCACAATTCTAAATCAATAAAAAATGTGAGGGAAATCAATTTTTTGCTATACACGCTTTTAACCAAGAACTAGCCAACAATGCGGTACACCACAACTTTTTGTGAATATTAGTGAAGGTGGAGATGTGAATCATTTTCAGTTCATGGTCAATGGGGATGACTTCTCTTTCCGTTTCAGGGTGTTTTGACAAAGGAAATGTAGGAAATGCGACAAATCACGAGCACCATCGTTGACATGTCCTAATTCATGCAGGGGCAATTTTACTGTCCTGTGTGACAGGACAATTGATGATTTCTATAATGGACCAAAAGAAAACAACGAAATGTCTCATATGGATTATCTGCGGTTCACGTGGGCAATGTTTGTTTCCTTTCAAAGGCAAATGTATGTATTCCTGTTCCATTGCACATGTGTGTCTAAATCCGTACTCCTATTGCACATGTTCATAATTATCAATTGAAGTACTGTATATCACTGGGATAATTGTATGGTTTATAAGGGATAAGCTTCAATTTGATCCCTTTAGTTTCCTACCAAACAGAGTGCCATTTCCTGCATAGCACAGTTTAATATCATACCTCAGCCACTAGGGGGCCCATCATGGCTGTACCTTTGGAATAGTTTCTCTAAGAAATGTTGTTTAAAAAAATATTATGGTGGTCTTACATCTTTCTGAGTGAATAAATCTCCAAGACCCAGCACAGCAGCTGTTTTTTTAGGTCCTCCTGGTCTGGCACATTCTGGACTTCTGATTGGTCGAATTGCATGTAGCATTGTGTGCAGATTCACCAAACCAAAGAAGGCCATGTTCCAACTGCCGCCAGGCTGGAGTCAGGCCCAGAGACTGAAAGTGATCAGCAGCGCGTGTCAAGTTAGTCATGTGACTGAGTGCAACACGGCTGCTGCAATGGGAATAGATTGAGCCAGTAACCACTTAAGGTAATGCTGAAACCACATTTCATGGCTCCTTGATGGTCCTAGAGGATCGTGTTGCTTTGTTTTCACCTTTTCATGCCTACAAACATTTTTCAAACTCCTGCTGCAAATAGTATTGGTTATTAGATAAAAAGTAACTATGCAAGAACCTGGCATTTTAAAAAACCGAAGCTTGCAGGACCACTGGGACCTCAGACAGTGATGGACAAACATTTGTTTCCACAGATGTATACCTTGTGCATGATGTAAAATATCCTTCTTGCTTGTAGAAGTTTCCTTACTCATGGAAGTAGAAACTTATCGGCCTGCCTTTTCACTCTCTCAATTTGCTACTGTGATTGAGGTCCCTTTGCATTACTCCATCTACTTTTTGGGAACAGTTGCAGTTTAAGTATGCATAAATTACTCACATGAGTTCCACTTACCGGACTTTCTGTGCAATTATGTTTCATGTAGGAGCCCAAAAATACCTACTGCAACAGCTAAAAATAGATCATCTTTTACTGAATTAGAGCTGCAGGTAGTTATGATCGCAGATTAATCTTACCAGTGGCAGCTGTTTCTCTAATGCGGAGTAGCATCGCCCCTCTGCCTTTATGCAGCAAAAGAAAGGAAACAATGAAATGATAATAACGAAATATTATCTTTTCATTGTGTCCTCCTGCTGTGGCAGCTGGCTTGAGGGGGCGGGGCTGAAGAGCAGGGGAGGAGGATACAACCCTCCTAAGAGCGCAATGACTGGTTGGTCGGCCCTCTAGGGCTGCCCAAAACAGTTATGTGCCCTTCCCATGTTCTCCATGCAGGCTGCATTACAGCCTGCATGGAGAACAAGACCACCCCTCCAGCCCCTGGCTGAGCGCCGTGCCACGGCACTTAGACCAATGACAATGCTGCATTGCAGCCTGCATGGAGAACAAGACCACCCCTCCAGGCCCTGGCTGAGCGCCGTGCCACGGAACTTAGACCAATCACAATGCTGCATTGCAGCATTGTGATTTGCTGTGGGGAGCGTGGGAGCCCTCACACTTCTTGCTTCCTATTTCCCCAAAGAAGGAAGAGGACGCAGGAGAGGCTGCGGCAGATGGCGAGCTGGGCGGGCCGGAGTTGAGTGTTTTTTTTTACCCGATTCCCCCTGCCCGCTTCTCCCCCCCACCTGCTCCACTGGGGTTCGAGGTAGGAGCGAAGACTGAATCTTACAGCTATAGCAGTAGCGCCTCCGGATGGGAGTGCTGCGGGCGGTGGAGCAGGGTGGGGGAGGAGCAGGGTGGGGGGTAGTAAACTACAGAATACGGCAGAACCCATGATTCTCTGGACAGTAGAGAGGAAATGTCGTTTATCGCAGAAGTTTCCATAAGCAACAATTGTGGACGAGTCTAGCATCCCTGCTTGCCGTAATTGTGCAATTGCAGTTCTCGAAAAGGAAGGTTTGGGAGTGCGCCTCCCTCATTTCCTCTGAGGCCTGCAGGCTGCATGTCAGGAAGGAAGCGGTGTATGGCATCGGTGACTTGCAGCTAAGTTTACCCTATTGGCTCTCTGATACCTCGGAAACTGCATACGGCAAAGAGAAGGGCGCTGCAGACCCACTGATAGCTAGCCTCTAGTCTTAAACAGACTTGGATGTGGCAGTGTCTCCAGTAGATCCGACACGCTACTTGCTTTACGACAGACACATACGAGTGAAGAAAATGTGTTGACAGGTTCCTGCGGATGAGCAAGTCGGACATAGTCTTTAAGAAAATTTACAATCGACAGGCTCCCACAGAAAAGGTCCATCAATGCACATCTGCTTGACGCGTGCAGACAAATCTGGCAGACTCCGCAGAACACACATCTGGTGACGTTTCAGAATGGAGACAAGTGGCACGTTGCCTAAAAACAAACATTTTATACATTATAGAATTGTGAAAATGCACTTTTATTTTGGGAAGAATATGCCAGTCTGGCAGCCAGACTCCTACAAATCGGACGTGTAAGACTGTCTTCTGAATAGGTACATCTGGCACACGTCTGACAGCCCCATCTGAGATGTTCCTTCAAACCAAGCACACCTGGCACACTCCTGTAGAAAAGGCAGATTCCCTTCCAATTTTCTGATGCAGCCTGAATAGCTTGAATGCTGATAGCTAACCATGTTATTACGCACTTTGGGGAACCCGATTCAGCACCAGGGGGAATACTGCATTTACAACAACACACATTACAAGGTGCTCTAAATGAGGGTCTCCGTGTGGCTGTGTGCCTCTGGAAAAGTTTATTCAAAGAAGCAAAACACTAACGGAAACAGTGTTGAGGCAGCCTTTCAGCCTTAGGAGTTGGAATAAGGAATGACTTGGGCAACAGTAAATAATGCACAGCACCGTAAGGCTGCCGTATCTGGAAGCACGCGCTATCTAAAAACAAGTTACTTTGCACCCGTTGCTATGTTTAGAGAAGCAGTGGAAGCACCAGCTGATGGTCCCCCGGGAGGCTGACATACAGGGAGCACATTCTTTCTGCTTTCTCTTCAGAGATAAGTCCGAGGACACGGGCCTGTGCCCTGAACTTCACCTGGCTCTGCCTCGGTTTTCACTCACCTACAGTGACACCCACCACGGTGTTGTTGCTGTGGCTCCCACCTTCGCGGGGGCCTCCAAATGGGCCATGATATTTCATCTACTGCACGTGGGTGGGCGCTAGGTTTATTTCCCATGAGTGGGCGCTACTTTTATCTCCCCGTCAGCAGCTCGAAGACGGATCTTCACACATTTTTATTAAGAAAGACATATCCCTCCACAGGGAGCCTTGTGTAGATTTACCACGTGTCCTCTACAGTAAGATAATTAAACAACTTTCTCTCTCTCAAGCCAGGAATATCAAAATGAAAAGAAGAAATGTCCTTAAATCAAATGAAATCATATCGTAACCTATTAAATACCATACGTTACAAAATGAATCATTTTATTGCGCGTAAATCGTAGCACTCTTTTCACCCACATCAGTGGTGCACATTTATTAACATTGGAAGGTGGAACGTCTAAGGTGTGTGCATCATCAGTAGGTGTTCTCTTTTTGTTGCCTTTAATTTAACCTACGTGTGCTCATTGTTCCTGTGTGTTTTTGCTCCCTTACATAACTAGTACAGTGTTCCTTGTACTCGGACTGTCACCCCTTTTGTTTTTTGCCTGTGTCTTTTATGTTGTTTGCTATAGCGCTCAAACAATCCTTGTTTTCAGACCCTTGTCTTCATCAGAGCATAATCTTTAAACAGTACTTGTTTTGTAGAAATGAATGAATACATCCTAGGGCCATATCACTCAGATTGTCGCCATTCCTCATAGCTTGCCCTTAACTGTTACCCTGAACCCCGGTGCCTCCAGCTCCCTTTGACTCCACCGTCCCCTCTGCCCAGAACCTCGGGCCGGGAGCCACCTCCCATCTTCCCCGGGTCACCATGGCCTCGTCTGCGCCCTTGCTCCTGGCTCTCGCCTGCCTCGCTCAGGTTTGGATAGGTAAGCAGAAGTGGGGTGCAGCATGGCATGGGCTGCTGCGGTGAGCAGTGTCTCTGGGGTGCAGCAGGGAGGGGCTGCCTGCAGGGTGAAAGCTCTGAGCTGAGCCAGGACAGGTCTCCGACTTTCCCGCAGCCAGTACTGAAAATCCCCTCTGACACCCACACCTCAGCCACCAATAGTGTGCCTGCAGGGTCGTGCTGGAGGTGCCGGCCTCTGATGGGTGTGCGCCTCGGATGTGTTTGTGCATGACTTGTTGCCAGGCGAGGGGAAGAGTAACCCAGTGGGACTTCATTAGTAAGCATATTAAAAATAGCGGTTCTTCTTTAAATGTCCCGTTAGTCTGTGCTGGAGTTTGGCCATTTGTTTAAACTCACACCTGCAAACAATTGCCTCTGTATTCGAGGGGTAAAACATTCATTCCAATATTTGAAAGGGAAGGGAGCCTGCAGTGAGTACTCGCACCCAGTGCTCCATTTCAGACAGAGGCTGCTGGCTCGGGGTGCCCTGTCTATGCCCTTGGGCTCAGCTCTGCCGCTGACCGCGGCCCCCGCAGGGGGCCACTCGGCGGTCGGCGCCTTAGTGGCCCCGGGGCCCCGGTCACCCCTCCCCACTCCCTCCTTGGGGGGGGGGGCGGGGGCAGGGATCCTGATTGTGCCCCCCTCCGTGTCGGGGGCCGGAAGTGACGCGAAAGGCGCGTCACTTCCGGGCCCAGGTGTGAGGGGAAGGCTATTTAGCCTTCCCCCACCCTCACTGGCGACCTCTTTGTCGCCCACCTCGCCTTTTGCGCCGGACACGCCGTCTCGGGAGGTCGTCCATTGTCCCCCCTGCTGGACACGATTTCAACTGGTTGGCTCGTTGTCTGTCGATCGTCGTTTTGCGGTGAGTTTTGCGTTCCTCGGTGACCTGATGTTGCCACTGGCCACGGTGTTCATATCTAGGCCCGGGTGCTGGGCCTCCAATTTTGTATCCGCGGGGGGACAAATTGAGCGGGAGTCGGGGCCCGCAGTCTGTCGGGTGCGCAGGCTCCTGGCATGGATCAGGACAGGAACCGGTCAGAACGAGGCCGATGGGCAGAGAGGAAGACCAGCTTTCCTGGGCAGTCTGGTTGGTGGTAATTAGCGCCGTTGCCTTGGGTTACAGGCCCGGGCCTGTGTTCCTTCGTCGCATTATAGAAGAATGTCGGATTTGAGCAGGCGGGTCTTGGTACACTTGGTGACGGAATCAGTCTATGGCAGTTGTGACTATGTGAGCGGTGGCTCTTTCGGGATCCCCCGGTATGTGCCTTCGCCTAAATGAATAAGGAAAGCACATAAATTAATTTGAATGGCCAGCAGGTGGCAGGCAAAGGCTACAAGGGAAGTAAGTTGTCTCATAACAGCTGAGATATGTTTATAACGATCCCGGTTATACCAGTTTCTTGTGTGCTGATTTTCTTTGCCGTATTCATTTCAATATGCTTCCTGGCCCTACCATAGGACAGCTAGACACAGCAGGGAACTGTAAAGTGAGATCGATTTGTTGGCATGGGAGGACATTGAGTTTCACGAAGCAGCATTTCAGCTGAGGTTTCGCCGCAAATAGTTTCAAAGGTTCTTTCATAATTAAAGCTTCTATTGCTACGACTGAATAAGAAACCGGTTTAGGATAGTGCCCAGGGGAGGTAGCCAGGATGCTGTTCTTGGTGTATTTTAATTAAGGGATTTCGATTTGCAGGTTAGACGTCGCCGATTTTGTGCCCTAGGGGCCATATGTATGCCCCGGGTGGAGCCCTGTTGGCCTGATTGTTCATGCCCTTCGTGCCTCGGGTTGATCGGCATGTTTCCCTCAGGTGTGGGGGCAGATACTGGTGCTTGTGCAAACACCTGGGGGCAGGTAGAGACAGTAAAAGTTTGATGGGCGGTGCAGCTCAGCCGGGGTCCCAGGCTGGGCAAAGGAGCGGGCGGAAGTCCACTTCCTACGCCCATGCACATAACTATCCCTGAATATTAAATGTAAATATCATTAGAATTTGGACGAGTGCGCATGTGCATTTTCAATGATCCAGCCAAAGAGGGCATGAAAAGCTGAAATTGGATCATGAATTCAAAACTGTTCCTAACAGGGGCCCCCAAAATATGCTTGGCCCAGGGCCCCCAAAATCCTTAAAATGTCCCTGGGCGGAACTTCTCGCATCACCGACTCCCGAATGCCCGGCCATGCGTGTGATTTTCAAAGCTTGGGGCAAAGGTGACCGTTGCGGAAGTTGGGGAGTGCGGGCCGCGCATGGCTGATGCCATTGAGCTGCGGCCCCGTCCCCTTTGTGTCGATGGTTGTGCCCTGCAGCCTGCCTGCTCCCGGGCGTTGAAGAGCCTGGGGCGGGCCTCGGGCCGCGTCATTTCGTTGCATTGGGGGAAACGGGGCGAGTAGTGCAGGGCTGCCCTCGCGAGGGCGTCGCCGCCCACCGGGGGGGGTGGCGTCCAATGAGCTGTTGAGGCTCGCGATACCGACGACTGTATTGCCGGAAACAAAGGGGAAAGGGTTGTGGTCCGTCGGCTGCGCGCCGCCTCTGGTGCAGTAATGCAGAGGGGGCGAGACGCGAGGTCGCGTCCACATTCTGTGAGTCACTTAATCACTAATTCACTCAATTCCCCGTGCCTAATTATATGTACGTAAACATGAATTTAATTATGGTTCTATGTAGAGCGTTCGCTACGATGAGGTGGCCTAACGGCCAGGGCGCTCGACCTCGGACCTCGGGAACTAGGTTCGAGTCTCGGTAATGCCGATGAACTTCCTGTGATTCGGGGCAAAACACTTGATCTCCCCGTGCCTTACAAAACGTGACTGTGGGTCCTCATGTAACGGAACGGGGGCTATGTATGGCGCTGTAATACTTAATTGGTTTCGGGTCAAGTTCGCGCTATATAAAACTCGGCAAATATTTTCAATGCCTTCGGGTCGAGCTCGCGCTATCTACAATACGCGTAAAGGCGTAACCTATACATGAACCGAGGCTCATGTCCTCAAGGTCCGCTAGGAGCGGTGCCAGTTCACTGAGGCTCGGAGAATGGACGGGAGCGGTGGGAGCATCCCAGTCCCATGGTGTGTCCTCCTGTGCGGGACCCTAATCTTTAAAACGGTGTCTTTTCACCAATATCAGCGTGAGAAAAGAAGTTGTGGCGGAACGGCCAGAGCTGCCGACATTGTAAATAGGAACCAGGTTCGAGCCTCGGCGTCGGCAAAACATCCCGTGATTCGGGGCAATTCACTTAATCTCCCCGTGCCCAACAAGAAACAAGCAACCTCGGAGCGGGGGACCAGGGTGCGAGAGTCGGTATTGTCTTTTATATTGAATGCGGAGACGATTCATAAAATATGCATAAAAGCATAATCGAGACATGAACCACGCCTCATGGCTTCAAGGTCCGAATCTGGTTCGGCAGACACCTTCATCCCCAGCGAACGGATATGGCCCAAGGGAGAGTGGGGAGCGGTGCCGGTTTCTGAGGCCGGGCGTATGGACGGGAGCGGTGGGAGCATCCCTGTCCCATGGTGTGTCCTCCTGTACGGGGCCTTGTCCGCCTGTCGTGGCATCTCCTCACCCCCGCCGCACTGACTCTGGGGGTGCGAGGTCTTAGAGCTTCGGAGCCGCGTCCGCATCGCGAGTCGATAGGCCTCCCTGATTCCACTCGTAGGGAGCAAATGCGTTTGTCGGTTTACATCGGTGCTCGGGTACAGCGCTTTCAGACCTTCGCGATGTACAACTATAGTTGGGTTGTGATTTGAATAGCGAATGGCCCTTGGCCCTGACAACGATACAGGGTACTTAACCAGGGGCGAGCCGCGAGGTCGCGTCCACATTCTGTGATTCGGGGCTAATCACTTAATCACTCCGTGCCTCAATGTGTATGTAAATACGGTGCTACGGGATATATGCATAAAGAGCGAAACGTATACAAGCACCGAGGCTCAGGTCATCAATCTCAATCTGGTTGGTGTTTCGAGTCTCGGGGCCGCATTCTGTGATTCGGGGCACATCACTTAATCTTAACGCCCCCGTGCCTAAATATGTATGTAAATGCGGTGCTTCACGCTCCAATACCTTCGGGTCGAGTCGCGCAGGATAAAGAAGATATGCAGAGATTTCCAACTTAGGGGCAGGGAAGCAAGGTTCGAGTCTCGGGGTCGACGCCACATCCTGGGATTCCGGGCGAATCACTTAATCCCCCCGTGCCTGAATGTAAGCGGTGCTCATGTAAAGCGCTCTAATACCTTAGCGCTATATAAATCTACATTAAATAAATAACACTTGAATGGTGCTTGGCCCTGACAATGATACAAGTGACCCCAAGATGCGGGGGCAAAAGTACAAAATAGCCATTGTCATACAAGGCGTATTTGGTCCCCGGGACATTACGTCACATGCTTGACAGAACCTGGTCGAGCGCCTCCTATACCTTGTGCAATTGCGCTCACCTTTCAATTCTCTCTCCTAGATCGTGCTTGGTGTCCGGTTGACCGACGGAACCCGCTGGCGACAGGACAAGGGTGTAAGTGGCGCAGGGGGCAAATTACCGATACCTTTGCGCTGTTGAAACATGCACAATTGGAACACTAGGTGGGCTCTCCCCACGTTGCCTGTGATGTGTTTATCGCCGGTTTTGAATGAGGGAATGGGACTAGATTGCTTGCTGGCGGTGGACCTCGTGCACGTTAGTTGGTATGGGAGCGGACAGCCAATAACCCGCGCACCCGGCGCACGGTGGGAGCGGGCATGAGCGTGCGTGGGTCCTTTGCCTTGGGACGCTTGCTCGCAAAGTTACAGGTTCAGGTTACATTGATTCTGTATCGGTTGGCGTACCTTTCGTTTGGTCCGGTAGAGCACACAGGTTAGTGATCGCCCGCGGGGCATACTTCACAATGGCGGTCGCCCTCGCGAGCGAAGTAAATTAACGGGGGTGCGGCCGGCTTGAAGCCGCATACCCTGTGCCGTGGGAGCCGGTAGGAGACTAGTGTGGGTTCACAGCCCCAAGGCACCAGCACTGCAAGGCTGGGAGCTGCCTGGGTCCCCGCTGATCGCGGTAAGTGCAACCCCTGTGGCTCTCCCTGGTTAAGGTTAAGGTTATCGCCCCCCCTCCAGTCGGCTACGCTGCCGTCGAGGGTGGGGGGGGGGCATGCAGTGGGCTGCGTGCGGCAGGCGTAATGGACCTGGCTCGGGGATCGTTTAGTATGACACGAATCTGGTAAGCCCCCCGCGCTTGAATGTGTAATGTAAATAAGGTGCTCAGGTAAAGCGCTCCGACACCTTCAGGTCGAGTTCGCGCTATATAATTCTGCAACATGTATTGCTGATTTCCTATAGGGCAGTTAAATGACACAAGTGCGTGCATTGTTCACATACGCGATTATGGGCATTAATAAACCCCCGGCACCTCAATGAAAATCTGGTGCGGTGCTCGCGTGATCCGGTTGGGGAGCGGGTAATATGGTACGAATTTCTTAAGCACCCCTTGCGTAAAGATGTATTGTAAATACGGTGCTCATGTAAAGTGCTCCAAATGCCTTCCGGTCGAGTTCGCACTATATAAATATGCACCATGTAATTGCTGGCTTCCGATAAGGCAGATACATGATACCAGTACATGCACTGTTCACAGCATGCGATTACGGGTTTACTAATCCCTCCACGCACCGCAAGGGTTAATCGGGTGCGGTGTTCGCGTGACCTGGAATGGGTTTCGTGTTCTGTGGTACGAATTTCTCACGCTCCCCGTGCCTGTACGTGTAACGTAAATACAGTGCTCATGTGAAGCGGTGCAATACCTTTGGCGGCGAGTTCGCGCTATACAATATGCAACAGGCATGTGCTGGCTTGCTATAAGGCAGATACTTGATAAAAGTGCAGGCATCGTTCACAAGTCTTTGCTCTGATACCTTCGGGTCGAGTTCACGCTAGATAAATATGCAGCATGTATTGCTGATTTCCTATAATGCAGACACATATTCCATTGCAACCATAGACAGAGTTCGGGTTGCTTATGTGGGCCGCCTTCAACGGTCACTGATATGGGGAACTCACACATATCTAACTGTAACCTAGACACCCGGGTGGGTGCCTAGTCGGGCGGGCAACGCAACCGAGATAGAATGGTAGTTATTATCTAAGGCTAAAGGAAGTCTGGATTGAGCCACTAGATGGTGTAGATATGGGTGCAGCTCAGCGCCCCAATCCCATTGAATTCGGGGACGCACTGGCATAGCGGCAAAGAATAAGTGGTCACCACATAGCGCATCACTAGGGCCTAATCACGGCAAGGTTACCGGCGTGATTGTCCAAGTGGTTGCGGGTGCGCCGCTCGCGAGCGGATTGCAACCCGTGGTTTTCCTCTGTCTCAAATCGACCGATAGTTCATGGTTAAGCCGTTTGGCCTGCAGAACACTGAGCTGGGCTCCATAACCAAGAGTTAGGCCTGCAGGAGGATTAGCTGAAGGAACCATATAGGAATAGGTCCAGATGTACTTTGGGGGGCATTCCCCTGCAACCAAAGACAGATTTCGGGTTGCGCAATGAAGACCTTCCACCCGGCTGGTGGGTGGTATGGTTGTTATATAGCAAGTGTGCGGTCGTTCAAAGTTTGGTAAAGACCACGTAGAGCCCCAGGGCATCAGGGCATTATTGACCGTGCAGCACTCGCTACGTTCAGAATAGGGCCGGTATTTGCACCAAAGTCTCCGGTTGGTTCCCACAGACTTGTCTGCTCCCAAGGTTATCCTCCAGGGGTAGAACTTGAGACTAAGGGGGTATTGCCTGCTTCGGCGGCACAAATAAGCGATAGCTACGCCGGGATGGAGTTACCATGCAGGTCCTGCCACCACTGGGTTCCCCCCAGGTGATGGGATCAAGTTAGGTGGGACCGCGAAGTCTACGGTTCTTGGGAAACTTCCTGCAGTAGGGCATTTAGCAACAGATAAGATACCAGCGTGTGAGTATCAGATATCTGCTTTCCAGCAGCTCCGTGCCCTGGGAGCACACGCGTTGCCCTAACTCTGTGGCCCTCCCACAAGGGAGCCGGGTAGCAAAACAAGTGAATAGGCTCCTTAGGCGGGCCTCTGGCCTTCAGCTGGGTGTAATCCCCATCAATTGAAGAGAGGCCCAGGTAAAAGGGGCTTTCCGTAATGCTTGGAGGACCATTGCGGTTGGTGGCACCCCCCACCGGAATCACTGGTCGCGTACGGCAGCTGCAGGAGACTGGTGCTGCTGTCCCAATATCTGGGGTGTCAGCGGGGCAAATACAAGGGGACATTATGACAGCGCGCAACGCTTAAGCCAAACAGATTCCCGAAGCTGGTATGCCTATGGGATCATCACTGAGGGATCCGTAGGGGCATAATTCCTATAAGGTATAAGGGATGGTGGGCAGGGGCAAGAGTCGCCCCTTGCCCATGGTCACGCGCTGGCAGTGAGGTGCACTCCTGTGCCACAGGTTAACTATCTGAGGGGACTGTACAAATGTTAAGTAACCCTTCTCGTCATAATAGTCAAAGCGGGCAGGCCCAGGATTGTGAATAGGTGTAACCTTCCCGCTGGGGGGCGAATAGTTATCGCACATCTTCACAGGCCCCTCTATTTCAACAGACCCCATCCGATTGGGATAGCGTCTAGGGATTGGGGACATAGATGGGGCCATCTACAATCCAGGAGCTATAGCTCACTGGTATGTCTTGGGCCTGTGGTTATAAGGGATCTCACAGGGTTTGAGTCCCGCCCAAAGGGGTTTGGGCTTTATTCGCCATGAGATGATCCGGGGGAATGTAAAGGGGTACTTCGACTTGGATGGAGTACACCTCTCCCAAAGAGGCATGGATCTGTTTTATTGGATTTAAGCGAAGCATTGGTGAATAGAGGGTGCAGGTAAAGAGCTAGGTTGGTGGGGGGCCCTGGCTGCGACGGTTAGCCGCCTCCAGGGCTGTGGCGGAGTTACAGGGCGATCTGGAAGCAGGCCGGTACAAAGGGTACCTCTGCGCGGCACCACGTGGTGCCTGAGCCAAAACGAGGAGCCTCCAGAGAGGTCCCGGAAGCCGGTCGGCGCCCCGCTAGGCCTGTGGGCGGTTGTGGGCCTGAACAACCGGGGGCTTGCTATGCGACGCTCCGCCCCGAGAGGGGGGGTGTGAGTAGAATCTCAACGGCACGTGATCGAAAAAAGAATCACTTGGGGGGCAGCACTTGCGGGTCGTTCCCGTGCTGCCCGGCTCATCAGGCGGGGCAGGTGAAGTAGATGGCCGCCTGCCCTTGGATCGCCCGTAAGATAACCCACCTATTACATATCCTGGAATTATGTAATAAATCCTGCAGCATTTGTTACCCAGTTACAACTGTTTCTTGTGTCTTCTTTGGGTAACCTAATTTGGGGGAGGGGGGAAAGCGGGGTGCCCCTGGGGGTACTATGCCGCTGACCGCGGCCCCCGCAGGGGGCCACTCGGCGGTCGGCGCCTTAGTGGCCCCGGGGCCCCGGTCACCCCTCCCCACTCCCTCCTTCGGGGGGGGCGGGGGCAGGGATCCTGATTGTGCCCCCCTCCGTGTCGGGGGCCGGAAGTGACGCGAAAGGCGCGTCACTTCCGGGCCCAGGTGTGAGGGGAAGGCTATTTAGCCTTCCCCCACCCTCACTGGCGACCTCTTTGTCGCCCACCTCGCCTTTTTACCCTCCCTACCGCTTACCCGGCGTGGTGTGGTGGGGTGGGTTTTTTGGCTGAACGTTTTAATGTTTTTCTTTTCGTTGCAGGCGGAGTTACAGGGCGATCTGGAAGCAGGCCGGTACAAAGGGTACCTCTGCGCGGCACCACGTGGTGCCTGAGCCAAAACGAGGAGCCTCCAGAGAGGTCCCGGAAGCCGGTCGGCGCCCCGCTAGGCCTGTGGGCGGTTGTGGGCCTGAACAACCGGGGGCTTGCTATGCGACGCTCCGCCCCGAGAGGGGGTGTGTGAGTAGAATCTCAACGGCACGTGATCGAAAAAAGAATCACTTGGGGGGCAGCACTTGCGGGTCGTTCCCGTGCTGCCCGGCTCATCAGGCGGGGCAGGTGAAGTAGATGGCCGCCTGCCCTTGGATCGCCCGTAAGATAACCCACCTATTACATATCCTGGAATTATGTAATAAATCCTGCAGCATTTGTTACCCAGTTACAACTGTTTCTTGTGTCTTCTTTGGGTAACCTAATTTGGGGGAGGGGGGAAAGCGGGGTGCCCCTGGGGGTACTATGCCCCCTAACTCCTGATAGACATAAAGTGACTGGATGACCCACCGGCACCTTATATCCTTGCTAATTTACTAACTATTTTGAGCACAGCCTGCAGCACTTCCAGGATAGTGTCACACTCTCAAATTTGCTTGAATACACCATTTGCCTACTCTTTTTTCAAACATTTCTCAGGGGGGGAACCCCCCCGTAGGTGGGTCAGGCTCGCTCGTAGCACTCGCTGGCCACAGTGAAGTACAACAATTGTTTTACGTCTCACCACTTTCAAATGTCACCAGCTGCTACTGGTCTACAGCATTGGTATTTTGTTGGTATTCATGAAATTTTTTCTATGACATTTCCATACTAACGGCATACTTAAAGTTACTACAGGAAAAGATGTAAGTTTGTTGTGGGAGGGTGCCTCAAACTCTTCCATATTTACGGGAAGGAATGGCGGAAATAAAATAAAAAAACGAGAGAAAAATATATAAATGCACATCTCCTCTAACCTTGAACCTCTGGGTTGTACGCCTGTGAACAGTGTGCAAGCGGAGGAAAGGAGAAACGGGTGTATGTTTTAAAAATACCAATTGTCTTTGCTTTCCTGACATTCTGGGGAATTTTGTGAATTAAATAAATGAGTAAACGTACTAAAGTGGTAGGTGTAAACATGTGAATAATAAAACATTTTTTTAAAGAATTCGGCTCATGCATTGAAAATTAGTCCCACGCATCGATATTTAGGACTGATTCAATTTCTGGCCAGACAATATATTTTTGTAGCTCTGGGAAAAAGGCTTCTGTGGAACAGCATCCACAGAATTGCTATTTTGCAGAACAGAAAGGAGAGCCTCTTAAAAAGCAGCCCTCCAATAGATGTTGTATATGGAATAGCTAAAATGACTTTGAGAAAAGGTAAGTTGTTGTCTGTGTATGGGTGTTACTGTGATATTTTACTGAAAAATGCTTACGACATTCTGGCCCAAATTGCTGCTGTGCCTTCAGAATGGTGGAATATTTACATCCATCCTATGTGGCACAGAATTTCTTGTTTAGCATTAAAATTATAATTGGTCATAAACTGTTAATAGCCAGGCTTAACTGCTGTTCCATTAGCTTTCCAATCTGATAAGCAGTGCTCAGGGAGTGAATGAATAAAGAGGCAATTTGCATTTAATTATGTAGACAGCCATTTTGGAAAGTGCATGGAATGATCATCATGCTTGTACTATCTGAGGACACACCGTTCGTTGCAAATCTCTAAATAAATAATATTTTCTGGATTTGTAGCTGAGTTATTTGCCAACTTTGAGGAGGACTATTACGATGGCGGACAGTCCGCCAGGGGTGCGGCAGTCCCGCACCTGCAATTAGGATGCCACCGCCACCGTGGCGGTGGCATCCTCCATTCCCAACATTGTGGCGGGCGAAGTACACAGCACCGCCCGCCACAATGCTGGGAATGCACATTGTGCATTGGCATGCACAAGGTGCCTGGCACCTTGTCCTTGCCAATGTAGGGGGTGGTACCCCCAGTGCACCCCCCACCCCCAACACCCCCAAAGCGCATGCCTTTCCATGGTGGCAACGCTGCCATGGAAAGGCTCATCTCTGCACTCATCATGATATGGATGGCGGTGTCTTGCAGACACCACCACCATGTCATGTCCTTTGTCCGCCCGGTCGACGAGGCGACCAGCGGAAAAGCGGCGTACGGTCTTTCCATCCGCCGCGGGCACCCCAGCCATACTAATATGGCGGGGGGGCATTCAGGCAAGGATGGCGGGTGGATCGCCCCGCCATCTTAATGGGCCCCTAAGATTGAGTCTAAGTTCTAAAACTATCAATGTGTACTAAAACAACTTGGGGGACCCACTTATGTAAAACATACAAACTTGGGGGAAAACATTTTTTACTACACTAGTGCGTGCTAATTTTTCACTGGTGCTTGGCAATTTTGCACTGACATCTGGTTTGAGTGCATGGTGTTAGCTGGTGTGTTTCACTATTAACACAGGACAAGGTTTGGTGAACAATTACACATTAGTGCAAAATTGTGTGACGCCATTGCAAACTTTGAAATATGGCCGTCTAAGGGCCTGATTATGACTTTGGCGGTCCTGGAGCGGGATGCTATGCTGACGCCCCGCTCCGAGAACATCAAAACTGTCCACACACTGCCCACCAGATTACAAGTTAAAATCCGGCAGACGGTACTGCGGCAGATGGCCCATGGTGCTGCCTTTTAAAGGCTCACAGGAGAGCCTTAGAAAGGAAGAGTGTGGGCAGCCACAGCGCATTCCAGTACGGCATAGACTGTAATCCCCCTGCATGCACCCGCGTTCATAGGGGGAAAGAGGGAGCCCTGAAGGCCCTCCCTTTCTTTCCTCACCACCAGCAGTAACATAGAGGAATAACTTCCATGGCACCACTGGGAGTGAGGAAAGTCAATAGTTGCTTGGAGCTGCCTCACGGCACCACCAAGCATATTGCTGCCCTCAGACTGCTACGGTACTGCCAGGGAACATGGTATCCTGGCGGTTGTGGCGGTCTCGTGGTGGTTCGCGGCAGTCTCATGGCTGTTCGACCACTGCAGTTTTAATAATACAGGTGCGCCCGCAGTGCTGCAGGTGTCAGACCACCACCACTACTACGGTGGTAATCAGGTCATAAGTATTTTAGGATGTAAACTTTCAGATTCACTGAAGAGTTGGTGCAAAGTAATTTGGTGCACAAAGAGGACTTTGCTAAAAAGTACCACATAATCTTTTACCAAACCAAAGTTTCATGAACAGGCTAAGGACATAGAGCTTAATTCACAAACGTTTATTGCACCATAATTCAATGTAGGTGCATAAAAAGTGGAAGTTCCAAATCCCTAACTTCTGAATGAATGAATAAAATTGTATTTGTATAGCGCGTAGCTACCCGGAGGCCTCCTAGCGCTTGTGGACACGGAGAGTGCAAAAAGAAGGAGTATCACTGAAATGCTGATAGAAAAAGGTGGGTCTTGAGGTGTTTACGGAAGAGTGAGATGTTGGGTTCACTCCGGAGCGTGAGTGGGAGGGTGTTCCAGAGGTTAGAGGCATTCAGAGTGAAGGAGCGTCCGCCCCACCCAGCTCTTTGGACTTTTGGAAGCGTGGCAAGGAAAGGGGAACTGGAACAAAGCGTCCTGGTAGGTTGGTAGGGCACAACCAAGGATTGAATAATATGGGAGCCGTGTTTCCAGATGGCTTTGTGCGCTAAGCACATGGCTTTGAACTGGATCCTGGCACGGATGGGCAGCCAGTGTAGGTTTATTAAGGCAGGCTTAGCTGACTGTCTTCGGGGAATCTGTGCCAGGTGACGCGCAGCGCAGTTTTGGATCACCTGCAGCCTATTTAAGGTGGACTGAGGAGCGCCCAGGTAAAGTGCATTCCCATAATCCAAACGGGACAGAATCAAGGCTTGGACCATGATTCTCCTGGCTTGGAAAGGGACAAGGGGGAGGATTTTCCTGAGCATTCGTAACAGTCCAAAACATGTGGCCGAAAGCTTCATGGTCTGAGGATTAAAACAGAGGGAGCTGTCAAGCCATATGCCGAGACTTTTAATTTGTTGCTTAGGAGTGGTCATAGGTGCAAGACAGGGTGGCCAGACGAAAGAAGAGGAGGGCGAGGGGGTCTTTCCTAGGAACATAAGTTCAGACTTTTCCCCATTTAATTTGAGGTGAGAGTGGGCATCCATTGGGCGACTGCCTCTAGGCAGAGGCCTAGGACGTCAGATGAACCCTCCGGGTGGTTAAGTGCCACCACCAGTTGGGTGTCGTCTGCGTAGGTGATTATTTTGATGCCGAAGGGAAGCACTATCTCGGCTAGTGGGGCCATGTAAGAATTAAAAAGGGTGGGGCTCAATGAGGATCCCTGCGGGACCCCGCGGTTAAGAGGCCACTGCTTGGACATGGATGTCCCCTCAAATACTTGGTAGAAGCGATCCTTTAGAAAGGACTGAATCCAGGTGAATGCCGTCTTTCCTATCCCCATGTTAGTCAGCCGTTCGAGTAGGATGTTATGGTTGACAGTGTCGAAGGCGGCACAGAGGTCAAGTAGAAGAATAGCTGCTGAGCCACCCTGATCTAGAAGTCTTCTGGCTTCTTCCGTAACAGCAAGCAGGGCCGTCTCGGTGCCTAAGTGGGGACGGAAACCTGTTTGGGAGGCGTGGAGTAAATTATTGGCTTCAAAGTAATTGACTAGAGTAGAATTGATATGACGTTCAATCAATTTGCTCAGCCATGGGAGGAGAGAGATGGGGCGATAATTTGCCAGGTTAGAACGGTCCAGATTAGGTTTTTTTAAAAGAGCTCTGACCTGGGCGCATTTCCAGGCCCGGGGAACTCTACCAGAAGTAATGGAAGAGTTAAGTAACTTCTGGTTCAGAAAACGTTTTTTGGGAATTGTGCTGACCAAAATCTCCACTTCCAACACAGGGCAGTCACCAGTATGGTAGATTTCCTGCAGTCAAAACCTTATGGGCTGTCAATGGAAAAATTGCAGGTTAGGCAAATGAGTGTATGTATGTCAGAATATCCATAACAAAAATACTGTCTGCCATAAATTTTGCTGCCTAAATATTGTCTACAATAATATTTTTCCCTTGGTTGTAGATTCTCTTTTTTTAAAACTCTTGGGGAGCAATATTCCTGTAAACGATGTTCAGAACAATATTTTTTCAGAGGATATTTAGGCCAACATATTCTGGTACCATACCTAGGGGAAATGTCAATTGGTGATGATATAAAACGTTCACAGAACCTACAAAGACAGACCCTTTTGTGTATGCAAAACTGAGACTGGAAACATTTGAATATATATGTGAAGAAAGGACAGGAGTAAGTATCTTTGGGCGACGGTGAGTCTGTCTTAAACTATTACGTTTCATGTGGGTGTTTCAAGTGGAGAAAAAAAACATTTATATTATACTTACATAGAACTCCCCATTCCCAAATGTAACTATGGAGGGGGAGGAGAACGCATGGAAGCGTGTTATTTGTGTACATTTATATGCATATTTATGGATTTTTGTGACTCCCCTTAAGTCAAAAATGTATTCAAATAATAAAAAAACAAATATATTTCTGACCTTCAAAACACTCTTTATGAATCAAGCCAAAACAGAGTGTAAGCTTTGTGTTCTGAGACACCCCGTTTATGGCAGTGACTATGGCCGGGTCTGTGGAAGATGAGGCCCTTTAACTGTATTTAAGTGTTTTCAAATTAGTCTTCGTCTTAACAATATCTTGTTGCATAAACATAAGCTTGATCTCTACGTTCCTGCTCCCATAAGCAATTCTGCTATCTACACGCGGCAGTGCTTTTATTCTAATGCACCCAGGGTGTATCGCGAGCCCATTCTTGGACTGCACATCCATGCCCCTAGCTTTAAAATCCATTGAGCCCTTTATAATCTAAACACGGAGGGGCACATACATGAGATTTTCATGCAGTGCAGCGCAGCAAGGGAGAGGGCAGGAATGCATCATATTTAAAAGAATATAGTGTATTCCTGCTTTTTTACCTGCACTGGTGCCATTTTGCCTGCTCAGCCCCAATTCAGGCACCCTAGCACCATGGTACAAGGTTGTCAATCCTATGAGGCATTTGTCTCTTTCTATGCATGCTGCAAAATGCAGCACACATAGAAAGAGGAAGAAAATGGAGAAATAAACATATTTCTCCTTGTTATGCCTCACCTAGGGAGGCATAGGTTTTTGATGCATTCCCAGGACTACAACTTCTGGTAAATCAGGGAACGCATCAAAATCCATGGATGTTCTGTGGGAATATCCATGGAACGCCTCCCGGGCACTGAGTTAAGCAACACAGTGATTTCGCTGTGTTGCTTTACTTGAGATTTATGAAGCCACTCAGGCCACGCGTGGCTTCATAAATCTCATTTTTGAGTAGCGTTGCTCTTGCACCATGTGGCGTGGTGCAAAAACAATGCAACCGGTCTCATAAATATGCCCAGCTCAGCAAAGCAGCATGTAAGCTGAGACAGCAGAGCTCAGGAGCATGCAGTGGTGATTGCCGCTCTGCGTTTCCAAGCTGTGATGCCCAGAAAGTATGCACTAGGTCAGTGCTTCTTAACATTTTGATTTCTGTGAACCTCAACCTAATCATTACTGGAACCTGGTAAACCCCACAGAATCATTATTGGAATCTGGAGACACCCACTGAGTCGTTAATAGAAACCAGGGAATCTGGTATAGGCATTTTCGATTATTTGAACGGCAAAACAATACCGAAAAATTCCAGAAACAAGCATTCATCAAACATGAAATATTTTAGTTAATTCACTGAAAAATATTTAAAGAATCAATATTTTAAAAGGAAGGTTGGAGCATTTCTAAATTTTATTGAGGTCACTCATCATCTATACTATACCATGTTCAATGCACTTGCACTACTCCCACAAATCAGAAGATACTTAGTCAATTTTTAGCCTGCAATTTAAAAGTTCTCCACATTTACAGAATGTTTTAAAATTTTCAATTGTACATTTTGCTTTTTTATTCATATAAACGTTATCAGTTAATGTTATTTCATTTTCTAAGCAATCGTATACCCACTTAGTAGGCTTTGCGGCATTGGCAGCGGGTGACATTTGAAAGCAGTGAGGCATAAAAGTTGGGCATGACTTTTAAGCAGCAAGCAAATCTAATAAAAATGGGGTACACGTTGAGTCCTCCTTCCAAAAGAAAATTGGAAAAAAATTGGCAAATGGTGCACTTTAAAGCAAAAGTATTCTGCTGTTAAGTGGCTGAAGAAGATTTGCTTTCAGTGCAAGAATTCCTCCCTGACAAATAATAAAACCTTCCTACTGAACAAAAGCCACACTTTACATTATCAATATCCATTCAATGGCAGAAAACACTGCTGGCATGGAAAAGCCATTAATTTAATAGTATACTTAGGGGTGCAACACAAGTTGGGCTCACACCCGCTTTAAACACTTATGTGACCATATGCGCCTTCGTGCAGGAATTGAGGGATGGCAATGGCTGTGCATCACACGCTCATTGCTGCTGACATCATCTAACACCTGTGAGACAGTTGGCACCGCTTGGCAAACACAGGGGCACCATTAGAGGTCGACAGCAAAGTTGAGGAATACCCCAATTGATGACCTCTGTGTTTTTAAGGCCCCCTGCTCACAAATCTGGGTTAGAGATGCCAGGGCACCTTCAGTGGGTGAGTCAGTTAGAGGCACTTTACATAGCAAACAGAGCGGAAGGCAGCCTTCTCAGGGCTCCAGAGAAAGCTTGCTACGTCTGCTCATATCAGCCAGGAGGCAGGGTTTAAGGCAGTACAAACAATGCGGTCTCTACAATCTGTGGTGCCCATGTGTTGCTGAATAAAAATATAGCGGCTCTGTCTTCACTCTCTGAGGCGGGTTCACGACAAGAAGCTGTTACACTAGGAACCACATGGGTAACACGCACTGGACTTCAAACAGAAACTGCCCACTCCATCCTGTGTGAGAAGAGACAGCCGACCCCCACATGTTCCAAGACACACGAGTGTGCATTAGCAAAGAGCACCTTATGCGCCCTCTGTTCAAACAACTGAGAAACAGACCGCCAGGCTGCCTGAATGGCACGCCGAGTGTGTTTATGTGGGCAGGTGGGAGGAGGGCGTGCTGTGCCAGGCCTTCACAATGGCTGTCAGGAGAGCACTGCCGGATGTAAGGGATGTGTATGAAATTAACTTCAAACCCTGGCTCTCCCATCCATTAGAGCACTATCTGTGTAGGATTCCTTGAGGAGAGCAGGCTGCGCCATCATAGTCTCTTCCAGGGGTGCTCAGCGTACACCCCGCTCTCAACTGGAGCATGTGGTGGACACACCGATGACGCACAAGGAATTCTATGTATCATTATATGTTTTTATGTGACTCTACAGAGTGCTAAACCTCTAGGTCACTTAAACAAGTAGCCGCACGCAGGTGGGGGTGTTGCACGTGTTGGATGAGGCAGGGGGGTGTTTAATTAAAATTTAAAAAACGTACCTTCCCAGCACCCGCAATGCTGCTTCTCCTGGCTTGGTCCCGTTTTCCTGCTGAACAGGAAGCAGGCAGCCTCCCTCCCCTCCCCTAAGCCAATCACAATGCTGCAATGGCAGCGTTGTGATTGGTGGGGACAGCACCCAGCCTACATGGAGAAAATTCAGAGTGCGCATGACTGGTTTGGTCGGCCCCAGAGGGCCAACCAAACAGTCAGGGCCCACAACATTGGGCAAACCACTCCTCCATGACGCGCCCACCCCCAACGAGGCATACCCTGCCTTCTGCTTTCTCTCAGCGAGAGAAGCAGAAACCTAAAATGGTATTTAAAATACCATTTTAGGTTTCTACTTCTCGCACTGTGAGAAAGCAGTGTGGCGACGCCCTTCAGCTCTAATGGAGGAACCGCCCCTGCTTTGCGGACACACATGGATCCTTGGACCACAGGTTAAGAACCACTGCACTAGTTCATAGAGCTACTGAGTTAGTGCATGTGCTGCATACAGTGTGATTTCTTGAAAAATGTGTGCACAACTCCCTTCTGCACATGTGTGCCTGTATGCTGCCACAGAATGGGACAAGAATGCAGAGCCAGAAAGCCATCAGACATAGAGAACCTAGAATTTAGACATACCAACCTGACACTTTGCAGAGCTCCGATAGTTTTTCTTCATTTCTTTTCTGTCAGTCTAAAGAAAACGATATCAAAATAGAGGTAAGAGAAATTAGATTTCATTCTGAATTTGAGCAAGAGGCAAACAAGTCAGACAGGTTATACATAACAAATTAACAGCATGTGTGCCAGCTCTTTTTTAACCATTCAGAAAAGATGTGCATCATTCTCGAGCTAGAAATTAATCATACAATTAATCATACAAGTTCAACTGGGAGGAACATGAATTTGCCACACCTGCACCACAGGCTGGATTAAGCAATATAACCTCAAATTCACCTCACATATAAGTGAAAAAGAAGTTGACTTTCTTGATGTAAAAGTGTTTATCCATGAGGCACAATCAATACCACCCTCTACAGAAAGGAGACAGTACTAGAGCAGAGTTTTCAGTTTGAAAATTAACTGGGTTTTGAAGCTCTGGCATGTCTATTTGTTATATTAATTTATTAATTATTAATTATTAATTATTTGTCTTGTGTAAGTGTTTATACTAATCAACTCGTTTGTTTTAACAAGAGAGAATTACACGTGGGAACGCATAAGTGTGCTGTTTAATAATAATGTGCGTGTTTACATGTTTAAAGATTGCTGTGTGCTGTTTATTTTTAAGCACAAAACGCTTTTCGAATTAATGCTTTTCTATGTTGCAAGAGCTAGATAATTACATACACATAAGGGTATTAGTGGGGTTAACACTGTTCAATCACTATGCTGTGGTAACGTTGTTTTTGTCTCTTTTAATTAAGATGGTCTATTGTGGCCTATTGTGGCCTAAGTAAAGATGGCCGACATGTAGAGCCTGGCCTCGAGTAGAAAACTGTGACGAGAGAGAGCCTTGCTGAATATGGTCCTGAAGTCAGCTGACCACAGTCCTTGCTTTGCTTGGTTAAAACTTCCGTGAGGACAGCAGCAGTTTTGGGCGATCTCCAAATGAAATGAAACGTCCTTGGCAGCTTTGGGAAACAAAGGAGCTTTAAAGAAAGACTCTGAACTATGATCTCATTGCCGAGGAGATGTGGAAACTACAGGATACAATTGTATTTTTTGGTTCCTGTTCCGTTATGTTTATTTTGTGATTTTTCCTGAGCGGAGATTTTCAAATGTAGCGATACTACATCCTTTCCTTCTCGCTTTGCTCAGAGGTTCGACGGAAGAAGTCAATACGAATTGTGTCTTTCCTTTGTTTAATTCACTATAAGAATTGTTAGCCTAGAGAGGGTTTTTGCCACTTGCCATTTGCCTTTTGCCGTGTTCCGAATCTGCGTTGGTGAGGATCGTTGCTGAGAGGACTTCGTCTTGAGAGACTTTACCGAGAGATTGGTCCTGACCCGTTCTGACATTTAGCTAGAATAGGTAACTATGAGAAAAATGATTTATTCTGATTGATTTTCTTTGACTAATTTTAGATAAAGCAATATAATTTTGAATATGGTGTTGGTTATTATTTCTTGCCAATCATTGAGTATTATATTTTGATTATTATTGTATAGATTGTTTAGATTATGTTTAAGGGCAGTCACAATAACCAGATCTTATCGACCTCGATATAGATGCAGGGTGTTTAGGAGTTTTTCTTTCCACAGGTTATTGCTGGTAGAGTATTTGAGCGTATGTTAGTGAAATGGGCCCTAGTGTATGAAGAATGTATGTGCTTGTAACTGTAGATTACTCTATCCGTGGAAGTAGGGATAATATATACACCCTGATCTCTATCAACAGCAGGGAACTCGACACTACATGCGTCAAGTGCCCATCCACGACACCTTGTACAAAGTATCCCCTACGGGGAACTCCTCAGGTTAAAAAGAATTTGTAGCACCAATGAACAACAGGAGAAATGCACCAATGAGGCACTCATAAGATTTAAGCAAAGAGGGTACAGTGCACATACTCTTAAGCAAGCACTTACTAAAGTAGCCCAAAGATCCAGAGAATCCCTATTGGAAAGCAACAACCGCATCCCTGAGCAAATAGTAGAAACCAACACCCCGAGACTGATCCTTACCTTTAATCAGCAGGAACGCCAAATTAGATCTATAATCAAACGTAATTGGCCGATTGTCTTGACAGATGCAGTTTTAGCTCCGGACCTCCCCAACGATCCCACCATCACATACAGAAGAGGCATATCTATGAGATGCCAATTAGTCAAAAAGAGCCCAGAGAATGTAGCTAAGAAATCCACCTGGTTGCAACCAAGACAGGGGTTTTACAAATGTGCCTCATGCCGAGCGTGTAAATTTGGAGAAACAACTACCAAATACACGACTCCCTTCAGCCCCATTGAATGCAAGATTAAGGGCAGCCACAACTGCAAAACCGAGTATGCAGTTTATGTTTTGACATGCACCTGCGGCCTCAAGTATATAGGCAGTACAAAACTGCAGGTACATGTCAGAATCTTGCAACACCTACGTGCAATTGTTAACAATGACACAGCGTACCCGGTCGCACGACATTTTAAAGCAGTACATGGCAATGATCTTAAATGCCTGAAATACTTTGTGATTGCAGCCGTCCCAAATCCTCCAAGAGGGGGAAATCGGAAAAGAGCTCTACGGCAACTAGAGTCAAGAATGATTGTTGAACTTGAGACTAAAAAACCTAATGGGCTCAACAACACTGAAGATCTCCATAATTTTTTATAAGAGGTTTTTGTATGAAGATTTTTTATAGTGACTTTTTATAATAATTTTTTACCCCAAAATAATTTTTATAAGAGGTTTTTGTAACAGATTTTTATAATGTATCCCCTTAGGTCACCCTTCATAGCAGTAATATAACAGAAATGCATCCTTAGCTGCTAACACAAACTTTCCTCCATTTTTTACTCTTCCCCCCCCGTTTTTTTTGTTTAAAAACTGAAAAAAAAATTTCAATCAAAATTTGTTTTTGAATTAACAACCAATTGCACTATTTGCACAAATTTCCAGCACCTTATAAAATTTGCGCTTTGCACTTTTAAGCATAACATAGATGATTTGGTAGCTTCTAAAGGTTTACATAAATGCGTAGCTTTGCACAAAAAACTTTGGCAGTCAACAATATGTGTTTTTACCATGTTTTTCTTTGCACTAATATTTATGGATTTTTTATTCTTGGATGATTATGTCTGGATATAGCATTTATGTTGTTATACACAAAATATTCAGTATCATATTAGATCTAAAAGAAAATATATCTTCCAGGGGACATAGGATGTATACCATCCAGGTTGTATAACGCTACAGAGCAGTAACAACTGAGACCATCCATAGAATAATGTATAGCATATCAAGCATTGATGCAGCTATTTAAATTGTGCAGAATGAAAATGTGTTGGCAATAAGTATTATTTGTGGTCATGTCAATAGCAACAACCAATCAGCTTTTTAAACATAGGTTGTCATTCTGTGCTACATCGCAATTATTGTAGACCAAGAAAAGCAGACTAGCGCATACTAAGGATGTTTTCCATGTCTAGTATCACATGACACAAAAAAAGAAAAAAAAAACCACACACACAAAAAAAAGTAACACAGGTATAAAAACTGTTGGCGGACTGCGCTTCCGCATGTGAACAAGGATACTGTGTTATCCGAAACGCGTCAGAAGAGCTGTAATTGAAATAAAGACCTGACCTGCCACGAAGGAAACTGGTGTCCGTGACTCTCTCTTCTCTGTTTGCCGGATGGGAAGCGGGAAGAGTTGGGAAATTGTTTCGGATTGAATAGCGGAAGTTGGCTGATTCCGCCTTACGGACCCCCTCCTGGGATGAGGTAGCCGCCCCACAGCCACACTCGAATTTGGATCTTGCAAGGATTTTTTTGGCGGCAACCCCCGACAGCAGCAATCGGACCGCAGCCGTTAGGAGTGAAGTTTGCGGCGGGGTCGGAGGACCCTTCAGCGACGCACGAACGACGGTGAGTGTCCGGTGATACTGTTGTCGGTTGGGAGGTGTGGCCAGGCAACGCTAACTCCACGATTGGAGTTAGGCGCGTATAACAGCTCATAATGTCAGCGGAGGCTGTTCGAGTCCGGGAGGCAGCAGCTGAGGAATTATTTAACCAAGTACCTAATGTAACAACATTGGGCAACAGTGCGCATAACATCATTAGCACAAAAGTGGATGATACAGCAAAGACATTGTTAAAACGTTTGGAGAAATGCATGAGATCAGAGATAACTAAGTGGTGGGAAAACAAATCACTCACCAAATATGAAGAAGCAGGGCGGGTTCCTCGGGGGCTCAGAATACTTCTGGCACCAAGCTATGAGAGCCCGGACCCAGCCATGTTAAAAGAATGGGGCAAGAGCAATTTAGATGCTTCAATGAACCTAGTACGTATCCTCATTAAATACGCTGAGTCGGATCGGGTGAAATTGATTAAAGAGATCGATGATACCAATGAGGCCTTAGCAAAACTTGAGCCAAATGACTACATAACTAAAACGAGGAAGGAAATACAAGAACGATTATTCAAGCATGAAGAAAAAATAAAACAACGGAAAATATTCAAATTTGCACGCGACCGGGTAGATTACGAACAAGGCCAGATCTACACGTTTGCCAGAAAATACGCAACAGCCAAAAAACTCAAATTGAATCCTACAGTTGCCAGCACAAGCCATCAACAACAGGCAGGTCCTCACACAGAACCCATATCAGAGGATGGTTCACTCACCAGTGATACAGGTTCGGACTACAGCAATATAAGTGCTGATAACATCAGAGAAGAAAGAAGGCTAGATCTTGGAGAGGTGATTGATTTTTTAGTCGAGGACCGGCGCAACACCTTGAGACCGCGGAAACAAACACAGCCTCACGGAAGCGCAGAAATGCAAAAAGGAGAGACAGACGTAAAAAGAGGCAACTCAAAGCCAAAAAGAAGATATTGGCGCAAGTAAGAATAAACATGGATGAAGATAAAACAATCATCAATTTATCAACCATGAAATTAACTGCCAAAGAAAAGCAAGTACTTATGTTGGGACTCTCCTTCTGTCCTCCTAATGACCTCGACTATCCGCAAGTAAGAATCGATGTATTTAATTACATTCGAAAGCTCAAATTAATGAAATTCTACACCATTAAAAATGGAAATGCTAACCATCCTGCATATGCATCTAAATCAAAACAGCAACAAGGCAATACCTTACAAGCTTTTGATGTCCCTGTCCTGCTGGCAGCACAATCAATTCTGAGTGAACCAACTAATGAAAACAATAGCAGTACTCAAGAAATTACCTCAACGTAAGAACTGCTAGCACAAGCTGACATTGGCCAAAGGGGGGCAGGTAGTAGCCCCTACAAACAGAAATCTACTTTTGTCCCCCAAATGCCAAAAGACGCAATTGATATATTTCATGAAAGGGTGACCGAAGATATTAAACATCTATATCACCGGGTCAAACACCAACGACGGAAAAAACAAGATAAAGAAATTGAATATATCAAGCTAACTAATAAATTGAGCAAGAATCATGAGATAATAATAAAACAATCCGACAAGGGAGGTAACATCGTTCTATGGCCCCAAAGTGACTACATAAAGGAGGCACAACGTCAATTATCTGATCTGCTGTGCTATCAACAAACCAGCATGACAGATAATAACAAAGCTAAAGAATCATTGACCAAACAGCTTCATCAATTCAAACGTGACGGTATGATCTCGACGGAAGAATTCAAATTTCTATGGATAGAATATCCAGTCATTCCATCTATCTATTTCATACCGAAAACGCACAAAAATGTAAACCCAATTCCTGGGCGACCAATCATCTCCGCCATTAACACCATGGGTGAACACATATCGCAATATGTGGACTATTTCTTGAAGGATCTAGTAAAGAATTTGCCAACGTATGTGAAGGATACAGGTGACTTTCTTAATAAGATCAAAGACATAAAATGGGAAACAAATATGAGATTCATCACCCTGGACATTGAGTCCCTCTATACGTGTATCCAACATGATATAGGGCTCGCGGCTACTAAGTATTTTTTGGACACAATACCTGTAGAGTATTACGAACACAATAAGATCATAATCAAATGTATTCATTGGTGTTTGAATAACAACTACTTTATGTTTGGGTCACAAATGTACAAGCAAACCAGAGGCGTAGCGATGGGATCCTGCTTCTCCCCCAGCTATGCCTGTTTGATGGTAGGCTGGTGGGAGGAGCAGACCCTGATAAAAAATTGGGCTTAACAATATTCTGGTCATGTCAAATATTGGTTCAGATATATTGACAACGTGTTTGTCATTTGGCAAGGTAATGAAGAGGATGCCATCTCATTTGTAAATAACATCAACAACAATGTAGTTAACCTCAAATTCACCACACATATAAGTGAAAAAGAAGTTGACTTTCTTGATGTAAAAGTGTTTATCCATGAGGGCACAATCAATACCACCCTCTACAGAAAGGAGACAGCAGGGAACTCGACACTACATGCGTCAAGTGCCCATCCACGACACCTTGTACAAAGTATCCCCTACGGGGAACTCCTCAGGTTAAAAAGAATTTGTAGCACCAATGAACAACAGGAGAAATGCACCAATGAGGCACTCATAAGATTTAAGCAAAGAGGGTACAGTGCACATACTCTTAAGCAAGCACTTACTAAAGTAGCCCAAAGATCCAGAGAATCCCTATTGGAAAGCCACAACCGCATCCCTGAGCAAATAGTAGAAACCAACACCCCGAGACTGATCCTTATCTTTAATCAGCAGGAACGCCAAATTAGATCTATAATCAAACGTAATTGGCCGATTGTCTTGACAGATGCAGTTTTAGCTCCGGACCTCCCCAACGATCCCACCATCACATACAGAAGAGGCATATCTATGAGATGCCAATTAGTCAAAAAGAGCCCAGAGAATGTAGCTAAGAAATCCACCTGGTTGCAACCAAGACAGGGGTTTTACAAATGTGCCTCATGCCGAGCGTGTAAATTTGGAGAAACAACTACCAAATACACGACTCCCTTCAGCCCCATTGAATGCAAGATTAAGGGCAGCCACAACTGCAAAACCGAGTACGCAGTTTATGTTTTGACATGCACCTGCGGCCTCAAGTATATAGGCAGTACAAAACTGCAGGTACATGTCAGAATCTTGCAACACCTACGTGCAATTGTTAACAATGACACAGTGTACCCGGTCACACGACATTTTAAAGCAGTACATGGCAATGATCTTAAATGCCTGAAATACTTTGTGATTGCAGCCGTCCCAAATCCCCCAAGAGGGGGAAATCGGGAAAGAGCTCTACGGCAACTAGAGTCAAGAATGATTGTTGAACTTGACACTAAACAACCTAATGGGCTCAACAACACTGAAGATCTCCATAATTTTTTATAAGAGGTTTTTGTATGAAGATTTTTTATAGTGACTTTTTATAATAATTTTTTACCCCAAAATAATTTTTATAAGAGGTTTTTGTAACAGATTTTTATAATGTATCCCCTTAGGTCACCCTTCATAGCAGTAATATAACAGAAATGCATCCTCAGCTGCTAACACAAACTTTCCTCCATTTTTTACTCTTCCCCCCCCCCCGTTTTTTTTTGTTTAAAAACTGAAAAAAAAAATTTCATTCAAAATTTTTTTTTGAATTAACAACCAATTGCACTATTTGCACAAATTTCCAGCACCTTATAAAATTTGCGCTTTGCACTTTTAAGCATAACATAGATGATTTGGTAGCTTCTAAAGGTTTACATAAATGCGTAGCTTTGCACAAAAAACTTTGGCAGTCAACAATATGTGTTATTACCATGTTTTTCTTTGCACTAATATTTATGGATTTTTTATTCTTGGATGATTATGTCTGGATATAGCATTTATGTTGTTATAAACTAAATATTCAGTATCATATTGGATCTAAAAGAAAATATATCTTCCAGGGGACATAGGATGTATACCATCCAGGTTGTATAACGCTACAGAGCAGTAACAACTGAGACCATCCATAGAATAATGTATAGCATATCAAGCATTGATGCAGCTATTTAAATTGTGCAGAATGAAAATGTGTTGGCAATAAGTATTATTTGTGGTCATGTCAATAGCAACAACCAATAAGCTTTTTAAACATAGGTTGTCATTCTGTGCTACATCGCAATTATTGTAGACCAAGAAAAGCAGACTAGCGCATGCTAAGGATGTTTTCCATGTCTAGTATCACATGACACAAAAAAGAAAAAAAAACAAAAAACAAAAAAAAAACACACACACAAACAAAAGTAACACGGGTATAAAAACTGTTGGCGGACTGCGCTTCCGCATGTGAACAAGGATACTGTGTTATCCGAAACGCGTCAGAAGAGCTGTAATTGAAATAAAGACCTTACCTGCCACGAAGGAAACTGGTGTCCGTGACTCTCTCTTCTCTGTTTGCTGGATGGGAAGCGGGAAGAGTTGGGAAATTGTTTCGGATATATATATATATATATATATATTACCTACTGGCGGTCGCCAGTAGGTAGTTATAGTTAGGACCACGTTTCCATAGGAAAACCTCAACATTCTATTTTGAATAACTTTGGCGCCGGTCGACGAATCCTCGCGAATTTCTCAAAATAGGTGGGGCGCTACGCTCCGCTCCTACCCTGAAAGTCTCGGGGGGATTCGTCAAGCGGGGGCTGAGATAAAAGGGGGGTCCCAAAACGCGTTTTTCCCATGCATTTTTCCATAGGACCTTTAGAACGAGCTACAGCCCGAATGGCTGAACAGAATTACTCAAAATTTGGCAGAGAGGTAGTCCCTAGGTCAAGGAAGTGCCTTTTGTAGGTTTGGTGTAAATCTGTTCAGTAGATTCTGAGAAAATAGCCTTTAAATCAATATATATATCTGAGCCAGCTTACGGTACGCTTACCGTACGCTTACGGTAAGCGTACGGTGGCGTGCGCGAGCGCGATTCTGATTGGCTCTTAGATCTTAGTAAACATTCGAATCGGCCGAAACCAGGAAGCGGCGGCCGCCATTTTGTCTCTCGCACTGAGAGAGATTTTTAAAATCGGAAGCCCAAAAACATGTAAAGGGGCTGTTTTGACAACTCCCTCCCACATAGTCATGTTGAGGGAGTCCCCAAACATCCCCCAAGTGCAAAAACGGTTTTATTTTTTTTTCGGCAATTTCGCGGGGTACGCTTACCGTACGCTTACGGTAAGCGTACGGTAAAAAAATAAAAATAAAAAAAACACTATCCACACTTACCCCACCCACTGTGCTTTTGGTGGCCGAAGGCCACCAAATGTGCTGGGCTTATTACAATGGAAAAAAACACTATCCACACTTACCCCTTCCCCTGTGCTTTTGGTGGCCGTAGGCCACCAAATGTACAGGGCTTATTATAAGGGAAAAAAACTTAGCATTTAAAAAACCGTACTAATTCACTGAAAAAACCATAGGTTTCACACACGTTATAGTTAGGAATTAGCATTTAAAAAACCTTGCAAATTCACTGAAAAAACCATAGGTTTCACACATGTTATAGTTAGTGGAAATTTTACTGATAAAAAACCAATGAAATTGCCCCGTTATAGTTAGCGCAGGCAACTATAACTCACGCGACCGCAATCCTCTGCTGATGACATATGTGTCTTTATGAAAAAAAAATATTTGTAATATATGTATAGCTAAAAATGTATGGAAGAAGACATGGGCAAATAAGTGTCTAAATACAGTATTAGCATCAGCAGAGGATTGCGGTCGCGTGAGTTATAGTTGCCTGCGCTAACTATAACGGGGCAATTTCATTGGTTTTTTATCAGTAAAATTTCCACTAACTATAACATGTGTGAAACCTATGGTTTTTTCAGTGAATATATATATATATATATATATATATATATATATATATATATATATATATATATATATATATATATATATATATATATATATATATATTCACTTAAAAAATAGTTAGCTGGACATTTCATTTGTGAAAAACCATTGAAATTCCCCCGTTATAGTTAGTGCAGGCAACTATAACTCACGCGACCGCAATCCTCTGCTGATGACGTCAGATATTACATCACTGTATTTAGACACTTATTTACCCAGGTCTTCTTCCATTAATTTTTAGCTATACATATATTACAAATATTTTTTTTTCAGAAAGACACATATGTCATCAGTGATGTAATATCTGACGTCATCAGCAGAGGTTGCCTGCACTAACTATAACGGGGGAATTTCAATGGTTTTTCACGAGTGAAATGTCCAGCTAACTATAACATGTGTGAAACCTATGGTTTTTTAAGTGAATTTGCAAGGTTTTTTAAATGCTAATTCCTAACTATAACGTGTGTGAAACCTATGGTTTTTTCAGTGAATGTGTACGGTTTTTTAAATGCTAAGTTATGTATTTTTTAAAAAAAACATTTTTAAGGTTTTTCACCGCGCGCCCACGTTACACAGTTCACGGAATTTTTCCATTTCTACCGTACGCGCACGCTACGCGTACTCTGCGATTTTTTGCAAAAAAATTCAAGGAAATTTTGGCCCTTGGGGGTCCTTCTGGGACCCCCTGACAAAGGCTAGGGGGTCAGGAACTGTCCACCATGCCCCCTTTTCACGTTCTCCACCTTTGTTTTTCACCCCCTCAGACTGCGAGAGACAAAATGGCGGCCGACACTTCCTGGTTTCGACCGATTCGAATGTTTACTAAGATCTAACAACCAATCAGAATCGCGCTCGCGCACGGCAGCGTGCGCGTACGGTAAGTTTTACCGTACGCGCACGGAGCGCGCCTATAGATATATATATGCTTTTAAATGCTATTTTCTCAGGAAATACTGAACAGATATACACCAGACCTGCAAAAGGCACATCCCTGACCTGAGGACTACCTCTCTGCCAAATTTCAAGTAATTCTGTTCAGCCGTTCGGGCTGTAGCTTGGACTAAAGGTCCTATGGAAACATGCATGGGGAAAACGCGTTTTGGGACCCTCCCTTTTTCTCAGCCCCCACTTGACGAATCCCCCCGAGACTTTCAGGGAAGGAGCGGAGCGGAGCGTCCCACCTATTTTGAAAATTTCGCGAGGATTCGTCAATCGGCGCCAAAGTTATTCCAAATAGAATGTTGCGGATTTCCTATGGAAACACGGTCCTAACTATAACTATCTACTGGCGACCGCCAGTAGATAATATATACATATGTATATATATATATATATATACATATATATATATATATATATATATATATATATATATATATATATATATATATATATATATATATATATATATTTAAAATGAAAACTGTACCCCGGCACTCCTAATATTTATCTCCTCATTCTTAATTCTATTTAAAGCATAAATTGTTCATACATTTTAGGTAGCTCAAATCACAGGAGACACCAATTGTTGTTTTGTACTGGGATTGTCTTAAATGTAGTAGCTTGTATGTTGTTTGGTTATTACACAGTATTTCGCTTGTACACTGTTTCTAATATAGCATTGTGTATACATACAATTGTTGTAAACATTTGACAATCAAATGTTAAACAGTCTGATAGCGATCGTCCAATTCTTGTTAATGGACAAACAACACAGCCTGGTGATGAAGAAATATAACAGCTGACACGTGGTTCATTACATCCGTAACTTTTTCAAGGCTTAACAAAGTGAAGATGTAGATCCTCATAGTAATTATGAATACTGGATACTCAAATAGGTGTAGAGTCGTTGCCGTTTTGTGGGGCGAAATAGGAAAGTCCTTATAAGTGCTAGTATTATCGTGGGATGTCTGTTAAGGATCTTCAATCGTAATGACCGTTCCCAGGAAAAAACATGTGGATGGCCGTATAGTAGAAGGTTTCATTAATAAAATGTTCTGGGTAAAGACGGCGTATTAGTTGTGTGTATAGCAATAGAAACCAGGACTCTCCTTACACTGTGAGATGCCCCTGTGAAAAGAAAATTACGTCCTGTATGCTGTAAGCCCTGGGTCACAAACAGCTACCAGTTAAAAGCTATGAACTGCCCAAATCTTGATGGGCTGCAGTATGCCCCTTTCAGTTCCAAGTTTTAGCAAGACGTTAGTGGGCTCTGGGCTGTAATATTCCCCAGTTACTTCTAGTCACCGCACCGATTCCGTAGTCCACTACATGTATATATATATATATATATATATATATATATATATATATATATATATATATATATATATATATATATATTCACTGAAAAAACCATAGGTTTCACACACGTTATAGTTAGGAATTAGCATTTAAAAAACCTTGCAAATTCACTTAAAAAACCATAGGTTTCACACATGTTATAGTTAGCTGGGCATTTCACTCGTGAAAAACCATTGAAATTCCCACGTTATAGTTAGTGCAGGCAACTATAACTCACGCGACCGCAATCCTCTGCTGATGACGTCAGATATTACATCACTGATGACATATGTGTCTTTCTGAAAAAAAAATATTTGTAATATATGTATAGCTAAAAATTAATGGAAGAAGACATGGGTAAATAAGTGTCTAAATACAGTATTAGCATCAACAGAGGATTGCGATGGTCGCAGTCGGAATGTAAACCGGCTGGTCATTACAACTTGGTTCTGACCGACTCGCAGGGTATTCCTGTTGGTCGGAGCCACACCGTAACCCCCTATAGACGGCGTTTCCACAGTTTGGATTACGATGTCAGTTTCCAACAGCCTTTCTGCGCCAGCCTTTCCGACATGGAAATGCTGTCGGAAAGTTACTTTGGTTGGTGGCCGAGGGGGTAGCTAAGGTACCCCGCTGTAAAACCACCCTGCACTGTGTGGAAGGCACCCTAGGATGCCTGCAACAGGGTGCAGCGTTTTACACACACACCCCATTTCACCATTTGAGCTTGTGTTACAGACAGTTCGTGGGCATAACATGAGCTCCCATGGAAAACAATGGGAATCTGACCAAACAGTGTTTGGTCGTATCGCAATCCGGCAGTTGGAACTGCTGACGGCAAGTCGGTCGGTCCTAAATCCGTAATGAGGCCCGAAAAGTAGACAATAGGAAATATATAAAATATTAAATTAAATACACAAACACATAGTAAAAATATATATTTATTAATGGAACGATTACATTTAAGAAATAATAACTATACTATTCCCACTTCAGTCAGTGCAACAGTGGGGAAAACGTTAGACTCGAGAGGGGTCAAATGTATTATTCCCACTCCAGTCAGTGCAACAGTAAGAAAGCTTTGGACTAAGGAGGGGTAACATTTAGTATTCCCCCTACAATCAGTGCAAAAGTAGAGAAAGCTTTGGACTCAGGACGGTGAAATTTACTATTCCCACTCCAGTCTGCACAACAGTATGGGAAGCATTGGACTCAGGAGGGGTAAAATGTACTATTCCCAGCCAGACGGTGCAACAGTAGGGAAAGCGTTGGACTGCGTAAAAGTAGATGTCACTATTCCCACACCAGTCAGTGCAACATTAGGGAAAATGTTGGACTCAAGAGGGGTAAAACTTACTATTTTACTATTCCCACTCCAGTCTGTGCAGCAGTAGGGAAAGTACTTCACTCCACTTATTATTTTATGAAAATCCCCCACTATACTGCCACATACTTAGCAGTCCAAATTTATAATATAATTAGAATAAAAAAGTAAAACACAATAACATATTAAGTAATACATCAAATAATGAACAATAAATGGATACCTAATTGTTAATTCATTATTTCCTAAATAACTTCCAATCCTATCCCCATAAAATACATAATTATAATAAATTACATATTTTAATATAAATTAATAACTAATACGCAATCACTATTTACTTAATTAACTCCCCATCATATACCTATGTATAACGGGTATATTAATTACACAATTTATATAATTATCATTTACATAATTAATAATTCATGTATTAATTATTACTCAAATATTACTTAATTAGCTTTCCACACAATACCGCTTCAAACTCAACAACCTCACAAAAAATGGAACTTGAAAAATATACTGATTACACAATTTACATGGCTAATTATCAATTAACTAATTAATGAAAAATAATAATTAATAAATAATTAATTATTACGTAATTAACTTCCCACCCTATGCCCCTGCAACAAAAATATAACTTAAACAAATATTTACACAATTTACATACTTAATTATCATTCAAATAGTTAATAATTATAAAAAATGAATTATTAATTATTATTAATTAACTTCCCATCCTGCACCCCTATAAACCTCACAACCCACTACAACATTATAAATACTATTAACAACTAAATAAAAATGATAAGTAATTTGAAATTACAAACTATATTTAAAAAACATTAACAATAATACAAACAATATTTAACCTATACAATTACAATAATATTTAAAACGCAAAGATAGTTAAAAAAATATATTTTTAACAACAATATTATTGTAAATGACATTAACAACAATGATATTACTGAAAACGATATTACTTACCTTGAAAAATTGATATTTTGCCAACCATATTCCTGCATCACGAAATTTCTTTGACACTATATTATAAACTCGATATTAGTGTCACTCGATGTTTATGACTCAATATTTTGTCCAAATACCTTTGACTTAATTGCAGAATGAAGCAAAACCAAAGGGGATGATGGACGGAGTGTTGAACATTGCAAGCACTCACCCCCAGTCAACTGATCTGGGTTTAATCCATCATCATTCTTTAGCCCACTCTGCCACCCCAGTTCAGACATGGCCATATGCAAATCAGTCTGACCCTGTGCCTCATGGGAACAGTCCAGCCCGAACTGCCAAGCCATGCCTTCCCTGGACCGGAAACAAGCTTCCTAGGACCGGTTTCTGGCATTTCAGCCGTCTTCAGCCAGGCTTGCTTGAATCCAGTGGCAAAGTGAGCAAGGGACTCACGTCTGAGCATACCCTGCCAACTTACGGCGAACAAAGCAAAACCAAAGGGGATGATGGACGGAGTGTTGAACATTGCAAGCACTCACCCCCAGTCAACTGATCTGGGTTTAATCCATCATCATTCTTTAGCCCACTCTGCCACCCCAGTTCAGACATGGCCATATGCAAATCAGTCTGACCCTGTGCCTCATGGGAACAGTCCAGCCCGAACTGCCAAGCCATGCCTTCCCTGGACCGGAAACAAGCTTCCTAGGACCGGTTTCTGGCATTTCAGCCGTCTTCAGCCAGGCTTGCTTGAATCCAGTGGCAAAGTGAGCAAGGGACTCACGTCTGAGCATACCCTGCCAACTTACGGCGAACAAAGCAAAACCAAAGGGGATGATGGACGGAGTGTTGAACATTGCAAGCACTCACCCCCAGTCAACTGATCTGGGTTTAATCCATCATCATTCTTTAGCCCACTCTGCCACCCCAGTTCAGACATGGCCATATGCAAATCAGTCTGACCCTGTGCCTCATGGGAACAGTCCAGCCCGAACTGCCAAGCCATGCCTTCCCTGGACCGGAAACAAGCTTCCTAGGACCGGTTTCTGGCAATGGTGATGGATTAAACCCAGATCAGTCGACTGGGGGTGAGTGCTTGCAATGTTCAACACTCCGTCCATCATTTCCTTTGGTTTTTACTTTGTTCGCCATAAGTTGGCAGGGTATGCTCAGACGTGAGACCCTTGCTCACTTTGCCACTGGATTCAAGCAAGCCTGGCTGAAGACGGCTGAAATGCCAGAAACCGGTCCTAGGAAGCTTGTTTCCGGTCCAGGAAAGACATGGCTTAGCAGTTCGGGCTGGACTGTTCCCATGAGGCACAGGGTCAGACTGATTTGCATATGGCCATGTCTGAACTGGGGTGGCAGAGTGGGCTAAAGAATGGTGATGGATTAAACCCAGATCAGTTGACTGGGGGTGAGTGCTTGCAATGTTCAACACTCCGTCCATCATTTCCTTTGGTTTTTACTTTGTTCGCCATAAGTTGGCAGGGTATGCTCAGACGTGAGTCCCTTGCTCACTTTGCCACTGGATTCAAGCAAGCCTGGCTGAAGACGGCTGAAATGCCAGAAACCGGTCCTAGGAAGCTTGTTTCCGGTCCAGGAAAGACATGGCTTAGCAGTTCGGGCTGGACTGTTCCCATGAGGCACAGGGTCAGACTGATTTGCATATGGCCATGTCTGAACTGGGGTGGCAGAGTGGGCTAAAGAATGGTGATGGATTAAACCCAGATCAGTTGACTGGGGGTGAGTGCTTGCAATGTTCAACACTCCGTCCATCATTTCCTTTGGTTTTTACTTTGTTCGCCATAAGTTGGCAGGGTATGCTCAGACGTGAGTCCCTTGCTCACTTTGCCACTGGATTCAAGCAAGCCTGGCTGAAGACGGCTGAAATGCCAGAAACCGGTCCTAGGAAGCTTGTTTCCGGTCCAGGAAAGACATGGCTTAGCAGTTCGGGCTGGACTGTTCCCATGAGGCACAGGGTCAGACTGATTTGCATATGGCCATGTCTGAACTGGGGTGGCAGAGTGGGCTAAAGAATGGTGATGGATTAAACCCAGATCAGTTGACTGGGGGTGAGTGCTTGCAATGTTCAACACTCCGTCCATCATTTCCTTTGGTTTTTACTTTGTTCGCCATAAGTTGGCAGGGTATGCTCAGACGTGAGTCCCTTGCTCACTTTGCCACTGGATTCAAGCAAGCCTGGCTGAAGACGGCTGAAATGCCAGAAACCGGTCCTAGGAAGCTTGTTTCCAGTCCAGGAAAGACATGGCTTAGCAGTTCGGGCTGGACTGTTCCCATGAGGCACAGGGTCAGACTGATTTGCATATGGCCATGTCTGAACTGGGGTGGCAGAGTGGGCTAAAGAATGGTGATGGATTAAACCCAGATCAGTTGACTGGGGGTGAGTGCTTGCAATGTTCAACACTCCGTCCATCATTTCCTTTGGTTTTTAATTGCAGAATGTCCTTACAAACTCAACTTTGGAGCAAATTCTAAACTAAACATAGTAGATGTTTGAAATTTTCAGTATAAGTGCTAAACAGGATAAAGATCATTTGTGTTAAGATACGATTTTGTTTGATGACTTTTAGAATTAATTTACATGTTGCTACTTTCCTGAAAGTTTGGCAGTAGGCCATACTTGAAGTTGAACATTTTCGTGTAACATTTAGTGACAACATTACAAAATGCTCACTTATGAGATGTGTGATTTATTCCATAATAAGGAGTTTGTAATACTAAAAATGTAATGTTGAATTTAGACACAATGATATGTCTGTTTCTCATTATGCTGCATAATTTCATAGCCTCATTCAATGAACTTTGATACGTTTCTCAAATGTTGCCTTATTTGTTCTTCGTTCATTCGACATTCCTTGATATAACAACTCTTTACCCCTTTGTGTGAATAGTGGAAAGAGTGAAATTATGTTCATAAGTGTATATGGCTTCCGCTGCCACAAAACTATCGACATGAAGGCTTTAGAGTGTCCAAAAGAGATTTCCTTGTCCAATACAAAAACTGAAAAATACCATTGTTTTGATGGGAGTAACTGACAGATTTAGATTATTGTAGCAGCAAACAGACTGAATATTAATAAGGTTGCGTGTTGGGATTGCTTTGGCTTAAGATTGCAGTATTTTCGAATGGCTATGTAAATTCCATGTATGATTGTGGCACTTAGTGCAAAGAAGTTGAAGTTGTTAACGGGTCCATTTGTGGTCTAGGATCCTGGGATGATAATATATACCTACGCGGTGGTCTAAGTGTAGAAGACACTTAGGGCCCAATACAAGTCTGGCAATCTGAGGAACTCCAGACTCGTGGATGTGCGGAGGTGGTGGTCCAGCTACCACCGAACCGGTGGTCCAACTGCACCATTATGACTTTAGTGGTCGGACCACAATGGGACCGTCGGCACTGCCAGGAAACTGCCTTTCCCTGGAGGTGGTGTGGCTGGCCTGAGGCCACAATATATTTGGCGAGACTGCTTGGTCCCACCAAACATATTAAGAGTTTCCGTTCAATCACCTTTTTCATGGCAGTTCCACCCTGGCAGAGAGGAAACAAAAATGGCCTTACAGGGTGCCCTGATGCAAACTGCAATGTGTATTCACAGCCACCCTGTCTGCATGCACACCAGTTCCTGCACGGCGTGAACATTACAGTCTATGTCTTGCAGGAACCTAGTGTGGCATTCCCATTGTGGTGCCTTTTTCACAGGCACCACCACCTTTGAAAGAGGCACTGCAGCGGGAACCACCATGCTGCCTGTCAGACCACTTTTAAGTTGTAATTTGGCGGGATGGGCACCCACCCCACATCGCAAAAAGTTGTAATTGAGCCCTAAATAAGTTGTGGTATTTGTCGTCAGATTCATTGACAACATCTTAATAGAAAGGGACTTCCTTTTGAGTGTTACTGGTAAATGACTGGTATAGTTGATCTCTGGTATAGGTGTACAGGGAATATCTGTATCAATTAAGGCAGAAATCCTGCGGGTCAAAATTTCATTTGAGGTGAATGAGAAGTTTAGAAATAAGATTATTTTGAATTACTTTTGAGCGAGAGACATTATTTCTTTAGTGGAGCAGACAGTTTTATGTTGAAATGCCAGCATATTGTCTTGCATATTTGCTTAGAAAACGTACCGAAGAAAATTGTAAAGGAATGTGAGCTGCTGCACGGAATGAGACTGGCATCTCAGTGTGTTGCACTGTGATTGGTTAGTTGTTGTAAAGCTGCTCCAGGATTGGTTGACACTGTCATAGAAAGTCATTCTGTTATTGGTTGATATAGCTGAACTAGAGAATTGTGGGAGAATTCTTTTTCCTGTTTTGTGGAAAACATTTGTGAAATGTGAAAATTGAAAGCATTACAAAAACTGATACAATGAGATGTGACTATACTTCTTAGAATAAGGATAAGATACACCATCTGAGGGTACGCCAGGATACATAGAATTGTTGGACAAAGGATTACATCCATGTCTTCAGCTCAAACATTGGCAATAAATTACAGAGAATAAAAAGGACCTAAGGAAATGGGACATTTAATTTGAACATTATGGAGAATTTGAGGAGGAAGGTATACGAGATGAAACCACCTCCAAGATCAGTTCAGATTGAAACATTAATGGCCTCATTACGATGTCGGCAGAATCACTGTTTGTTCTCACTACTGGGACAACTGATTGACCACCATTACCATCAGAGTGGTTGGTCCTTCCAGCTCAGTCCTGAATTCCCAGATGATGATAAGCCACCTTTGGTGGGTGATGGGAATTATACTTTTGTTATGTCATTCACTGTAATTGATTTGGAGGTCTCATTTGTCTAGTCTGTTAGAGTTGTGTGTATACGGAACATTAGACCCTCAGTATTTGTTGTAAAGTATATATTGATTTGGGGATTTATACTGTAGCTGGTCTTTAAATTGTCCCTTGGACCCTCCCCCACTTTCACACTCTGTGAGAATCCTTCGTATTCAATACATGTAAATATCTCAAACAGTATCAATCATATACAGATGATGCAAAGAACTAATCAGCAAAATTGTGATTACCTTGTGTCCCAAAAAAGAGATGAAAGTGACATTATAGGTCTGTGAAACACCACCAGAAAAAGAAGAGAACACGCCCATGTGTTAAGGAAAGCCACAAAAAGTAAATGAAAACACAAAACGTAACCATCCTCCCATACTGGCGAGGTGTTCAAAACAGAAAATGTTAAATATATCAAGGATGAAAACTGAACAGAGTGAACAGATAAATACATGAGGTAAGAATTATAAAACCCAGAAACCTCTTGTCTTAGATAATAAATGGCCTGATAAGAAATATATTCAAGATCATTGAAAGATAAAGTAGAAATAGCTACCTTATATTCGCATGATTGTTGACTCTTATAAATTGTCAACCCAAAGTTAAAATGTTGTCCCAAAGCAGAGAATGGGGATCCTAGAAGTAAAAAGTATTAAAAATAATATAAATACAATAATTGCCCATACCTAAACGTCTGATATGGGAATAAAAAACCCAAATTTTATAACTCTAAGTACCTGATATTCAATATTGCCGGTATTGAATCAGTAGAAAAATGCCAAAGAACATGTAGTACATATGATTTGGCAACACTTTTGTACACCAATTTTTCATGCCTTAGAATTACAGACAATATGTAATATTGATTGGTTAGACATATTAGGTAAAATCTTATAGAGGGCAACAGATATATCCTCTTAATGAGGCTGTATTGAAATCTCCTTACAGGGCAGAAAGGAATCATATATGATAGATCATAAACATGCCTCTGTTTTAAAGTGAAGCAATATTCAAAACTGCGTGAAGGATGCATCTAACTTGTGAACCACACAAATATCCAATTTGTGGCTAGATGCATCCTTCACGCAGAAAAGTGTTGCCAAATCATATGTACTACATGTTCTTTGGTATTTTTATATGGATACATGATGTTGCTAAACATGTTTCATTATTACTATGTGATGCACGCTGTTTACTATTACACACATGAATTGGTGGATTGTCCTTTTCTCTTCTCTTTTGGGGGCGTATCTGCTGCTTCTACAACTGTCATTCTATATTTTTAGCCTGTCGCCATGTAATGGGAAGCATTTGGTTGGGTCTACGGGCCACTGACATTTTTATTTCGCATGGACATGCAATTTCTCTCGACCTTCAACACGATTCAAATATGGCCGCTGATTTCTTTTCTGAACAGAACACTCTAGTCTCTTGACTGTTTCTAGTAAGGGGAAGCGGCTATTGCAAGCTTCGTCTTCCGGGACAGGGGTGATCAGGACACGACCCCTCCCACTTCTGACGATCACGGGGGCATTATACAACATATAAATATGCCATTAGGAATGCTCTGTAGCATTGCCGGACTTGAGGGGAAAAACTGACATACGGCGGGATCGCCGGGAGCAGGTTAGTGATGGCTGATTTTACTGCGGTAGTTGTCACCTCTTCGAAGGGGACTAGACTAATGTGGGCAATACTTAACAACTTCTTGCCAACGTGATTACTTATGTTTCTCTCATTTCTTTTTGTTTAGGGGCATAACATAACATTGTGATTCGATACCGGAAATATTGAATATCAGGTTCGTAGAGTTATAAAATTGGGGTTTTTTATTTCCATAACAGACGTTTAGGTATGGGCAATTATTGTATTTATATTATTTTTCATACATTTTACTTCTAGGATCCCCACTCTCTGCTTTGGGACAACATTTTAACTTTGCGCTTTGGGTTGACAATTTATAAGAGTCAACAATCATTCGAATATAAGGTAGCTATTTCTACTTTATCTTTCAATGGTCTTGAATATATTTTGTATCAGTCCATTTATTATCAAAGACAAGAGGTTTCTGGGTTTTATCATTCTTACCTCATGTATTTATCTGTTCACTCTGTTTTGATTCTTTATATATTTTAGATTTTCTATTTTGAACACCTCGCCAGTATGGGAGGATGGTTACGTTTTATGTTTTCACTGGCTTTTTGTGGCTCTGCTTTAGCACATTGGAGAGTTCTCTTCTTTTTCTGGTGGTGTTTCACAGGCCTATGATGTCACTTTCATCTCTTTTTTGGGACACAAGGTGATCACAATTTAGCTGATTAGCTCTTTGCATCATCTCTATATGATTGATACTGTTTGAGCCCCCTCACGCCATCTAATTACAGGCCAATCAACCTCATTGACATCTCCCAGAAACTCTTTGGGCGAGTGCTCCTGGATCGCTTACAGGACTGGGTAGAACAAGAACAAATACTCAGCCCATATCAGGCCGGCTTCAGATCAAAGATGTCAACCGTGGACCAGATATTCAGTCTTCAGCTGTTCTGGAAAACGGTTGTCCTACAGGGTGGCAGCCTCTATTTAATATTCGTGGATCTGAAGTCGGCCTTTGATATGGTACCAAGGGCGAAGCTTTGGAGGGTCTTGAGGGATCTTGGGATTCCCCCGTACCTGCTCGAGTCTATCATAAAATTACACACGGATAACTTTGCGCAGGTCCGATGTGGAAAATCAGGTGAGCTATCTGCCCGGTTCCCTGTCCTTAATGGTGTTCGACAGGGATGCGTCCGCGCTCCCACTCTATTCTGTCTCTTTATAAACGGGCTCATTGACTTCCTAAGGAAAATCAAGGATAGTGATGTCCCAAAGTTAGTCACAGGAAGGGTTCCCGCACTAATGTTTGCGGATGATACCCTGTTACTTTCCAAAACTCCAATGGGTATCCAGCGGATCCTAGATGGGTTTGCAGAGTTCTGCATGTTGTGGGGATTGGAGATAAATCTAGCAAAGACTAAGTTTATGATTTTTAATCCCCCCAAACTGAAGCATTCCAACCCAGTTCTACATGGTATCCCTCTTGAGAGAGTAGAGACGTTTGACTACTTGGGAGTCACCCTGGCTGAGTATTTTAATTGGGAGGCATCGGTGGCAAAAGCTAGCCTTAGGCTAACACAGACGATTGGTGGTATCTTGAAGCTGCATAGAACCTCAGACACGAAACCCATTGCCCCTGCACTTGAAATTTATACTGCCCAAGCCAGAGGGGCTGCATTATATGGGGTAGAGCTGTGGGGCCATTGGCAGGTTTCCAATCTAACAAAGGCAGAAAATAATTTCATAAGGCAACTTTTAAGTCTACCGAACAGCACTCCACTTATTCCCCTCCGTATGGATTTGGGCATTAGGCCTCTGGGCGAAGAGATAGCACTGAGACCCCTTACATTTTGGAGGCGACTCTGGGTGACACCTGAACTGTCTGATATTAGGGTTGAGCTAAAAGAGATATTGCCCTAGTGCCGCTATAAGGGAATTCCTTGCCTCTGTCATATAAAGGACCTCACTCTGGAATTAAAGAACCCAGATCTGTGGAGTTCACCTGAAACTTCATGTACTCTGATCTCTAGATTGGAACTAATAAGACAATACAGAGCAATGAAATTCATCCAAATACAAATCAATTCCGTGCACGGGCGCTTCACGTCAGAATTTCTCTTTATAAAAGATACATACTACAAGGAACCCTTCCTAGATTGTATCCTACTTCCCAGGGCTAGGAAATTATATCTTCAATTCAGACTAGAGACCCTCCCAATTCATGTACTTACTAGTAGATGGGCGAAAGATTCAAAGAAGGAATGTCCTGTATGTAATTATAAGGAGGAGTCTGAAATCCACGTTCTTTTTCTCTGCCCTGCTTATCGGATACAGCGTAAATGCTGGTTAACACAACTTTGTAAAAACCTGGGTTTCAAGCAATGTATAGCGGAATTGAGAATCTTAAAGTATGATACCAGCCCTCCAATTGTATTTGCAGTTTCTCGTTTTTTAAACAGTATGTGGTACAAGCTGCCAAGTATAATTGTATTGGAGTGTCTAACAGCACAGCCTGATGTCCACCATTTCCACTATTGTAAATCTACTTGTATCTATTTTTAATGATAGATTTAACATCCTTTTATTCTTTTAACTTAGTAGTTTTTAGGGATCCTTTGATCGTGTTGCTATGGAGAGGCCTGTCATGTAAGGATGTAAATGACTTGTAAATATATTGTATCTGTGATTTCTTTTCAAAGTGTAAGCACTTTTATGGCTTTGCGCCGAAATAAAGTTTTTACTGACTAATACTGTTTGAGATATTTACGTGTATGTCAACATCGTTTGCAGCCTTGAAGAAGTTACATCAGTAACGAAACACGTGTCGGCTGCCATCTTCGTATGTTAACAAGGAAGGTACAAGAATGGGACCACTACATGTTAATTTATAAACAGTATGATATGATGTGAAACAGTCTATGTTTTTGTTCTATTTTTGCACCGTATTGATTACTATTTGAGTGAAACATTGTCAATAAGAAATGAATAGGAGTTTAGCATAATTGACTCTCTAAATTGGTTTTCCTGTGAGTTGTTATATTGATTTTGAATAAAGAAATATGCTTTACTATTCATGAATAGAAATGTGAAATTTGAGAGTGCTGAGGTACAATTGTTTTGTTTTACAGACACCAATGGTTCCGACTCAAAGTGATGCTGCTGGTACTAAGAATACAAGTTCAAATTTAAATCAGACTCAAATTGATCCAAGAAGCAGAATGGTTCAGGGGTTACCACCTTTTTATGTCCTCAGAACAATTGGACCTCCTGAAATAAGTTATCATGCTACTGAAATCACTGCCCGGGTAGGAGTTTCAGTTCCTGGTACATCCGCAATAGACATGCAACCTGGAACAAGAAGAGACTTGACTAATGGAGGTTTGCATTCAAGTATTTGAAGAGGAACATCTAAACTTACTCCACAAGAATTAGTTGATGGGCAATTGAGAAGCTCGGAAATATGAAATCAACATTCAGAAATCCAAGGTCCATCAAAGGACATACAGATTAGGCTTTAGTGGCAAAGATTTTGTGAACAAGAGGCCAGCTAGAATGAAATTACAGATTAAGGAACTGATTATACTGATCAAGAAATGGAGCGAGAGAGAGAAAGATGGGAAGATAGATGGTAAAAAAAGAAGGATGCATACAAAGTTAGAATGCATAAACCTCCAGTCGTGAAGTAGGTGAAGTACAGATGCTTCATATGAGGGGGTACCTGGTGGAGGGTACATGCATGTGCCATGGAATAGAGGGGATATTTTATCATTCACAAATGAATTCCCGAAATTGAGAGATAATCCAGTGGAATGGAACAGATAGATGGAAAGCTTTGTGAAAATCTCAAAAGTCCCATGGATAGATTTGAGTACCCTGTTTGACATTGTGGTTCCTGGAGACTTTTGGACGAGTGTAAAATGTCTGTAGAATGGCCTGAAGCGGAACCAGAGAGTGATCCTATAACAGGTGCCCCATCTCCAATGGTATTAAAGAAATACCAGCAAGTGATTACGGGCCAGATGTATCAAGAATTTCTTTCACGATTCTTAAATAGCAAATTTTACTGATTCGCTATTTAAGAATCGCAAAATGCAATGTATGTAGGATTTGCAAAAACAAATTGCGAATCCTACATATTCCTTGATAGCGAATTGCAAATTGCGATTTGCTATTAATACTTCCCATTCAGCCTAGGGGCCTAGAGGCCCATAGGAATTAAAAGGATTGCATTCCCAATTAGGTACTCGCAAATTGCGCATGCAATTTTAATGGTGCGAGGGTGCCAAAAGGACAACCTGTTGCACCCCTGAAAAGTCCATTTGTGCACATGTGGCGCACATACATGCCCTTAGGGCATGTATGTGCGCCACATGCCACTTAGAAAAATGCTAAAAGTTCCATTTTTAAAGTTGGTGGTAATTTGCGATTTCTTAACCTCTTCAGTGCCCCGCCCTTTCCCCGCCCTGTGCCGGGCGTTGCATTAGCGGGCGGGGTTCATGACGAGATAGTCTCGTCATGGGCACAGCGCAACCGCGCTCCATGACGAGACCATCTCGTCATGGGCTCTGAAGGGGTTAAAGCCAGGTTGCAATTTTGTCTTGCTTCCTGCATTGCATCTAAGGAATCGCAAATAGCGATTTCCTAAATGCATTTGTAAAATAGTTAATCGTAGAAATTGAGATTACCTATTTTGTGAATGCCTTTTGGGATGATACATCCCAAAAGGCTTTTTCCCGTTCGCAAGCAGGCCGATTCTGCGAATCGGCCTGTTTGCGAATGGAAAAACGCTTGCTAAATCTGGCCCTACATTGCTGAAAAGTAAGGGTTCTACTAAAGATATTGACTGGCAAAAGATTGCCAGAACTAATCAAGAACTTAAAGAATCAGTTCATGTTTTTTACAACAGATTGATAAAGATCTTCAGACAGCACAGTGGAACAGAAGATGTGGCAGAAAAGGATATGGGACATTTTGTTTACAGATTTGTGAATGGCTTGCGTCCTGAGATTGCGCTCTATGATTCATCAACATTTACTGTTTTGGAAGAATAAACCAATTGATGAGATTTTGTGTTATGCCAAGTATTGCAGAGATGAATTGTGATCAAAGCACAAAAAGCTGAAACAGAAGTTAATGATAGCGCAAATGAGAGCAGTACAAGAAGGCCAGAATCCTTTTGACACTACAGTTTCACCACAGGGAGGATTTAGTACAGTTCCTGTGATGCAAGGTGTTAATGGTTTTCAGCAGCAGAATTTCCAGACACATGGTAGAGGTTGTGGTGTTTCATTGAATTCTAGAACATGTGTTGATTTGTCGGTTTTCAAGAAAATGAATCCTCCTCTCAGGCACGAAAATATAGACATTGGAAATGTGAGTCTAACTTTAATGTGAGTAATATTGGAAATCAGAAGCAGAATAGAGGGAAACCACAGTTTCAGGGAAATTGCATGGTCCAGACTCAACAGGCACAAAGACAGAGAGTCTAATACATCCCAATTCCTGCAGAAACCCCAAGCTACAATGGTTCAACAAAATGTTCAAGTGCAAAGGTACAATACACAGAAGCAGTAGATGAATAGAAATTCATACAAAAATGTGTCACAATAGTATTTGATTCAGACAGACGATTTTGATCAGGGCCCGTCAGCCTGATGGTACCTGAGGGAGGAGGAGGACTGCGTACTTAGTGCGGCCTTAGAGGTAGACCAGAGTGGTCCATATATGGACAGTGAGGTAAGCAGAAATTCTGTTTTATTCCTCATTGACACTAGTGTTACCTGCTCCACTGTAAGAATGGTAGCAATACTAACCTTCCTCTCTTGGGGGAAGGTTTCCAAGTTGTAGGAGTTACAAACAAAATGTTGCCCACCCCAATTTCAGAACCACTTCCTTGTAAAATAGGGTTCTTTGAAGATCGACACAGATTTGTGGTATGTGATTCAAGTCCAGTAAATTTGCTTGGATGAGATCTGTTTTGCAAGTTCAATTGTTCCATCTATTGAACTCCAAATGGTATTGAGTATCATACTAATTATGTTGATGTTCTGTTTAAACTTTCCCAACAGAGATCTGACATGGGAATGTATCTCCTTCTAACCAAAGAGGATCTACCCATTGAGCTGAGAGACACTGTTTTGCCTACAGTCTGGGACTTTGCAGGTAAAGATACCGGACTAATCAAAGGTGTTGAACCAGTCTGAATCACAGTAAAACCCAATGTAGAATATCCAAGAATCCCGCATTACAATTTGACTCAATATACTATTGCCGGTATTACTCCTGATATTGATTCACTGATTGAGAATGGGATCCTAAAGGAGATAATAGGGAGTCTATGTAACTCTCTCATTATGGGCGTACAGAAGGCAAATAGCAAGTATCGTATTGTGTAGGATTTGCAGAAAATTAATGCCATTGTTGTTCCATGTTGCCCTGTGGTACTGAATCCTGCTGTGATCCTGTTACCAATTCCATGTGAAGCTAAATGGTTTTCTATCATTAACTTATGTCAAGCTTTCTTTTCCTTTTCCTTGCATGAGAAAAGTCAATACCTCTTCGCTTTCCGTTTTGACAACCGTGTTTTGACCCGCAATTTTTAATCAGATACTCAAGAAAAATCTCGAGTCTCTAATGATGCTAAATCACTCAGCTTCAGTGCAGTCTATTGATGACCTACTGGTGGCATCAAATACAAAGGATGATTGCAAGACTGACACTATTGCACTTTTGAGTAATTTGGCTGAAAAGGGACATAAAGTATCTTTGACTAAGATACAGTTTTGCTAAACTGAAGACCTGTACTTAGCACACCACATTGAAAAAAGGGGCAAGGAAAGTGTCACAAGAGAGAATCGCAGCGATTCTGAAATATGAGTCCACCAATTACCAAAAAAGACATATGCGTGATCCTAGGAATGGTGGGTTATTATTGACAATGGATTTCAAATTTTTCATTGCCAGTGAAACCTCTCCAGAGGTTGACACACAAATGCGTATCTAATCCGGTATCCTGGGATAACAGCTGTATGACAGCCTTCACTGAGTTGCGAGGATACATTTGTAGGGCACCAGCTCTGGGAATGCTGGATTACAAGAAGTGCTCTGTATTATTTTGTAGTGAGAGAGAAGGCTGCGCTCTTTCAGTACTGACACAGATACACAGAAGCAATCACAGAGCCATTGCATACTTCTCTGCGACTCTTGATCCAGTGGCTGTGGTGCTGCCTGGATGTTTGAAAGTGGTTGCATCTGCATGTGTGACTCTTGGGAAGTGTGAAAGCACAGTCATGGAACATTCACTGACTATGTTTGTGCCCTATTCAGTAGAAATACGGTTGACCTGTACTCAGACCCAGTATTTCACCAATAGCTAGTTGACTAAATATGAACAGATACTTCTGGGTGCAGAGAATATTACACTTAAAAGAGGCATGATATTGAACCCATCCACTGTGTGAGGAATGGTGTTGAAAAGGATTGCCTGGATGTGACTGAATTATGTACTAAGGGGCATATGGAGCAAGAAAGTGTTTTGCGAGTCCTTAATAGTGAATTTTAGCGATTCGCTATTAACGACTCACAAAAGGCAATGTATGTAGGATTCGCAATATTCCTAAGTATTACTTAATTGCGAATCGTAAATTGTGATTCGCAATTAAGGAATACCTTCCCATTCATTCCTATGGGACTAGAGGCCCATAGGAATGAATGGGAAGACATTAGCAATTTGCGAGTACCCATTAGGCACTCACAAATTGCGAATGCAATTTCAAGCGTGCAAGGGTGTCAAAAGGACACCCTGTTGCACCCCTGAAATAAGCATGTGTGCACATGTGGGGCACATGCACCACATGGCACTTTGAAAAATGCAAAAAAGTGCATTTTACATAAAAATCGCAAATTACCACCAACTTGAAGTTGGTGGTAATTTGTGATTTCTAAAGGCAAAATCGCACAACTTGGGTGCTTCCAGGATTGAATTCAAGGAATCGCAATTTGAGATTCCTTAAATGCATTCCCAGAATAGTGAATCGCAAATTTTGCGATTACCTATTGTGCGAGGGCCGTCTGGGATGATACATCCCAAAAGGCTCTTTCCCATTCGCAAACAGGCATATTCTGAGAATCGGACCGTTTGCGAATAGGAAAAAGGTATCATACATATGACCCATAGCCTCTACCTGATATAATTACGAGCCATTGCATGAATCTGATCGTGTATTGTTTGTTGATGGTTCTTGCTTGCGAGACAATGATGAAAACCTGAAAGCTGCATATGCTGTTCATACTGTTGCAGGTACTGTGGAAGTGTTATGGTTACAAGGAGTATATTCAGCTCAAGTAGCGAAGTAGCAGAGCTAATAGCGCTAACTTGAGCTTGCAGCAATTCAGAAGAACTCAGAGTTACAATCTTTACAGATAGTCAGTACAACTTTGAAGATGTGCATGACTTTGGCCAATTGTGGTCACAGCGAGGATTCATGACTTCCTCCGGACCACTTATACGAAATGGAGTAAGTGTAAGGAACCTTTTACGTTCTCTACAATTGCCTGCCCAAATTGTAGTCATCAATGGGTAAAAGCTTATCCAACATGCAGGAATGACAGCTCAACAGTAGCTAAATTATTGTTAAAGGAGCTAATTCCACGGTTCGGCCTCCCAACTTCTCTTGAGTAAAACTGAGGAACTTATTATGATAATGAGGTCTTGAAATCGTTAGGTGCAGCATTACAGGTTGAGCAGAAGCTCCATTTTAGTTACCATCCAGAGGCTTCTGAGTTGGCCGAACAAATAAACTGGCAAAGGTGTGTGCTTCAAAGTCTTCAAAGTGAACTAATGTATTGCCTCTCCTGTTGATGAGCCTGAAAAGTACACCAGACAGGAGAACAGGATTGTCACACCCATGAAGTAATAATGGGGGTCAAGTCATGATAAAGCCAGCTGTTCCTGCCAATGCTTTAGTCAACATAACAAATTATCTGGTCCTGGACTATTGTAAAGGTTTGGCTGATGTGGTACATTCTGTGTCTCACCAGGTTGGAGAAACTGCCCTTGTTACTCAACAGGAGCAGTGCCTTGACCTCAGTCCCAGTGAGTGTGTCCTGGTGTAAAAGTATGTGTGAAATTCATGCTTGGAGCCTCATTGGAAAGGACTTTATCAGGTGACTAACACTGCTGTAAAATGTGGAGGTCTCCTGAACTGGGTACATGCTGGGCATACTTGCGGAGACCCATGTCCCCTTGATAATACAACAGCACCTGTCCCTGGTGTGCTGGTGGTAAGAGAGAGGCAGAGGGTGCATTTTAGTCAAGCTGTTGGGGACCAGTAAGTTGCTGGGACAGCACTCATTAGGCCTGAGGGGGTTCTAAGAGAGTCAACTAGTGTCAGCACCGAAGGGTCTCAGCTAGTAGAGTTGACTATGATAAGTGATGACCGTGACGAAAGTCCTAAAGCACCTAGAAAGCAAGTAGTACCAGGAGACAGTTGTCCCTGAAAAGTTGAGATACTGTGACAATGCTTAACAGAAGAAATAGTGCAAGTAACACAGACCATTCAAAAAAGTTCTGAGCAGTCTGACCAGAGTGACAGTGATGATGGGAGAACAAATTAAGCAAGAGTACCCACTCAAAAGTACCTGTCTCCTGAATGGCTGTAAATGAATAGAAGCAGGAGTTTGCTACATTTTGCTTTAACAATACGAGTGCAACTGAACCTCCTTGCAACAAACTTTGTTGTGCATTTGAATTTCAATTTTGGTGTGCCGCTTGAAGGACTGACACAATTTATACTAAATATACTCACGAAAGAAGCTGATCTGCACATTCTTCATTTTGAACAGAACCACTGAACTGTGCTTTGGTGTTTTTGTGCTGAACTTTACTAATCACTTGCTGTTACATTTTTAAAATTTTCAAATTTGTTACGCTCTGAATTGTGAGAAGTCATGAGGTCTAACACTGAAATCTCCCCTAGATAGAAACGTGTGTATGCAGGAATTATTTCTGTTATTATTCTGATATTAGTTTCATTGATTATGCTTTTAAATTTGCCACTCTATGTACTGTTGAAAATCCTAAGCTTACCCATTATTTCTAAACTGCTCAAACGAATGGCACTGATTTTACAGCTTTGAATGACAACACTTTACATTATGATTTCTCAAATTCTGAACCTACACTGAACATTTAAACCAGATTGCTAAATGAGTACGTAGAAATAATGGATTAGAGAGATTGCTATGTATATGCAATTTACCTGGATCAGTTGCCGAAGGTGTGACCTACCATAGCTTACCATTAACCTATGGAGTTTCTTGCAGTGTGTTGACTGGTTTGTTTTATGATACTGACTGCTCAAAATATTATTATTCAGATCAAGATGTGATCTTTTCTGAACTTCCTGAACTAAAAAGCTGAAACCCACATCCTGAAGCTTCACTCGTTGAAACTATAGGCTATCTTTTCAGACCAGCTCAATCTTTTGATATGGCTAATGCATATAGAAATAACCTAACCTGTAAAATAGGGAGAGCTGAGAAGAAACTCATAGATTTAATAGAAAGTAGATGCAATAATGTGACTAATAAAACTGATGCACCTTGAAAATTAACTCTTTTTAACTGACTGGTAGAAGCAAATAAATAAATACTTTAGCCTTAGACTGTCAGCATGAAGAAAAGCTTTATATGTACAGAAAAAGATCAAATACAAAGACAAAATTTGTAGGTCATAGTGAATGTGAACATACCTTTGATGTTTATGAGAACTGGGTAAGATACTTAGAACGAGTAGATCCCATTTTTCGTGGAGTGTATTATACATTTGGAAAAAATGCCTATTTTAAATTGTCGAATGGATAGTATGGAAGCTGTAGCTTTTGAATTGTTTTTCTAAAGATCTATCATGTGAAACAAATTGGAGATGAATTAAAAGAGGCAAACAGGGGAATGAAGAGAGGTGTGAGTGCTAGTGCAGTAGCGGGTGACATTTTTTGGAGCTTTAATACTTTCTGTAGGAGGAGCATTAAACTTGCATAACATTTGAAAGCTTTCGACTATATTAGACAAATTAGCAACCATTGCAAATGGAGGATTTTCTGTTGTAGATATTGAAATGATTTCAATAAGATCGATGGTGATGCAAATTCAACTTGCCCTTGACATTGTTCTCGCTGAAGAGTGTAGAGTCTTTTGGTTGTTATATAACAAAAATATTACTGACTTCAACAAAGTCCTGAAAGAATAGAAAACATGATAGTGCCTGGGAAATAATAGGTAAGTGATTGTCAACTGTTAGCAACTGGTTGGGTAACTTGGGTAATGGACTAGTGGTTCCAATCTTGAGGTCATCAGTGGCAATCTATTTGTACAAACTGCTGATGATACTAGCTATCAAAGTCTGTGCATAGAAAAAGAGGAGTGAAAAGAACAAAATCGGATATTGAATTTGAAGACGAACAATGTAAATATTATGATGAAATGAACATTTTAGAAGAAAAAGGCTGAAGACAAAACAAATGTGATTTGTGATGACCTGTTGTGGATTTTTGTGATGGCTTAAGTTGGCATCAGAGGAGGGCTTGAGGAAGCGTAACAGCTGATCTTGCCTTTGCACGACACACACACTGAATTATGATTATGAGAACAAGTGTGCACTTTGAACATGTCTAGAAAAACAACATAGAAACTTAGTAAAAGTTTATGAGCCAGCACCGTAAAAGTGGGCTTTACTAGGTAGAAACAGTAGGATTAATACATTTGTGAATTTAAGATGTTTAGATAACTAATTACCTTATATTTTTAACCGAAATTCCATAAACTTTGATGATAACTTAACATTGCTATTTGACTACATTGCAGAATGTTCTAAGAAACTTGACCTTGGTGCAATTCCCAAACTACACATAGTGGATGTCTGAAAATCTCAGTACAAGTGCTTAACAGAATAAAGATCATTTGTGTTCAAGAACGATTTTGTTTTGATGACATTTAGAATTAATTTACATGTTGCTACTTTCCTGAAATGATGGCAGTAGGCCATACTTGAAGTGGAACATTTCTGTATAACATTTACTGACATTACAACACGCCCATATATGAGATGCATGATTTATTTCATTATGTCTAAACTTAATAAGAAGTCTGTAATACCAAAAATGAAATGTTGAATTTAATCACAATGAGAAGTCTTTTTCCCCCTAGGCTGCATTATTTCATAATAACAACCAATGGCCTGCCCTGCGATACACCTAATCCTATAATGCCGACATTAACAGGGTTTTCAATCCTTTCTGATTCCCTAGAGTGTGTTTCCTATCACTACTCACAGGTCGTGGTGTATCAAATTAAAAGTGTCAAAGAAACCATCATAGCACCACTTCTACCCAAAGTTGACTAGAAAAAAGGTGAGGGGAAGAGAAAGAGCACCTCACGGTAGTAACACCAAGGGGGGTTGCTGGTTGGTACTCACCGGCATACCCACTTATCATCATAGGTTGCTCTTACTCCATGTGAAAAACAAAAATTGTAATATACTGATACATAATCTCAGTGTAGTGAGGTGGTGACAAAATTAACAGTGCCTAGTGCTTTTATACGTGCCCTATGGACCCCAGTGATACATGAAAATCTAATTCTCACCATTAAAAACCGGTAGTGCTTACTAGCTTGACGTAACTTTATTAAATGCTGTAAGCTCCCACGATTAAAAATGGTTTCAATCAAACCATAATCAATTCTATAGTGCCAACATGTTTCATTGCCGAACCATCACACAACTTCTTCAGGGCTATTGGGGTTCCAAATCAACTTCACGTACGATTCACCTAAAACCTCTGATGGTGTAATAAAGAGACACAAGGAATGCCAGTTAAAAAAGCCGTCTGACTATCAAGACGAACTCATAGACTCAACAAATTTAATCTGAGAAAGTATACTTAGTTCCATCTTTACCAGAAGGTTGCGAAGTCTTCTTATACCAGCAACCTTCTTCAGGATGGATCACGTGTCCTCTGATCACGTGCCCCTGGGGTGACTACCAAATGTCTCGTTCCCTATAAATGTGTAAGACAAGGGAACCTTGTTTCATCTTTTTTGCTGTTGTAATTTATTCAGAGCTTTATTCTAACACTTAGAAAACATAGCTTCTCCATAAACAGGTAGGTAAAAATCACATCGAGCCCCCTAACCGTCAGTAAATCGTTACAACCATGATTATACATGAAGGTACCGGTATTCAATTTGTACCGAACAATGGTCTTACATTGACTTTTGTTCTATTGGTGTACCTCAATCAGATCAGATCTCTTAAACTCACGGCATCACCAACCACCAGCAGCTCAGCAGTCAACTATTCCCCCATATATCGCAACATATAACTTCAAAGTCTAGAAGTCCACAGCTTATTAAAACCAAGGGCGGTGCCAAAACATCCCGCCATTCCCTCAATCATACGTCTCACCCGTGCCGCGTCCCACCGGCGTGTGTGCAGCTCCCTCATTGAGCTCACACCACGCACGGCTTAAGGACGTGACAGACCATGCCCCACTTCCGGCGCGTCATCAGACAGGGATGTATATCCATGCTATCCCAATTTGGTGGCCATCTTAGAGTGGAGGAAGTACCGGAACACCAACCATATCTTTGTACACCTCCACGGGAATCCTCCTAAACTGGTAGCCATCTTGGAATGGGGACGGCACCCAGACATGAAGCAAGCCCGTGGGAATTTTTCAAAATGAATTTATAAAAATCAGAGAGAATATTTCCCTTTGGAGGCGTTATATTGGCAATGTCCTCTGTATCTGGACAGGTACAGAGGACCATCTATTGGCATTTCTAATGTGGTTAAATCAGACTGATGAGTCTTTACGGTTTACCTGGGCATTCAGTAATACATCTGCGGTTTATTTAGATGTAGATATCACAGCTACAGAACTGAGGTTGGCCACCAGTGTACACCAAAAACCCACAGATAGGAACTCCTTACTCCATTATCGTTCTTTTCATCCAAGAGCTTTGAGGGATAATCTCCCAATGGGCCAGTTTTTGTGATATCGTCGCAATTGTTCCACAACTTGTAAATTTGTGGAACAATCAGACCAATAGGTGAACAAGTTGAAAGAAAGGGATTACCCGATTAAAACCATTAAACAAGCGAGGAAACGTGCTTTAAACACTCCACATGATGTCTTACTGGAGAGGAACAAGAAACGAGTGCCTGCCTGTAGTAATGACGTTCGATCCCCTTTCAACAAAAATGAGGCAGATAGTGAGGAAACACTGGTCCATCCTTGATACGTCCTCTAGTAAGATGCCACCACCATGGTTCGCATTCAAAAGAGCACCCAATTTAAAGGATAAACTTGTCCACACCTGCACACTCATGACAACACAAGTAGTCAATCTTTCATCGGGCCATTACCCATGTGGGGGTTGTTCAGTTTGCAACCTCACTCAGGTCACTAGAAGTGTAACTTTGCAAGATGGTAAAACTTGGTTTTTGAACAAGTTCAGTAATTGCAACACAGTTAATGTCATCTATAGGTTGTCCTGTAGTTGTGGTTTGCGTTACATCGGTCTAACATCGCGGAAGGTGAAAGTACGCATACAAGAACATTTGAGCACTCTCAAGGCCAAAAAGTTAACAACCCGGCTGGTGCAACATTTTAATGAGAAACATCATGACCCTAGGGATCTGAGATGGACTGTACTTGAGAGAGTGCTGGGTGAAACATACAACATTGATTCCATTTTGGCGAGAAAAGAGGCGAAATGATTTTTCTCAGAGAAGGCAGATCAGACTGGATTGAATGACTCAATTGAGTGGAACAAAATCAGTAGACGCTGAAGAATAAAATGTCTTGTCTACGTGATGAGTATAGATATCAGTGCCCCCCCCCCCCCCCCTAGAAGCTACTAGGTATAAAAATGATCATTTGACTCTGCGTTAAGCATGAGTCTATACGATTGTTTCTCAGGACTAATTTTGTTGGGCCGACACAAACATCGTGGGGTTGTCGCTCTGATCACCATCAGGGGCAGTGTGGGAGGCACTGGTGTAAAGTTTTTCTTTGACAATCAATATTTGATAACATCAGTATTGAATGATTGAACCACTGAACTAGTGTTATAATGACTAAGGGAGAAGGTTTGAATTGGTTTGGAGTCGGGTGTGTTGTGTTAAATATAAAGGGATGACTAAGGAATGGCTGTTAAATTGGACCTATGCCTTTTGAGTATACACATCCACCCTTAAAAGCTTTGATTTTGATTTTTATAAATTCATTTTGAAAAATTCCCACGGGCTTGCTTCATGTCTGGGTGCCGTCCCCATTCCAAGATGGCTGCCAGTTACAAATGTATCGATGAGTATCGATTTCAGATGGTCCGGCGGTAACGCACGTTCGGATAATTCATTTTACATGGTTTTTTGGTGAAACATTCTTACAATACTTGATGGTAATGGACTCAGTTTAGGAGGATTCCCGTGGAGGTGTACACGGATATGGTTGGTGTTCCGGTACTTCCTCCACTCTAAGATGGCCACCAAATTGGGATAGCATGGATATACATCCCTGTCTGATGACGCGCCGGAAGTGGGGCGTGGTCTGTCACTTCCTTAAGCCGTGAGTGGTGTGAGCTCAATGAGGGAGCTGCACACACGCCGGTGGGACGCGGCACGGGTGAGACGTATGATTGAGGGAATGGCGGGATGTTTTGGCACCGCCCTCGGTTTTAATAAGCTGTGGACTTCTAGACTTTGAAGTTAAATGTTGCGATATATGGGGGAATAGTTGACTGCTGAGCTGCTGGTGGTTGGTGATGCCGTGAGTTTAAGAGATCTGATTGAGGTACACCAATAGAACAAAAGTCAATGTAAGACCATTGTTCGGTACAAATTGAATACCGGTACCTTCATGTATAATCATGGTTGTAATGATTTTCTGACGGTTAAGGGGGTCGATGTGATTTTTACCTACCTGTTTATGGAGAAGCTATATTTTCTAAGTGTTAGAATAACGCTCTGAATAAATTACAACAGCAAAAAAGATGAAACAAGGTTCCCTTGTCTTACACATTTATAGGGGACAAGACATTTGGTAGTCACCCCAGGGGCACGTGATCAGAGGACACGTGTTCCATCCTGAAGACAGTTGCTGGTATAAGAAGACTTCGCAACCTTCTGGTAAAGATGGAATTAGGTATACTTTCTCAGATTAAATTTGTTGAGTCTATGAGTTCGTCTTGATAGTCAGACGGCTTTTTTAACTGGCATTCCTTGTGTCTCTTTATTACACCACCAGAGGTTTTAGGTGAATCGTACGTGAAGTAGATTTGGAACCCCAATAGCCCTGAAGAAGTTGTGTGATGGTCTGGCAACGAAACATGTTGGCACTATAGAATTGATTATGGTTTAATTGAAACCATTTTTAATCGTGGGAGCTTACAGCATTTAATAAAGTTACATCAAGCTAGTAAGCACCACCGGTTTTTAATGGTGAGAATTAGATTTTCATCTTCTCACTGGGGTCCATAGGGCACGTATAAAAGCACTAGGCACTGGTAATTTTTTCACCACCTCACTTCACTGAGATTATGTATCAGTATATTACAATTTTTGTTTTTCACATGTAAGAGCAACCTATGATGATAAGTGGGTATGCCGGTGAGTACCGACCAGCAACCCTCCTTGGTGTTACTACCGTGAGGTGCTCTTTCTCTTCCCTCACCTTTTTTCTAGTCAACTTTGGGTAGAAGTGGTGCTATGATGGTTTCTTTGACACTTTTAATTTGATACACCACGACCTGTGAGTAGTGATAGGAAACACACTCTAGGGAATCAGAAAGGATTGAAAACCCTGTTAATGTTGGCATTATAGGATTAGGTGTATCGCAGGGCAGGCCATTGGTTGTTATAATGCATTGAGTGGGGGGCGGCCGTGCTCGTTTTCTTTCCCCCTGTGGCTCCTATTGTGTTAGTGCATTATTTCATAGCCTTGCGCAATGGATTTTGATACTTTTCTCAAATGTTGCCTTATTTGTTCTTGGTTCATGTCACATTCCTTATGATCACAAAGACAGCTCTTTACTCCTTTGTGTGTGAATGGAGGGGAGATTATATTTTCCCTATATCCATAAAATGTAACACAATGATCAATCTCTTTGTCTACTAATCTATGACGTTGGTAGGACATTTGTTTCTCTATAACTTATGTGGGAAATTATGCTGGAGTAACAATTTGTACCTGGAAAGACAGAAGAATGATCACATGAGGATCAGACCATTGTGGACCGATCATTGATCCCATGATGACCAATATGAACTATTTAGCCACAATACACAGGAGGAGGAGAACTTCCTCATTGCCCTTTTCGGTCCTTTTGAGGAGAGCTTCCGTCTAAGCTCAGGCTGCCCTTTGACATTTTTCCTTACCTACAACCTGCCTTATGAACTATCTTTGTTATGCCCCTTTCTCTTTTGCCTTTGCTGAGGAACTTGCCTGTTGGACGGTTTGGAGCAGTTTGGTAAGATACCAGACTTGAACTTTCCTAGTTTATACTCCAGTACCCCTGCTGTTTGCCCAGAGACTTTGCCGCTAGTGGACTCTAACTTGATCCCTTTGCCAATGCTTAGAGAACTTTTGAGAACCAACTTCTTGCTGTGTTGGAGGTAGAGATTGTATTTCTGACTGGAAACCATCCTTTTAGGGATTCTTTATTTAGGGATAGATTATTTAACTAGATGTATTATTATATATTCTGAATTGTTACTTTTACGCATTGATTTGGGATCTTTAATACAATAACCAAATTATCTAAAGTTGCCTGTGCCTAATGTTATTTACAGAAACTGTGAAGATTTCTAAATGTATAATACAAACAGTCATATATTATTTTCAGAAGATCAGGTTATTTTGCTCTTGGTCTGTGTAGCCACAGCAGAGGTTGTGGTTTGTATGATGCTTGTTAGACTAAACTTCTTCAGGAGGTTCTGTCTACCAATTGCCAGACTTTATTTCTATTTTGACAAACAATTGGTCCTTCAAACATACATGAGTGTAAGAACAATGAATATAGACCAGAATCAGTACTATATTAAGTGGAAATGACATTTGATTAAGACGAGAAAAACTACCACGTCAATCCTGGCCTAGATTACATCATCCGCAAATGACATGAATAAGTGTTCCTTGAGTATGTGGCCAGTCTTAACCTCACTGAGTACTGTTTCACCAGAGGTACATTGAAGTGTTGCACGCGTGAAAAGGAGGTCTCCATTAACCCTGTGGTGTGGAGGCCCCAGGATTCCTTGTTTCTGAGAAGCCATGCCATTGCATGCCTGGCAGAATGCATGCACAGGCATGGAATAAGAAACCTTTAAACACTCAGGAAAGCCACACTACTTTCCCAAGTGGACAGAAACAGAATAGCAACACTCTTAATGTAATATTCCTGGCAGACAACGGTCCAGAAAAAGATACCCCAAGTCCCCATGGCAGGGGCATAATGCAGGCTCATGCACAGTAGTGGGGTTCCAGCCCTTCGGGGGGGCTCTCGTCACATTTTGCTGGGGCATTAATTGTGTTTTACGCCACTGTAGTGTTGCCATTTAGTAAGTAAAGCTACTTCAAGACAAAGATTTCAGATTGTTATTGGTAACTCTCTTCCTGCTCAGGGAGCTGGCTTTCACCTCTCAGCAGGTGTAATCAAAAGATTTCCCCAAAAGCAGCAAGGCGACAACCAAATGGCTGTGGTGTTCCCAAAGGAAAAGTTTCCTACTGCCTAAATCAGTAGGGCTGTCAACTATGGATTTAAGGATGCAAGATGTACTCATAGCCTTGGCACTAATTGTCTGAGCTTAGGACATGCAGTATGCATACATGAAATACGTTTAGAGCAGGGTAACCAACTGTATGCCCCGTACTCAACTATTTTAGCCGTTTCCAGTTAGAAAACATGTTTGATGAAAATAACTTGTGCAAAACGTGCTATTTTGAAAGGATACTTTTAACACGATAAATGAACCAGTCTTTCTCTGGAAGTGCCACAAGAATCTGGAACATTTTGACTCCCTCCCTCCCTCCCTCTGTCTAACCACCTGCCTAGTAACCTTCAAAAAGGACCTCAGGCTCCTCCTTTATGACAGGCACATTTGACCAGACTTATGTCCTTGCTCCACGGTATTCTGGCCTGCCTTCTTTAGTTGACCCCACCTAAATTCATGCTGTAACTGTGTATTTCCACTGCCCAATTGCTGTAGCTGTTTCTTATGGTCACTCCTGCACAAATCCGCTGAAGTAATGGTTTAAGTTTAATTACCAGTAATGTAACCTGCTGTAACCCTTATATCCTGCTTGTTGTAAAGCGTTCTGATGCCTTTGATCCATGTCCGTGCTATATACAATTGCTAAAATAAATAAATAAATAATAGACTTCTTTAATAAGTGTTAGATCTATCAACCTTAGGGTGGTTCTCCCCCAGATGTTTTGCCTTCCTCATCCATTTTTGCTGCTCTAGTTCATGCTGGCCTTAGGACTCCGCTCATAGTACCACTGCTAACGAGTGCTAAAGTGCATGAGCTCACTCCTTAAAATGTGGTAGCATTGGCTCATCCCCATTTGGCATATTTAATTTACTTATAAGTCCCTAGTAAAGTGGTACTACATGTACCCAGGGCCTGTAAATTAAATTCTGACAGTGGGCCTGCAGCACCCTTTGTGCTATCAACTTAAGTAACACTTTAAGCATGTCTCAGGCAAGCCTGTGGGTGCAGTTTTAAAACTGCAATTTTGACTTGGTGTGCCTGGGTGGGCCATCACTGGCAGGATGGTTGAGCAGAGCTGGGCACAGCCCTACTTACACTTGAATAGGCTGTGTCCTGCCTGCCTCTAGTTAATCTGGCACTAGGACAGAAAAGGCAGGATACCTGGAGACTTCAAAGGGAAACCTCTAGAAGCTTCTCCCCCACTTCAAAGGCACAACTGGGTATAAATATTTGACCTCAAATATCAACTTTTCTGGACCTGTGGATACTCTGACCAGAAAAAGGACTGCCGTGCTGCTGAAAGGACTGCCACTCTGCTGGACTGCTGCTTTGAAGGAATGCTGCCCTCCTGTGCTGATCTGCTGCCCTCTTGCCTGGGTGAGAAGGACTGGACCTGTAGCTATTGAACCCAGAACCCCAAAGTTACTCCAAGGGCTTGTTGACTGGCCTCCTCACTATAGCCTCTGGGACAGAACGCTCCAATAACCTTGAACCCAGCACCTTGATTCTGCCATCTGTGAGTCTACCCTGCCAAGTGGTGCCACCCCAATCCTGGACCGTTGGAACCGGGCCTGAAGTGCTCTGCCATCCTCTGTGGATCCAGTTGAACCTACGCATTTACTGTGTTGTGCGGCACAACCTCAAGCAGAACTGATGCATCACTGCTGCTGTGTGTGTGCCTTTACCGCCGCAAAGACCTGCATCAGATCGCTGCCCATCGTCCCATCTGAACCACCATTGCTCGACACATCCTTGATGCTGGACATCTCTTCACAAGCCTTCCTCGATGGGATCCTTTATCATCATGCACGATCTCGCAACGCAACATCGCCTCACCTCAGAACCGACGCATCGATTTGGCTGTCCAATACATCTTGAACGCGGATCATTCCAATGCCCTGCAAACCAGGATTTAAGGTACTCTGTTCAGCGGGCCTAAAGGGGTCCCTGTAGCCAGTTCATGCTACATGTCATTTGACCTAAACATGTGACATTGTTTTCTTCCGGTGCAACCAGATATCCACAGTTGCCTCTTCGTCCTTTTTAGCACTATTTTATTGAGAATCTTCAAAGTTGAATATCTCTGTTCTACTGATTAGACGTTTGTAATTTTGGTCTTGTTTATAAAAAATTACTCTACTTTTTTAAACTGGTGCTTGGATCCTTTTGAGGTGTGTTTCAACTGTGTTAGTGTTTGAAGTGTTCCACAAATACTTTATGCATTGTCTCTGAGTTAAGGCGTTCTGCTCTGTGCCAAGCTGCCCAAGGGTTGAGCACAGGTAAATTTAGGGTTTGCTTGTGACTTCACTCAAATAAATTGTGGCTGCTGCTTCAGAAGGGTTTCAAACCGCCCCCCCCCCATCATGAACCCAGTTTTTTTACAATGGTGTTCAGCGGTGAGGATTTGGACTTGCATTTGTGCAGTGCGATACAGTATTTACATTACGCTACCACCCCACATGAATAATTTAAGACCAATTTGAAATGTTTGAATTCTTCCTGATTGGCTTCTTTTTGTTTTCCCAAATCTACCCCCATTCCGACTACTGAACTGTTTAAAGCCATACCCGCAGTCATGGAGTTTTAGCCGGGCCAACCTGGAAAGTAAGACAGTAGGTGAGCTTAAACAGTTCTGCTCGGAAAGGGAACTACAAATTAAGAAGGGCACAAAAATGTTGGAGCTGCAGAAATCTCTGAGGGCCTGGACACAGGTCCACCAGTTGTTGAGAGGAGCAGAATAATGAAGATCATGGGGATGAGCATTATCAGGACCTGGACATCAGCCCTGAAATGCAACCTTCAGGAAGGAAATATGACCCAACTCTTGAGTTAGAATTCCATGCCAGAACAGGAAGCAGTGTGTCCTCACATAGCCTGACCCCAGAGGAACTAGTGGACAGGAAGGCAAGGGCCGCAGCATAAGCCGCAATGGAAAGCATCCATGCACCGTGTGCCCGGCACCATGAGATGCCTGGCACAGGTGTCCCCCGGGCCTCATAGCGGAAGCCTATGGGGGACAAGTGCCCTGCTAGGGGCCCCCAAAGTCCCTTTCCCACAGCCTTTCCATAGCGGTCGGACCACCATGGAAAGGCTGTTGGGAATGGACATCGTAATCCCTATGGTGGTGCCTGTATAGACACCGCCTCTAATGTAGAGATTGCGATCCGACTGACGCAACGGCGGGCTCCTTGAGCCCGTCGGGAGTGTCGGTCGGTCCCTCTGACCGATACTGTCCAACTGACACCTTCCTAATGCAGCAGTTGGACCATTCTGCTGGATGTCGGCCTGTCGGTGGCAGTCCGACTGCCATCCTAATGAGGCGCAAAATGTCTGGCGCTGAGATGCAGCAATTGTTACAGACATGACACAATTGCAGCAAACATAACTCATTACACAGGCCATTTATTTCTGTAGGTTGTCAGAAATATTATGCAGGAAATATTTACCATTTACTGGTGCAATCCAATACCATGTTATAAATGTACAGTTATATATGCTCCATCAATGTCTTAATCTATTTATTATTACGGAAATATCTCCCATTTGACTAACACAATGCCACAACCAGCAGGATTGATTCACAGATATTGAGAACTTGAATATGTTCTCTTGCACCATACAACACCAGAAGAGGAGTTGCCTCTCTCTAATCCGACTTACTATTATATCACCACCTTTTATGAACTGCAGTCTTGGCTGGAAGACCATGACATCTAGCAGATACAAGGCATCACAAAGGGAATCCATGGTGATCCAAAAGTGTAAATTCTGTGGCGTTTGCACTGGGAATACACAACGCAGTGGGATAAACCAGCAATTCCAATTAAAGGCAAGAGAAATCAAAAAGAGCCACACCACATAGGACATATCTAGAAAGAAACAAAGAAAAGAATGAATGAGTCATTCTTATTATATATCAAGACAATTTTATTAATTGTTTCATTACCATATATTAAACAACATAGATTTGTCATGGAAACATTCTGAATACAGATAGATGAACCATATCACAGCCAATCATTTTATATTATATTATATTATATCCAATCATATCAACAAATTCATTTCTCTAGGTCTATTAACCAAGTCCACATCTACTGACTCTGTTGTGTCACAGTGATGCCTTAAAGCTATTACTATGTAGTTTTGACCAATCTAAATACAAAGTATCTCACCTATACAGACATCCCTCAAAATCAGTGCGTGAGGTCTCTGTGTAGTCTGTTGTCACCCTTGTTTTTAGTATAATCGATGGATCAATAAGAAAGATAAACAGTTTGCAGAACCTACAAAGGCTGCGCATTAGTGCCTTTACATTTTGATCTACAGACCTGGATTGTGGAGATGTTACGTGTAGGGTTTGAAGTTGATCATTGATTCTCACAATAATGTCCACATGTTCAAATTTACATGATAGTGATTCTCTTATCGGCTCCAGCCATTTTGATTCATGGCCATACATTGTATGGCATGTTCTAGTAATTTTTCACCTTTGATGGTTGGTGAGTTTGTCATTCCAGAACTTGCAGTTATATTGCGAAATATTGATAATTTTACATAGCATGCCAGATTCATGTTTTTTTACAGTGTTTTAGGATAAGTAACTTTGCAGACAGCAACATTTGGTCAACAAGCATAGCTTCTTTTCTTGATAAGGGTAGGATACTCAGTCAATGTAGGAGGCATAAATATTAACTTTAGGCATATGGAAAAATATATGAGAGAGTTGATCGATTCTGTTGACAGTTCCAAGAACTTCCTTAATTTGTATCAGTGCAGAATCTATAAGTCAAATTGCTAAAGCTCCTCTCACATTGCAAGCAAAGTTCTGAAAACAAGAGAACAAATCCTATAGAATTCAGCAGGTGCTTAGTTATAAGAATGAAAGTTTTCGAACAGAGTCAGTGTATCGTGGTCATTTAATGAGTTATTAATGGCCGATGTGCAGATTTTCTTCCAAAATACATTTAATAGTTTTTTTGCATCTCAAATCCTATTTCATATTTGGCTGGTTTTACTTGCAATGTCTGGCTATTTTATCCTGAGTAAACTCTGTAAAATATATTTAAGCATTTTGGTTGTACAGTTAGCCATTATACGCTTGATTTCAAGTTTGACGGGAGGCAGTCAACAATTAGGTTGACTGAAAATATTACACCCGCCACTATGAGAAACTATAATTTGCCAAAATTAGAGTTCATAAAGGACCCATAAGGGAACTCTATATATTCAGAGAACCAGCTGTCACAGCAGATTCTTCTAAATGTATAAACATTTGAGCTGGATGACCACAGTCAGTTTTGATGGCCATTTGACAAGCTTTTAGTTATTTCAAATTCCAACTCCCAAAAAGAGGATTTGCTTTTGAAAAACAAGTAACTACTGTACTCATAATGATCAGGCACTTTTCCCCTGGATGTTTGGGGCTCATTATGTTTATTTTTCTGTTGGTGACTGTCAGGAGTGAGCAACAGGAAAAAGGGCATCAGATCATCTTCCCAGGGCGGGTGACATAGCATCTTTACTCTGATGGCCAGGCTCAGTCAGAGTAAGCTTTCTTTTGATGGAGACAATCGGGGTTACTTTCAACAGAAAGATGACAGTCCACCTGACTCTCAATAGGGCGAGTGAATCAAGGATTTGTGAAAGAGTACCCTCACTGCCAAGCTCTAAATCAAGCCATTTAACTTTTGCTAATGCCACCTTAGCTCCATTCATATCCGACTCTAAACATGATCTGGACTTTGCGAAATATTGCTGGTTGTTGGTGGGGAGTTTTTCAAATGAACTGTCAAATTATTAATGAGATTGGTTTAGCTAAACTGCCACCTCTGAGATTTAAAGAGGAGAGACTGTTTGATTTTACCCATAATACAAAAGCTAATAGTATTTTCTGAACTTCTAACATTGGTTTGCATTGTAATTATGTATTATTAATCTTACTTTGTCAGATTCAAATATAATAAACGCAAAAGGCATCAGGCATGTTCTGGTTTATCCATATTCAAGATTTCTTTCCATAAATGTATAATTTCTTGTCTCTTTTTAAATATCCCTAAATATAGGATATAGCTGTGTAAGCTACATCAAAGTATATGTCAAAGTATATAAAGTATATAAATATTAGGAAGAGCAAGGTCACCCACATGTTCTGTGTCAGTTAGAATATTCCAAACACATTTGTTTAAAGTAGGGCCTAATAATGTTAAAAATCAAATTAATCACCGGCACCATTAAATATGTATGTAATCAGGGTATTAGGTAATATGAAGCACACAGCTGCACATCTTCAGCTTGCTTTGTGACTTTCAACATCACAGAAACATTTGTGGCTCGTGAATATAAAAATGATATTGCACCAAACAACCCACATCTGCCCATGTAACTGGGCAGTTGTGTACCTCTCCAGTCACTGTACAGTAGGATAGGCTTGAAATGTCAAACACCTGCCATTGCTAATCTGGTGCTCTGAACCTATTTCAGAGCAGGCCTACAAAAACAGGGCCTGCACAAAAAGTGAAGGAGAACATCATTTTAGTGAGAACATGCAGTGACTTGTTGTTCAGAGTGCATTGTTTTTAGGATTAGGCATAATGCACCTATGTTCTTTGTTCATTGCAACTGAAACGGCTCTGCCAATTACTAATTTTGTACTTGGCGAATATAAATGTAATTTTACTCAGAAAATATACAGATGAGCTGATCATAAAAGTTCTGTTTCAGACAAAAAAAAATCTTAAATAAATCCACTATAATTCTCTTCATCTGTTTCACAATTGTAAACCATCCGATCATATTTCTGCCCCCTCCCGCTTCCCCTGCCAGAGATCTCTTTATCTCCTTTGTTCTCAATATAATTACTTAAGGAACTGTTTGCTGCTGCTTCATGATTTTACAAATATGAGAAATACCCCCCTTTATAAATAGCTGTGTGCTGATACTCAACTATTAAACAGTCTTTGACTAGTGTTAGGTTTTACACTTCTTGCAAAACATTTTAAGAATTGTGTATATAAACGACTCAAAAAAATAAGTCACCCCTAAGTAGGTTTTTTTGCCTATACAGCAGGGTCCAGGGTATTTAGAAGTAGGACATGTTAAAGTTTAATGTTAAACATGTCCTTTCTGTGAAAAATTCCCCAAAGTTTTTTTTCACTGTAGCAGGGTTGACTGTGCCAAAGGAAAGCATTGGGAAACAAAAAATTAAGTTTAATAAATGTTATCTCCTCCTGGAAAACAGCTACTAATTTAATTTCTGGACTTTTTGAACTATTTATTTCAAGCCCAATTCCTTGGTTAAGTTGATTTTGTAGAAAATATTTTGGAAAGGTGACTTTTAGAAAGATACCTTTGTCCTATCTAAAGACCCTGGAAGCTAAAACTGCATTTTGCTCTCCTCTTATGCCAGTTTATAATTAGTATTCCAATAGGTGTGAATGGTGTGTGAATGTGCCCTCTGGATAGAAACAAGAGGCCTTGGGTATGGGGAGATGTTTTTGTGCCTCTTAAAGGATGGCCTGTAGACCGGGCACATGGACTTGACTACCTCCAAAGAGACCTACCATGTCACAAGCAGATGTAGCTAATACCGAGGTGATTTTGTCCCAATAGCCACACTAGCCTCCATCACAGTGAGCCTTTTATTGACATTGCAGTGTCCGATCCAGCACAGCAGTTCAGCTGGGGTTTTTCTAATGACAGTGGGGGCGCATTTCAAAGAGGGCTCCCAAGTGACAGGCAAAAAATAATGATGCTAGGGCAGGTCCATTATTTTATTGTCTCAACGAGGCATGCTCCAATACAGTTTCAAAGCCTGTTTGACAGGCCTGCTGGGTTTACATATCACATTGGGTGCACTTTAATGGAGGAAATAGAATACCAAAACATTGTGTTTGCATCCACTGTCTGGTTGCTGAAAGTTCTGATTTATTCTACCATAGTACACTGCCCACACACACCAAGCCCTGGGAGCCCAAGTTTAGTGTGGCCGAAGACTTTAGCAACCTTGAAACTGCCCATAGTGGTCAGGAAACTTTATCCCCATTTGTTAGGGTGTTCCCAGGGGTCACTGTCATCCACTAGCTTGTGCCAGTAAAATATGTGGCATCTCCAGACACACACCTCAGAACCAGTTCTGGATTTGAGGAAGATCAGAAGAGGACTGAACCTTACAACCTGAGAAGAGCCAGAGTACTGGACCTGTTCTGTCTTAGGGCAATGAAGTGGACTCTAAGGGTCAACAGGTGACCTCTTGTTTAAGCTACAGTAATACAACAAGCAACAAATGGCCTTTCCTTAACTACACAGCTGATCAGCAGCAACTCGGCCTGGACTGGACCTTGATTGCAAGTCTCTGAGTCTCCAAGTGCCTCCTCTGGCACCCTGGGGGGCTTTAGACGTGTACTCCTGTTTTGGATTGGGAATTAGAGGACTAAAGTCTGATGGTAAACACTTTTTTTCATGAACCTGGTTAGTGTATCTGACACACTCAATCACGGTCAGCATCAAATTGCATCTTGGCCCCGTTCTACTGCGACCATTGATTATCATTGGCACTTTGTGGTTCTTGGAGCTATTTCTGCTTAAAGCTTAAAAATTCATGTTTCTGGTTCTCCTTACTGGGGATTTGTCATTTTGGTGTTGATTAGTTTATTAAGTTTGACTCTATGTTTCTAATCCATTTTAAGACTTTTACTTTTTTGCATTTCGACTTTATTACTGTTTATTACTGCATAAACACTTTACACATTGCCTGTAAGTTAAGTCTGTCTGCTCTATGCCATAACTACAAGGGGGTTGAGCTCAGCTTAATGTGGTGACTTTAAGGATTCACTCTGCCAAGGACTGTGACAATTATTTGTGGAGTGTACATATCCCCTCAACTAATAACCCAATTTCTTACAGGGAGCAGAAGATTTTAAGTGTTCAAAAGACTAACATGTGAAGCAAAAGGTCATGGGTGGATTGCTTGAATTAATCTCAGCCACTGGTAATTACTCTGGACACGCAATCCAGTCCCTAATTCTTTTGTCCAATATGCCACCACAGACAGGAATCCTTCATATGCAAATCAGCCTCACTCTGCTCCAATAGGAACAGTCCAATCTGAGATGCCAGACAATGTCCCTTATGAATGAGAATACAGCAACCCTAGACTGGTTTTGGGCTGTAGGGTGCACGTTGAGGCTTGTTGGTAAACTAAGCACAGTACCCACCTATGGACCTAACTGTTACACCCTGTTACACCTAGGGCATAACACTGAGGTAAACACACTCATGACCAATCTTTCTGGGTGGTACCAAGATATGACATTTGAGTCCTCCCTCTATCTGCACCATGTGTTCCCTCTTCTTGATAAAAAGATAATTGATCACAGTCAATTAAAACAGGAAAAAGGATACTCACTTTCAAACCTATCCCAGGTCACACTGGGGGTATCACAAGGATCCACCCTATTCCCCGCTCTGTTTAACCTCTATTTGGAACCACTACCAGAGACTCTCAAACAAGCAAACCTACCCCACCACATTTATGCAGACAACACACAGCTGTACCTAAAGATTTCTTCCCTGGAAGAAATCTTGAGACTAAATGATACACTGCTGAAAACTTAATTTTGACTATCACTGTGATCTCAAATTGAATGCACTAAAAACAGAATTTCTACTCATATCCACACCACACAGCTCAACACCAGTCAAAGAGTGGATTACACACCTTAGTGATGGCAAATGCAAATCTACTAACATTGAGTCAACGAAGTCTCTTGGAATAACATTGGACAAATGATCTCAACATGCAGACGTACATCAGCGCAGACACAAGAACAGCTTTTATCTAATTGAATCTCCTCAGGAGGATAAAACCATATATACCACCTCAGAATTCCAGATAGCAGTACCGTTCCCAATCGTCTCCAAAGTGGAATACAGGAGTGCTACCTTAACAGGCCTGCCGAAAACAAGAATGGCAGCTCTCAAGGCAACACTGAATGCTGCAGCAAGATTGATTACAAGAATGAGCGGTTTCAACCACATCGCTCGCTTACTCAAGTCTCTAAACTGGATCTCTTTTGATGCCAGGATCCAGTTAAAAATAATCTACTTGATCCACAAGGACCTCCACCTTAAAACACCTATATATCTGGCACAGAAGCTCCAGACATCAGGAGGCAGCCTCTCACTTAGATGTGCTGGCTCCCTTCTGCTAGAACCTCCAAGACTTAGAAAAAAGACAACCTATGATTAGACCTTCTCAGGGTCAGCCACAAGAATTTGGAACTTGCTGCTACCAGAAACATGGACAAACCCCTTATTTTCTACCTTCAAGAAAGAAGTCAAAACAATCATATTTAACAGATTTTTCCCATCTAATCTACTCTCAGGATCATACTTGACCAATCGGTCGCAGGAGATCCAGGAATGGTCGGCTAGGGAAAGACACATGAGCTATATACAGACTGCCAGACTGTTGCGAGTCGTGTCTACTCACCCAAAGGGAGTTGGCACAGTTTATAGATAGTTATATTTTTCCTTTGATTTATTTTTTCAAGTTATGATCAGTGTTGTAATGGGAAGGATTTTTTCTTTCACTATGTACAGTGCTCTGGATTTTGTTCATGCTTTATACAACTCTCTAAATAAATTAAATAAAAAAAATAAAAAAAATAGAGGCAGGCATGGCAGACCAGCTAATATGACAGATACTCTCAAGGGTAGCTCCCTGTCACACCCCTGCAATATCTTTAGGCATTAGATCATCTGCAACATTTCTGAACCTGAAACCAGTAGCTGTGGTGTGCAGGCTGTTGTAGACTGAGACCTGCAGTGTGAGCCGGTCCCAATGCAGCCCGCCTAGATTGACCTTGGGTTAACTGAGTGAGGTGATGGTTGGATTCATCAGGTACACATTACTGCTATACACTGATCTAAAGGCCAGAGTGAGGGTGGGGGTAAGATATCAGATGTATTCCCTGTACAGCAGGGCACTAGACAGGTTACCTGTTGTCCCTCTTGCTCTTCACCATAGCAATAGATTCTTTAGCAGAGTCAATAAGGGCTGGTGGTCATATGAAAGGCTTTGAATGGGCAGCATGTATCGCTGAAAAGGGTGTCATTGCATGCAGAGGATCTATTGATTTTTCTACGTAACCCAACACAGCTCGGTCTGAGATCACTGCAGATCCTTTACGTATCTGGTGAGGTGTCAGGACTGACAATCAATAGTGCTAAGTGTGTTGTGTTCCTGGTTGATGCAGGTTCACAGGAACTATATTGGGCTCAGGAATCGTTATTTGCAAAGGAGTGCTTTAAATGCTTAGAGATGTATGTGACACAGAATGAGTCTTTCATTTGGAGGAGAAACATCAAACCACAAATTAACAAATTAAAAAGATACTGCATTTTGGTCTCCCCTAACATTATCCTTTTTTAGCAGGTCAGAGTACAATGCACTACAAAATCTGCTTTACCCTCTTCAAATATTTTCCTTTGTGCTCCTGCATTCCCTTTTCATGTGTATCAATTCCATTCTAAGAAGTTTTTTTTTTTTTTACTTTAAAAAATAAATAAATTATTTTGACATTTTAAGACAAAGTAAACATACAGCTGTGTTACAAGGAGCGCCACTGCGCACTCATCTCAATATGGGCGATACAGAGAAGGCCGGCAAGATGTAACGAAGACACATTCTTTGCAGGGGTGACGCGGACAGCAATACAGACCACATTGTAAAACATTAGCTAAAGTACGGAATCCCAGAGATCATTGCAAGGAGTATGGACCCCTCTGGGGGGGGGGGGGGGGGAACACCCACTCCACACTTTCCACAGCAACACATCCTCCCACAGAACAGAGAGGAGACCCACGCCTCAATCGTGACCAATGCCAGCAAATCCCAGACCCAATCTCGAGCAAGCACCCTCAGTCGCCTCACCTTACAGTACGAGCTCATTCAGCATCCTGACTGCCATCCGGGGCCGTCGCCCCAGCAAGGAGATAACATTGCAATGGGGCCCATATATCAGCGGGCCGCGACTTGGGCGGCATGAGCTCAGAGTACGTGCGGATCTGATCTTGACAGTAAACTAGATCTCTCATCCAATCCTTAAATTTTGGGGCCCTGCCTCTGCCCCAGCGACACGCCACTCTCCTTTTAGCGAGCAGAAAGGCCAGCGCGATGAATTTACGGTGCGCCGCCTGTATAGGCTCTACATAACCCAACAGGGCCAGAAGAGGGGAGGGCCGCAATATTGTATCGATCATCTTGGAGAGCGCCTCAAACACCCGGCACCAATAGCGGTGAACTGCATCACACGTCCACGCCAGGTGAAGGAAATCCGCACCCGGAGCCCGGCATCTGTCGCAATTATCATTGTCGCGAAGCTGATATCTGTGAAGTCTGGCGGGCGTGAAGTAGAGCCTGTGAAGGTATTTATAATGGATAATCCTGAGGCGGCTACTGGAGGATACGCGGTCCGTCTGCATCAGGCAGAATTGCCACTGTTTATCCGTCAACGGGACACTTAGCTCTAGGTCCCATCTCTCCCTGGCTGCCAACCGTGGCGCCTGCGTGGAGGAGTGGACCGATCGGTATATTTTGGAGACAAGCTTAGCTGGAGTGTCATCGCTCAGTATACGATGCAGCGGAGCCAGATGTGGGGACTCCTGGGGGAAGCAGGGCATGAGGGCCCTCAGCCCCTGCCGCAGGCGTAGGTATAAGAAGACATCGAGGGGAGTAGGCTGGATGGTGGCATACATGTGCTCCATGGACCGGAACGTGCCGTTGTGGTACAGGTCGCCCCACGTCTTCACGTGAATAGCTTGAAGCAATTTTCGGAAACCCGCCTCCTGCAGTAGGGGCATGTTAGGATGATAAACAAGAGGCAGGAGCGGCGAGTACACCATGTCTAGCTCTAAAGCGGCAGCCAGCTTGGTCCACGCAGTCACCGTACTGATCAATGTCGTGGGCGTCTTATCTCTGCCTGTCACCGGTATGTACAGCGCGCCTTCTATGGGAATGGGGTGGGCCAACCAATGTTCAGCCGCTAGTTGGGGCATATATCGGGGCTGCCGCATCCAGTAGTAAGCGTAGTGCGCCTGGGCTGCCTGATAGTAGAGCTCAAAGTTGGGAATGCCAAAACCACCCTGCTCAAAGGGCCTGATCAGGATGTCCCACTGGAGCCGGGGTGACTTACCGCCCCAGACTAGTCTAGTAAGCTCTGAGCGGAGTTGTCGAAAGAAAAAAGCACCAGGATAGAAGGGAATATTCAAGAAAAGGCACAGTAGCTGCGGCAAGATCACCATCTTAATCAGTGAGGACCTGCCCGCCATCGAAAGGGGCAGGGTGATCCACCGAGTGATGGAATCTGTAATGCGGGACATAGCCGTCCCATAGTTAGCCCTCATAAGTTCCTCTCTGTCTTTTTCAATGCGGATGCCCAGGTACTTAAAGTCCCCGTCACACCAGGCAAGGGGGAAGTCGGGCACAAATCTTCCAGTGGAGGCAGTCAGGGGAAACAAACAAGACTTGCTCCAGTTGATCTGGATGCCGGAAATCACGCCAAACCGAATGAATTCGCGGAGGATCGGGTTGAGATTTTCCTTCGGCTCCCGTACATAGAGGGTGATATCATCGGCATACATGGATACAAGTATCTGCCTCTGGAAGCACCGCAGCGCTTTGTCACGATGGTGTTGCCGCAGTTTGGCCGCCAGAGGTTCCATGGCCAAAGCAAATAAGAGAGGCGAAAGGGGGCAGCCCTGCCTGGTGCCCCTGGTTATGGGGAAGTCAGAGGATAACCTCCCATTCACTAAGACTTTGGCCATAGGGGCAGTATACAATAATTTAATCCACGAGACGAATACAGCCGGGAAGCCCATGCGCCCCAGAACTTGGAACAGGTAGTCCCATTCAAGGGAGTCGAAGGCTTTCGTGGCATCCAGGAACACGGCGGCCATGGGCAGATCTTCATGCACTGAATTAAGGATTGAAAAGAAAGTACGCAAGTTATGCGTCGTGGCCCTACCTGGCACAAAACCGGCCTGGTCAGGCAGTATCAGGTTGGGAGCAATAGATTGATTCGATTGGCGATGAGCTTGGCTAGAATTTTCACATCACAATTGAGGAGGGAGAGAGGCCTGTAGGAGTCACAGTCGCTAGCCTCCTTCCCCGGTTTAAGGAGCGATGTGATGAGGGCCATGCGCATCGATGGGGGGAGGTGACCCACCTCCAATGCATCCTCGTAGACTTCTCTCAACACTGGGGCCATAAAGTCAATATAGGTTTTGTAAAATTCAATGGGTATCCCGTCGAGTCCGGCGGTTTTACCCGACCTCATCTGCATAATGGCCTCTCTCACCTCGTCTAGCTCAAAAGGGGACCTCAGAAACTCCCGTTGCGCATCGCTAAGCCACCCCAGGGACACATCGTCAAGGTAATCATGCAGCTGGAGCTCTCCAACTCTAGTGGACGCATAGAGCACACTATAGTGGGCTACAAATGCGTTGAGGATGTGTGCGGTCTCGCTGTATCTTGTGCCATCCACCCTTACAATCTCCATGATCGTATTAGGCAGCCGTGCTAGCCTCATCGTTGCAGCCAGGGCTTTCCCCGGCCTCTCACCCTCACCGTAACTCCGGGCAACCCAGTATTTGCCTCGAAAGTTAGCTTCCCGGGTGGCCTCCGCGGTATACTCAGAAATTTTGTCCCGAATGCTCGCCAGCCCGGCATCATCAGGGTTGGTCGCAAGCGACGTCTCCAGCGCCCGAAGGTCATCCTCCAAGGTGCGCAGGCGCGCCATAATGCTCTTCAGTACCCGTGACCCCTTGGCAATGCAAATACCCCGCAGGGTCACTTTGAAAGCATCCCAGATAGTCTCTACGTCCTGCACAGAGTCCTTGTTGCGCTCAAAGAAAGCCAAGCACTCCTCCCGCAGCTCCTCCTGAAAAAGGGCATCGAGAAGTATCGTGGGCTGCAGACGCTAGGCCGCCAGAGGTGGGCCTAGTTCCGCCGCCCTCAGTGTGACTCGCACCGGCGCATGGTCCGAGAATGTACGCGGAAGGTGTTGCGCTCCAATCAGCGCCGCATAAAATTGTGGGGTCAGGAGGACGTAATCGAGCCTGGCCCAGGAGCGCGCCTGCGCCGTGAAGTGAGTACCCTCGTGGGCGTCCGCATGGAGGTGTCTCCATGCGTCAATCAGCCTGTGTTCCGTTATTATGTCCAGAAGTATCTCCCGGGACCGTGTATAATGATGCGGGGCCGGGTGGGACCTGTCAAGCACCGGGGCAAGCGTGACGTTAAAGTCTCCCCCCATTATGAGGTGCTGCTTACCCGCACCTATTATATCCGCACCGAGGTCAACGAAGGAGGCAGGGTCGTCTACATTGGGACCATAGCAACAGGCCAGAGTGACCATTCTATGACCCAGCCTCCCCCACATCAGGCAGTATCGGCCTTGGGCATCACTTTTCATACCCGCCAGCACGAAGGGGGTGGTACGTTTAACTAATATAGCAACACCACGGGAATATGAGGAATAAGACGAAAAGGCAGAGTATTTCGCCCACCTGTTAGCAAAGGTAGGGGTAGCCTGCGCACGGAAATGGGTCTCCTGAAGGAACGCAATGTGTATAGCATGGCGATCTAAGTAGGAGAGGACGTTTCTTCGCTTTCTAGGGTCCCCCAGGCCTCTGACATTCCACGTGAGTATATTCAGATCAGTGTCCCCCATAGCCAGGTCGACCCAAAACAGGTAGGAAGTGCAGCGGCAAAGGGGCCTATTTCAGTCATCCCCCATCCGTTGCACGCGCGATTTGCTCTACACACCACGTACCAAACCACAAGCGCTCCACCGTCCACATCACCAGTCAAGCCTAGGCAGAATCCATCCTTAGCAAATGGGTAATCACCACTCCCCCACAGGGGACCACGCCGCGAAGAAGCACCAAAAGCGTGGAATGATGCCCTGGACGGCAGCGTCCTGAACACAGCTGTAACAAACATAACAACAACATCAAGAACAATCCCGGGTCTCGAAACCAACCCGGCTGCCTGCCCTAGCAGATTCCCAGCACCAGGCTCCAGTGTTGAGCAACGGGGGGAAGCGAGGTACTCAGTCCCCCAGAACCTTGACCCCAGAGCCCACCCTACTGCCCCGAAAGCAGACCCACATCTCAACAGAGCTAAGAATACCCACAAAGCCCCGCGTCCCACCACCCCGCCCCCCACCCACTGAAGCAACCCCAACTCGCCAGAAATGTCTACCCTCCCCCCACCCAGCAGAACCCTCAATAAGCTCAACAGGAGCAACTCAGTCAATAGAGTCCAGGGGGTACACCCTACAGGGGACATCCAGAGGGCACACAGAACCACCCATGCCTGCCCGTGACCATAGTCATAGAGGGAGGGAGAAGGGTGGTGCCTGGCATACATTACCGATCCCTGTCCAGCACGCAACCGGGCCACCGTCACTCAGTCAGTACATAGCCCATCAAGTGGTTCACAGGGGCGGGCAAACAGGAAAGGCACAGAGAAGTAGCACAGTAATGCAGGGAAGGGATCTCGTTAACCCACAGGTTGGCAGTCAATGTTCGTTCTCTGGGGCCACATCCTCTTCATCAGGCCGGTCACGACGCGCTTTCCGTAGAGATTTCAAAAAGTCCTCCACCTGCTGCGGATTCGTGAAGAAATGTTGCTTCGCTTGATGGGTGACACGCAGCTTCGCCGGGTAGAGCAGTGCATAGTCGATTTGGAGGGCTCTCAGCTTTTTCTTAACATCAACAAATTTACGACGCTGGTCCTGCACCACAGGCGTGAAATCTGGGAAGACGGTGAAGCTGACTCCCTCAAAGGACAAATTCTGGTTCGCACGCGCAGCCCGCAGCGCAGCATCTCGGTCGCGGTAGTTTAGGAGCCGCACGATGATGGGCCGGGGTGGGGCGCCGGGACGCGGTCGCGGGCCAAGTGACCGGTGAGCCCTCTCCACGATGAACTGTTTAGAGAAGGCGTCCGCGCCAATAGAGGCAATGAGAATCTTCTCCACATAATCCTCCATGCGCCCCGTGTTGGTGGACTCCGGCACACCCACCACGCGGATGTTATTACGGCGGCTGCGGGCTTCCAACTCCTCATTTTTAGCAGCTATAATGCGCAGGACATTGTCCATTTTAGTGAGCTGTGTAGAGTGGGACGCAGTCGTATCTTCGTTCTCCGAGATCCGCCGTTCAGCCTCAGCAAGGCGCTCCTCATGGGCATCGATTTTCTGCGCGTACGCATCCATTCGGGATGTAAGGCGGTCCACCTTATCCACCACTGTGGCGAAGCCCTGCCTCATCTCCCGCATCATTTGCTGCATATCTATTGGCGGCGGGGCCGCGTCCACGTCCAGCCCCGGGGGGGCCCGTGCGCCTCCATCATCCGGCGCACTCCGCAGCCCTGGCTTCGCAGCTGGGGCAGTAAACGACAGCTTCGCCTGCTTAGCGTCATGCTTGCCCATCGTGGGCTCGTTGTGGGGGGCCGCCTCGCACCTCAGAGCAGCCAAGGCCGTCCCCGCCGCCAGCAGGTCGGAAACAGGGGCCAGCAAAGGGCGGTTCAGCCCCGGTAGGCGACCGGTGCAGACGACGTCCCAGCCCAGCACCGCAGGAGCAGCAAAGGAAGAAAGCGCTCCGACAGTCCACACCGCCCCAAGGGCGAAATCAGCCAGTGCTCCGACGCGGGCCCCGGCCGCTCGCGCACCGGTAGGATGCAAGCCCACGTAGAGAAGCCCTTTCACCTGGGACACCAGAGAAGCACCAGCAGGGGGGCCTCAAGGCCACAGCGAGGGGAGGCAAGGGGAGTCGTCAAGGAGCAGGCACCAGGGGTCCCCAGCAGTAGTGAAAGCTCGGTCCGTGTAGCGCCAGGCCAGCGCGGCGTATCGCTCTTCCGCCAGCAGCCCCGTCGCAGTCCCGGCTCAGCGCCACCTCCGGTAGGCCACAGAGTCCAGTCGCAGCGATTGCAGCAGGAGGGACGGGGGGGTGTCCGGAGCAACCCCGGTGGCGAAACAACAGCGCCCAGGTAGAGCAGGGGGGGGGCCCTCATCCGCCACAGCCCCAAGCAATGCAGTCTTTCCAGTCCAGGATGGGGGGGGGGGGCGGTACACCTCCGGCGCCACGCAGGGAGCCCCCACCGGCCACCAGCACCGCTCGACCTCAAATCGGAGGATCACCGCTCTCCGCCGTCAGGCCCAGGCAATTCACACGGCAGCGGGGGGGAGGGGGGGGGGGGCAATCCAGGCACAAGAAGAGTCCAGCGCACCTCCGCTCTTCGCCGCCTCCGCACCCCTTGTAGTCCCCGCGCTCACCACATCAACGGTCGCCTCAGCAGCCAGGGGGCAGGCCGGGGCCTACCTGCCTCGTGCACAGCACCGGGCTCGCGTGGCTGCAGACTCCAGCCGCCGTCACCGCCTCGCCTCAGCCACCGGTCCGGCGGAACTTGCAACGCGTCTCCCAACGTCCTCGATGGGCTCTCAGCTTCAAAACTTCAGTCGGGGCCGCCAGGGACCAGCAGCCACATGTACACCCGGTCACGGTCCGGCAGGCGATCGGGAAAGCAGGATAATTGTAGGATTGCGTGTCCAGGCAGCAGGAGCGTCACCGAAGCGCGGCCATACTGCGTGCGCGCCCTCTAGCGCCCCCCCAATTCCATTCTAAGAAGTTTCTTATGAAATCAATGGTACCCCAGAATTGCTCTTGCTAAGTGTTTTAAGTCTCCTTCTGATGGGTGAATTGCAGCGGCAGATGTCTTTCTATAGGCAAGCCCATTTTTAGATGTTTAATGAATGTAGGTAGGATACACATGGGGGTCCAGCTTTCGCATTAGAAAAATGGGTGATGCAGAGGGAACAGATTCTAGAGATTCTTTATGGGGATGTGACATAGCTGTCTTTCTCTGCAATAAAGGAATGCGTACAGACGCACATAACAATCTAATACAGAGAAGACACCCTCTGATGAAGGACCATGTAAAGGTCCGAAATGCATTGGTTAATGGGCACAGAGTAAATTAAGGATGGAATTACTGTATTATATAAAATAAATGGAAAATAAACAATGAAGGAAATGACCCAAAATTAAATTGATTTTAGTGATTTTTTGCAAATGAATACTGTGGGATTATTCATATACATGTGAAAGGAAAAAGAGAAACCCTGAAAAGGGACTACAACAGGGGTGCTGGAGGGGAAGATGGTACAGCTTTGGGACCATTACCTTTCAACTTTTGTACAAGCAGCTAAGATCAGAGGGTGACACCCCAGAAGCACACTCACAGAAGACTAAAGGAAGAAACTCAATATCAAATAACAAGGGAGCGCGCTGATACAGTTGTTTACATTTTTCTCTTTGCAGTCTTTCAAGTAGTGATCAAGTAGTGATCACATTATGGAACAAGACGTCCAGAGACTTGGGATGGAGAATAAATTGGCTAGTGAAACTCCCCTTTGGGTAGGCTGAAGGTTAAGCTAGGTATTTGTGTAAAGGGGTCTCAGAGGACGAGATAGCTTTGGGATTTTGCTACTGGGGGATGTTGTGGTTGGTTCTGTGATAAATTCCCTTGCAAACCTGCAGAAAAAATATGATCTTCAGACTAAATTCTTCCAATACCTACAGCTCCACTATATGTTTTTTCCTTATGGGGTAAATCTCAAATAGTTATCTGGATATAGCCTTCTAGGGGTTAATCTATTGATGGGAGTGTTGAATGAACATAACATTTTGCAGAAATATCACTTGGTATTAATGCCCCCGATATTTTTGACCAGTTGATGCAGTTTTGGGAGATGGACCTGGGAATACTGTTCGATAATGAGTGGTGGGAGATGAGGACAGCACCTACGGCGTCAGTCACTGTGGAATAGCTTCATTTTAATCAATTGAAATACCTCCATGTATCTACCTTTCCCGAGTTAGGTTGTATAGATTTGGGACTATCCCTACTCCACATTATTTTAGGAGTAACTACTCAGACAGGGGAACTGATGTACAAATATAATATTAAAGTAAAATTGGGTCCTTCTCGAGTAGTGTGCTGGCCACTTTAAGTGGTATAATCAGGTGGAAGTTGCTCAGGGAAATCTAAAATAACTCAATAAATCTGAACTCCAGTACATAAACGATGGCACTGGTCTGGTGGGTCTCTTTACTACAAAGAGTAACAAAGCTAGGCTTTCAGGGATTCCTGAGTTTCCTTCCCTTGGGAAATGGCAGAGAGGGCTGGACCATGGCATGAGCCTGGAATTGATAATTTACCCAGTGAGGAGTGTTCCTCCAAACATTTGGAACACTTGGAATGCCTGTTGCCAACATAGGGGCATCCAGTTATTCCCGCTCCAGCTGAATGCATACATTCCTTGGTGGTGAAACTCTGTGGGGAATGTTCAACAGACCCTAGAGGTTGTAAAGGCCTGCCTTTCTTACGCAACCAATAGCAGAGTTGTATTTTATCCAAAATTGACTACTGCAAAATACTATTTCTCTAGGTCTTCTACAAGCTTCATTGAACACATTACAGCACTTTCAAATTATATGGCAGTTAGAATAGTAGCAAACTATGGAAATACAAGACTGTTTCTTAAGCAATAAGGGAACTGTATTGACTCCCTGTCAGATAAAGAATCCTGTTTGAAACTCTCTGTTTGATGCTCAAGATACTTTGGGGAAACAGAGGCAAAACCTTCTAGCTATCAGATAGAAATACTATATACCCCACAAAGCTCTCGTTCAAGTTCAAATGCATTATTTCTTGTACCCTGAATTAAGAAACCAACAGTGCTGGTCGAGTTCATTCATATCTTGGACGACAGTTATGGAGCAAGCCACAGAGTTGTATATAGGTTTTTGTAAGGCTCCAAAGGGCTTCCTTTTTCGTTAGTATCAATAAAAGGTGTTGCTGGTTGGTGCCAAGATGCCCCAGGGTGAATGCTGTGGTTTGTAAGTTCTGTTCTGTAGGCATTGTCACTTGAGTAGCCTACTCACATCATTTAAAAAGAACCAAACTCAAGCCAATTATTTTGGAGAAGCCTGAAGACCACACCTTCCGGAGGCCTCCATCCCACAGATTTATTAGCGCTAGTGTAATATATTGTACATTTCCGGCAGCCTCTAGAGAGAAGAGTGGGTTGCATGTGAATCTAAGGAAGATGCCGTTCTGGAGAACTGCTATTACAGATAAGTAACTTGTTTCTTCTCCATCATTATAGCTTTCATTGATTCACATGTTTGAACCAGAATAACAAGCAGTACAGTAAATCAATATACAGCATAACAGTGGAAGGCAGGTAATTAATATATAGTTCACCTAACTGATAGAGATGTGGTGGACGTGGCCCTTTTTGCAGGGTCCTCCCTGAAATTTTTGCCTTCCTCCTAGTCTTTTTTCTGACCTGGTGTTGGTGGTCTTAGGACTCTGGACACACTGCAGTCCAGTGTAAAGTGCATGTGCTCTCTGTAGTAAAAATGGTAAAATTGGTCTACACCTGTTTGGCGTATTTAATTTACCTGTCAGTCCCTTGTATAGTGGTATCTCAGATACCCAGGGCCAGTATATTAAATGCTACTGGTGGGCTTGCAGCGCTGCTTGCGCCACCCACCAAACCAGCCATTCAAACCTGTCTCCGGCCTCTGCCATTTCAGGGCCTGTGCACGCAGTTTACTGCTGCTGTGATGTGGCACACAAAGTGGTTGCCACGTCTGTGACCCCTCTTTTACTGCATGTTAGTCACCCCTAGCGTAGGCCCTAGCTAGCCTTATGAGCAGTGTGCATTGTAGGTAAAAGGTGGGACATGTACCTTAAGTGTGTGACATGTACTGGTAGTAACAAACAGCCATTTCGGTTTCTCACTGCTGCGAGGCTGCCCTCTCATTGGAATGCATTTGGGATTCCCTGATAAGTGTTTCAGTGGTAATTCCAGATATGAGAGGAGCAGCGTGGTCAAGTTTGGTATGTTTGGAATTGTAATAATAAATGCTGTGCAATGGTGTGCGAAGATTTAGTATCACTATTTTAGAAATGCCACTTTTAGAAGATGTCATTTCTGTTTGCTGTGTGTCTGCCTGCCTGATGTGTATTGCGTGTCTGGCTCTGAAGTGACAGGGGCTGGTGGGGTGTATGGCTCCAGGGAGGGCAGGGTGAGTCAGCGCTAGGCTGAATAGGGTATCTGCATTTGGAGTAGTGGGAGGAGTAGTCCCCTGACCCTGAATAGGTCTGTGCCTGCCTGGGTGAATGCTGGCTCGCCCCCCTGTGGTGTGTCTGATGACAGAGCCCAACCTGACAAAGGAGAGTGGGAGCACTGTACAAAAAGTGCTCCAGTACCCCCCCAGAACCAGTTGAGACAAGTTCCCCAAGCCCTGTGCCAGGGCAGAACAAAGACCAACCCTGTATAAGTATTGGGGCTGTGACCCCATGTTTGGTGTGCTGCTTTGGGGACTTGCTGTACCTGCTGGCCCCCAGGAGGTACCGCCATGAGTGACTGCCCCTCTGCTGGAGGGCCCTGTGAGCTGGCCTGCCTGGGCCCAGCTTTGCCCCTCTAAACTCTTGGGACTTAGCGCCTCATGAGTACAGTATCTTTATTCCCGGTCGAGTGAGGAGTGTTGTTTTGCTGCATTCCAGTGCCCCTAAGGAAAGGGACTCCTGCCTGCCCAAAGCACTTCGTGGGCACTGCACTATTGTGACCCCTGATGCCCCTGAGGAAGGGGGTCTTGCCCACTCAAAGCACCTCATGAGTGCTGTGTTCTTTTATGGTTCTGGGAGCCCAAGGAGGGGGCTCCAACTCAGAGGCGCTGTTGTGCCGTGGCAGAAGAACCAGAAAGCCAGGCAGCTGTTGCCTGGCTATGGGGGGCGAGGGTGGCTCCCGTGGTGGTGAGGAGAGCCCCACGTGCTTCTACAAGTCCGAGGAGGGGCTCTAACTTTGCCTTGCCGAGTGCATGACGAGCACTCCATAGTTGCCTTTCCTTTTGTTTGGGATCCGAGCAAAACCGGAAGTCAGGCACCCGATGGCCAGCGGCGAGGCTGGTCCAGGAAGGGGAGCCATCCCTGAATCAGCGCCGCTGGAAGACCGGCAAGGTCCGCGCCTGATTGAAGGCAGGGCTCCCGTTGTGCAGAGGAGAGCCTCGCGGGTGTACCAGATGGAGACGAAGCCTCACCGGAGCGGCCAGGTATCTCCTTAAACCCGGGCCGCAGTGGTGGAAGTCTCCACAGTCCCTGAGGCAGCAGGACCGGTAAGAGGCCCGGCAAAGGGACCATGCCGGCAATTCCCTATGTACAGGCCAGTTGCCCTGGATGGCAGTGGGCAGCTGCCCCTAAGAGAGGCATAGCATCTGGGGCATTCCATTTTGGGGAGACCAGGTTGAGTTGCACCCCCACCCCCTCGCATTACGGGCATTGTTTGGGTTTCAGTTACGGCTGGGGAGGGCTAGTGGAAAGCCCCGTGTCCACGGAAGGACATACAGTATAGGAGAAGTCCCGTGGGGAAAGTAAGCTCCCCTGAGAGCTAATCTTGCGAAAATCTCATACTGTAGGGCGTGGTGGATCACACAATGGTGAACAAAGTACTTGGGGCATAGTGTGGTTGGAGATGCTTCAGAAAGTCTGTGGACAGGATATCTCTCTACTGCCGTCCACAACTGAAGTGTGCACCCGATGCATGATTATGGTACACGGTGCCTGATCATGTCTTGCATAATGTGTCTCTGCTAAGTGTCACTGAGGTTCACTGCTGATTTAGGATCTATGCCTAATGTGATGCAGAATGTGTTTTATGCCTAATGTGATGCTTAATGTGTTTATGCCTAATGTGATGATGCTAAGTACAGTACTTTTACCAGTAGTTGCTGGTTGTTTTGTTTTTACTACTTGTGCTTTCTAAAGGTTCTGACAGTGGCCCGATTGGCCCTGTCCTGTATATAATCCCTGTGTGAATTACTACCTAGTGCCAGTTGGCACAGTGTATATTGTGTGGTTATGATTATAATGTGTTTATGATAATACAAAGGCTATTTTTTATATAGCCTTGTGTGGAGTTTCTTTTGTGGTGTGCCTAGTGTGTTGCTGCTGTGTGTGTGTGTTGCGCAAACACTTTACACATTGCCTCTGGGATAAGCCTGACTGCTTGTGCCAAGCTACCAAAGAGGTGAGCAGGGGTTATCTTCAGCGTTTAACTCCCTTGCCCTGACTAGAGTGGTGGTTTTTGCCTGGCTCAGGCGCAACCAGAAAACCCATTTCTAACAAGATGCCATAGTAATGCATGTCCCAGCGCTGTGTCTCTCTGTACTGTTTTTTCCTGACAGTAGTGCTGGGCAAATGTAGGCTGCTCTTTCATGTTGCTGCCCTGCATAAATCAACCATAGAAACCCGAGAGGACAGGGAAGTCAAAGTTGCAACACTTCTAGTGGAGTGTGCGTTAACTGTACTTTGGAACGGTTTACCTGCTGTTGCATGACAATATGTAACTGCCATCACAATACATTAAGCTATTCTCTGTTTAGAGGAGGCATTTTCTTCATGTGGGTTTCCAAAAGAGACCAAAAGGAGCTGGTCAGATATTCTGAAATCCTTGGTTCTACTCAGATAGCATTTCAACCACCTCTTAACATTTAGAGAATAAAAACATTTTTCTGCTGCTGAACACAAATTTGAGAAAAATGTCTTTAGTATACCAGGTACCATCATATGACAATCGGGACTTTGGGTGTAAACTTTGAGTTAGTTCTTAAAGTGACTCTTATGTTGAGGAATTAGAGTAAAGGCTCTTTAATTATAAAGGCTTCGATCTCACTAACCCTTCTTGCTGAGTTTAAAGCTAGAAGTAAAGCAACCTTCTATGACAGGGATGTGATTCTTGCATTATGATTTGGCTCAAATTAACTTTGCATGACCGGTGAAAGAACTGTGTTCAGTTGCCATAAAACTAGAGGGCTTCTTACAGAAGCACATGTTCAGTCTAATCTTCTTTTATTGGTCTTTTAGAATAATAGTTCATACAGGAGATGTGTTTTGGGTCTGAAGCAGGAAATAGAAGCTACATGAACTCTGATTGACACAGATGCAAGATCTGACTGTGCCAGACTAAGTAAACAGGGAAGAACTAGATGTAGCATCACTGACATTTGGGGAAGAATTTGTTGTCTCCACCATGCATAAAATCTCCTTAATGTAGGACAATTTGTTTTGTTAATTACTAAAGTTCTTTTTTTGTGCTAAATGTGCTTCACAGTCACTAAAATGTTTAAAAGATGGAAATCATCGTGTTCAGGAGCTAAGCATGTAGTTTCAACAATGGTGGGTCTTGATGGGTAATCTAACTATTGGATCATGTCAGTGGGTGCGGTGATAGTGATAGCCACATGTGAAGGGCCGTCTTAGACGAGCAGGAGTTCTGTGAACCACAATTGCCTTGACCACGCCACAGCTATTAAAATTATATGGTATGGTTCTATTCTAATTTTGTTCAGTACTTTCAGAATGAAATTGCTATTTAAAAGGTATTCCCCAACAATTCTTCTAGCATTTGCCTGCTGATATAGTATTGGCATTTGCACTATGTATCTGTCACAAAGAGATGTTTTTTCAGTTTGCCCCAATGCTCAAAACACCTTGTGATTTGTCTCTGGCTCAGCTCCCACTCATGACAATCTTCCACAGTTCAGGTGAGTGTGTCTGCCAAGTGGCTGTATTCTCCTTGCAATTGTTCTGCAGTTAAAGAGATCAGTGTTAATCGGCCCAATTTCATAAAGCAAGAGCCTTTTCCAAGAAAATGATTTATCTCATGCCTCCGTATATTCTTATAAAACATATTTGTTGTGTTGTTTTTATGCAGTAGGACACATTACGCTTTTATCCTTGAAAGGAAGGATTGTGTACCTAGTCATACTGCTCAAAGCGATAGTCAGATTATCTGTAGTTGTTGTTCCCTCTGAGGCCAGTTGGTGCTGATAGCTTCTCTCGGAGATGCATTGAAGCATCTGTTAATATTCTGGAGTTTGTCGGCTCTGAAATGAACTTTAGGCCTTTAGCTTTGTTGTTTTTTATGTCCCCCGTAGTAACATTACCCTCATGTCATGTGTTACTTTGATCTTGTCAACGAATGAACCAGCTGTCTGTGTTCACTAATTGTCTAGTTCCTCTTGTAACCGAGGATATGATAGCTAAAAGGCATTTGAGCTGATGGACTGTGATCAACTCTTTGCTCTGTATCCGATTGACTAAATTGTGCAACTTTTTCTAACCCTGTGTCTAGGATAGGGCCTAAGAATATAATTCTTGTGTGAAGAATGAATGGCAACATTTGAATTTTGATGGCTGGACCTTGATCTTCAAATAACCCCAGACATGTCTGCATGGACCTGTGGTTGAACCATGTTGTTTCTTTTATGAACCAGTTGTCCTGATAAGGAATGCCTGGTTTCCAAATTTCATTAGATAAGCAGCAATTGTTGACATGTATTTGTGGGATTGTTCTTTATCCGAAGGGCATTACTATGCATCGATAATGGCAACCAGCCACTTCCAAATGAAAATATGTTTGTTGCCTGGGGGAGGGGGGGTGGGGAGGAATATACAAATAGATCCTCTGACCCTCTGCAGTTCCTAGTTGGTCACAACTCTGATACTCCAAACAATTAGGAAGATATTCTGCAACAAATCAATTTTGAATGTTTGTAATTTGAGGTTTACAATCAGTTGGTGTAGGTCTAAAATAAGTCTTCATTCTCCTGTCTTTTTCTTGATGATAAAGAAACAAGAACAGAATCCTGAATTTTGTTGGGATTAGGGAACCATCTCTATTGTTCCCTTTTATATCACTGAGGGAATGTTGTCTTGAAGCAAATGTAGATCTTGATGTTGCATCTTGCATTGTGGTGTTTGAGGGAGTTTCTACAAAAAAAACGGAGTCTGGTCATATAAATTGGGTTATTAGTTGTGCAGGATGACAGGCCTGCACAAGTAATAGAGAATACTGGGAACAAAGCACCCCATTATAGCTCTTGACTAACTCAGGGCAGCAAAGAAGCAGAACAGCCCAAGGCCTATTCAAGGCGGGTGGTGTGGGTTAGTAGTCACCATTCACTGGCATTCAATATTAACACTCAATAAATAATAGTCGATTCTGTTTTTTCTTTGAAAAAGGAAACATACATTTATTACATACACACTACTAAACACCACACATTAATTTACAAGCGCAGGGAGATAGAAATACCTTTGGCCACATTCTGAAATCAAATGTCACCCTTAATGGCTGATGACCCCCAAAAATCAAAATACCCACCAACCCATGCCAGATTGAACATCACTATATAATATGTATAACCTTAAATATGGCAGGCCTATTGACTTTTTCACAAGTCACCACATAAACCCACAACGTATGTGTTAGACCTGTCACTATAGGGTGGTCTTCCCCCAATTGTATTTGTTTTTTGCCTCTATGTTGTGTTGAATCGTTTTGTTGGCCTTAGGATGCTGAGCACTTGACCCCTACTAATCAGTGCTAAAGTGCATGTTCTTCTTCCCTAAACATGTTTGTAATGGGTGTATACCTGATTGACATATTTAATTTACTTGTAAGTGCCTTGTAAGGGAGTATGCCATATACCCAGGGCCTGTATATTGAATGCTACTAGTGGACCTGCAAAACTGCTTGTGCCACCCACACAAGTAACCTTTCAACCCTGTCTCAGGTCTGCCACTGCAGTACCTGTGTGTGCAGTTTACTGCCACTTCAACTTGGCATTTAACACTAATTACCAACCCTTAAACGTGCCCTTATCTTACATATACGTCACCCCTAAGGTAGGCTCTATGTAGCCATAAGGGCAGGGTGCTATGTAAGCAAAAGGTAGGACATTTACTTTTATGTTTTGCATGTACTAGTAAGAGGCTAATTTATTTTTCACTACTGTGAGGCCTACTAGTCTCATAGAATAGCATTGGGAATTCCTTTATACACTTATAAGCTGTAGTTCCTGATCAGAGAAGAGTACCTTTTTCATGTTTTATATGTTTGAAATAGTATTGATAAATCCTACTTACTGGTGAAGCTGGATTTTTTTAAATTCCTATTTTAGAAACGCCTCTTGTAGAAAGTGGAGATTTCTCTGCACTTACTGCTCTGTGTGCCTGAAAGCCTATCTCCAATACACATCTGGGGTGGGTGACAGCTACACGTTGTGCATTCTCTCTAGACAGCCAAAGCACAGTAAGGATACGTGTGTCTGAGTACACATCTACCAACATATGCATTCTGAAGATCTTGCACGGGCAGGATGGAACTGAGGTACTAACACTTCACTTGAAGAGGTAGTGTCCTATCCCCACACAAAGGGCTGAGTTACCCCCATGGATAGCCTGGCAGACAGGACTGGACTGAAAGGGGAACCTGTGCACTCCAGAGAGCTACTTTGAAGTCACCCACCACATCAAAGGAACTTTTGGGCAAAAGTACTGGGTCTATGACCCCTTAAATTTAGACACTTCTGGATCTTGAACTGAACCTATGTCAGAAGGACAGCTATGCTGCTTAAAGTGAGGAAATATGAATTCTGTGATCAGTTATGTCCCCTATCGTAGACCCCAACGGCTCCATGTGCATGCTATAAGTACATGTATGTTCCCTCCAGTTCCAGTTATGAAGACGCAAATACATGTGCGTCCACCGTCAACATGTCCTCTTTCAGATCCGCCATGAATGGGTCAGATATTCCATTCCTAAATATGAAAGGCCACCGACTTTATGTGGTTCACTTTCCACATTTTACAGATTCAGGCGAGTAGGCCCTGAATTCTGCCATCAAGCCTTTTCCTGCCTTCTGCCTCTGACAGCTCCAGTCCGAACCTGCATCTGTATCCCTGAACTTTGTCCTACTCCCTGCGCGGCTAACGGTGCCTGATCCAGCCTGTTGCCTGCCAAAAACTGTATTTCACCTTCAAGATTATCTGCTCCGCTCCTCATCCGATGCATTCCTGTCTAGTAGTCTAGGTAAACATTCTTCCAGCTACCGTGCAAAGGGCCAGGCCTCACTGTCCTCATGCAAGTAATTCATAGCCCCTGTTACCATGGATGATTCCTGCCCCCTCGCATCTCATGTAGACACTTAGACGCTTGTACACGCACTAACAGTCAGTATAGAATAGATTCCGTCCGAGAGACCTTTCCTTTTGGATAATACAGTTCTTTAAACATAAGATATTAGATATGATTTGGGATTAGGTTGACATGACCCCTCAGACTTCTGTCTCCACATGTAGAGCTAAATGTCAAGTCCCCTTCACCCTCTAGTTGCACGTCAATCACACGTCATGCGGCTGCGCGCGCATCTCTGCCAAGTATTTTCTGCTGACATTGCAGGATTCTCTTATGGATCTACCCACTTGTGACATCATGTTTAATGACGTATTTAGTTACGCCTATGTTTACGCCTTTTTTCATTACGTATGTGTATCACTATCTGTATTATCAGCTGTTACGCCTCCTGCATCTGTCTTAATGTAATACTTTTCATATAAATATCATTACTTGTCAATAATGTATTGCCTTCCCTTCCTGAACCTCCGTGGTGATGGAATTTGAAGCCTGCAGTTCGAACTGTAATTCCTTTGTAGAGGAATAAAGCCTTTTAGAACCTCTAATACCACGGATTCTGCCTCTTATATTTACTGAGTTATTCTTACTAGACTTTACCGCATAAAAAAATAGTACCGGTAATGAAATATTTACCACATAAATTGGCGCCCGAAGAGGGACACTTTCTCATCTCACGCGCCGGAGGTGCGTTGCAGGCCCGGTCTCCTGCCACAGCTGAACGGACAAAAACGCGTACCTGCAGGATTTCCTGTATCTCCCTCCGGCCAAGCGGGGGCGACTGAGGCTGCGATCAACACCCAGACGAGGCGGTGAGAAGTGCGAAGTGTCCCGACCAGAGCCTAGCTGAGAGAGCAAGATCCGAGGTATACAGAGGCCCACCAGGTTCCGAAGTTCCGAGTCCAGTCGAGTCGAGTCCAGTCCGGTCCAGTTTCAGTTCAGTTCCGAGGCCTTCCGTTCCGCGCTACCCGGTGAGTACCATTGCCGGGGAGGCATTTAAACGTGCACATAGGTTGTGCCGGTCAAGACGGGTTTGGGTACACAAATCCGGTCTGCACTGTTTCAGCAGTGTATCTGTACTGTTTAGCAGTATATCTAGTATGTCTTGCATATAATTCAGTATTATCTAGTATCAGTATTATGTCAGTAACTAGTTTTCTATTAATTATCATCGTTCATTAAACTGTTAAATGTTAAATGTTTTAATACGTTCTACATATTGTGGTGTGAATGATTGTTCATTATTGTGTTTATTGTATTAAGTGTGTTCAAGTAATAAGGTCTAAAAATGCCGCTCTTTTCAAAACTAAGACAGATCAAAACCAGAAAAGGGGTACTCGAAGAAGCTGTTCCCATTCCACCTAGGGACACTCCAGGATACTTTATGTATCATAAGCATGGCCTAGATGCCGTGTTATTTCTTGATTTATGGGTGGACTACACCAAAGAGTTGCCAGAAAGTCAGAGGTGGCCCGCAGCGGGGACCTGGGATGCAGATTGCATCATGAGAGTAGAAGAAGAATTATGGAAAAAGAAAGCCAGACAGTCACAGAAAGATGCCATTGAATTATGGCGTAAAGAATCATATAGGCGTACAGAAAAAGCGCTCAGACGAGAAGAGAAAGGTAGGGAGAATTCGAATAAAACCCGAGAAAATTTATTAATTGAGGAAGGTACCAAAGTAAAATCAGAACAAGTAGATAGACAAAGACATACCCTTATGAATGGTATGTATCCTCTTCTGGCCGAAGGGTTACTTAAGGCTACCCCGGAAATACCAAAAGACTTGCCACCTCCATTGCTCCCGATAAAAGCACATCCCAAAACAGCAAAAGATGTTTTCCTTTCCTCCTATTTAGATGACGTAGCTCCCGAATATGCTAATGCCACACCACACACACCGCATGAGGATGGTGTTCAACGTCAAGATCATCCGTCTGTATCCCCGCAACAACAAACTCCTACGCCCATTCCCACAGGTCCGTCCGTTTCTACTGTTTTTCCCGCATCTACAATTTCTATCTTACGTCCAACGAATCCTTTCTTGCCCAGTACCTCAGATGGTGCTACAGGAGGTACGACAGACATGTTTGCCACACCGCCGCGAAATAAACAGACCCTTAGAGATTTAGCACTCCAACGTACACCCCAACTAGCGACATCCGACATGTTTAAAGAACATCTTGTGGATTGTAGATACGATCCAGTGCCAGGTAAACAGGACAGATTGCTACTATCATCACTACGTATACGACGAGCTACATTGTGTTTAATGACGATACCAGGAATGGTTGAACACCTAGACAATATGTATCACTTTGTCCAAACAGGGCGAAGCCCAGAAAGTATTAACGAAGCTATGGAATACCAGAAAGTGGATGTACAAAGACAACTACTACGTTTTTTCATAAACTGCGTGATCAGGAACCAAGACAGGCCTGAGGCAGATCATGATACCATGCAAAAACTTGCCAAATGGGGTCAGAACATATCAGACGAGAAACATGATAGACAGGCGTGTATAATCGCCATGTATCGAAAGATCCGCAAGGAAGTAGAACGAATACATAAAGAAAGACGAGAAGCAGACAGAATTGAATCAGAGGGAGAGGAGGAGCAAGAACCAGAACAATTAGATACGATAGCTTACGTAGGTAGAGGAAGAACCCATAATAATACTAGAGGCTTTAATGATCCGATACGTCCGATACGTTCAGAATGTAACAGACATTTTCAAACCCCTATGTTAAATACAAGGTCCCCTGAACACCTATTCCAAGCCGCTGATAAATTACTCCGAGATCGAAGGGGGTACCATATGCTCGATTCCATGGATGAACAAGAATTAGCCAGGTCAGCAGTACAATGGGCTGACGGTCCCAGCAAATACAGTGATGATGCACTAGCACACACGTTTCTGAATCTTGCCCCAGACGAACAGCGTTTAGCTAGTATATACATGATTCAACACCTCCTTATATTATATAAAAGCCAACACTCCGATCCTGGACCCTTACCTGACATATTGGCAGAATTACTCACGAATAAATGGAGAGGGTCAGGTACTGATTTGATTAAAGAAATTCTAGAATTTCGAAACCAGTATATAGTTTTCGCATGCCCAGAACACGTTCCAATTCCCACTATGGGAAGAAAAATATATCACATAGATAGACAGAATCCGTTACGCGAAGTACACCCAATCAGAGGTGAAGATAATAACTTTACACGCGTGTTTGTGTACACGCCTATAACTAAAATTGAATTATTAGAAATGAAGAAAGTAGTACCCAGCCATGACAAGGATCCAGCAGGTTTCCACCGTGAGATAAAAGACATGTTGCTCATGGGAGAGTATACCTACCCCGACATTATGAAAATATTGAAAGTGTTAATGCCTGCCGGTGTTTACGAGAAACTCAAAGAAAAGGAATGGGAGGTGGGAGACCAAAAGATAGACTGGACAGCATTAGAAAACAAAGAAAAGGCCCGAGCTGCAGGATCAGGGCTTGGGGAAAAGACTACAGCACTACCAGGATTACTAGTACAGGTACTGCCACGTTTATTAACTACGAAAAAGGAGGACTGGGGTGCAATCTCAGCCTGTAAACAAAAGCAAGATGAAGACACTAGTGATTTCTATTCCCGATTTGAAAAATGTTTTGGTATCAATAGTGGCATAAAAGCAAGTAGCGAGTCATATCCACATCTATTTGTGACAAAATTAGTTGAAAATTCCCTGCCGCAAGTTAAGAATAGAGTATTGAAATTTGAGAGTACCTGGCAAGGTAACACCCCGTCACAGATGTTACAGATGTTACAATATCACCACAATAGAATTAGAGAAGAACAAGAACATGAACAAAGACGTATGAAAGATACGAAAATGAAAATGCTTGTTGCCCAGTCAGTTCCAGCTGATGGTCATAAAAAAGGTGATTCCGCAGGTCCGACGAAAGGGACATGCAACTATTGTAAACAACAAGGTCATTATATACACGATTGTCCAGTCTTGAAACATAATATTGCCACAGGTAGAACTCAGGAAAGACCACGTCCACCTAGACAGGATCAGAATCAACAACAAATCCCTCAGCATGCACAATCTAGGCCGGCTCCGCAACAGCCAGCTTCGCAACAGGCAGCTCCACAACAGACCGTAGCACCACCACAAGCGCAGCCTATTGCTGCCACACAAGCAACAACGCAACAGATGTACCAGTATGCACAAAATGACTATCCCGATTACCAGCGATACACATGAAATAGCCTAGAGAGGGAAGTTGGCTTACCCCTTATCGAGGTTCCTGTAGATCAAGAGGGACCTTATGTACATAGTGAACTATTAGGGGAAGACAGAAAGTTTTTACTTGATACAGGGGCAAGCAGAACAACTATACGACGCAGTGAAGTTCCAGGGGCACCCCTCTCAGGCTCACAGAATATTTCTCTTGGATTCTCAGGAAAGCCTATCATTAATGAAGTAACGCAACCTCTTCCACTTACGGTTGGTCCATTAACACGGACTACAGATTTATTGCTTACTAAATCATGTCCAGAAAACTTGTTAGGTATAAAAACATTGAAAGCTCTAGGAGCTATAATATGTTGTTCTCCGGAAGGAGTACGATTATTTTTACGTGACTTCAAAGGTCACTACGTGTCTAGAGACATGGATCACCGGCTGCAGAATTTACCTACACATTTATGGGCACAAGGCCCGACTGATGTTGGTTGCATGAACATTACACCATATCGAGTCACACTAAAAACAGGAGTAATACTACCACGAATGCGACAATACAAGTTACCACCAGATGCTGTTGTGGCTTTGCTGCAAATCATTGACGAGCTCATTGCACAAGGAGTGGTTGTAGAAACCGACTCCAATGTATGTAATTCCCCGATAATTCCGATTCTTAAAAGAACGGATCCAAAAGCATCACCAGTATATCGATTAGTTATTGATCTGCGCGAATTAAATAAATGTATTGTACCACAATACCCTGTGGTCCCAGATATCTCTTCATTACTAACAGCTATTGACTCAGAAGCAACGTTCTTCACTGTAATTGATCTCAAGAATGCTTTCTTTAGCGTCCCAATAGATCCGGAAAGTCAATATTTGTTCGGATTCAGTTTAAATGGACGAAGTTTTAAATTCACACGCGCTCCTCAAGGATTCACAGAAAGCCCCAGCATCTATAGCCAAGCACTGAAACGAGAACTTGACAGTATCCACATGCCAGTTAACACTGCCTTGCTTCAATATGTCGATGATCTGCTGATCACCGCCCGAAGCGAACCTGAATGTGAAAAAGCGTCACTGACGGTTTTAAGATTTCTGGCCGACAAGGGGCACAAGGGGTCCCCTTCTAAGCTGCAATTCTGTGTCCAGCAAGTTGTTTACCTTGGGCACTCGCTGTCCAAGGAGGGAAGACAGCTTACACCCGACCGCATCCAGTTAATCGCTAACATGCCACCACCCAAGACACAAAAGGAGGTGCGGGCTTTTATAGGTCTCACTTCATACTGCAGGCAGTGGATCCCTCAATATGCATTTCTAGCAAAACCACTCATCCAGTTGACAACGCAGGAGGCAGCCACATCGACTGTCCTCCCTTGGACTCAAGAACATACACATGCCTTTGAAAGCTTAAAGAAAGCTTTATGCCAAGCACCTGTTTTAGCGACACCATGTTACAGTAAACAGTTTACACTCTTTGTTACAGAACGCGAAGGTACTGCCTTGTCAGTACTCACTCAGGAACAAGCAGGATCACACAAACCATGTGCTTATTTCTCTAGTACATTAGATCCAGTAGCTCAGGCTCTTCCTGCGTGCCTGAAATCAGTGGCAGCAACAGCTTTAGCAATCAGACAAAGCGATGCCATAGTGTTAGGACATCAATTGACAGTACAAGTACCACACGCAGTAGAGGTTCTCTTGAACCGCACACAAACACAACACTTGACTATAGCAAGACTCACCGGTTATGAATTAACATTGTTTCAGCCACATATAGAAATCAGACGTTGTAATACGTTAAATCCTGCCACACTTTTGCCCGTAAATGGAACAGATCCATTAGCACATGATTGTATTGAAGTCATTACCATCACGACGAAACCCAGACAAGACTTGACAGACATCCCTTTATCAGATCCAGACCTGACATTGTATGTAGATGGTTCATGTATGAGAACAAATACAGGAGAGTTAGTGGCCGCTTACGCAGTCACAACAGACACTGAAGTCATTGAAACAAATTGTATTAACACTTTGTCAGCTCAAGCAGCAGAGCTCATCGCTCTGACACAAGCCTGTATTCAAGCCAAAAATAAGAAAGTCAACATATACACAGATTCACGTTATGCATTCGGAGTCGTCCATGACTTCGGCGTGCTGTGGCGAGAGAGAGGTTATTTAACTTCTCACGGTGCCCACATCCAACACGGACCCCTCATTCAAGCTCTATTAGACGCAATTCATCTACCTACTGCAATATCGATTATGAAATGCAAAGCTCATACAAAAGTTACCGATATCATTTCTCAGGGTAATGACCTAGCTGACAGAACAGCCAAACAGACTGCTCAGGACCAGACTCATACAACTGACACGACAAAAACAATAGTTTCGACACCAACACATTGCATGACAGTTAAGGATCCCGCCCTTGATGTAATTGACATACAGACACATGCTACACCAGAAGAAATAAAGAAATGGACTGAATTAGGAGGGATCCAAACGGATCAAGGATGGATGACGAAGGAAAAATCTATATGGTTTCTTCCCGACTCCATGGTTCAAGTCATCATTAACACAATACATAGTCCAGCGCACCTAGGAGAAAAAGCTATGCTAGACAGTATTCAACACATTTGGTTCAACAAACACTTGCGAGCAGCAGCCAAACAGAAAGTACGTACCTGTATGATATGTTGTCAGTATAATCCAGGTAAAAGCATCCCCGTAGAGCAGGGTGGATTTCAACCTCCCGATCATGCTTTTGAAGTCCTCCAGATGGATTATATCCAGATGGAACGATGTCGAGGGTTCAAATATGTTCTCGTAGTTGTCTGTGCTCTTTCCCGTTGGACAGAAGCCTACCCGGTTTCAGATTACACTGCCCCGACTACTGCCAAACAGCTAGTTCGAGAATTCTTCCCACGATTCGGTTTACCACGTGTCGTGTACTCAGATAACGGCCAGCCGTTCTCATCTGAACTAATGAAACACGTTTCACTTCTGTTAGGTTACCAATGGAAATTCCACTGTGTTCGACATCCCGAGGCAGCAGGTCTTGTGGAACGTCATAATCAAACTCTGAAAATTAGATTGTCCAAAATATGTAGAGAAAAGGTGTCGATTGGATAGTAGCCTTACCGGTTGCGCTCTTTTACATGAGAATGGTAGCACATTCTCGAACAGGGCTATCCCCGTACGAGGTGATCTTCGGTAGACCACCAAATATGTGGGGGACGCCTATACCTCGTAAAATCACTGATGTTGACTGTAATATGCTGACAGATTACCTGGCTTCCTTGATGTCTGCACTACAATCTTGTCGTTCACAGGTAGCTGCAGCTTTTCCCGATAACACTGAGGTGAAGCCCCATGACGTGGTTCCAGGTGATCTGGTCCTTGTGAGGAACTTCGACCGGAAGACCCAGTTGGAGCCCAGGTGGAAATCGCCCAAACTCGTCTTGCTGACAACAAGGACAGCCGTGAAGGTTGAAGGACGTAAAGGGTGGTTGCACTCGAGTCATATCAAGAAATTTTATGGACTACCGTCCGATGTGAACACTCAGCCCTGCATTCCCTCACAGACAGACTCAAAGCTCCCCTTGGTTGAACCGACAAAAAATGAACTCTATAAACTGAAATTAAGGTCTAGCAAGTCAGACAATTTGATTGTTTAAGTCCTCTCCAAGGTGAATCGGTTGAATTTGTCTCTGACATGTATCCTCTAGACCGAAATAGAGAGAGAAACCGACAGATGCAGCTTAAAAAGCATGCGTATTGTAAATCACTTCGTAGTCATTGCACAGTAACATTATTAATTTTGTTTTTTCTAAGTCTTCTGATCATCATAACTAGTGTATTGCTTCATATGTATTACCCTATTTCCAAACGTGCTTACAATGTTACTGCTGAACATTCTTTTAGCGAATTACCTCCGCATGAGTTGTCTTATAGATTTGCGCTGCGCAACAACACTTTTATTAGTATGTTACATCATTCCCATCAGACCAGCAATGCTACCAATTGTTGGATATGTGGCCGACTCCCTCCCTATCAGAACTATAAGGGAGTTTTGCCCCTCTTTCCGTATCCGTTCACACACAATGGCTCCTGTGGAGCATGGTTTAGTTTGATTAATTCCCTAGATTCAAATTCCGTAGTTTATCAAGACAACTGGGTATGGGGAAACCTGAACCTAGTTTTGCTTAAAGTCTGCTACCCTAACAAGGAGGGACTTCCCAAAAGAACAGGAACTGATCTAGAAAATGAAGTATATGGATTAGGTAATTTTACACTTAACCTCCTGATTCTGAATGTTGAATCCGAAGCTACGCCAATCTTGCCCGCTATGTCAGTATTCCCAGTAAAAGGGGAATTATGTGTAAGAAAGAATGGTTCCATACACATGGGCCATAGTAAATGTACCACTGTAATAAGATTCAGTGATCAAGGCAAGTCTACATTTAGAGCTTCCCGTCATTCCTACTTCATATGTGGCCAGACCGCATATATACGTCTACCTCTAGATTGGGATGGTACCTGTTACATAGCATTCCTTCTGCCACCTGTTTTCCTAGCCCCTCCTGATTATCACAGAAATACCCATTTAGTACACAATAGACAGCAGAGAGATCTCCCGATTGTCGATTACACTGAAACGGCATGGGAGCAATACACAGATTTCAATAAAGGTTTCTTTCCCTATATAGGTACAGTCACTAATAGTAAGCTGATACGTAGATTAACTAGAACCCTTGAAGCAGTAGTGAACGAGACTACTTCCGCCTTAGGCAATTTAACAGAAGAGCATTCTGCTATGCGGATTGTTGTGCTTCAAAATCGTCTTGTCCTTGACGTCATCCTGGCCGATAGGGGCGGAGCTTGTAGGGTCATCGGATCAAGTTGCTGTGTTTTCATACCAGAAAACTCGCCGTCAGTATATAAAGCCATAACTCGTCTTCATAAGATTATAAGCCAGATACACCAGAGTCCAGGCACCTGGACTTGGTCCGGTTGGTTCTGGAGCGTGTTGTCAGCCTGGGGATGGAGGATCCTATCCTTCCTAGGTATTGGCTTTCTCATACTATTCACTTGCTGCTTATGTCTACAATGTGGGCCAGCGATTTGTGGTCTGTGTGCCACATCGTGTATCCCGCATCCAAGTTTTCGTTCAAGACCCCGGAAGAAGAAAGAAGAACAAATGATGCTATATGAACAGATCGATGGATTGATGAAGATCGATATCTCCTGAGGGTCCGTAGGGGACAAGGAGGGAATGAGGAAATATGAATTCTGTGATCAGTTATGTCCCTCATCGTAGACCCCAACGGCTCCATGTGCAAGCTATAAGTACATGTATGTTCCCTCCAGTTCCAGTTATGAAGACGCAAATACATGTGCGTCCACCGTCAACATGTCCTCTTTCAGATCCGCCATGAATGGGTCAGATATTCCATTCCTAAATATGAAAGGCCACCGACTTTATGTGGTTCACTTTCCACATTTTACAGATTCAGGCGAGTAGGCCCTGAATTCTGCCATCAAGCCTTTTCCTGCCTTCTGCCTCTGACAGCTCCAGTCCGAACCTGCATCTGTATCCCTGAACTTTGTCCTACTCCCTGCGCGGCTAACGGTGCCTGATCCAGCCTGTTGCCTGCCAAAAACTGTATTTCACCTTCAAGATTATCTGCTCCGCTCCTCATCCGATGCATTCCTGTCTAGTAGTCTAGGTAAACATTCTTCCAGCTACCGTGCAAAGGGCCAGGCCTCACTGTCCTCATGCAAGTAATTCATAGCCCCTGTTACCATGGATGATTCCTGCCCCCTCGCATCTCATGTAGACACTTAGACGCTTGTACACGCACTAACAGTCAGTATAGAATAGATTCCGTCCGAGAGACCTTTCCTTTTGGATAATACAGTTCTTTAAACATAAGATATTAGATATGATTTGGGATTAGGTTGACATGACCCCTCAGACTTCTGTCTCCACATGTAGAGCTAAATGTCAAGTCCCCTTCACCCTCTAGTTGCACGTCAATCACACGTCATGCGGCTGCGCGCGCATCTCTGCCAAGTATTTTCTGCTGACATTGCAGGATTCTCTTATGGATCTACCCACTTGTGACATCATGTTTAATGACGTATTTAGTTACGCCTATGTTTACGCCTTTTTTCATTACGTATGTGTATCACTATCTGTATTATCAGCTGTTACGCCTCCTGCATCTGTCTTAATGTAATACTTTTCATATAAATATCATTACTTGTCAATAATGTATTGCCTTCCCTTCCTGAACCTCCGTGGTGATGGAATTTGAAGCCTGCAGTTCGAACTGTAATTCCTTTGTAGAGGAATAAAGCCTTTTAGAACCTCTAATACCACGGATTCTGCCTCTTATATTTACTGAGTTATTCTTACTAGACTTTACCGCATAAAAAAATAGTACCGGTAATGAAATATTTACCACAAAAGTACTCATCTTTGTACTGCAGACTTGAAAGATCTCCTTTTCTCTTGTGTTATCCTGCAGCCTGCAGCTCTGCTGAAGTAGAGCCAGACTCTGCCTTCCCTCCAAGTGATCTCCAAGTGCTTGTTGGCTTCCCTCCTGGTGCTAGAGAGTCAGGGAAATCAAAGTCTCTACCCCTGCTCCTGTGCCTAGCTCACTAGAAGTGGCCCAAATACTTGCAACACGAATATTAAAGCACCTCCTATCTGTGTGTAGCAGAACTGGCTCATCGACCCGGTTGCAGGAGTAAAATCACCGCATAGAATCAGAACCAGCAGTTTTTCACCTGAGATCGATGGATCGGACAGCGTATTGCCACTGCTGCAGCTTGGTGAGATAAACGCATCCCCTCAATTGCATGGCAGAACCCAGCATATCGCTCGAGGCCTCTCGACTTAGGCACCGGTCTCGGAAGTGATGCATCACCTTCACTGCATGGAGAAGATGGATGCATTTCGCTGTTTGTGACCAGGAAAGGTCCTTTGTTCACCAGGGCATGCGTAGGTCCTGTAGCCGGCCGACACTCTATCGTGGTCCAACCAAACTTTGACTTTGCCCTGGTCCAGCGTGACCTAAAGTTACCTTTTTAGCGCTACTTGATTCTAAGCGCTTTCGGCATTTATTCTTTTAAAATTCAATATCTCAACTTCTATACATTGGATTTTTGTAATTTTGATCTTGTTTTATTTATAATATAATAATCTATTTTTATAAACGTGTGTGGAGTCATTTTGTGGTGTATTCTTTGTGTTACTGTGTGTGTGTTGCAAAAATACCTTACACATTGCCTCTTTAGAGAAGCCTGGCTGCTCTGTGACAAGTTGCCAGAGGGCGCGCACAGGTCATCTTTTGTGTGCATCTAGCTTACCCTGACCAGGATTTTGGCTTTTGCTCGACAGGGTGCATACCTTTACCAACCAGAAACCTAATTTATAAGAGTAAGCCATTTGACTTTGTCAAGGGGTCAGCACATCATTTCATAAGGCAAGCCTATTGGATTTGTCAAGGAGTCACCACATCAATATATATGTGAAGCCTATTGGCTTTATCAAGGAGTAGTAACAGACCAATAACCACATGTTAAAAACTAACATACTATAAAATCAGACTGAAGCAATTCTTCCCAAGAACAGGCTGCTGATGTCCTAAACTATGTTGAAAATATTAGTATCAGGATAGAAAAAAGTCTCTGAGGGACTTTTAGCAGAGCTCACAGGGATTCCCTTCACACGCTATGTGCGGCAGAAATCTGAGGGATAGTAGACTCTGCAGGGAGTGTTCTTCAGTCTACTTCAAAATGGTTGGCAGATTGTTTCTTTTTAAATGATGTGAATTGGCTACTCAAGTGACAATGTTTGGAGCCACTAGGCTTTGTTTAACTTAAGACTGCTATTGTATAGATACCATGGTACTCCCAGCCCAACAACAGAGATGATGCAAGTATGTGCATCTATAAAAAGATCTAATATTGGAGAAATAATGAACATCTTGGTAGTGGCATCAAATCTGAATATTGCTTTAGGTATAAACTCTGTAATCATAACTGCAGTGTTGTTTGTACTGTCTGAATCAGCTCTTTCTTCTACTTAATACGTGCATGCGTTACAGGAACTTCATACTGACTGATTACAGACCTCCAGCTAAAGGTAGAAAAAGTATTTCAGGTTCGTCATGGGAATGGACTGATAAGCATCTGCTCAGTATGATAGCCCCCCTCCTCTGATCTCCACACCTTAAAACCCAGTGTTATTACTGGTGCATAGGATTCTCATATTTCTTAGAAACAAATACCGACCATTTGCTATTCTGGAACAGTCAAGAGCTGGCAAGAGAAAATAAATTTGTGTACACTTGACAGGATTACCTTTGTTTGCTCCATTAATCATTCTGAAACAATTTAGACAATCTCTTACTTTTTATGGAACTAATCTTTTATTCCTTTTGAGAGACAATGCTGAAGCAGTACACAGCTGTGTGCCTACAACCACATTGGCCGGCAGCATGGGGTTTATGAACGAGTCAAATTTACACAGCTTCGAGCGAGATGGCTGCGTGAGAGAGCAGCTCTGCTCCTAAACACGCCTGACCACATCATCCGGCAAAAATATCCAGCCCCCGCAGCAGGGACGGGTCCCTGAAGTGTTCCTGTCCTATCCTGGCCGGTCACCTGAGTGCCGCCGCGCTCAACAGAGCACCCAAAGCCTAATCCTCTTTGTGGCCTGCAAGTGGCGTCTAGCCGGGACCTGGAGTAATCGGGTCCCCGTGTATCCTGCGGACAAGAGCGGCTGTGTCACGCTACGCAAGGCCGGTGAAAGTGGCCTTCTTCACTGAGGCGGACTGGGAGCATTCCGGAGGCAGTGCCCACACCGGCATGACATCGGAGGTGCGGTGGAGGTAGGAGTGACTCCCTCCCGCACTCTCATCCCCCCCAGGCATGCCCTCTGCCTCTTCACTGTGTCAGCTACCGGGTGCCTGCCGGGGCGTCTGGGGTGGCAGAATTCCTGTTGTGTGGCTGACTGCGCTCCTGACTGCCTGTGTGGAGCACTTGCCAGGACGTCTGCCACACGTGTTGTGCCTCCTCCCGCCGCCCCCCACCATCATTGGTGACTGATTCGTCGTGGGGCCAGACGGGGGAGTGGACCCTTCGCCCTTTCTTGTGTCAGCAAAGTGGAGCAGCGCCCTACCAGGGGCACTCAAGGAACTGGGCAGAAGGCCTTAAAAATCACGGCGCTGCCCCCTTGGACATAGGGAGTGGCCGGGGTCCTCCCGTGACCTACGCTGGTGGCGCCTGGTGGATTTGACGTAGTGGACAACATCGGGGGGCCTCAACCTCGCCATCTCTGATCCTCTCCAGCCCTCCCCACCTCCGCCTTCTCTTGGGCCTCTCTGTGTGGCACCCAGGGTCATTGGTCGATGCCAAGGGTGAGCGGCGACACCATGAGCGGAAGGGGCCCTAAGCAGACACAGCAGACAAAATTGGATAAATACTCCTACTCCAGGGTCGCTGGTTCTGCGGCACCCTCCCAGCACGATAAAGCCGGGGTGCAGAGGAGAGCCCCTCTAAACTGTCCTTAAAAGATGTCATGGAGGCGATAGCAGGGGTCCGGGCGTTGATGCAACAACGCACTGACGCAATAACGGTGTAGGTGACCCTCATCAGAGCCGACTTTGCAAAGATGAGGGAGATGGTTCAGCAGCTCCAGGTGACCACATCCAGCCTGGTCGAAGACGTCTCGCAAATCCATACAGAGCTCCAAAATCTGCAGTCGTTCCGTAAATACGCAAAGGACAAGCTTGACGACTCTGAAGGGCGCTCCAGGTGCAACAACGTCCGCATCATTGGAGTGCCGGAAAGGGCGGAGGTGCAATCACCGGATTTGTTTGTGGAGGACCTGGTCCTAAAGCACCTATGCCCTAAGGGACTGTCCAAGTTCTTTGTGGTGGAGAGCGCACACAGAGTTCCTGGGGGGCATCTGAAACCGGGGGCTCCCCCATGTCCCCTTTTGGCCCGGCTGCTCAACTTTCGCGATCGCGACACGATCCTGCAATGTGCCAGAGCAGCCCCCCCCTCTCAAATTTGAAAATGCAGTTATTTCCTTCTTTCCGGACTTCACCCAGGCTGTGCAGAGGCAGAGGAGGTCCTTCCTGGCAGTAAAGAAGAAACTCAGGGACAAAGGTATTAAGTATGCCATGCTCTTTCCGGCCAGGCTGCGAGTGGAGGCGGACGGCAAACCTTGGTTCTTCGACCGCCCAGAGGATGCGGAGGACTGGCTGGAGGGCTGGCACTCTGCAGCGGAACACACTGCTCATTGAACCAGCCTTGGTGGGAGGCACGGATGCACACCTGGTCCTGGCTTGGTAACCCCTTTCTAACGTTTTACCTCCGGGTCCGGGGGGGCCCTGTCTGACTTTTGGGAATTGCCACTTATACATTGGGGGTGCAATGATGGGTATGCTTCCTACTGCCCTCTACTTGGCCATGAAGACTTGGGACGCTGTTCCTCATGGGGAACTATGTTGTTTTGACTTGTTCATCGTGGTTGGCGGAGGGAGGGAGCACTCTCACCTTTCCCCACCCTTAAGTCACTTAGTTTTGTGGGTTGGGCGACAGGCACTCTGCAAGTTACCCATGGGTAGTTCTAGGCCCAATGTGCAGGGAAGCTGGGAGGGGGGTGGTTGGTGTTGGGTGTGGGAGGGGGTTTGTTGGGGTTTGTTTGTTCGACGACATTGACTGAGATAACTCTTGGTGACAGACACACACTTAAAGTCACTCATGGCTACGCAGTGGGATAATGGTTTTACCCTGATGAGCTGGAATGTCAATGGGCTGGGCGACAGGGTGAAGTGTACATTGGTTCTCCAATATCTTAAACAACACTCCCCTGATGTAGTTTTCCTACAAGAGATGCACCTGGTGGGTAATTCATGTAGAGCATTAAACAGGTGGGGGTACAAACTGATAGCCCACGCTGGTCTCACCTCCGGATCCAGAGGGGTGGGAATCCTGGTCAAAAACGCCTTCTCCTTCCATACACAGGTGACACACACCGATGGACTTGGCAGATTCGCTACAGTGACAGGTCGGTGGGAGGGAGGTACGCTCACCTTAACCTCTGTATACATGCCACCGGGCCTACAGGCGAAGACATTTGCTGACCTAGGGACCCACCTGCTTTCCCTGCCGGATGGTTTACTCCTTATGGGAGGGGACTTTAACCTCGGTTGGCTCTGGTTTACTTGATCGTTGCCCCCCCGCGACGTCGGCCCGGCGCAAAACTGGCTCCCTGACTTCTTAGACTCCTTTGGTCTGGCGGATGCCTGGCGGGCGCATCACCCTGGCGACACTGAATACACATTCTTTTCGGGAGCCCATCGCAGTTTCTCTCGGATTGACTACCTCCAGATCCATGCAGCCCACACTCCACACATCCGGGAGATTCGACACCTCGAGCGGGGAATCTCCGATCACTCGCCACTATGGTCCAGAATGGTCATTGGGGACACCAGAGTGGGCGTGCTTGCGCCCATCAGTCCCTGGTACCTCTGCAATCCAGCAGTTCGCAAAGCTCTGCTATCGGCGATTGACCATTCTTTTCTAGAGAATCAGGAATCCGTTGACTCCCCTCTGACTCTTTGGGAGGCGTTCAAATCCGTACTCAGGTGTCAAACCCTCTCCCTCATTGCTGGAGTTAAAAAGGAAAAGCAGAAAGACCTGGAAGGCATTGAGGCGGAGATCATATCCCTTGAAAACAGTGCATCCATGGACCTCGACCCAGAAACAATCCACCTCCTGCAGCTTAAGAGGGACGAATACAGAAGCATTGCGACAGACAGGGCTAAGAGTTGGGGGAGTGAGAGAGGTGGGAGGGTCTGCGAGTGGGGCGATAAAGCAGGGAAAGTCCTCGCTTGGCAGGGCAGAAAGGAGAGGGCCAACAAGATGGTCCCCGAACTGGTCGACGACCGGGTGGGCTCCACTCCGACCCTGGGGCCATAGTCCGCGAATTTGCGTCCCACTATGGGAACATTTACCAGTCCACATCTCATTTTCGCGAGGAGGACTCTTTCGACCTCCTTCGCGATATCCGCTTGCTCACACTCTCTGAGGAAGATGCTAAATTCCTAGACAGTACCATAACCAATGATGAAGTAGCCCAAGCTATTCAGAGTCTTCGACCGGGTAAGGCACTCGGGCCTAACGACCTACCCATCGAACTTTACAAACTGCATCCTGATGGCTTAGCCCCATATCTCCGCTCCATGTTTGAAGAGAGCAGGAGGGTTGGCATCCTTCACCCTGACCAGAGGCTGGCATCACTGGTCGTTATCCCCAAGGAGTGGAAACCCAGAAATAAATGCACTTCCTATAGACCGATCTCCCTCCTGAACGTGGAACCTAAGATCCTTGCCAAACTCCTAGCCACACGACTCACACGGGTGATCACCTCTCTGGTGCACCAGGATCAGTCGGGCTTTATGCCCCACCGTAACACCGCCCTCAATCTGCGTAGGGTCCACGGGGTGTTGGGCAGAGCTGCCACTGTGGATGAGCCCGCGGTAATAGTGTCCCTCGATGCCTCCATGGCGTTTGACACCATGGAGTGGCCCTACCTCTTAGCGGTCCTTACCAAGCTGGGATTTGGGCAGGTCTTCATATCATGGGTAAGACTCCTTTATTCGGCACCAATGGCCTAGGTGATAGTCAACAATAAACGTTCAGACCCCTTTCAGCTGTACCTCGGGACCAGACAGGGGTGCCCATTGTCCCCCGTGCTCTTTGCCCTCGCTCTTGAGCCATTGGCAGCCTGGAGCCGCACTGACCCGATGATCCGTGGGATGCCATGGTCGGCCGCAGATGACGTCCTTCTGTATCTAACCTCACCCAAAAGTCCCTAATTTGTGTTCTGGATATTTTTAATACATTTGGCAAGTACTCAGGATATTCCATTAACTGGGGCAAGTCGCTCATATGTACTGGCTCTGCTCCCCCTAGCCTAAGAATTGCCCAAAGCAGACAGTGAGAAGCGGCTTCCGTTATCTAGGGGGTCTTTGTTACCGTGGATCTTAAACTCCGGTACGAGCGCAACCTTGTCCCACCCCTGCAGCGCCTGAGGAGAGATGTAACCTGTTGGAAAACCTTGCCGCTTACACTTTTGGGGAGAGCGGCACTATTTAAAATGATGTTGTTGCAGAGGCTTCTTTATGCCCTGAAAAATTACCCAGATCCGGTCCTGGCACACTACTTCAGGGAATCAGAGGGGTTGCAGAGAGAGCTGCTATGGGAAGGGAGGCCCAGGATAGCACTTAAAGAGTTGGTTTTGAACTGGTACGACGGAGGCCTTAGTCTCCCGGACATCCGTAAGCATTATTGGGCGGCCCACCTAGTGCCTATTAATCAATGCACATATCGTCAGCCAGATTACCCTGCGTTTAGGATGGATAGGTGGCTGCTTCCCGGTGGGACTTTTATCAGATCCCTGTATTCCAGCCCACGGAAACTGCCCCTCACGGGCCCTACTAAACACTCTGTTACCGTTTGGCATTCCGTGAATAGGAGTCTCGGTTGGGGCCGTAGACTTACCCTGGCCACGCCGTTGTGGGACTCAGAACTGTTGGGGAGCCTTTGGTTCACTAAGGGGTTTGATAAGTGGGACTTGATTGGCATATCTCGACTGGGTGACTTCTGGATCAGGGGCGCGGTGGTTCCCTTTGCCACGCTCCAGCAGCAGCATGAACTCTCCAACACAGAACAGTTCCGGTACACGCAGATTCGTCACACCACCGTCCTGCGGTCGGGCGCGAACCCCCCAGAGTCTTCGCCACTTGAGGACCGTCTGCTTGACGGATACCTTCCCCAAAAAGCAATCTCCCTAACACCCCAGATCTGCTGGGGCAGCTGCGAGAGGGCTGGGAGAGGGATGGTTTCGCATTTGATGACGAGGAATGGCGGGAGGCGGTGGCCTCACCCAGGGAGGTTGCCATACCGGTGCGCTTGCGACTGATCCAACTTAAAATTCTTCATCGTACCTAAATCACAGGACCACAACTAGTCCACATGGGGAGGGGGTATGGGGCGATTGCAGGCAACGTTGTGGACATATGGGTACCTTCAGTCACATACTTTGGGAATGCGACCAGATACAACGGTATTGGCGGGAGATACATGATGTAATGCAGGAAGTGTTGCACAAAGACATTCGTCCAGAGGCAAAGCGATGCCTCTTGAACATGTGGGGTCCCACTGATCTGACAAGCAGGGAGAGTGTGTGGGCTACACTGGGGGCAATGGTGGCCAAGCGGGAGATAGCCAGTCTATGGGGAGTGGAGGCACCACCCACCCTGGCCGCTTGGGAAAGGAGTCTCGACTGGTGCATGTTTAGAGAGAAGACTGCATACGTAGCACGTGGATGCCCCGAAAAGTGGTCAGCGGTGTGGTCCGGGTGGAATGCTTATAGAGGAGGGATCTGTGTTACACCTGTACTCACCCCTGAGGAAGAGTCGTTGTCCCATTGACCCAGCTCAGGGGTATACGATCGTTAATTATGTAATGTGTATTATTTTGGTGAATGTCGCCGCTGTGTTTATTGCATCTGATTTGTCTCATCTGTCCAACATCTGTCAAACCGGTCGAACTGTTTATATTGTTTTAGGCAAAAAGGAAAAACAAAGTTAAAGATATTTAAAAAAATAAAATAATAATTTACACAGCTTCAATGCCTACAACCCGGGGGCTAGCAGCGGTGTCTGGATTGCATGAACAAACCTATCTACAATAAAAAAGCAAAGCTAGTAGCAACACATGAATAAAGGGAAAATAAAGAAACCCCCAATCCCACCCCTAAAATGAAAAGAAAAAGGGGACCTGCACCGGCTTTGGATAAGCTCGCAGTGATGCCGCTCATCATAAGCTGTCAGACTTCTATTAGGATATGCCTCACTACATGCGGGATGTCGTCGCCTCGTGTGCCTCAGGGATCAGATGCTATATTTGGAGATATTTAGGGCATGTTACCTCCCTAAGCTCTTTTGAAAGCAGCTTAATGAAAAGGGGCCATAATTCTGTATAGGTCTTGCCCTTTTGGTCTTGAACTAGTGAAAGGCGTTCCATGCGAGAGTCAGCCAAAGTCTATGTAGCCAGGCCGTTTGGTCCTGCACAGTCATGGAGCCCCATTGCGCCAGCATTGTTTGTCGTGCTGCTAGTAATGCCTATGACATTTGCCTGTCCCTCAATGAGCGAAGGGGAAATGTCACCGTGTTTGGTAGCCCCAGTAGTGTGTATGCTGGCAAGCGTGGGATCTCTGTATCAGAGTGTGCGGTACCAGTAGGATGTAACTGTGTATGCTGATTCGGTTTCAGTGGTGTTATGGGCTGTGTGGTGTGTCCTGTAGTGGATGTTCCCCCATTCTTTGTCCAAGAGGCCCTTCAGGCTCCTCCTCCCAACACAGTTAGCTCTTTCTAAGCCCCTCCCTCTGCCCGGCGGTGAGCATAGTGTACAGTTCTGAGATCAGGTGCTTATCATCTTTTATACCCATTAGCCAGTTTTGCAAACGAGAGCCCTGGGCTAGGTAGGGTGGGGACTTATCCCAGTGTCTCAGTTGCAGGTAGTGCAGCTCATCGGATTTGAGCAGATTGTAATCCGAACGCAGTTGTACATAAGAAGTATGCCATTTACATCAAACAACAAGCCCACCTTTTTGCAGCCCGCTTCCCTCTATCTCTGGAAGACTTCAGATTTGCAGCCTGGTGGGAAGTCTGGGTTGTCCACAATCGGGGACATCAGGGAGGGGAAAGTCATCAGGCCCATTGTCAGTGCCACGGCATCCCATACTTTTAGAGTACCCACAGTAAGTGGGGAAAAGTAGAGACCCCAGGCCTTTAGTTTACGCTGAAGCCAAGCCTCCCTCCATATATTTGCTCCAGTTACTGCTTGATCCATAAAGGTCCAATGTTTTTCCGAGAGTGGACGGTTCCACTCCACAATATACCGGAGGTGGGAGTTTTGAAGATATTTGTGCACCAGCGGAAGGCCCACTCCTCCATCTTGCCAAGACTGCGTCATTTGGCATATGGAAATTGCGCCTTCTTCCCTCCCCAGACAAATTTGTTGATGGCTAGCTGTATAGCACGCATATCTTTCGGAGGGGGAACCAGGGGTAGAGTCAGGAAAATATATAGAATCCACAGTAGCATCTTTACTGCTGCTATGCGCCTGCACCAGGCCAGTTTTAGTCTTGACCACACATCCAGGGCCTTCTCCGTTTGCTCCACCACTGCAGAGTAATTCAGCCCCAGTGTTTTTGACAGCGTTGGAGCCAGGAGGAGCCACGGTAGGTTATCGGTTGTTTGGACCACTGCAGAGGAAATCTTTCCCTTAGGAGCTCTTTGTGTGCCTGAGGAGAGGAATGGTTAAGAACCTGGGACTTGCTTAGCTTTACTTTAAATCCCGAGACTTCCCCGAAGGCCTCCAACTCGGTCAAGAGGGCGGGGAAAGAAGTGAGTGGTTCTGAGAGGGATAAAATTACATCATCCGCATAAAGGCTTATGTTATGGATATTGTCTCCAAATCGTACTTCCTGTATTTGCGGATGGTCCTGGATCTATTGGACGAAAGGTCTCCATGTATAGAGCAAAGAGAAGGGGTGAAAGCGGGCATCCCTGCCTCGTGCCCCTTGCGATGGCGAAGGGTTCCGAAGATGCCCCATTCACTGAAATGAATGCCAGAGGGGCCTGATAGATACATCGAACCCATTTTATAACGCGCTCGCCAAAGCAACGGAGTGTGTCAAACAGGTAACTCTACCATACTCTGTCAAACGCTTTCTCTGTGTCTATTGACAGAAATAAGGCTTCCTTACGGGATCTATGTACGCTATCCATAAGGTATAGGAGACACTTCGTGTTATCTCCCACTTGGCGAGTGGGGATAAACTCCGCTTGGTCGGGGTTGATCAGGCCTGCCATCAATGTGTTCAGACGGGCCGCCAATATTCCGACGAAGAGTTTGGCATCCAAGTTAAGCAGCGAGATTGGGCGGTAAGAACCACACAAACTGGAATCTTTGTGAGGTTTGAGGATTACCGATATCACCGCTTCTGCCATGGAGTCAGTGACTGCAGTGCTCTCCAAAAAGGAGTTGAATAGCTGCGTCAGCAAAGGCGCCAGCTCCACGCAGAAGGTTTTATAGAACAGAGTGGGATACGCATCGGGGCCAGGGGCTTTGTTCAATTTCAGCCTAGCAATGGCCTAGATAACTTCTTCCTGACATATGGGCTCATCGAGTTAATTCGCCAGGGTCCCAGGGAGACGTGTGAATTTGCTTGCCTCCAGGTACGGGCAAGCGTCTTGCTGCCCTGCGTCATCTTCAGTATATAAAGACTGGTAAAATAACATGAGTGCTTCCACTATCTGAGAGTTAGAGTGCACCTCCTCGTCCGAAGGCTTCTTAATCGATGGTATAGCCACCGCCATAGTTTTAGCCCTAAGCCTCTGTGCGAGCAACCTCCCGCATTTGTCGCTGCTCAGGTAAAATTTGTGCATTAGAGTGTATTTCACCCTATCTAGGTCTAGGCGCTTTGGGAGGAGCCCTTTCTTCTCCAATTCTCTCCATACCCTTGGCCCACCTGTGCGCTTATGTATAGCCTCCAGCTCTCTAACCTCCTGTTCTATGTTCTGCCGTGTTTCCCAGTGCCTTCTATTGTAGGGGATGATACAGCACTAGGTTCCCCCCTCACTACAAGTTTAAGACCCTCCCAGATCGCCGCCAGTGAGGTGTCCTCCCTGTCATTGTGCTGTATGTATTTTGCAATTTTTATGCGTATCTCCTTTACCGTGCTTGGTGATTGCAACAGGCCCTCCCGAAGATGCCACCTTGCGTGTTTGTGGCTGGCCTCATCTGGTTGAATGGGTATTGTGATCAGTGCATTATCCGACAGGGATCGTGGCTCTATAGTTGCCTCCTGCACCCTAGGCAGCAGCGCTGTGGAGGCTAGGAAGTGGTAGAGGCGCGCATAAGATTTGTGTGCAGCTGAGCATTGTGTGTAGTCTTGTGTCTCTGGGTGTCATTGACGCCAGACATCGTGCAGCCCATTATCTTTGAACTGTTGTTTACCCTCTGGAGAGAGTGCCCCTACCTGCACAAACCTCTGGCAAGAGCGATCCTTGACATTATCCATTACTAAGTTGAAGTCGCCTCCCACTAGAATCGTTGCATCAGGCGATGCTAACCTCTCTAGGAGGTTCCTAATAATGAAGGGTTCTTTATGCGTGTTTGGCATGTAGATGTTGATTAGTGTGAAGAGAGAGGAACCCCATTGAAGTCTAAGTGCCAGAACCCTCCCCTTCACCTCATATAGAGTTGAGAGGACCTTCCTTTCAAATTTTGCTCTGAACAGGATAGCTTCTCCATTTTGTTTTTGCATCACTTGAAGACCAGTATTGATGTGGGAATCGAAGTGTGCGCATGCGGCTGTGGCTCTGGATTATAGGTGGGTTTCCTGCAACATGCAGATATCACCTTCAGTGTTCTCCTGCAAGGAAAGAATGGCAGAGTGTTTTACTGGCGATTGAGGCCCCGTATGTTGAGGCATATTACCCTGAGATCCTTACTCACGGGGTATAGCCAATGTTAAGTGAAGTATAGGGGCATACTCAGAGTAGGGTGGGTGAAGGGGGGTGAGTCAGAGAGTGTAGCAAATGCAATGCCTTCGCATAGCTGGCCTCCCCATGACCAGTGCAGGTTACCGAAAAATATATAAACCCGAAGCAAATGAACAATAGAAACTCTCCCATCTAACAAGATGAAACAAAAGCAAGATTCCCTGAAGACAAAAGTTTGTCTAGGTAGTACTAGTTGAGGGAGCAGGAGCCCAAGGCAGTACTTCAAAGGTAGGCGAGGGCGGTCTCCGACTCCGCCTCAGGGTTGTGCTCATCGTGCTTTCTCTGTGCATTCAACTGGGGGACGACTTGACTGGGCTAGTGGTCAGCAAGGAAATTACTGCTTCTCTTTCCTTCACGATAGTTGCTGTGTCCGGTTTGTGGGAGAATGAGGAGGAGTTCCCCTCTTTCTTCCAGCAGGGCTGGTTCTGTCTCGAGTCCTCTAGGGTTTTGCGTTACTTCTCTGGGGACATAGGTCTCGTAATTCCCAGGACTTCCCAGGCCTCTTGAAGTGAGCAAATGTGTCTCAGCTTGTCCTCATAGCGGAAGATGATTCGGAAAGGATGTCCTGAGGAATATGCAATTCCTTTCTCTTTCAGGTGTAACGTGATCGGATGAAATTCCCGTCGTTTGAACAGGGTGATAGTTGCTGTGTCCGGTTTGTGGGAGAATGAGGAGTTCCCCACTTTCTTCCAGCAGGGCTTGTTCTTTCTCGAACCCTCTAGGGGTTTGCGTTGCTTCTCAGGGGACATAAGTCTCGCAATTCCCAGGACTTTCCTGGCCTCTTGAAGTGAGCGAATGTGTCTCAGCTTGTCCTCATAGCGGAAGATGATTCGGAAAGGATGTCCTCAGGAATATGCAATTCCTTTCTCTTTCAGGTGTAACGTAATCTGACAAAATTCCCGTTGGCAGATCCTAGAAGAGTGTTGGAGAGTGACCACGGAATTGTGAGGGGTGTGCATCACGCGCCTTCTTAATGATCTGTTCCTTCAGCTGGAAATCGTGCACACACAACAAGATGTCCGGTGGCTGAGCCTTGCACCTTCTTGGCAACCCTCCTCGGTGGGCCCTGTCAATCTGGATCCGGGCTGTGTGGTCGGCACCCAATACCTAGCGAAAGAGGGCAAAAACAAACTCCCTAATGTCCTCTCCCTCTGTGCCTGATTTCACTCCTCTAATGAGCACATTATTGCGGCGGGAGTGATTTTTCAGGTCTTCCGCGTTGCCCTGTAGCTCAATATGCTGGTCCTTGAGCCTGAGGATTTGCTACGGCATCTTTTCCATTTCTTTGTCCCGTCCTGTTTCGTGTTCCTCAAGTGTCACCACACGGTCGCCAATTTCCTCAACATCGCGCTTGACTTCCCTGAGGTAGGCTGCGAGTTGCCCCTTGAGTTCTTGCAGGTTAGCACACAAGGATGTGAATAGCGCAGTCACAAAGGCTTTTGTAGTTGGGGCATCAGCTGCCTCTTGTCCTCCCAGCAGCCCCTCCTCATCTTGGCCCATATTCGCAGTGGCTCCCTGCGTGGACTGCTTTAGGAGCATCTCCCTAACAGAGCACTCTTTTTTCAGCCTGTCACTCGTCATTGTTCCTGTTATAGCTCGGCTGGTGCGTAGCAGGCCTTAGGCCCCTGTGCCCCTGGTGCTGTTGACCCCTTGGCTCTCGTCTAGGCTGTATGGGCCTGGTGTGGGGGTTACCTCCTTATGCCTGGCCGAGCATGCGCGCTCCAGGATCCCTCACTCTGGAAGGCGTTGGCACCACTCAAATATGATCCACAGGCATGTCGCCCCTACCCCTCAGCGCCTGAGTCTAGTGCTAAGCGGAGAAGAGCCCACTGCTGGCGAGAGGCCCTGACCGCTGAAAATGGGGCCGGGGCTGTGTGGTCAGGTGTACTATGCAGTTTATGTGTACCCTGCAATTCAGTGCGCTAGTGCCGTCTAAGGGTGCTTCCTCGGGCGACCTTTCTTAGCGGCAGAGGGGCGTCTTCTCCCAGAGTCAGTACGCTCAGGCCTGAGCTAGATCAAGGTGCTGCGGGCCCCAGCTGCGTCCACACTCTACTTTTCTATCTCCAGGAGCCTGGACTCCTCCCCGCCTCCGTGAGCGCTTCTATCTATCTGCCTGACCTATGTGCCAAGAGGGGCCCAGGCCTCGCTTGCCTCGGGCCACCGCTCGCTCTCAATAGTCTCCCCCCCCCCGCAGGAGTGGCCCCAGCACAGGGGGGGTCAGGGGACACCTCGGCAACTGCTATGGCCGGAACTGACGTGCCGTAAGCCGCCGCCCATGCTCCACACCAGGTAGGCCACAACTCTCTCTTCCCTCCCAGGGTGCACTGCGCTGGATCTCTGGGCTCTCCGCACCCCCAGGGGGTCCGATTGTGCCCTGGAGCCCAGTCCTCGTCCCTCCTGCCAATGATTAAGGCGCAGAGCAGGCGACTGCAAAGGGATTGTTTTGGCAGAGCCAGAGAGGCCGCAAAACACGTCTTATCCGGCCGCCATCTTGGCCACCCCCCTCTTACTTTTTAACTGGTTTCTATATGCTTTAGCTGTTTTAAGCTTATGCTTCGGAAGAAAAATGATATCTGATTTCAGTGCTTACCTCAATATGTTTTACCGGTCTGGACTTAAAAATACAGGCATGGCCGGCAAAAAGGAGGCAACCATCCGGTGGTGCAGAGTAAGTGTATTGCTGAGAAAAGATTACCTTGGTCAATAATATTTTGATAATCAATATTCACCTAAAAAATGCAATGTATGCAATATTCTATGTTGCCACCTACTTGCACAGCGAATATATTATTTTCTTACTCTCAAATACCTGAAAATCTATTTAAGCTTTTTAAATAAAAAAAAAACCAGTTCTCACGAACAGTTATTCTCCTTTACATTGCATGCGGACTCATGAACATTAATTTAAAAAATGTAATGAAATAAAAGTAACCCTGTCCTAACGTTTTGCACTTCTTTCCCAGAGGAACAAGCCCTCCGGATTTCAGGCTACTTCGAGAGCTGTGTGGTTTACCTGTGTATGAATCAATGGACTCTGGAACTTTAACTTTCTTCAAGTACTCCTTAAACGTCCGCTTTTTGAACCTGCAACACAACATTTCACAATAGTGCTCCTCTTCTGGCACGACTTCCGGCTCCTTTATTGTATCCTCTTCTTTTTTTGGCGGCTTATCCTCTTCTTTTTTTGGCGGCTTATCCTCCTCTTTTTTTGGCGGCTTATCCTCCTCTTTTTTTGGCGGCTTATCCTCCTCTTTTTTTGGCGGCTTATCCTCTTCTTTTTTTGGCGGTTTATCCTCTTCTTTTTTTGGCGGTTTATCTTCTTCTTTTTTTGGTGGCTGGGATTCCGGAGCAGGCGCCTTCTTTTTGACCGGAGCTAATAAAGGAAGGAAGACAAACAGCATAGGAGTGTAATAAGGACACGTTTTGAAGGATTACTCTTCTGGCGTATAATGCCGTAAGGGCTTTTAAACAGCATGATGAAATGCACAAATACATTACTCAATCCCCGCTTTATAGAAATTGCAGTACTGGTTAATGAGGTAAGCATGGTTATTAAATGGGAATACTGGCACTGGAAAAGTTAGCTCGTACTGTCATGCAAGTAAGTCATTTCAGGATTTCTTTGGTAAGCACCTTGGGGCACATTTGCAAGAAGGTGCTGCAGCGTGGCACAGCAAGCCCTTTGGCTGTGCCACGCTGCGCAACTTTCAGAGCACAGGAATGCGACATATCTACAAGGATATGTCGCATTCCTGTGCTCTCCCCTGTGCTGGCGCACAAACAGCTGCAATGGGCTGGCGCAGGCACACTTGCACCATGGTGTAAGGATGCCTGACATGGAGAGATTGTTTTTGAGCAGGAAGGGGCCCCGTACTGCACAAAAACAATCACTACAGGCATTTTCCTCTTTCAATGCACGCTGTAGAATGCAGCACGCATTGAAAGAGGAAAAAACGAGGAGAAATAAAAACATTTCTCCTCGTTGCGCCTCGCTACGCCACCCTTGAGTAGCATACTGACGCATTTCCAGGTTTACGAATCCTCATAAATCTAGAAATGTGTCTGCTTCCATGGGTGTTGCGTTGGAACGCCCACAGCAACACCCATGGAATGCCCCTTTCACGGAAAGTGCTGCATGTAAAAGTGACGTATTTAGAAGGACAAGAAAAGCCCTGTCCTTGTGAATATGGGGCAGTGTAATGCACTGCCAGTGCGTCACAGAAAGTGACAAACTGGCAGAGCAAGGGGCTTGTAAATCTGCCCCCATGTTTATTTGAATGAAGTTTGTCAGGTGTTTTCACCAATTGCATTAAAGTTTGTCAGGTGTTTTTCACCAAAGTATTTTATTTGTGGCTTCATGGCATTTTAATATAGCAGGCTCATGCTGCATTTCAGCAGCTCATTGTGCTTACAATATTCACTGGAAATAAGGGGTAGGTGGTGGTAACCGAGGTGAAATAACATATATGGTTATGCAGGTTTTTCGTCCAGTTTCCATTTCCGTTCTTTAGCTTGGCAAGTCCAGCTCGCACAGTGGATTAATTTGACTGATCATTGGTAACTATAAATTTAAAGTTTTTGATTCACCAATTTTTCCTTCATTTCTACAATAACCTGTAGAAGCAAGTAGAGTGATCTTAGCAAGATTTCTCTGCCTTTCCATCGCCTATCCTTAGGACCAACATGGCAGCATGCTTCTGAACCTTTGTCTAGGGATTGCCTTCTGGAACTGCAGGTAAAGCAATTTGCAGTAGTCAAGTGTTGAGTCAGTCACCACAGGATCAATGTGTGCATTGTTTCCAGTGATTTAAATCATTCACTAACCCTAATAATAAGTGTTGTTATACCAGGAGCATGTTTTAAGAAGAAGGTTGTACTGTGTGTAAAAGCAAACGTTTCTGCCACTCGCAATTAAGCAATAGACTAGGGTATTGGCCTCGGAATGGGTAGAATTAGTTGAAGGCACAGAGGGCCAGATGTACGACCTGCCAAATAGCACCTCGCAAATTGATTCACATTTGCGAGGTGCTATTTGCATGTACAACATTGTGTTTAACACTGTGTTATATCCTTAGTATTACATTTAATTGTAATCAGCCTAGGTCTTCCTAGCTGCTCAGCCAGAGTGAGAGATGGTAACGGAATGTTGGTGTGACTGTGATGAATGGAATGCCTGGGTGCCTGTGTGGATAAGTGGTGACAGTTGGAGATGGGCTGAGCAGCTGGGCAGGCTGCTCATGGTGGGGCTGGTGTAGGAGCTGGTACATGGCTGAACTAAGACTGATATCATTTGGAACTGGAACCAATAAAGAAGACTTAGAAACTTACAACATGGCTACCAGTGTCTTCATGAACAGAGCACAACATAATTTTGGCGATGAGCGGACCTGGACCCAAGCGTACTTATGGATTGTACAGAAACCTAGAGACTACTAAGAAACCATTGTAACCAGCGCAACTACAAAGAAAAAAAGAAAGAAAAATACCTGAAGCAGAATAGAGTAAAAGGCAAGCCAGCCCCACCAGTGCCCTGTCACCAGACGGCCCCAACCTGTGTCTTGCCTGATCTTGCTCCATGAACTTGACCACAGGTATGGTCTGTATGTTAGGGTATGAATGGACTGACTTTCACCCTACCACTTCCTTTTGAATCTGCCGTATGGATGTATCCACTACGCAAAGGAATTGTGGCTGCACAGATGGGAGTTATGGATTGACTCAGTGAAACTATTTCACAGCTGCCACACAGGAGCGGTGTGGTTCTGCAAACATTGGCGTTTGTTGGCAAATAGAAAGTACAAGTATGCACATTGAATGCAGTAGAAGTAATGTGCCTGGGGATCTATTCATTTCTATGAAATACAAAAGACTCAGTTCAATTCCACATCCAAATGGATATACACGTCTGGTGTTTTCTGGAGCTTTCCCTTTTCTACATCCTTGTGCTTGGAGCATGAGGAATTGTGTCCTTTCATGGACAAGTATAAAGGATGCATTTGTCTTTACTTTGTGGCAAGCTGCGGCGGTCTTCATCAAACGTGCCTCTGCTGTGCACACGCTTGAAGTGTGCAAGAGTCTACTTAATTCTATGGTGAGACATTGCACAAGGAGTGGCACGATCTGTGCTTTATTTTCACGATGCCAGTGGGAGTACTGAAACATGTGTTGAGTTTTTACATGGCTCTTAGCTACATGTTGTGCTGCTGGACGCGGAGGCAAGTGCCCAAAGTTTGATTTATGAAGACTTAGGAGGTGAGCCAATTTCATGTTTTCACTGTTTTTCACTTGTACGAACTATTAGCCACTTTTACTAGCATTAAGCTAATTTGGCAGTTCAACTGCTGCGCATTAGTTCAAAACTGAGGCACGAGCCATCTGCTGCACGCGCTCTCTTACCTTCCATGAGGTACGTGCGTTTGTCTCCATGGCACCGTGGTTGCGTCCTGTTCCCTGAGGCACCGTCAGCTGCTGATGGACGCTCTGCAGCACAGCAACGCCGGGAGCCATCCGGCATGACGTTGTCAACGTTCGGCCATCTTGGGGTTGGCGCTCTCTGCCTTTTGGCTACCATTGTTTTGCCAACCACGTTTTGCTGTTGACGGTTGTGCAGCAGGTTCGATGTGGTGAGATGTCTCTCTCACAGTCACTTCGTTTTTGTCCACCATCGTGTCAGCGGATTTGGAGGATCATTTTTGCATTCTCAGAGGACGGTTTGCCATTTGATTTGTGGCATCTGGAGGCAGCTTGGGTGGTGAGTGGCAGCATAGTTTTGTTTCCTTGCTTCTCTTCGGCTGGAGAAACGGATGGAGGAGACGCAGATGAGGTTGACTGGTTGATGCTGTTTTCAAGGGAGTCCTGCTCATGTTTGTTCTTGGAGTGAAGTCTTTTAACACTATCCCGGTGACACGCACATCATATACTTTGACTGTTGGTATAAATGGGCTGTTAGCAAGTCTGCGGTCGGAAGATCCTATTGCCAATGTTACTGTGTCTGGTGTTGTCCCAATGTCCATGGCATATTGCTGCGGTGCCGGAAAGATTCATGCCCTTTTTTTTTTTTTGTGGCATTTTGTAAGTAATATTTAAGTCAACTGTATTAGGTCTGTACAGTGTGATGTTGCTTGTGTACTTACACTCAACATGTTGAGGATTTATATCTGACTACTAGGTAACATGGTACATTTTTGTCATACGTGTTTTAGTCACCATCTCTGCCATGTTTTGCTTTATGTTTATCATTACTTTTAGGCATGTTCTCAATTGAGTTCTCTTACGCAAGGGTGTTTGTTTCCTGGCACAACTCGGGTGAGTGGTCGCTCACCGGCGTGGAGCACAGGTCACTAGTGTTCTACAATAGATGGAATTGTATTTGTAATTTCTAAAGTTTCATGTTTCGTGAGGCCACAGTTTAAGTTGTTTTTATTTATTTATTTATTTATTTAATAGTTTTATAAAGCGCGTAGTAACTCAGAGAGCATCCCAGCGCTAAACCTGAATCTCCAAAGGTTTCTGCCGTCTGACGGGATTATATTTGTGGGAAAAGAAGAGTCTTTAGAGTTTTTATGAACTGGAGGTAGTTCAGTTCTGTCCTGAGTCTCCGTGGTAGGCGGTTCCAGTGTTTGGCCGTGTGGACCGAAAAACGACGGCCACCGGTCCTGGCCTTTTTGACTCTGGGAACCGAGATCAGATTTTCTCCACTAGAACGGAGATCTCTCTCCACTTTGTAGGGAATTAGGAGTTCTTTCAGAAGGGGAGGGCCATTATTGTTGAGGGTTTTATGGGCCAGGCAGAGGGCCTTGAAGACCACCCTTTCTCTGACTGGGAGCCAGTGGAGAGACTTGAGCGCTGGCCTAGCAGAGGATCTTGCCGGTGTGTCCGTAAGTAGGCGGGCGGCGGCGTTTTGGACTTTCTGCAGGGTGTTAAGGGTGGTTTCGGGGGCTCCCAAGTAGATGGCGTTACAGTGGTCCAATCTTGCCAGAATTAGACCCTGGATGAGGAGCCTCCTTGCGGTTTCGGGGAGCAAGGGAAAGATCTTCCTGCAGGCTCTGAGTAGGCCAAAGCATGTCCCTGCCGTCCTTTTTGCCTGAGTTTTAAAGCTCATGTCCTTCTCGATCCATACACCTAGGCTTTTGACCTCGTCCTTGGGTGCGGGAGGATTACCTAGGCAGCTAGGCCAAAGGTGAGGTGGCAGGGAGGGCCCCTTGTGGCCCATCAACAGTATCTCTGTCTTGGACCCGTTCAATTTCAATGATGAAAGATTCATCCATCGGTGGGCTTCGGAGAGGCAGCCGTGAAGGTCTGAGGGGGCTTGGTGGGGGTGTGAAAGGGTTACGACCAGCTGAGTGTCGTCGGCGTAGTTGATAACTGATACGCCGAATGAACTGACCCTCTTCTCCAGTGGGGCCATGTAAACGTTGAATAACGTAGGGCTCAAAGAAGAGCCCTGCGGTACTCCACATCGGAGGGGGATGAAGGGTGAGTGGCTATCATTTTCCCGTACCTGGAAGGAACGTCCTGATAGAAAGGATTTTATCCACTTCAAAGCCATACCTTTCAGTCCAACTTCTCCCAGTCGGTGGATTAGGGTGGGGTGGTCTACAGTGTCGAAGGCCGCACTGAGGTCCAGGAGGATCACTGCCACTGATCCTCCCGTGTCCAGAATGCTTCTGGCCTTCTCCACTGCTGCCAGGAGGGCGATGTCTGTGCCCTGACCTGGGCGAAACCCTGTCTGGGAGGTCCCTAATAGGTTATTGCTCTCTAGGTAGAGTGATAATTGCTTGTGGACCAGCTTCTCTGCGATTTTGCTGTTTCCTGGGAGAAGGGAGATGGGTCTGTAGTTAGAGAGGTCCTGTGAGTCTAGGGAGGGTTTTTTTAAAAGGCCTTTAACTGCTGCTGCTTTCCAGCTAAGAGGGACTATGCCCTCCGAGAGGGAGGAGTTGATTAGGGCCGTGAGGGGGGGGATGATGGTACTTGATACCTTTTTCAGGAAGCGGAGGGGTGCAGGGTCGAGGGGGGAACCACTTTTAATTGAAGCCAAGGTTGCCCCTACCTCTTCCGTTGTTACAGGGCCAAAGACGTCCAGGGAGGGTTGAGGGCTAGCCGATGGCAGGGGGGGATTTGAGATGGTGATAGTAAGATCCTGGTCCAAATGGGCCGGTTCGGGGGAGGGTATAGCAAGGAGAATTTTTTGAATCTTCTCGTCAAAGAAGGTGGCCAAGTTGTTGCATTTGGCTTCAGCTTCTTTGGGGTCGAGAGATTTAAGTGGGGGATCGGGGGCGTGAATGAGTTCTTTAAGAACAGAGTACGTTTCTTGAGCCGAGCTGGCCGCGTTTCTGATTCTGTTCTCGTAAAAGCAGATTTTTGTGCTACGGAGCTCTTTTTTGTAAGATTTTATAGAGGTACGGAACATTTCTTTTTTTCCTTCTGTTTTTTCCTTCCTCCAAAGGCGTTCATTCTTTTTACAAGCCTTGCGCAGGAGGTTGAGTTCCGGGGTGTACCAGGGTGAGGGATTCACTCTCTTGATGTGTTTCAGAGAGTGAGTTTTTGGCAGAATGGCGTCGAGCGATTGGGTGATCCAAGTGTTGAATTCTTTGTCCCCTGCTACGGTGTTAAGAGAGGGGTCAGGGACGTTTTCCCTGAGTTTAGCTGCCCAGTCGTCTGGTTCCAGTTTCTGCCATCGCCTGGTGTACGTTCTGATTTTGGGGGGTTGAGGGGGCGGAGTGGTAATATCCCATACGAGGGGGACCAGGAAGTGGTCCGTCCATGGAAGGGGGATATGGTCAAGGGTTTTCAGGTCGGGGATATTGGAAAGGATAGGATCAAGCAGTTGCCCTCTTTCATGAGTGGCCTGAGGATTTTTAAGGTCAAGGCCCATTGAGGCAAAGTCTTGGAGTAGTTCACTGGCCTGTTTGTCAGCCGGGTCCAAGAAGTGTACATTAAGATCTCCCAATAGTATGTAATTGGTGGTTGACGTACATTTGATGGAAGTCTGATCCATGATTTTATTAGGAAAGTCTGCTAAGTTGCCAGGCGGGCGGTATACCAGTGTTCCTGACAGTGAAGTAACTGGAGAGATGTGTATCGTATAGTGGCAGCTTTCGTATCCCTTGATGTTACCATCAGATGTTCTGCAGGTGAAGCCGTCCTTAAGGATTATGGCTAGTCCACCTCCCCTGCCCTCAGGTCTATTCAATGAGCACATGAAGTACCCGGGGGGGAGTGCTAGGACGGTGTCGGGGCCACTGCTCGGAGTGAGCCAGGTTTCCGTAAGAAACAAGATATCTAGGACGTGGTTTGTGATTAGGAGGTTGACTTTGTGCGAATGTTTCACGAGCGATCTGCAGTTAAGTAGGCCTAGGAGCAAGCCCTTGGGTGCCGGGGGTTGTTCGGCGGGATAGCAGAGGTTGCAACCGGAGTATTGCATATCACCCTTCAAGATATGCGAACAGGAGGGATGTTTGTTGATGTTTAAGGCTAATAATTCCTCACGGGTGTAAGTCCGGTCTGGAAGGGGCAGAGTGACTGGGCCTAAGGCCGGCTGGGCCCGGACGGGCCCAGACGGGCTTGCCTTTGGCGCGCCTTTGGCGCGCTGACGGCGCGCCCGCTGCGCCCGTCCGCTGCGCGTCCGGTGATTGCACATCCTTATAGGTGGGAAAGGGGGCGGGTGGGCGTGGCCTAAGGTAGGCGTGGCCTCGATTCCTCGCCGTCAATGGCGGCAAAAAGTTAGGGCCCGATTCACAGAACAAACTTAAGCCAAAATCCTAAACTTAGTACCATTTAGGTATTCACAGAATGCACTTACTACTTCTGGTATTCACAGAATGAACTTACTACTTTTGCGATTCACAGAATAAACTTACTACTTTTGCTATTCACAGAATGGATTTAAGACTACTAACTTTACGTCCGCACTCGGGCCGGAAATTCCGGGCCGGAGGCGGAGCTTCCGGGCCGGAGGCGGGGTTTCCGGGCCGGAGGCGGAGCTTCCGGCCCAGAGGTGGAGATTTTAAATCTCCGCCACTGGCCGGAATCCCCACCTCCGGCCCGGAAGCTCCGCCTCCGGCCCGGAAGCCCCGCCTCCGGCCCGGAAGCTCCGCCTCCGGGCCGGAAGCTCCGTCTCCGAGCCGGAATTTCCGGCCCGAGTGCGGACGTAAAGTTAGTAGTCTTAAATCCATTCTGTGAATAGCAAAAGTAGTAAGTTTATTCTGTGAATCGCAAAAGTAGTAAGTTCATTCTGTGAATACCAGAAGTAGTAAGTGCATTCTGTGAATACCAAAATGGTACTAAGTTTAGGATTTTGTCTTAAGTCTGTTCTGTGAATCGGGCCCTCTGTTTTTGCTTCGTTCGGTGCAGCGAAGGGGTCGCTGTTTAGGCGTTTCTCGAGCCCGCTGCGGAGGTGCCTGACGGGTGAGTGCGCTTTAAAATACAATTTTATAAATGGTGACACAAGAGAAAACAATTTTTTAAAATCGGTGGTCTCCCGGCTTCCGCCTCAGGAGATTGCAAGGGTTCTGATTGATTTACGCTGTCGGCAGCGTTTTACACTGTGGCGGGTGGGCGTGGCCTAAGGTAGGCGTGGCCTCGATTCCTCGCCGTCAATGGCGGTAAAAAGTTAGTTTTTGCTTCGTTCGGTGCAGCGAAGGGGTCGCTGTTTAGGCGTTTCTCGAGCCCGCTGCGGAGGTGCCTGACGGGTGAGTGCGCTTTAAAATACAATTTTATAAATGGTGACACAAGAGAAAACAATTTTTTAAAATCGGTGGTCTCCCGGCTTCCGCCTCAGGAGATTGCAAGGGTTCTGATTGATTTACGCTGTCGGCAGCGTTTTATACTGTGGCGGGTGGGCGTTGCCTAAGGTAGGCGTGGCCTCGATTCCTCGCCGTCAATGGCGGCAAAAAGTTAGTTTTTGCTTCGTTCGGTGCAGCGAAGGGGTCGCTGTTTAGGCGTTTCTCGAGCCCGCTGCGGAGGTGCCTGACGGGTGAGTGCGCTTTAAAATACAATTTTATAAATGGTGACACAAGAGAAAACAATTTTTTAAAATCGGTGGTCTCCCGGCTTCCGCCTCAGGAGATTGCAAGGGTTCTGATTGATTTACGCTGTCGGCAGCGTTTTATACTGTGGCGGGTGGGCGTGGCCTAAGGTAGGCGTGGCCTCGATTCCTCGCCGTCAATGGCGGCAAAAAGTTAGTTTTTGCTTCGTTCGGTGCAGCGAAGGGGTCGCTGTTTAGGCGTTTCTCGAGCCCGCTGCGGAGGTGCCTGACGGGTGAGTGCGCTTTAAAATACAATTTTATAAATGGTGACACAAGAGAAAACAATTTTTTAAAATCGGTGGTCTCCCGGCTTCCGCCTCAGGAGATTGCAATGGTTGGGACATCATAGTCTCCTGGTGGGTGGACATCACATGTTATTCCCACTTGAGGGTGGTTCTGGTCATGGTGGGTGGTTTCTCATTTCTTTGTGTTGTGTTGGTAAGTCGTCTTGCGCTGCACGTCTTGTCTGTTTGTATGTGTGTAAGTCGCCCTGCGTTTCACGTGTTGTCCTGTATAAGTCGCCCTGCGCTCCAGATGTTGTTGTGTGTAAGTCGCCCTGCGCATCATGTGTTGTCCTGTATAAGTCGCCCCGCGCTTCAGATGTGGTTGTGTGTAAGTCGCCCTGCGCCTCACTGTGTGTGCCCTCTATGTGGTCCATATTTGGTGCACGTGTATCTGTAGTGTTGGTTCACCCTTGTTGTCTGTTTCTGGCCTCGGGTGTTTGTCGTGGGTGTGTGCACCCTTCACTACTTTATTTTCAAAATTCATGGGGAAGGATGGGGTTAATGCTAGTTTGTAATTTAAATTACTTGACAATTTTTATTCCTTCCCAAAAGTACGCAGTGTTAGTCTGCTTCTCTGTGTTTTAACATAGTTTGTGATTTGATCATTTATTTCACGCTTTGATATGACTTAATCTTCATGAGAGAGGATGGGGGATTTTGATGCATGTTTTATATGTCGTATTTTGTCCATCTTTTCTTTATTTGCATTGTTCTCTCTTTTGTGATGTTTTACTTTTAGTTGCATCCTTGAGTTACGAACATTACTTCTTCTTTTGTGCATAGTTCTCTGCTTTAGTATTGTAATCTTTGTTTTAATTTTAAAAGGAAAGGGATAATGTTATATCCTGAGTATTACATTTAATTGTAATCAGCCTAGGTCTTCCTAGCTGCTCAGCCAGAGTGAGAGATGGTAAAGGAATGTTGGTGTGACTGTGATGAATAGAATGCCTGGGTGCCTGTGTGGATGAGTGGTGACAGTTGGAGATGGGCTGAGCAGCTGGGCAGGCTGCTCCTGGTGGGGCTGGTGTAGGAGCTGGTACATGGCTGAACTAAGACTGATATCATTTGGAACTGGAACCAATGAAGAAGACTTAGAAACTTACAACATGGCTACCAGTGTCTTCATGTACAGAGCACAACACAGTTTGCAATTCCCAATGGGGTGGCGAATTGCGAGGATCATGAATATTAATGAGCCTCTCGCAATTGGCGAGCCCATTGGGAATGACAGGCCCTCCCAGGGATGGTGGCCTGCTGGGCTCAGCAGACCACCATGTCAGGGACTGCTTTTAAATAAGGCAGCTATTTTTTTCAAGAATGCAAAAAGATCGATTTTGGACATGCTTAACATGATGTTTAAATAAAAACAACTGTCACTCAAAATATTTTTTACTGCTCTTTTGAGCCAATCTAGGAGTTCTGCCTGATAATATATTTTTAGTCTAGAAAGTGCCAATCCTTCTTCCTCCTGATCCAGTTGAATAGCCTGAATTTAAAGCTTTGGCTTCTTCCCTTGCCAAATAAAATGTCGTATTTCTGAGTTGAATGCATCAAAAAAGGATTGTGAGACTTTAATTGTAATATTAGAAAATAGGAATAATGGTAAGATGCTCATTTTGACCATGGTGACCCACCTACAATTGTCAGCTGCAAATTCTGCCATTGTTTTCAGAAATCACACACTTTCGAAAGTGTGGAAGTGTAGTTGAATGTGAACAGATCGTCAATCTTTGCGGAAACATAGAATCCTAGATATCTAATAGGACGAGCTGGATGGTAATAGGCTTTCATTGCTATTGGCAGAATTTCTGGTGAGCAATTAAAAAGAAGAGCCTCGGATTTTGAATGATTAATCTTATAGCGGTCTAAGTGCGTACGTTCATTTATATTTGCATAGATGTGCAAAACATTTATTTTTGCTGGCTATAAAACCATGTTGTCAGCATAAAGTTTAAGTTTAGCCACTATGGCAATGTGGTACTAATATTGTGATCTTGCAGAATAGCACAGGCTAATAGTTCAATAAATAGGGAGAACAGAATAGGAGACATAGGACATTCTTGATGGGTACCCCGTCTAATGAAAACTTTTCCTGCTGTTCTATTATTAATGGTTATATAGGCCTTTGCATCTGAACAAAGATCTTGAAGTAGCGGAATGAAACTTGGTGGAAAGGCAAATTTAAGCAGAATAGCAAATAAAAGTTACCATTCAACAAGGTCAAATGACTTTTCTGCGTTTAACATTATGACCGTAGCTGCATTTTTTTTAGTTGTAAAATAGTTGATTGCTTGAATCCCTCCCTTACCCAACCTCCCTTTCCCCCAGCCGGGTGCCTTGGACTCGTACACATGACTGCTTTTCCGTCAGCAACCGCTGCCGCAGCCTGTTACTCTGAAGTTTTCCCCGCTTGGAGGGGAAACATAAAATTAAAGAAGAAGAGAGAGAAAGAAAAAAAATACAAAAAGCAAAAGAGCAAAGACAATAAGGAAGAGGCCCAAAAGAATATATCACATCTGTGATCCCTTTATGGTGGGCCACCACTGCTAGAGAATGGTCTTCAAAGTTCTTTAAGAGTCTCTTTTACCTCTCCACTTCTAAATAACGGACTGCAAAAGTTCGATGGCTTGATCCACAGAAGCAAAGACACAAAATTGTCTCTCAAACAAGACTTTAAGTTTTGCTTGCTGAATCAAAGTTGCTTGTGTTCCATGTTGTTTGAAGGAATCTATCATAGCCTTAAATTCAGGCCGACATCATGCTGTGGTCTCAGATGTGTCCGAACTAAATTTAAATGTACAGTTATCAAATGTCTGGAACCCTTTATTCTGTGTTGGGTCCATTAAAATGTATTTCCTCTATTTGATGGTCTCCGAAATTCACCATAAAAGTGCATGGAAATCTAGAATTTGGGGGAACAAAGGAGGAAACACGATGTGCACAAGAGATCTTCCATCTTTTCATGATGTCCTGGAATAACCTACTGTCTGATCAAATCGGATATATACTAAATAGCGGTCTCAACCGTTCTCTCATCCTTTCAGAACCCTCAAATGAAAATCCTTACTTGGCTGTTGTGCACCATGCATGATCTTCTCTGCCCCTCCTCCCTTTTCATGTATCAATCACCTCGACTCAACTCATCTTTCTCTTCTTTCTCTTATGCTCTTGTGGGCTCAATTTCAGATATTGCATTCAAACACACAAAACTCTGTATTTAAGGAAATCTTCACACCTGGTGCAACAAACACAGTCTGCACCAGAGCTCATCCCTCCTTATTAACCTCAAAGCATCTAATTTCCATTAATTAGTGATGGAGCTCAAACACCACTTGCCAAACTAGGCATCAAAAGGACTTAAGTCAGACAGTGGCAGCAAAACAATTATCAAGAGTGATCACTGCACCATCAATTTTCAAACTGTGTCATTAGCCGGTCCAAACCAACATACACATAAAAGTGCATTAATGAATTTTGATCTAGACTCCTTTCAATTAGCACTCATTACTACTGTGCTCTGGATTCATCAATGCCCATATCTTTTATGAGTTGCACTTTAGGGAGAGCTCTGTAGGTTTTCCACAACGATACGGCAAATCTTTCAGAACAGGAATTATATTACACTGCTGAGAAAGGGGAAGTGGGACAGGGAAGTGGTTTTGGTGAGTGAGGGCAGAGTGCATTGCACTCTGCCCCTCACTCACCAAAACCACTTTGTGGCATCCCTTTGCCTGAAAACACCTCAACTCCTCTCCATCCACTACACTAGGTGGAGAGTCGTAGCCCACATCTGGGACCTTGCGTCTCCGATGTGCGGAGAGAGCCCAATGATAAGCATGTCACCCTTGGGTGAGTGAGGGTTCTTGTCCTTAAAAGGGCTCTCTTCCCTTTGCACTTATTACACAACCCCAGTTTTAGCAGAACGTATCTTCTATGAGTTTGAAGATTCAGATACGGAGTCACATGTTCCCTGGTGTGAGCGACTCCCTTGGATCTTAAGTGTGGTATTTTAGGAGTACGCTATACACAGTGCTTATATTTCTGCATATATTCACTGCCTTATCACAATGGTGGAAATGTTAATCTTTTTCATTCTATTGACTATCACAACTCATGTATTTTATATAACAATCACAATGCTTCCATACATATTGAAATGCCTTGCTGGGCATTTCTTGAGTATTTCTTTGGATATGCATGAGAGCCCAAACAAAAGGGTTCTAGATTTGTTCCCCCAATCTTGTTGGGAGATCAGGGTTGACATGTTCTAAGGTTGCACACACATTGTTACACTGTAAAGTTAGGTGTCACATGGTGCACTGTGGGCTTGCAGGGATTTACACCAAAATATCCTTAGGGTGTTCACAGAATCAATTTGGCACAATCTGGAAGTTTATGTTGTTCAACAAATGCACAGTTTTACTGAGGTGGTACAAGCCATACGACATGGCACTGCCAACATTCTAGATTGGGCTCTTATTTAATGGATCATCTAAGTAGTTTTCTTTTGTATACCCAAAGACCCCTACTCACTTCTTTACCGGAGACATCCGTGTTGTTAGGGAAAAATCCTCCTCAGCTGAGTAGGTCAACCCTATGTATTGGCCGTATGTTGTTCAATCTTGAACCTTTCTAAGGCTCTCCCCAAAGGGGTATCCTCTCTGAATTACAACATATTCTTATGACTAACCTGGCAGCATTAAACATACCTGAGAACTCCAGACATGCAGTTACTCAGAAGCTGTTACAACATGATCTTACACTTGCGGGTGGGGATGTTACCTTCTTGGTTGAGGCACACAAAGCATTTAGGATAGAGGTATTCTTTTCATGGGTTACATTCCCCACACAAACAATTGTTCAAGATTGTTCCACACTTACACTGCAATTGAGGTTCCAAATAACTGTACAGCTTGCAAAGCTTTAGAAATACCCTTAACTTATCAAGAACTTTACTATTGGTTTGAAGGCACTCTACCACATACTACTGAAGAAGGTAGACTAGGTCCCCTCAGGAGTGAGGGAGCAACATGGTCAGTCTTAGCTGGTTACACACCACACACCCAAATGTAGCTAATATGACAGCAGAACAATTACAAAAATTATATAATTGTCTAGTCAGAATATAAAGAAATCTGACACAGTTCGGCATGTGAACAATAGCAGTAAATCCTGCGAGGACTGCTGAAGCTGTACAACCCCAATTGGCTATACCAGGCATTAGTCCGTAGGCTGTCAATGCTGTGATGGGTAAAATTCCCACTAGACAGGAGAAAATTCAGTTCAGGGTTGCACAAAAAACAAGTTAGCTTGAGGCAATGGTTCCCCATATGGGACCCCAGGAAAAACACAGACCTCTTACAGTATGCTTGCCAATGGGGATGGCTCCCCCTGTGGAGGATGCACCACATGGAGCACAGTCTTCGCTGCAGTATGTACCAGTACTCATGGTATACCCTCATTAGCTGTTTTGCCAGAGTTGCTCAAACAGATTCAAAATGAGTACAAAGCAGCCCCTGGCCTGCATTTGCGCTTGAAACTGAAGGGCAATTTTGCCACTTTATCCGGCATTAGCATTGGTGGTACGCCAATGACTCACAAACTTAATTCCGAGAGAACAAGAGCGAGAGTTACCTACAATTATTGAAGACACCTTTGCATCCATAGGTAGAGATAATTTGGGAGCCAGACCAACAAAAACTTAAATTAAGAGTAATTCTGAAAAAAATAACTCAAAATAATCACTCGACTCTTCTAAGAAGAAGTAAGATAATAAGAAACATAAAGAAAACACAAATTCGCAGGACAGATCTCATCAACAGGAGGCCTCTGAAAAGCTTTATCACTTGCATAACCATGATGCCTGACAGGTATCAAGAAACTGATACATGCTCATCTCATTCCTTTCAGGGTACATCCGAGAAATTACCAGAAAGAGGTGGAAGGTCAGAGCGCAGAGCAAAAGATTACCTGAAGCTGAAGGACAAACAACACTCTTCTGACCACATAATAAACAAGCATTTGCAATCCAATCAGTCTCGCCTTTAGGACCTTATATGTATTTAGCTATGCCGCACATTAGCCTGGGTGCTGAAACATCTACTGTTCTTTAACATGGAGAGAAAGTAAGCACCAAACTGCGTGACACGCCAGGTATGGGAACACATGGAGAGAAATATCGCCTTTCAGCAGGAAATGGTATAGTCCAAAGCTCTGTTTCTGATTTAAAATCAGGGCCTTCGGTGGTCATATCACTGAAAAGATTTGAAAATAATATTATTTTTTCTACGGGTGATCGTGGAAGACAATTTCTATGGACTGGAATCTAGAGAATGCTAAAGTGATTCTGGTATTTTACTGACCTCTGCTGGCAGTTGCCAGAAAAATTAAAAAAAGAAAGTCCCTAAGCAGAAAGCATTTCTGGTATTTATGGACCTCTGCTGTTCGTTTTATATCAAGACAGTTAAATAGAGGCAGTTGAACAGAAAAAAATGTCCCTAGGCGGAAGCAGAAAAGTCCTAGGGCTGATCTCCAGAGCCCACAAAGTACATACACATACAAGTATATACTAAAGTATATACAAGAGGTCTTGAATGCTCAACCTAAAAAGGGAGGCAAACCTAAACAGTTAAAACCTCAATTCAAAAAGAAGAAGGTAGCAGAACGTAAAGTCACGCATGCCACGGATATAGAAGACACTGCTTCTGAGTGGGGAATGGGCACTGACCATGCTGGACAGTGCAGCAGAAGTCCCAATAGTTTGCCGGAACCTGATGGATTGTGTGGTGGCAGTAGCGTTGAGTGACTATAGCCAGGATACTAGGGTGAGCATTGCGCAGCGCTTATATGAGATGCAACTCCAATTGGAGGGGACGTGCCAAGATACATTAATGTTCTCTTTTGGGAGAACTTGTCATCTGGCTACAATATTCTTTTGGCTGAAAAGGATTGGCCAGCTGAATTCAAGGTGGATTACAGAGAGGGAGAAACAGTAATTTTACCTGCTTTTTCCGACCTTGTCCACAATCAATTAAACACTTATACACCAAGAAGTGGGCATAGCCCTGGATCCTGCGTTAGACCTCAACTATGTGGGGTGAGATGACAGTTCCCCTTATCATGTAATACCGGTTAGGTCGACCCCACAACCTCAAAGACAATAGCCCATTAAAATTTAGGCTAAAAAACAAGGTAGAGAGATTCTCACACATCGTGAATACCAGGGTGTAATAAAAAGTTGCACCTCTCCTAAGAATAATTCCTAATTTCCAGTTATGAAACCAAACCATTCATATCATCTAGTTTTAGATTACAGACATCTAAACACAACTACACCTACATTTGCAGTACAAAACGCGCTCAACGCAGCACTAAAAAAACAACATGATGTGTAAAAAAATATAAACCAACATTAGATATCTCAAATGGATTTTCTGCCACAATATAGCACCTGAAGGAAGGTACTTGACCACATTCAGCATGCTTGGGACTCAAAAAAAGTTCTGTCATTTGCCCCAGGGGTATCAGAATAGCCCGAGCTGTTCTGAACACGGGAAACAGAACTTCTACAAGAATTTGACGACCAGACATTGTCCTATGTCGATGACATATATTTGACAGATGATGACCCTTCTACACACTTGAAAAGAGTAGATCGCATAGTTTTGGGATTTTCTTACATTGGCAACACATTCAACTTAAAAAAATCAAAGATTGCCTACCTCAACGTCCTGTTTCTGGGACATAAGCTGTCAATTGAAGGTAAAAGCCTAGTGACGCACTTCTTAGAGAAATATGCACTCTTGCACCCACCAAACATATCGAAGAAAAATATAGGGATTCCTAAATTTTAGCAGAACTTACATTCCAGGTTACACAGAGTGGGTTTAACCATTCTACGTCTTGATTTGTCCAGATTTTTCAATCACACACTTGACACACACAGATTTCACATTCAGTACAAGTTGACATGCTAGCTTCAACACACTTACATATATATGAAAACACCACAAACCTGGTGAACTGTGTCATTTACCTAGTTTTTTTTAATTTGTTATTTATTTTTATTTTATTTTACAGTGTTTTATATAGCACGAATTTGACCCAAATTGGGTATCAGAGCGCTTTACATGGCACCAGGTGCATTACATGAGGACACATTCCTTTTTTTATGTTAGGCACGGGGAAAATAAGTGATTTGCCCAGAATCACAGGATATTCAGCGTCATTGCCGAGACTCGAACCCAGTTCCCCAGCTTCGAGGTCCACCGCCCTAGCCGTTAGGCCAACTCCTCTCCCCTGGTTACATTCAATGAAGGTGACATTGACCCAATTGGATGTAAATTGCATTTATACACCAATGCTGAGATGCATTTTGCAATGACAGAAAAGATTCTGCGGCAGTACAGACTGCTGTGGTGACAGAGAAAGCACTGGCTCAGGGGAAACTAATAATTGTCATGACTACAGTACCAGCCTTAGAGGCTGTCATGAAAGCCAGCGTTCTCAACGCTAAAGTTTTACATCCAAGATGGATCCATTTGGGCAACTCTCTCACTACAACAGGTGTAGACTACAGATTTTATTCTACACCTCAAACACAAGCATATCTGCAATATGAAAATTAATACCCTCTGCCGAATTAAGTTATGTCTGTTAAGTAGCATGATTTCATAAACTATATTGACTGTTCTGCACAGCCTGCTGTAGGGACAAAACTGCAATACTCAGCAGCATGCGCCGCTGTTAAGGGTAGAATGCAGCATTGTGAATTTTAGCTTAAAAAGACCTACCACAGTCACCAGGTGATTGCACAGCACAGTTGGCAGAACTCAGAGCTCTAATTTTGGCACTAGAGAATACGGATTCCCCACACTGATAGTGTGTGATTCATATTATTGAGTCCAGTCTTACAATGAATATCTACACTCCGGGAGCCAGAATAGATTCAGAGGTTCCAATGGATACACCATAAAGCACAAAGTGCTTTGGGGACAAGTGGCTAAGCTGAAAGAATGCTTGCCACGTACTCATGTGATTAACACGTTGAGTCATCAACATGCAGAAATAAACATTGCAGGGAATCCCTTGGCTGATGAAGCAGCAAAAGCAACAGTGCAAACTACTCGTCCCAGTACGAGAATAGATAGAGACATTATGATGGTTATCAATACTGCACATGATGACACCCTCTTGTCAAAAGGCTTTCCAGCAAAGTACTCCTACCATTTAAGTGCACAAAACATACCATTCAACATATTCCTGGAGTGGGGGATAGAATAATACTAAATTCAAATCGCAGGTCAGGTTTAATACTAGCCGCACATGAGGGCCTAGCAGCTGCACATGCAGGAGTGGCAGCTACAATTTTACTATTGCAGCAATGCTATTGGTGGCTAGGTCTTCTTAAACAAACTAAGGACTTTGTACTGCCAGCAGATGAAGGGTTCCACTGTAGTACGTCCGCCACAAACACCTCTGTTGATCTCAAACAAGCCACTTGCTTGTATTTATCTGGAACACTGAGGCCCCTTACAATCAGATGGGGCTTACAAATTCATCTTGGTTGTTGTGGATTCCTGCTTTTGATTCCCATGGGTTTGGCCACAGCGATCAGCTGATGCCCAAACTGTTCTCAAACACCTGCAAGTCTTCATTGGGACATACACAGTTGGCACATTCCATTCGGACTAGAGTCCAACATTTGCCTCTAAGGCTTACAAAGACACCATCGGAAATGTAGGTGTGACTGTGTGGTATTCTTCACCCATATCTTCCTGAGGGAAATTCGATAGTGGGGAGAGGTCGAGGGAGCCCTCAACAATCTGCCTAGAAAATCCCTGATTGGTCGGACTCCATTTGAGATCCTGTTTGGGGTTAAGCTGTGGGTACCTGACCTCAACAGTCCAGGCATGGTGGCAGCAGAAACATCCTTTGACATCAATGAATGTATGGCTGTTTTACAAAAACTGAATAGCTTACGGGACACACAGAGCAATGTCTAAGTAAAACGTACTGCTATTGGAGAAGTGAGGGAAGCACGATCAACTTCTTGTTGGCTCCCCAAGATTGGTGAACTGATCTGGGAGAAAATACTGGACAATTTGGGTCAATTCCAAGTTCTACACAGGGATGTATGATGTTACAACGCATGCTTTTACAACGCATGCTGTTACAATGAAATTTTTACAACGCAAATGCAGTGACAACACAAGTCTTTACAACGCAAGTCTTTACATCGACTTGCACTAGATGGCGTGCTAACATTAAAAAAGTGTAATTTACTATTCTAACTCCAGTCCACGTAACAGTAGGGAAGGTGTTTGGATAGTAAACTACACTATTTTTAATGTTAGCACGCCATCTAGTGCAAGTCGATGTAAAGACTTGCGTTGTAATGGCATGCGTTGTCAATGCATTTGCATTGTAACAGTTTCGTTGTAATGGTAGTGCGTTGTAAAAGTTGCGTTGTAAAGGTTGTTCCCCCTACACAGCCTACATAGCCGCCAAAAATAGATCAAACAGCCTCTGGCTACTTTACCAACTTCAATGGCTTATCTTCAGATTCATCAGTGCCACCACCACCTCTCTTAGATAGATTGCGTGTATGCTACTTTTGGCTGAAGAAGATGTACTTTGATCCTCCATGGCTGGATCTGTGGATTACAATTTCATTACTTTTCCTTATCCTTTGGATTGCTTTTGTGACTGTCTTTTTCCTGCTTCTGAATGGACACTGTCTACCAGAATGCTTTGCTGTACAGTTAGTGATCTTGGCTTTAACAACCCATTCTTCATCACACAAAGTGCGAAGAGACCTTTCCTTGGTGAACATTTCCACTGTTCCAGTTTCTGATGGAATAGTTTGGGATAGGGTATCATATAATATATTCGGTCCTACTGAACTTTTGCAAATATCATGTGTATTCCATATTTCTTTAAATTTCATTATAACGCCATGTACTGTCTCCAATGATTAGGACATTGATACAGTGCATTAAATGCTAGAATATCTAGGGCCAGATGTACAACCCTAAATTGCACGCGCAAATGGTTTGCGACCCAGTTTCGCATACAAAATGGGCCATGGCTATGTACAATTCCTAAATAGCGAGTCGCAATTTATTTGTGACTCGCTATTTAGGAATTGCGAGTCACAATTAGGAAGGGGCCACTAGCTTGTTTTTTCCTTACAGTCTAACAAAACAGCAAGCCATCAAGGCAAGAAAGGTCACAACATACACTATGTTACAGATAGAGAAGTTAAGGAAGTTACCATTCACTGTTGCAGAAATATCTTCAGAGGATTGGGTAGTCCACAGGTTTATTTATTTGCCAGTTTCGACATTTCACTTCAAATACTGTTTACAATACCATCCACACTGACCACTGTGGTGTGAGCCTTAATTAAATAAAGAGTCCCAGACAGCACAAAAGCTCGGCAAACAGAGCAACCTCCAGCAACGAACGGCACAATACCATCATATAGGCAGATATGAAGCGCTAGGAGGATATGTGCATGAGTCATGGATCTTACCTTTTGGATGTCGCTGTAGTAATAGCGAGACAGAAGGTTTTCTTAGCTGGACTGACTGCGAGAATTCATTAGAGCATTTTTTAGTGTGTAAGGAGGTTTCTCTACATGGTGCATGTAATGCATCCATGGCAAATGTGTCCTGCTAGTTGAAGGGTTCTCCAGCTGCAGTGATCCGTTCGGCTTTCAGATTACTCTTGTCTGGGAGTTATTTGATGTTGAACGATCAGAGCTGCTGCAGCATGAAACCGGGCATCGCCTATCTGGTGATGGATTCTGCAGTCGTGACCTGTTGCACACAAGTACTGTTTCCACCTTTTCGCACAGTTAGGGAGGCGAGACCTTGGAATTCTGTAAAGCTTTCGAATGTGCACTTTGATACTTTGAGCAGACTGAAAGTCTTGCTGTTTCAGTAGGATGTGGCCTTAACAACTGCAAAGGAGACGTTTGTTCTTCAAGGTGCAAGGACTTCTTCTGAGATACAGTCATTACTCTGCACTCATTTCACACTACATTAAAACTTGTGCACTGCATTTATAACATGTCTAGAGTAGTGCAGTTTTTAAAGAAAATTGCCTCAGGCCGGGTTAGTACCTTCCAGACAGTCTTTGAAGTAATTAAATCCTTCCTACACTCCGTCTTGGTAAGCATTTTCAGAGGTCTGTTGCTGGCCCAGTTCCTGATTGTTGGGGCTTTGCTTTTACTCTTTTTGCTTTGCAAGGGATGTCCGAACAAGATGCCAAATTGAAGTGACACTTCCACATGTGCTCCTGTGTCGTAAATGTATGATACATTTTTTTGGTGCACCCTTTCTTCAGGAACTAAATGAACACTGATTCTTGTCCTTTTGGCCTGAGTGGCTACACTGCGTGCAGCCCGTATTCCACTGTCTTCTTGGCACTTTCAATTATGTCCTGGACATATGCCCATGAATGCAACTGGTTAGGTCACCGGACATTGACCTACTGGTGAGTCTGTTAATAGACCACTTGTACTGTTGTCCCTTGTGCTTGTCATTGCTTTTGAATGCATTTTACAAGCCCTCTGGGGATGCTTCTACTCCTAGTGACCTGGATCTTGGCTCGGTTTCTGCGAATCCTGCACTAACTGCTCCTCCTTTGGTCTATGCTGAGGGGGATGCTTGGGAACATGTTTACTCGATGGATCTGCTCCGATGGGTGCCTCTGGGAACATTGTCTGTGGTTCCTGGGAGCAGCAATGTTTCATCTACCTCTGGCAATACAAACAATCTGGAAGTTTCGAGTAGCAGGGCTTTTTTAAATTTGGCTTTCATTTAATGCCAAATTGCTTTTCAAAGTTGTTTTAATACAGCTTTTATATTTTTAACATTTTTTAAGTGACTTTCACTATGCTCTTTGCTATTAAAGAAGCACAATGCTTTTTGTATTTAAGTATGATTTTTTTTACTTATTGACCCTTAGAATTTAGCATTTGTTTAGGGATAGCTTTTATCGACTCACTTCCAAGAAGTGGGTGTCGAGTGGCCAGGATTGGCCTTGTAAGAAATACCACCAATTACTTACTCACATTTCTTAAGTTGCCTTCTCTTTAGTACACTATGACTTTTGACATACTTTGAGCATTTGACAATGCAGAATAACATTCTTGGAATCAGCATTGCTTACATTTCTACTTTGTAGGCACACTATCAAGACAACTTGAACATTTAGTACAATAGATAAAGTTCACCGCACAAATGTCATCATTGTTATTGTCTGGTAGACAACAACACTATCCAACTAGAATAAACAATTGCGGCGTGACAGGGGTTGAAACATGGCCACATATGTGCTGTTTATTATATATACAGACCCACTTCCTTGTTGAGGGAGAGGAGAACTCCACTGACACTGCAAGGTCCCAACATGCCAGAATTCCAGCTCAGCGTATTCCTGCTTAACAATACGAGGAATGACTAGCTCTACACCAAGACGGACAGCCTGATGATACTTTTCCACTGGTAATGGGGAGTTAGACCACCTGGGTAGGGATTTGTCAGATCACCCACCGCAGACAAGACTAGGTTAGGGAGCACTAGGAAGGACTATACTATACACAGTACTTAAATTCCCGCATCTATTCACTGTCTTAGCACAATGGTGGAAAATTAATCTTTTCACTATTGTTGTAATGCTAATTACGCAAATCTGTTTCATTCTATTGATTATTGCAGCACACATATTTTATACAAGAATCACAATGCTTCAATAAATATTGAAATGCCTTGCAGAGCACTTCTTGTGCATTTCTGTGGGTATGCCTGAGAGTCCAAACAAAAAGGGTTCTAGATCTGTTACCACAATTTCCTTGGGAGATCAGGGTTGTCATTGTCTATGGTTGTACACACATTTGTTTCCTGTACGGTTAGGGGTCCAGATGGTGCACTGTGGGTTAGCAGGGATGTAGGCCAACATATGCTGAGGGTGTGCAAAGAAACAGTCTTGCACAATCCTGACATTTGTGTTGCCCAACAAATGCACAGTTTTACTGGGCAGTTACAAGGCATAGGACAACCGTTATATGCCAATTAAACTATCTTTTAGGGAGAGAGCACAAGCACTTTAGCACTGGATAGCAGTGGTAAAGTGCACAGAGTCCTAACTCCAAAAAAACAAGTTCGGAAAAAAGTAGAAGGAGGAATGCAAAAGGTTTGGTGGTGACCCTGCAGAGAGTGCCATTTTCCAACACCCTTTCCTTGAGAGTGTTAAGCTTTTACATATTTGTATGCCCTGTATTCAAAGGATGATAGTGCTTAATTTCTAAGTTATCACAATCTTCAACAATGATGTTATATATAGCACAGACCACACAAAGATGTGTGGAAGTTTAGTAATAGGGTTTGTTAATAAGGATTTGAATCAGTGATTTTCAGGTGCTACACCATCTGTCTCCGCACTGAGGTATGATTATTTATTACATCTGTCCCTACTTAGTTTTTATTTAAACTATATAATGAATGGTATTTAACCTAAATCTTAGTTAAACACAAGCATCAGGGAAATGTATACCAATCATCCTAAGAAGTAACGGCTTAATTTAAAAGTTAGAATCTCTATTAATGTTGAAGGACACAACACATAACATTTTGAGGTAGACAAAACACTACTATAATGTTCTTGCAATTGTTAGTGCTACTATTCGGGCGTGTAAAAACATTGGGGCTTATTCACAAACTCCATTGTGGTATATTTAGTAGTAATGCAATAGTACTAGAAATGTACTACAAAATACCATTCACTAAGCTATGGGCAGAGGTATACAACTTCATCTTTCCTATCTTTTATGTGCGGAGATGTTTTAGGTGCAGAGATGTTCACCCCGACTGCAGAGATCACCTCACTTGTAGGTATGTGTTTTAGTAGTAAATGCGAAAAGGAGGAGGTGAGTGCCTGGATAATGGGGAATATCTACAAATTAATGGGAGGGGTGCCCCTCATCTCTCATTAGTACTTCACTCACACTTACTTAATTTCTTTTATATCACTACTCACACCAATGTAGGGTGTCAGAGTGCTTTACAGCACACACACTTATTTTAAGGAGACAATGAATGAATGTGTAAATGTTGCATAAGACAACGAGGGCCACAAGATCTAGGAGTCACATGTCACCTACACTAGTAGTCCATTTATGTTAAGAATTATTCATCTGGAGAAAAGAAGGGACAGATTTACTAATCTTTCACACAGCACGGTACACAAATTTGGTGCAGTGTGGTGTGAAAAGGACAGAGCATAACAGTGCCATCTCTACTAAGATATGGTGCTGTTGCATTTTTCCCTACCACTGACTTATCTTAAGCTACTGGAAGAGTATCCTTCCAGCACAAAATTCAATGCTTTGACAAGGTTTAACACTTTACCACTTTGTATGTGTGCTGAACAGTTATGTCTGCTTTGAGGGTGTGTAATTTATTGACTTAAATCCCTTTCTACCAATTATTGAGGATAGGGATTAACATCAAATTCAATAGTTGTGTGCATGGGAATGTCCAGGTACCACCAATTACTACTTCACATTACTTTAGTGATATTTTCCAATGTCAATTAGGGTTTGCGCTGGAAGTAAATCCCAAACCAAAACTTTTCACCAGGTTTGTGTCACTTCTGTGGTAGTTAATCGACACAAATAACTCAGGATATAAAACATTCCACAGTGGTTGGGGCTGTTTATACTCATAAAAATGTATTAAATCCCAAAGGAATACTTTGTAAGCACCCTTAGAATGACAAAAGAGTGAGAAAAAGCAAAAATTTTCTAAACCTATGCCTTGCAATTTGCATGCAGCACTTTGATGCCAGTTCATAGCTCACTGTGCTATATTACAAGGATGGTAACTTAGGAAGCTTAAATAACAGAATGGGCCTCGTGACAAAAGCATTAACCCACTAAGCTATCCACAAAAAATACAAATCTATGATATGCATGCTACACCTGAGCTTTGCAGAAGGAACATTAACCCTCTAAGCTACTTTAGCATGAGTAAAAACTAACAGTACACAAATCACAGATTTCCCCATCAAGTGCATTCATCGCCAGAGTCACCATGATGTTATTATTATCCTTTGAAAAATGCAGCCCACACAAATATCTCTGCAGCTACTTCATTTATTTTTCCTTAGCCTGTCATTCAGATGGTGCCCCCCTAGACCTTGGCTCCTGGTTGGATGACACTGGTCGCACCGCCCTAAAAGCGGCAGTGCATGCATCAACTCACAGGATAGTAAGTACAATACTATTCACAAACTGCACTTGCATAGTCACTCCAGCCAAAATAGACCCAAAACAGTTGAAAATGTACTCCAGCTCAGATGTAAGTCTAGAACCAAGCACAACCACCCACTGGTAGTGCAACACCCTTCAGTAGATAATAATGCCACCAGGCACTTAAAAAAGAACCTCTAGGAAATAATGGTAAACATATTAATTTATTTTACCTTTTTAACAACATAAATATAGTTAGTTTGATTTTTAAAAATGTAGACTATAAATAAATATTTAAGTTTTTTAAATATTTAAATTACCTTTTTAATTTGAAAATGAATGTAAAGTTATTTAAAAATAATTAATTAAAGTAATTCTATACTTAACTGTTAGACCTGGCATCTTTTGGTGTGTTTCCCCTCTTTTTGCTTTCTGACCTCTTGGGTTTGGCTCAGTTTTTGATGGTTTAGTGTCACTGTGCACTTTTTCACTGCTGTCTAGTGTTAAAGTGCAAGTGCTGCTATTGTAATTTGTATTATGGATTGGTGTTTCCATGACTGGCATATTTGATTTACTGGTAAGTGCCTAGTAAAGTGCACTGAGATTGGCAGGGCCTGTAAATCAAATGCTGCTAGTGCGCCTGCAGCACTGATTGTGGCACCCACACAAGCAGCCGTTCAAAGGTTTTTCAGACCTGCCACTGCAGTGTCTGCATGCAGTTTTTACCGCCATGTCAACTTGGCAAGTGCACCCACTTGTCAAGCCCTAACCTCCCCTTTTTTGACATGTGGGTCACCCCTTAAGTATGCCCAAGGTACCCCTATGGGCAGGGTGCAGTGTATTTGAAAGGTAAGATATGTATTGCTGTGTGTGACATGTCCTGATAGTGAAATGCAGTATACTTTGTTTTTCACTGTTGAAAGGCTGTCTGTCCTATAGGATAGAATGGGGAATACTCTGTAACATTCTAAGAATATTTCTTCCCATTGGGACAAGATAAAGAAGTGGAGTTTAGTATGCCTGAACTCAGAATGTAGAAATGCATCTTTTACTAAAGATGATTTTTATGTTCTGTGTTAGAAAATACCACTTTTAGTATTTTTGAGTAGGTATTTTCTTGTGTAGTCATCCTGTGTGCCTCTGCTGGGTTGTGGATTTACTGCCTGGCTTTGGAGTGACAGGGGGCTGGGCATGTGCATTCTCTTCAGACAGCCACTGGGGGGTCGAGGTATGTCCTGCCTTTCCTGGATGAGTCAGGGCTGGGCTGAATAGACCTGACCTGCATTTAGATTAGGGGGAGGAGCTTTCCTTGCACCTGAATAGGCCTGGTCTGCCCTGGACAATGCTGTCTCTACCTCCTGCCGGGAAGCTGGGCCAGAGCGGACCAAACTGGTTTGGACTGAGCACTGACACTCTCTGTCCAAGAGAACAAAGAGAAATGCTGTATAAATATTGGGGCCCAGACCCAGAACTTGAGAACCCGCTTGGATCAAGGAACCTGCCAAGAAGACGAGCTGGAAGAACTGCCATGATGAGTACTGCCCCTTTGCTGTGTTGTTGTGTAGTGGAGAAAGTGTTTTATGCACACACATTGCTATGTTAGCATAAGCGTTTTAGAAGCTAAACGCCATCTTGCCGCTTTGCTGCTTTTGCACACGACACTACAGGTAGCTGTTATTACAAGTAAAATTGCTTGCTTGCTTTTTCTTCACATGAGAAAGGTCTGTTATTCACATCCATAGACGTGCACCGCGACCTTAGTCTGAAGACTGTGTGCAGAAGCCGTCAAGGTCAAATAAGAATGTATGCTGTTGAATTCAGGTAGATCGGCCCATGCTCTAGACACAACATGCACACAGCTGCAAATATCTGAAACTCTGGTGCTTTTAATATTTCACTTTGCATGCATGATTCAGACACTTGGAGAAAACCTTTCCAGATACAGAGAGCAGAGCTGATGCTGTGATGTGATTCAACTGGGCTGAACTTTGAGGTATGGGGTTCCCCAGCCAAACCTAGAGACCTTCTATTAGTTTTAGAAAACTAGTTTACTAGCGAAGGGAGGGTGGTTTACAAAGTATTATAGGACTTGTTTTCCACCATCATTTGTAATATGATTTCTCCCTTAATTTTCTATGGTATTGTAACAATGCTGATGGTTTTGTTTTTAATCATTTGCCTGCTTATATTAGCGAAAGTACTGCACCTTAGAGCACGTAGCTAAAAATAAACATTTTAAACTTTACCGTGTCTCTGATTACTCTTGTGGACTGATATGAGAATAATAACGAAAAGGTGTTTCTGATTCCCACCATTCCTGAGAGTACTCTAAGTCGCTTGTTCTGGGTTGTCTAATCATTGGCAGCTTCGAGATGATACGGAGAACGAATGAGACACTGATGCTAGTCGGATAAGGGTTCTGAGTACTGAGGTGAGTGTTTTGGTTCACCACAATTCACTGAGGTCCTGGTTTCTTGTGCATAGTTCAATCAATCAATCAGTGACACTTGTAAAGCGCGCTACATACCCGTAGGGTCTCAAGGCGCTGGGGGGGGGGGAGGGGGGGGGTGCCGCTACTGCTCGAACAGCCAGGTCTTCAGCTTCTTCCTGAAGGAGAGGTGGTCTTGGGTCAGGCGCAGGTCGGTCGGGAGGGAGTTCCAGGTCTTGGCGGCCAGGTAGGAGAAGGACCTTCCTCCTGTAGTCGCTCTTCGGATGCGGGGGACGGCGGCGAGGGCGTGGTTGGCTGATCGGAGGTGGCGTTTGGGAGCGTGGAAGTTGACTCGGCTGTTGAGGTAGCTCGGGCCTTGGTCGTGTAGGGCTTTGTGTGCGTGGGTGAGGAGGCGGAAGGTGATTCTTTTGTTGACGGGGAGCCAGTGAAGGTCTCTCAGATGTCCGGAGATGTGGCTGGTTCGTGGGATGTCGAGGATGAGTCTGGCTGAGGCGTTCTGGATCCGCTGGAGTCTCTTCTGGAGCTTGGCGGTGGTACCGGCGTAGAGGGCGTTGCCGTAGTCCAGTCGGCTGGTGACGAGGGCCTGGGTGACGGTCTTCCTGGTCTCGGTGGGGATCCACCAGAAGATCTTCCGTAGCATGCGTAGGATGTTGAAGCACGCCGAGGAGACGTTGTTGACTTGCCTGGTCATGGAGAGGGAGGAGTCCAGGAGGAAGCCCAGGTTGCGTGCATGGTCTGTCGGTTTGGGTGCGGTGCCCAGGGCGGGAGGCCACCAGGAGTCGTCCCAGGCGGAGGGTGAGGAGCCCAGGATGAGGACCTCCGTCTTGTCCGAGTTCAGTTTCAGGCGGCTGGTCGTCATCCACTCGGCGACCTCTTTCATCCCTTCGTGCAGGTTGGATCTGGCGGCGGCGGGGTCGTTGGTCAGGGAGAGGATCAGTTGGGTGTCGTCGGCGTAGGAGATTATGCTGAGGTTGTGTTTGCGTACGATGGCCGCGAGGGGGCTCATGTAGACGTTGAAGAGGGTGGGGCTCAGAGATGATCCTTGAGGGACGCCGCAGGTGACTTCGGAGGCCTCTGACTTGTACGGTGGTAGGCGGACTCTCTGTGTCCTTCCGTCGAGGAAGGAGATGATCCAGTCCAGCGCCTTGTCCTGGATTCCGATGTTGCTGAGGCGCCGTACTAGGGTGCGGTGGCAGACCGTGTCGAATGCCGCAGAGAGGTCTAGGAGGATGAGGGCCGCTGTTTCTCCATTGTCCATCAGGGCTCGGATGTCATCGGTGGCGGCGATGAGGGCGGTCTCGGTGCTGTGATTGGCTCGGAAGCCGGACTGTGAGGGGTCGAGGGATCCGTTTGTCTCGAGGAAGGCGGCCATCTGCTTGTTGACGGTCTTCTCGATGACTTTGGCTGGAAACGGGAGGAGCGAGATGGGGCGGTAATTCTTGAGGTCGGTGGGGTCCGCTGTAGGTTTCTTTAGTAGGGCGCTGAGTTCGGCGTGCTTCCAGCTCTCAGGGAAGATGGTGGTGTCGAAGGAAGTGTTGATGATGTCTCGCAGGTGGGGTGCGATGACAGCGTCAGCCTTGTTGAAGACGTGGTGAGGGCAGGGGTCGGTCGGTGATCTGGAGTGGATGGAGTTCATCGTGCGGATGGTGTCTTCGGTGCTGATCGGGGTCCAGGCGTGGAGGGTGGTGGTGGGGGGTGGTTGTTCGGTCATGGTGTGCGTTGGTTGGTTGTTGAAGCTGTTATGTATGTCCGCGATCTTGTTGTGGAAGTATGAAGCGAGGGAGTTGCAGACGTCCTGCGATGGGGTGATGTCGTTGTTTCCTGCGCTGGGGTTGGAAAGCTCTTTCACGATGTTGAAGAGTTCCTTGCAGTTGTGTGCGTTGTTGTCCAACCGGTCTTTGAATGCTGTTTTCTTGGCGGCGCGGATCAGCTGGTGGTGTTTCCGGGTGGCAAGTTTGAAGGAGGTCCTGTTGTCTGGTGTCGGTTCCCTTCTCCAGACTTTCTCGAGGGCTCGGCAGTTCTTCTTGGAGCTCTTGAGTTCGTCGGTGAACCATGGGGCCTTCTTGCTGCCGGGTCTGCTAGGCAGGGTCCTCAGTGGGGCGAGTTCGTCCGCGCAGTTGCTGATCCACTTCGTGAGGTTGTCGGCGGCTTGGCTGGGGTTCGCTGAGCTGGCAGGAGGGTGCTGGTTCAGGGAGGTGGCGAGCTGGTCTGCTGTGATCTTGTTCCAGCTTCTGCGGGCTGCCTGTTGCTGGTGTTGGTGGGTCGTCGTTCTCTTGAAGGTGAAGTGGACGCAGCTGTGGTCCGTCCATTGAAGCTCTGTGGCGTGGCTGAAGTCTATGTCTGTGCTGGATGAGAAGACTGCGTCGAGTGTGTGTCCGGCGAGGTGGGTGGGGGTGGACACCAGTTGCTTGAGTCCCAGGTTGGCGAGGTTGTCGAGCAGGGTGCTGGTGTTGCGGTCGTTGTTGTTCTCCAGATGGAAGTTCTGTGCATGAGCAGAATCCCCGCAACAGTTGCTTTGCTGAGTTGGCCTGCAGTTGCTGCTTCTGCCTTGGGCAGGGAAAGGACTGGACTGAACTTTCTTCATTTGTTGCTGAGTATCTCCAAGGGCTTGAAAAATAACTTGCCTCCTGTTCATAAAGTCTCAGGGACAGTAAAGACTTCACTTACCTCTGGGTACTGCATCTGGAACCGTGGTTTCAGTTGCACAGAGGAGAAAAGCAATCCAACACCGTCACTGACATCGCTGCTGGCTCTGTGTCCTGAAGGTGCCGCTGCACTTCGCACCGCAATCCTGGTCTTACCTATAATGATGATGACCACTGCCGCCACTGAGCCACTGCTTGCACCGCGACCCCTGGCAACACACTCCGCACCGCCTCACTTCACTCTGCCTGGTCTCACCAACGTCATTGCTGGCTGACCTCGACGCCCGTGCCCATTACCGTGGTTCGGGGGCACCACACATAAGTCACACAACGCACTGCCCCACCCCCCAGTGCAGTCTGGGCCGACCAACGCCATTTCCCATCAACCGGCACTGTACCTTGCACCGTGATCTGCCAACAGAGCCACGAGCACCGCCTTGCTCCGCACCACAGCCCTGGTCTCACTGACGCTGCTGTACAACTGTCACTGAGTCATTGCCTGCACTGCGACTTGAGGGCACTGCACTCCGCACCACAACGCTTCACATCGTAACTGCGATGGTTGCCACGACTGGCCTGCACCGAGGCGGTTGGCTGGAACCAAAAGGTACAGTTTACGAGTCTGCTGATACTAACATCGGTTTGCAAGAACACGGTCGGCCAGGACTGTTGGACTCTGTTGTTTCCAGCACCGCAGTAACCCCGGACAGAGCTACCGACTTCAAGGTACTTCATTTTCTTACAGAGTGCAAATTTTTGGATTACAGTATGTTGGTCTTTTATTGTTTTGGACTTGTTTACACAGATAAATATTGGTTATTTTTCTAAAGATGGTGTGGTGTCCTTTTGTAGTGTTTTCACTGCATTACTGTTGGCTATGTACAAATGCTTCACACACTGCCTCTGAGATAAGCCTGACTGCTCATGCCAAGCTACTTAGGAGGTGAGCAGGGGTTATTTCAGTAGTGTATCCCCCTTATCCTGACTAGAAGGAAGGGTCCCTATTTGGACAAAGGTGCAAACCATTGACAACTAGAGACCCCCATTTCTAACAATAACTTTTAGTAATGTTTCACACCTAATAAATAATTACAATAGTTTTACTTCTGGTAAACCTTTGTTTAATAAATCTTTAAAATTTCAATTTTAATTTAATGTACTTAATTAATTAAATATTCAATTCAAAATTAAACTAATAGTGCTGCAGCTTTTTTTATGTATCCTACTTTAAAATAAATATGTAAAAATAAATGTCAATTAACATTTAGATTTTTTTTTTAGCTATTTGGCTTGTAAATTTAATACAGTTTATACATTTCTTTGTAGTGTATCATAGGAAAATCTCCGCCCCGAAGCGGAGGTCTCCGCAAAGTGTGAAGAATGTCAATTAGTGTCTGAAATAACTACTACTAAAGTTACGAGTAGTACATTTATCGTCGTATGATGTTTTTACCATGGTGGGGACACGTTTGAGTAACTATAGTGACTAGCCAAACATAGAAAAATTATTAAATCACTCAAAAGCGTAACAGTAAACTTTCACGTTTAGCTAGCTATAGGTTGTATACCAGAACATTTACCTAGCCCCACACATTCAGTCCTCAAAAAAGTAAATCGTGTTGAATTTAGACCGCGGCACGATAATATTTTAAGAGTGCGCTCCTACCAATTTTGAAAGGGCGATTATTTCCTATGGGTCGATATTGATTCATCACAATTAACCTTTAACTCAATAGATTCTTACTCGGTTTTCTTTCATTTTCTGACTGACTATTGCGTATGTTTTCTGAAACATTTGATGGTTTATACGTTAGTGCCACCTACTGACAGAAATACTTTTTTCAATTTAAAAATCTAAAATCAGCTAGGGAAACCTACTTTGCAGAATAAATAAAAAAGAACAAGTAATGTCATAAATAGGTGAACTTGTTATGATTAATCTAGTGAGTTTTACAGTAGTCAAAGACAAGCATTTATTCAGTGAACTAAAGTGAGGAACAAGCATTTGTGAAAACAGCATTTAAGCCAGGCGAGCTATACATTAGCACAGACACTGTATGCGAGTGATACATGAAATCTGCAGGGATGGGTTACTCTCTCTGACCATGGCGAACCATGTACTCAGGTGGCCTGGCTTATAACAATATTTAACATCCTCTGCAAAAATCCAGAACATTTTTCTTTGTGGAAAGAAACTGACTAATGTGCATCCGGTAAGCAGAGTTGGAGGCATGTCCCTCTCAATTCATGATAAAAAATCTTCCAGCAGCCACAGGGATATTTTTGAATAGGGAGTTATTGGTCCAGCAGTCCCCGTTCTTCCTTACAGTATCGATCATTAATTATATAATACCTCGCCAGCCACTGTTTTCCCTGATAATCAAGTATATCTTGATAATTCAGGATTTAATACCCAGCAGCACATGTACTCCATGCTCTGTGGCTCAGCTCGCTCTAAGGCCGGGGGAGGAGTGAACACTGAAGAGCAACTCATCTCATTGTTGGGACGGAAAGGTCCCTTTCATGGTGATGGACGTGTCCCCCAGCCCTGTGTGCCCCTACAGCGATGATGTCTGGAGCCATGAAGCGGATTTTCGTTGTCATGGGAGAATATGGATCATGCCCCATGACATGGGCCTGTTTCAAGGATTGTGGCCTTTTTGGACGGGGAGGGGTGCCCAAAGAGCTACCTTCATAGTGGTGAAAGGCTACTTACTGGCTTTGACAGGAGCTAGCTAAGCAGATGAGCGCGGTAGTGACAGCATACAATGTAGTGAACAGTAGAAGAGAACAGGCCTTTTTACCTATGTCACTGGAGTGAAGCCCACAGGCTCACTCCTTTAAAGTTCCACTACTGTGGGCTTAACTCACCCTTGGCCTACATCAGATTAGTGTGCAGGGATGCACAGTGTAAGTGTGTTACATACATGTTATGGGAATATGTGTGCCTCTGAATGGTGCAATACAGGGATGATGCAGCCCTGGGCAGTGCTTGTGTGTTATATACATGTTTTGGATGTATGTGTGCCTGTGAATGGTACCATGGATGGAAGACGGAGTGCTGTGCAGTGCAGTTATGTTATATTCATGTGCTGGGCGTATCTGAACCTGTGAATGTTACAATAAATGGAAGATTCTAGGTTCCATTTTGGGAGACCCAGAGCTAACTGGAGGAGCAGGAGGAGGTAGAGGAATCCCCAAGACAGATTTGTAGTTTGCTGTATTTTTTTGAGCTCAGTAGGACACAACGGAGGAAGGGCAAGCCAGTGTTTTCAGTGTACTTCAAGTGATGGTCTTTGATCAGTGGAGTGGCCATTGGGAAGGGTCCTGGGCACATCTCAGGAAAGAAATGGGGCTGATAAGAGAATCATAAAGAGAAGGCCTGAGGCCCTTGTGTAACATTTTATTGTAACATTGTGGAGAGGTGTGGCTCACTGGTTAGAGGCGGCAGACCCGTAAGCAGAGAATCGGCCAGGGACCAGAGTTCAATTCCCGACGCGGCAGGGTCGTGGACCAGGGTCAAAACGGACTCGATAATTCTCGCCTCGGTACCTACTCTAACCATGAACACACTCGGCAACGCTGGGCATTAGGCTTGCCTCATCTCTACAACGGCCCCCCACAGACGCCGGGGATGCCTGGTTTCACCTTGGAGATACCCAGAAAGGGACCATCTCACAGGGATAGCCAGGACGGGTTCCCCAGCGGTCTATAGCGCCGGGACACTTCCGTGTAGCTGTGCGCTGAATAAATTAAAATAACATAACAAATTAAATAACATAACATAACATTTTGATATACGATGTATATGACTGACATTCAGGTGTGAACCTCTAGTCTCTCCAATGGCCTGTGTATGTGGCTATCAGATTTTGAGTTGCTCCTTCTGTGATGAACTGCTTTCTGTAGGAAGGGCAAGGCAGAGGAGAGGACACTTCTAAGCAGACCCCCAACATAAACTTAAAAGACTCACACTCTAAATCACATTTGGGGTCTGGTAATTGACTACTAGAAGCGAAGCTAAAGGTCTCCAAAATTATGAACTGTCGAGCAGCCAGTCAGGCTGTGTGAGGAGAAGCTCTGCAACACTTCTGCCTGTGACCAGGACCGGAGGCCAAGGCCTGCCAGTCTCTCAGCTTGGTAAGGGCACATCCAAGATCATCTGCCTCTGGAGCCTGGAGCACCAGTGCTTGTCTGCTTGCCAAGACCAGTCTGCCCTGTGAGAAAGAGGAGAGTGCTGGAGGGAGTGCAGTCAAGTGGAGATCCTGGCAATTTGTTCTCTGAAGTGAAATGCGAAGAGAACATCTTTTTGAACGAATCAGTTAGTAGCCCATGTGAAGGCAGTCGGTGATTGTGTATGACAGGTGGGACCACCATGAAGATTACAGCCATGCCAATCTGGCCATAGGCCATGTGCAGAGTGACATCAGCAACCCTGAATGCCAGGTGGGGCGCCTGTGCAGAATACAACCATGCTGAAGTCTGTGTACGAAGTGAAGTCGGCGACTCCATATGCAAGTGGGGCTGTAGTGAAATTACTGGCATGCCGATCCCCATGTGAGGCCTCAACTGAAGACAGGTACCAGGATTTTCACTTTTGCCCTCCTTCGCCCCCCCCCCCGTGAGGAAGATCCAAGGAAAGTCACCAGCAAAAGAGGAGTGGACTCCAAGGACGCTGTCTCAACAGGACAGTGTGCGAGGAACTCAAGGGCACCCGGCCGCTGGCTTTTCAGGGCCACAATTGAAGAACTCACCAGAGACAGCTGCTTCCGTTTCAGGTCCAGAGAAGGGGGCATGTTTGGAGACTCCAGTTGTGCAGGTCCTGCTGGTTCGGGAAAGACTGATTTACAGGCCATCGGGAACTTGCCTGCCATATAGGGCTTCAGTCCTAGAACACTTTTGACTGAATAAAAGTAAGAGTGGGACTCACTAATGGCTATTACTGGATGTATTTTGAGTTTTGAGCCTGTGTTCATCCCCCCGTATCTACCCCCCACCTGAGAAGCCTAGAACTGCTTGACATGCCCTACCACTGAGAGTCAAGTGCTTAAGGGGTACTTGGCTCAGTTGGTCAGGATCCATAGGAGATCGGGCTCCGGGACATGAGCACTAAAAGGCCTCAACCCACCGGTTTGGCCTAATAACTCCTGCTTGCCTCGTGGCCCTCAAACGGAGGTTCTGACATTCATATTTCAATATTTTCAGCAGCCTCCAACCTCCATCCAGTAGAGCATGCTTGCAGACACTCCCTTCTACCTAAACCACATACACAGACTATCTATATAGGCAAACAGTATGTGGCAAGGGACCGGGCTACATATGACTTATGCAGAACTTGAGAGGTTTGATTATTGTAGGCCACTCACTCAGTGCAGAGAACAGGGGGAAAGCCTTGCTCTACGACTGTGATTACAAAGACATGCTGTCACCAATGCAAGTCTCTTGTCTGCCATAAGGGAGTCAGTATTTCCTTTTCATTAAGGAAGGCACGCATTGTGTGCCCCTCCCACTCTATGTCTCATATAGCAATTAAGAATATCAGCCCTTGGCGTGCATGCATGATAGTTGTGCATGCTGAGGCCAGAAATATTAAACACACAATATAGACTTGCACCGGGGTAATTGAGTTAGGGGTACAAGCTTACAAAACCATACAGGGGCCATTTCCATCCCAACAATTGTGATAAAAAGTCAAAATAAAAATGTGAGGCCATTTACTAAACTGCTAGACTTTGTGAAATTCTTTAAAGTTTTCCATTTTTCGACGAATATCTGTAACTTGTTAGGCCAGAGTTGTGGAGAGCAGAACAACCACTGCCTAAGCAACTACATTTAAGTCAGACATGCATATGCCAGCATCTTAATAACGAATTTGAATACATCGAAGTGAACGCTCCTCATCCAGAGTAGAATTTCCGCATTCGGGGTAGAATCTACGTACGTAGAGATAATACTCGTAAATGCCTTTTGTGAATACAGAAAGTCGTAAACTTAGACTTTTGGTCTAAGTTTACCTTTGTGAATACCTAAAAGTAGTAAACCTACACAAGTGTAAGTTTACCTTTGTGAATCAGGCTCTTTAATGGTATTTTCATTATTTATAATGTGTATTGTTGCTGTTTTTATAAAATTCTGTGTAGTTGTATCAGATGGTGAGAGAAATAGATTCTTCCTGTAGTAATAAATACTTTCAACTTAAAAGTATTCATTCTTCTTTGTACAGTATGTTTGATACAATGAATAATAAAATAAAGTTTGCTGCTTTTTCCACAGTGCCCCTGATGCCTTTATGAGGTTGTTAGTAACCCAAAAGCAATACTTCTGTAACAATCAAACATTGAGTAGTGTTTGTGGGGCTACAATAACTTGTCTTTCACATTCATCGCTGATGCACTGAACCAAGTACATCTGTGACACCCATGGGTGATAAAGCACCCCTGGTAGAGTTACACAAATGTTGTAACTTACGCAATAGTTGTCGCCAAAAGCGGGCCACATATCTTATTGCTAGGCGTTGAGGAGTTTATGCTTATCACATTCATCTGATCCATTATTATGTCATTATGGAGATGTCCATAGTAATCATGGTTACCTTCTATTGTGAATAAGTAGGTACATATTTCTACAGATTGGTCAGGCTTGACTCATAAAAGGTTATTCCCCATTCAGTGAGTTTTCAAATTCTTTTATTCCAATTTGAAATTGAATCCATTTATCATGGCAGCACCTAATGTTTTAGGGGGCAATTGCTCAAGGTGTACCCGATTGGGGCAGGCAGTTACTTTTGTAATAGCGGCACATCCAGCGTTTGCCTTTGAGAATTTTTACTCCTGGGTGGAGTTTCAGGTTGTTGATACTGCCTCAGGGCAGTTTAATGAATATACGGTGGTAGATACGCTGGCCTACTATAGGGATTACCAAGAATTGGGTTCTGTTAAGGGAAAATCTGCAAAGGAAGGAAAGAAAAAACTGAAACACAAATATAAAAGACAGACTGAATCACTTGCTGCTAGGGAATTTGGGTGGGGTGATTATAACTTAAGAGACCGTGAAAAAATTAAAAAGCCTGAACGGTATCAGTATACTGATAGCTGCTCTTCATGTTCTTTTCAGGACACTGAAGGTAAAAGAACCGAAAAAGGGGGAGTTGATCCGAGTACCGAAAAAAAAGAGGAGCGCAGTAGGGAAAATGTAGGTAGGTGCGAGACTAACTTCAACGTAAAGAGGGAAGAGAAAGTAATGGACTCAAAAACCCCAGTAAAGAAGAAGGAAGTACAGGACTTTCTAAAAAACATGCAAATTCAGATGCGGGTCATCCTGCGATGCTAGGGCAATAGCGCTTCTAGACTGCCCCGCAAAAGTCACAAAGAAGTACATCAGACACTTCAGAAGTTTCTGGATGACTTCATATAGATCGAAACTCCAGATCAAAATTAAAATGCTACTGATAGGGTTTGCAATCTAAAAATACAGATTGATGGGGACATACCACATTTTATCAAAGCAGTCTTCTGGACAGAAATGTAGGATATGGCTTTTCTGCAGGGTCATCCCCAAACATTTTGCCGAAGTCATTTTTGTTGGCCTTAGGACTCTGCGCACATTTCCACTGCTCAGCAGTGCTATAGTGCTTGTGCTCTCTCCTTAAAACATGGAAGGATTGATCAATATATAATTGATATATATAATTTACTTATATAAGTCCCTAGTAAAGTGGAACTAATGTGCCCAGGGCCCATACACTAAATGCTACTAGTGGGTCTGAATCACTGATTGTGTCACCCTATTATGTAGCCCTTTAAATATGTCTCAGGCCTGCCATTGCAGAGACTGTGTGTGCAGTTTAAACCTCCATGTTGACATGACAGAATAAACCTTTTACCAGGCACAAACCTTCCTTTTCAATACATATAAGTCACCCCGAGGTTAGGCCCGGGACAGCCCAGAGGGCAGGTCACAATGTATTTAATATTTTAGACATGTACTTTTAACTTTTTACATGTCCAGGTAGTGAAAAACTCTTACATTCATTTTTTTTACTACTGCAAGGACTAGCCCCCATAGGATAACATTAGGATTACCTTTTTCCATTTTATAAGTGTAAATTCCAAATGGGAAGATACAACTGGTTCATGTTTGGTGTCTCTGGAATCCTAATTTTAAAATTCTAACATATGATGAAGTCAGATTTTTAATTACAATTCTGAAAATGACACTTTTACAAAGTTGGGATTTTCTTGCCTTAGCCAGTCAGTGCCTGCAGCCTGTCTCCGGTCACATGACTGAGTGTAGTTGGCAGTTGGGATTTGTGTTTTCCTTCTAGACAGCCACACATAGTGGGAGCTTAGGTGTGACTAAATGGGCCATCTCTGGCAGGATGGGAGAAAGGAGCTGGGCCCAGCTCACTTTCAAAAGAATAAGCTGTGCCCTGTCTCCACACAGAGGGCTGCATACATACTGTAGTTAGCTTAGAGTCCGGAAAAGCAGCATCTGTGCACTTCAAAGGCATGCCTATAGAAGCTTCTTCACACTCCAAAGACTCAACTGTGAATAAAAGAAGAACCTCAGACACCACCACTTCAGTACACTTCTGGACCTGTGGATACCCTGCCAGGAAGAAGGATTGCTGTGCTGCTGAAGGGCTGCCACTCTGCTGGACTGCTGCTCTAATGGAAATGCTTCCCTGCTGTGTTGACCTGCTTCCTGCTACCCTCTTGCCTGGGTGAGAAGGACTGGACCTGCAACTCTTGAACCCAGATCCCACATTGACTCCAAGGACTAGCTGGCTGACCTTCTGATATGAAGCCTCAAGGACATAACAGGCTTCCAACAACCTTGCGACTGGACTCTGCCATCTGTGAGTCTAACCTGCCAAATGGTGCCAGCCCATTCCTGGACCCTTGGAAGTGGGCCTAAGGTGCTTGCTAGGGGAAGCAATGCATCTTCTCTGCTGAGGGTTGCATTCCAAGTAGAACTGGTGCATCTCCTCAGCTGAGGTGCAGACCCTCGAGCAGAGGTGACATATTGCTGCTGCTGTATGGAGTGAACCTGTTGCAATGACCCGCGTTGCCCCCACAGTCTTCGGAACTGATGCATTGCCGATGACTTTGCATCTTTTGTCAACGGCAGCCTTGACGTTGGCGGACTACGCATCTCAGCTTAACTGCTCCTTGGAACCAATGCATTGCCCGGTGGGTGCCGCATCCCCAATGCCAGGAATTCGCATTGCAAGCCCAGTCAATGGGATCCTCGATGATGATGCAACAGGAACCCGCACCACAGCCTCGCAGAATCTCAGAACTGATGCATTGGTTCAGCTGCATGGCACATCTGCGACACGGATCCACAAATAGGTTTGTACGGTACTTTGTTCAGCGGGCCTAACCTGGTCCCTGTAGTCAGCCCACGCTCATTTGCAGTCGGTCTGAACATGTGTCATTGCCCCAGTCTGGCATGACTAGATATCCTCAGTTGATGCTTTGTATATCTGGTGTGGGATCTTTTTGTATGGTGTCTTCACTATTTTACTGGTTTAAATGTCACAAAAATACTTTATACATTGCCTCTAAGTTAAACCTGACTGCTCTGTGCCAGTCTACCAGAGGGTTGAGCACAGGTTAATTTGGGGTTCGGTTGTGCCTACTCTGCCTAGGATTGTGGTTGCTTCTTAACCAGTGCTTACACCCCAGTCATCCAGCAATCCAGTTTCCTTCACCAGTCATCGGATGATTATGACATCATCCTGGCTGAAGAAGACTGGCCTCCAGCCTTCCTTTGGAAACCACCCTGTGGAGAGCAATTTATAAAGGTTGCCTTATCTCTAGTAGTACCTGAGAAAATGGGCTGTAAGACAAACACCATCCCTAAATAGAATTACAGCGGGGTGGAACGAACACTCTAGTCCACATGTTATTCCCAACGTAGTGCCTCATAACCACAAGCACAATATTGTTTAAAGCCAGAAAAAATTGGTATTAAAGCAATATTAGATTAATTGCTGTATCAAGGCATAATAGCGCCCTAGCTATCTCCTATAACACACCCCTTTTCCCCATCTCTAAACCAAACGGTTCTTATAGAATAGTCTTGGACTGTAGAAACTTGAATTTGCATACATAAACATATGCTGTACAAAACACCCAAAGTACTGGTTTAATGAGAAACCTGATGGGGGGGATACAAAGCAACCCTGGATATTTCCAATGGATTTTTAGTCAAAATCTAGCACCTGAAAGTGAGTATCTTACTACAGTTTCGACAGAGTGCAAGTTTCAATCTGGTATTTGCCTGTAGGCAATAAGAATACTTCTGGCTTGTTTTCATCTAGAATCATGGAGATCTTACATCCATATCCTGCGATATTGATTATATATACTTAACTGAAGATGATTTAAATCTACACCTTATCAGGGTAGACAGAGTAGTGTGTAGTGACTATGTTAACATCACATGGTTACAAGATTAGTTAAAAAAAAACAAAGATCGTCTACCTGACTGTGATCATTTTTGGATATAAATTATACAGTGTCTAACTCCAGACTTCCCCCAGTAGTGCGCTACCTTGCAGCCTCCCAACACATTGAAAAAGTTGCAATCCCTGTCAGGGTTTCTTAACTTTGGATAGACTTATTTGACTCACCATGCAGGGAAAATAAAGCCTCTGTATGACCTGATTTCTCCCACATTTTCATCTAAACAGTGGCTGAGAGCAGAGATATATATATATATATATATATATATATATCGTGCATATTCTACCAGCAGACATGCTGAATTCTAAAGATGAAAGCCTAATGACTTAATAGATTTTAAAATGAAACCTTTTAACTCACATTAACTCTCTATATTAACTGATTTAAAACTCTTTAATACGTTTTTTTACTATGTAGATAATTGCTCCTCATTTCTCCTCAGCAACGAGCAAGGGTCCGGTCCATACGACTTGTGGCGAGGGCTATTTAATGACTACACTTGAAAATTCAGAAATAGAAATCCCCGCTCCAACACCTTTATAAAGCTACACCTCCAAACACGACATAATTTCTAAAAATGTTAGCTTGGGCTGAGGTACATACTTACAGTTCACAGGACTAGCTTCAGCTGAAGAGGCTTCCAACTCCACAACCCTCTCCTTGTAAAGACGAGTCCGTTGCCGCATTCTTTTGACAAGGTCTTGAATTTGGAGTTCTGCATATTCATTGGTTACTGGGCTTGCAGTTTCAGTGCGTTTTGTGCTGTGTATGGCAATGCAAGAGGGTCAGAAAACTCAACTTGTAAGAGCACCAGTTTAAAAACACTGAAACCTGCTGCAGTTTTGTATGATTTAAGCAAGAGCAAAATAAACTGAGATACAAACTGAAAAGAGCAGTTGAAATGGGCATACATAGTCGTATAAAGAATGACATTCCGATCCCAAATCATGTGTATCTTTTGCACTCCAAAAGAATAACTGTTTATAGTCCCCATAAAATCCCCATCACCATCACTTCAATTCTTCAATCTCAAGTTAAGAAGAACTGTCGTTCTCTTGCCCCGTTCACCATGGTCCCTTGCCCTTAGGAAAAAAAACCTTTGCAATCTTCATCTGCGGTCAGACCTATAAATTCATTAGATTACTGCAATTTGAAGTGTCTTTCTTTAAGCGAACACTTCAAAAAATAATAAAAAAATATAATAACAGTCAATGTAAATCACATTATTAAGACCATTTACCCACCAAATTATTTGTGTACACAATATACAATTATGCAGATCGATAAATTAGTTGCACCCCAATGAAGATAACCCCCATCTAAACCAGCCACAAACATAAAGAGGTTCCCATCCGGAGAGTCTCTGCTTTTTGGCAATTTGTAGCCTAATCATATTTTATGTTTGAAACATAGTATACTTATTGTTGTGACTCCGGTGCAAAACCAGCGTTATTATTTCACATACATGTATGGGCGAAAACAGTGAAGCCTTCAAAGATCATGTCATGTTTCATCTGTGTCTGAAGAAATCTCATTTACCCACTGGGAATGTCCGCACTTTCTTTTTGGATACTCTAGTGTATGACCTCTCCGGTGGTTGGGAGCCTCTGTGCTCACTAAGAGGACATTCTCTTTTCTCACAGTACATCCCGTATTAACATTTGACTAGCTCAACCTTTTCTTAGATCACTAGACTGGCACTGGGAGGTGACAAACACTAATAGCTAGTAACCAATAAATTGCAGGTAAACCTGATCACACCTCTTTGGTCATATGTGTGCTTAGGTATTGTTGCTGGGGAATCTGCAGTATTATTATGGTCTGGCTTGATAGCACAGCTGTTGCCAGACAATTATCTAGGAATGTTTTTTATTTATTTTAATAGTTTTTTATAGCATGAACAGAATCCTTGCTGGTATTGGAGCACTTCACAAATTTACAGAGAGCAGAGAAGTAGAAAGAGTGATATCAAATTCACCACACATTCAGAAACAAACGAATGTTATAGTTCTGTCTCTAATAGCAACATAATGTCATAGATCAGACCACTGCAAGTACCAGGAAGTGTTGAGAAGCAAGGGGGTAATGTCAGTACGGCTAGAATGAGGGCACTAGGTAGCCAGAGATCAGTAGTCATGTGAGCGACTGAGGAAACTAGAATCTTGGAATCTAGGGAGGACATTTCTTCATAAGGAGTTCTTTGACTTCGTCACTTCTCGACGGGACGGCAAGATGGCGGCTGGTCAGCCGGCCGAGTGAGCTGGTCCCGGGCACTCTGCTGGATAATCCCTCCCGTGCTCTCAGCGTTTTGGAGAATGGTGTAACGTAGGGATTCGTGATTTATGGAGCCCGAGAGATCCGTATAGACGCGACCGGGTGATTTGGCAGCTGTTGTTTTTGCTGCAGAGGGACTCGCTGTGGATCCATCAAGCTATCCGATCGAGACGCTTCTGTGTGGCTGTATTTTTTAACCACCGCCAGTTCCCGAGAGGTGGAATGGCGCCGAAGCAAGCACCAAAAAATGCCAGGACCCGCGGAATCACGGCCGCTTCTAACAGCACAGTGAAAGAGGGGAAAGACGTGCTACCGGCAATTAGCTGTCAAAGCGACCTGAATGTAAAAACTGCGGTAAATCGTGGGAAACCGGCTGTTCCATTTATCTTTAAGCTACAGACTGTCAAAATTAAGAAATCATTAACGGGAGGGGAGGAAGTAAAGAGAAACGAAAGTATAATAACATCCAGTACCGGCGCGCCTGTAACAACAGCTCCTAATCCAGGTATGATTTTACCATCTATCATGACTGTTGGGGGAAACATACCTGAGGCTTTATCCGGGCACTCATTAGCATCGTTGAGCCTTGTAGACATCTCAGGTGCTGTCAAAATCACACCAATACAAAGAAAAGGAATTGAAGGGGTAGAACCCAGTGTAAAGGATATACTGCCCAGCAGTTGCATTATGGGTCCTGCAATTTCCTCAAAGACTATCCAGGATGACGGCGAATTGGAGGCTATTGGGGCTTACCATAGCAAGTCTGTTATTAATCAACCTGATCTCCAAGAGGGGTATCAGATTGACCCTGTAAAAGAGATGGAAGCCTTGAATAAGTTCTATTTATTATCTGACCCCTCTTCATCTTCTGCGGATGAAAACCTGAGCAGAGACTGGGCAGACTACGACACTGACAGTGCAGGCTGGCCGCCTGGTAGAGGGAGCCAGGAAGATATGGCCCGTCTCAAATAGGAACTGTTTGGAGACCTAAAGAACAAAGAAAATATGAAGATCTGGCCTCTAACAAGGCACAGGGCTTTGCAGGCTCCATGGTCTGGGATTACTCTTTTTCAGCTCCGGTCGGTAATCTGCTACTGTCTGAAACAGGGGACGCTGCGCCTACTGTAAGCTCAGCCCAAGAACCTCCTAAAGAGACTATTGTGGCTCATCGTGCTGAGACAAGGCTGGAAAATACCAGAACCCAGGGGGCTTGCCGTAAACTACAGAACTCCATCAGGAGGGTAGCCAAGGCATGCTCAGATATCGCAACAAGGGTTGGTGAGGCAGAGGGGCGAATCTCTATGCTTGAAGACAATCTGGCCACGCAAAAAGGGCTCACAGAGGCACTTAAAAACCAGAAGGATGATGCAATTTGGAAACTTTCTGATTTAGAGAACCGGATGCGACAGAACAACCTTTGGATTCTGGGTATCCCAGAGGGGGTAGAAGGTGGGGACATTCACCAGTTTGTTATAGAACTGTTCACAGAGGCTCTTCCAGAGTTAAAACATTGGGAATGGAAAGTTGAAATACAACGAGCCCACCGGTTTCCTTTTAAAATTCGACAGCAAACAGGACAGTCCAATGTGCAACCTCGGTCTATTTTGATTTCCCTAAGTAATTTTCTTGCTCGAGAAGCTCTATTTGATTTGGCTAGGCCAAATAGGAAAAGAGTGGGGAAGGGATATGATTTTTTTGTTAGGCCAGATTTTTGCCAGGCGACAGTTGATCTCCCTCTTTCTGTTTCAAGCCAAAGGGGCTCAAGCATTTTTGCTTAATCCAGCAAAGCTAAAAGTTCTGTATCAGGGTCAGATAAAAAAAAATTGTCTCTGAAGTTCAAGCAGGAGAATTTTTGTGTTCAATCTAATGGGTTAAATGGATAGCTGTTTAAGTAAATTTGAATTCTACGTCTCCTATTCGGGTTGCCCCCGTAAGGCTTGATATAGGCTGTTCTATGTTATGAGATGGCTTTTGGCAATGGCTTTTTCTTAAATTTGCTTTTCCACTTAATGGGAGTGGGGATCACCAGGGGGGCCTCCAGCTCCTCATCACCAGGGACACATGGTCCCTTTGCCGTGTGAAGTGGGTGGGGGGGATAATCGGGAGGGAATGGGTGGAGAGGGTAGGAGTGGGGGAAGGGTGGTTTGGGGTGGTTGGGGGGGCTAAATGAAAAAATTTCCACGGTATCATGTTTTGCTTTTAAAAGGTTTTTCTTTTTTGATTATGGATGCGGTACAGTTTAAATGTCGATACCGATGTTTTACTCATGGCCAATTTAGGTCTGCGTATTTGCTCCTTTAACATATGTGGGCTTAATAATTATAATAAAAGGAAGAGAGTTCAAGCTGAATTAAGGACTATCAAGCCCGATATTGTAGGTCTGCAGGAGACTCATCTTCCTTGGGCTAAACGGCAGACCCTGACTGACTTAGGGTATGTTATATTAGTAGCACCTAAGCAATCTAACATGGTCAGAGGGGTTACCATTCTGGCTAGACCCACGGTGGTGACAACAGGGCGCCAGTTGGTAGATAATCAGGGCCGTTGGGCTATTTTAGAGTGTCTAGTTGGGGATGCAAGATTTACCCTATGCACAGTTTATGGTTTGAATCTGGACGAAGCTATGGTTCTGGAATATCTGAACGGCAAACTAGCATTATGGCCCACACCATTAATTTTATGTGAGGACTTGAATATTAATGTGTCTGGTAATATGTTACAATCAGGGATTAAGGATTATAAGGGCAGAAAGCCCAAAGTTTTTAAAGCACTAAGTCATCTGCTTATTGACCATGGGCTAGTAGATGTCTGGGCCACTTTACATACCAAAGATCCAGGATTCACTTTTTTTTCTTCCCCCCATAATAATAAGTTGGTACGATTAGATTATTTTTTTACATCTCTAGCGTGGGCTTCTGATTCTACAATACAGGTTTATCCTAGGGTTACGTCTGATCATGCTCCAGTGGTAATCAGTATTCCTAAACTGGCGACCCTTAAGTCTTCCAAAGCTTTTACCATGGACAGGAAACTTTTTTTTTTTTTGGAAAACCTTTATTGAGACATGGTAAATAGCCGTGTCAGGCTGCCATAGGCTCCTAATACAATGGGTTGCTCCAACGAGCTCTACTGAACCGGTCCAGTATCTCTCACATAGCCATTTAGCCGACATCCCTGAGGACCGGCGGCGTTGCAATTCTACATCAAGCAGACCAGATCGGATCACTACCGATGCGTGAAACACGTATTCGCCCCCAGCCTGCACAGTAGCTTAACTTCCCCGCATGGCCAACCTGCCGCTAGTGTGATCAGACCTCTGAGGTTTCGTGCACCATATCTCAACACCCAACCCCCCCCCCGTCCGCCACCATGCCACTGTCTCCTCCTTTATTGTTTCTACATGCACACGCTGTCGCAAACCCAGGCACTGAACTCCAACCAGACACTGCGCTCCTGGCTTCCAGGCCATTCCAATCCTGCCGTTCTCGTTTCCGTCCCGCAAGCACACTGCTGAGAAGCACACGCTGCAGACAGAGGACACCCCAGCCCCCCTCCCGCAACCCGGCCACCGTCACCGACGGTTCACTGACATGCACACTGCAATAGAGTCCTATTCTTGTTGCACTCCGCCCACCTCCCCACTGCACGCCCCCGGGGCTTCGCGCTGTGTCTCCTCCTGACCAACCTCCTCAGGGTCTCCGGCAGTCACGTATGTTTTATACAGCGCCCAGAAGTTCTTGGGGCGACTCCTAGGGGGTAACAGTTCGCTGTACGTTTCCGCCTGCGTACTGCAATACAGCATATCGCTAACCCATCGTTTCTTGGTAGGAAGCGGCCCTCTCATCCAGCAGGCCGCCACAACGCGTCGCGCGATCAATAACGCTATGTCCGTCAGGCGCCTCAGCGCCCGCGGAAGAGGCCTGGAGTAGCCCAACAATGCCAGGGCCGGATCTGGGGGGATCTCTTTTTCCAAGATCTGGCTCAACTCCCGGAACACCGCCGTCCAAAACCGGGCAACTCCTGGGCAAAGCCAGGCCATGTGTAGGAAGTCAGCCACAGGGACATGGCAACGCTCGCAATCCGCCGTGGGGCGCAACCCGTACCTATGCAGCCTTTCCGGGGTGTAGTAGACCCGCTGCAAAAACTTGAAGTGTATTAATCGATGTCGACCATTCAAGGAAATCTTTTTGGTGCTAGAGCAGCAGTACTTCCACATCTCATCCGAAATGTCCATTTCAAGATCCGTCTGCCAGGCTCGCCGCGCTGCAGAACACTGGTGCTCCCTTTGCTGGTCACCTAGTTTTTTGAGGGTCGAGACCATTTTGGACGGCGCCGCAGTTTTAATGACATAGGAAAGCTCCGGGATTTCGGGGGGTTCCTCACCAGAAGGCCCCAAAAGAGACAGCAACGCGCCCCGTACCCTGTGAAATTGAAAGCGCTGGAGTAACGTGATCCCCGGCTGAGTCGAGGCCACACTCTCCAGCGTCTTGGCCCCTCCATCCTGAAACAGGTCCGCCATCCTGACGATTCCCAACTCACCCAGTGCCCGTTTCACCCCCGCTTCCCTCAGAGGGGGGAGCCAAACCGCCCACTCCACCGGCATCAACGGAGAGTATAAAAGGTCACGGTCTTGCCTTCTCATAATCGTGTGCCACGCATGGTTAGTAGTTCCGAGCGAGTCCAATAGACCCACCCTACGATCCATGGGTAGAAAGACCGTCGCTGGGAGCGGATCCGCAAACAAGCGCTCCAGCAACACATGCGGTACGTCAGGTTCGGCGTGTATCCACGTATGCAAATGGGACACCTGCGCCACTCTGTAGTAGCTCTCCAGATCCGGAGCACCAAGCCCCCCCATCTCGTATGGCAGTGTAAGCACTTTCCATTGGACTCTAGGTTGTTTACCACCCCAGGCCAGTCGGGTAAGAGTCTGTGTCAGCTGCGCAAAGAAAGACCTGGGGAGCACTATAGGGATGTTGTTAAAGAGGAACAGAAATCGCGGTAGGACGATCATTTTCATGATGGCGATCCTGCCCATCAGCGACAAAGGGAGCTTGTTCCACTCTTCCACCTCGTCTACAAGTTTTGAATAAACTACCCCATAGTTTTCCCTCAGCAAGACCTCCGGGTCCCTATGCAGCCGAATTCCCAGGTAGCGGATTGAGTCCGTTGTCCACTGCAAAGGGTATTCCATAGGGAATTGCAATGTAGCCGGAGTCAACGGGAACACTAGCGATTTGTTCCAGTTGACCCTGTGGCCCGACAGCGCCCCAAACCGGACCACCACCCGCAAGACGGAAGCGAGATTCTCCTCCGGGTCTCGGACGTACAGCAGCGTATCGTCCACGTAGGTAGAAATACCGATCTTATAGGAGGGAAAGTTGATTCCCTCAAGTCTGTGGTATTCTCTTATTGCGCACGCTAAAGGTTCCGCCACTAGCGCGTAGAGGAGCGGGGAGAGAGGGCAGCCCTGCCTGGTCCCCCTAGTGATTGCAAACGGCTCCGTGACTCGGTCGCCGAGGCGCAGCCGGGCAGTGGGCCCGAAATACAAAGCACCAAGCATCTGCAGAAAAGGTTCTCCCAGCCCAAGCTTCCTCAGCACCCGCACCATAAACGGCCATTCCACAGAGTCAAACGCTTTCTCCATATCTAGGAAAAGCGCTATGGCCTTACTCTCTGGGCGCACATGCTGCATGACTCCAAGGACCGTGCGGATATTGTACGTAAGATTCCTGGATGGAACAAATCCTGCCTGCTCCGGCGCCACGAGCTCCGGCACCAGAAGCGCCAAACGCGTGGCCAGCACCTTTGCATATATCTTAGCATCGACATTAATCAGGGAGAGAGGCCTATAGGAGCCGCACAAGTTGGAAGGCTTCCCAGGCTTTAGAATTGTGACAAGCAGGGCCTCCCGCATCGTGTCAGGCATGCAGCCTTCAAGACATATGTCGTCGAAAAGAGCCATGAGGTGCGGGAGGAGCTGGTCCTGGAAGGCCTTATAAAAGGCCACCGTCAGCCCGTCCGCTCCCGGGGCTGTGCCAGCTCTCATTCCTCCCAGAGCCTCCAGGATCTCATCCTTTTGTATGGGCAGCGCCAGGAATTCCCGCCGCGAGTTGGACAAAAACGGCATTTTGATGTAACTGAGGTAGTCGTCTATCTCCTCCTCCATGTTAGAGGACTGAGATTTATACAGTCCCGCATAATAGGCCCTGAATTCTTCTGTAATCCCCGCCTCATCTGTGATCACATCGCCCGAGGCTGTGACGAGTTCGTCTATTACCAGGGGTCGCCTAGAGCTACGGAGTATCCCCGCAAGTAAGGATCCCGGTCGCTCGCCCTCCCCATAAGTGCGAGCCGTGGCGTACTTCCCCATATGTTGCACCTCACGGTCCGCCTCACTGTTGAACTCAGTGACCAGGTTCTGCAGCCTCGCAGCCACCTCGGGGTCCGCCGAAGCCCCCTGATGCTCCTGCGCAATCGGCATCTCCAGGGCCCCTAGTCGCCGCCGGATGGATTTAAGCACGCCCGAATGCTTAGTCATTGCAACTCCGCGAATATAAGCCTTGAACGAATCCCACACCGTTTGGAAGCTCTGGAAGCTCTGGACCGAGCCTGCGTTCACCTCAAAGTACGAGTCTATTTCGTCCGCCAGTTCCCCCCGGAACACGTCATCCAGCAGTGAGTAAGGCGGCAGCCGCCACGTGAACGGCGGCACTCGTCTGTGCGGGGTAGCCAGTACGAGCAGAAGAGGGGAGTGGTCCGACAGTGTGCGCGGCAGCACCTCGCAGTCCTTGACGCACGCGAGCAGTGTCCGCGACACCAACCAATAGTCTATTCTTGTATGTACGTCGTGGAATGCCGAATAATGCGTGAATCCCCCTTTACCAGGGTGGCGATGTCGCCAGATGTCTAGCATGTCCAGCCTGATTAATTCTGCCTTCATATGTTGGGCGGCGGCCGCCGGGCGGCGAGCTGGCCCCGAGGAGCGGTCTAGCTCTGGATTGAATGTGAAGTTAAAGTCACCACCCCATACCATGCCAGTGTGTACGTGCAGCCTACATTGTGCCGCCAGTGTGTCATAGAACTCAGGGGAGTCGTAATTGGGGCCGTACACATTGACTACGATCAAGTCATGGCCCTTACCAGTGCACCTCGCTATTAAGTAACGCCCGTCCGGGTCGGAGGTCAGCGACGTCAACCGCAAGTTCGATCGTGGGTTTACCCAAGTAACCACCCCTCTGGAATGTGATGTAAAGCCTGCCGCCGCGCTGGTGCCCACTAGCCCCTTCGCCGCTAACAGTCTACTTGTAAGAGGAAGGTGAGTCTCCTGAAGCAGTGCCAGATCAATGTGGTGCCGGTGGAGATAATTTAAAACTTTCCTGAGTTTGCGATGATCGTTCAGCCCCCGGACATTCCACGTCAGTGCTCTAATGGCCCCCTCTCCGGTGTCCCCCTTCCGTTCACCTATTCCAGTCATCCGGGCAGAAACATACAGCAACCACCGCTGCGCACAGGCCAAGTGGGAGTCCCCTCCCACCACTCGATTCCAGAAAGTCTGAAACAGCCATACAACAGTAAGTCTAAAAGCTTGCCACTCAACAGACAGTGCGGATCACAGGCCCCAACGGCAGAACTTCCCCCTAACTTCCCAGCCCACCACCCACAGCCGACCACCCCCAACCTGGCCAGACAGATCCCCAATCCCACCCCCCTCCCTACCCCGCAACAAACATACAAAACCATCCCCGAACCAGCCCTCAGAGGGCCCACGAAAGCTATCAGCACTGGGGCAGGGGCTTCCGATGAACAGCTACCCTAAAACTCTCAACTGTCCACCATATGGCCGTGCCCCCACTTCCAAGCCCCCAGTCTCAGTGCAGCTCGAGTCATTATCGCCTCCCCACCATTAGTGCAAGGGGGGGACCCCAACACTCCCAGCAGCAGCGAGCCACCCCTCCCATCTAAACTTGCAAGGCACCCTCCCAACGCCCCCAGGGTGCCATCTAGGCCATGACCCATCTGTCTCGTAGACCGGCCCGTGCAATGAGGTCCAGGCGCCACACCATCCAGAGTCCCGCAGATATTAAGTCCGCAGGGCTATCCTGCCCTTGCCCAAACCATGAAAAGGGACCAAGTCCAGGGACGCAGCACCCGGGCCTCTCCCCAAATACATCAGAAAGTTCTCACCCAGCCACAGCCTCAGAGTCCTCCGGGGTGGTCGTCGTCTCCTGCACAACAGCAATGTTCCAGCCGCTGCGATACCGCCAGGGAAGCGGCTACCTCCACGACAGGGCAACGGCCCTCCGCGAGGAGACAGAGCGTATCAAGCGGCCATCGCCAGCGATCTAGTCCTGCTCCTCCAGGCCAGATGTGTCCGCCCGGGCAGCCGCGCCGTCCTGCAGCCCTCGCCGTTGCTCCTTCGACCACTCCTTCAGAGATCGCTGCAGCTCCCTCGGGTCCGTGAAGAAGTGCGAGTGCCCCTGCCTGTTGATGCGGAGCCTCGCCGGGTATAACATGGCATAGTCTAGGCCCAAGTCACGGAGTTGCTTTTTGTAGGGTGCGAACTGCCTGCGCTCCTCTTGAACCTTCGCCGTGAAGTCGGGATAGATGGAGATGTCCATCCCTTCGTATTGCAGTTTCCCCTTTTCCCTCGCCACTCGCAGGGCTGTGTCTCTATCTCTATAATTCAGTAGTTTTGCTATTATGGGTCTTGCAGGCGCACCAGGCTTGGGGCGAGGGCCCAACGAATGGTGGGCTCTCTCGACAACAAACATCGGGGAGAACACATCCTCTCCCAGCAAAGCCCGCAGCAATTTTTCCACAAAAAGTTCCATTCGCCCGGTGTGCGTCGATTCCGCCACGCCGGTGATGCGGACGTTTGACCTCCTCGAACGGGCCTCCAAGTCTTCGGACTTGTCCTGAATGACCTGTAACAGCTTACTGAATTGCCTGCGGTCCGAATCCCACGTCGTCTGCGCCTCCTCCACCTGCGTTATTCTCTGTTCGGACAAATCCAGCCGCTCAGCATTCTTATCCACTCGTTCCGACATGCGGTCCATGTGGTATGTGAGCGCATCGAGCTTGGTGTCTATCGCGGTCAGACTGCCCTGCAGCCCTTTTTCCATTGCCGCCAGCATTGCCTTCATGTCGGCGCACATAGAGCTCTCTGCAGCCGCTCCATCTGGAGGCCGCGCCGGTGGTGCTTCGTCGGGCCCCTTCGGCTTGCGGGGGTCAAAAGACAGTTTGGGCTGGGATTTCTCGCTTTTGCCCATGGCGATGCTGAGGGTCAGCGGCCGCCGCGCGCCCGTCTCTCCGGGGCAAAGTCCTGATCCTGGGGGGGCCGCACTGCGGGGCACCCCCACCACGACTCGCAGATGTCCGGGGCGCCGACCACCCCGTGTCGCAGTTCCGCACTCTGGTCGCTCCCCAGCTACAGCCCCAGCCAGATCACAGAGTCATATATCTGCCTGCGCCACTCCCAGTGTCCGGCCGCCGCCTCAGGCCCGAGTGAGAGTGGGGCTCTCCCCGCTCGAGCCAGTGAGACCACTCTCCTCCACGTGTTCCGTCGCTATCCGGGACAGGGAGGGCGCCCCAGGGGCCACTGCTGGTGATTGCTACTCACGTTGGCTATACTCCGGAGGGCCGCGGCGGCAGGCCGTTCTGCTCCGCACGACAGCCCCAGTGGTCCCTCCAGCACCCGCAGCCAGGTCACAGCACCAGACACGCAGTCTATTCCTCCAGGTCTTCGCCGTCACTCACCGGACCGTCCACGGCCCAGACGTCGGGCTCCCACCAGGCAGAGGGAAGCAGAGGAGGGCGCCGCCGCAGTAAGTCACAGATCTTAAGCTAGGGAGAACGAACGGCGATCCCTCCAAGTTCTCCGCAGGCCTGGGTCAGCTCCGATGGCGCAAGGGGGTGGGGGTGGGGGGCGCCAAGTCCGCAAGTGCCCACCCGGGCGCAGCACCAGTGCGCGTCCCTGTCGCTTCCCGTCTCGAGGGTGGCCCCACGGCCAACGCTGCTCCCCAGGTCAGCCAGAGGGGGGGGGGGGCAATCCACACCAGCACGCCCGTCACCCCCGCCGTCTGAGTCAAAGGTGTCACGGGGGGCCTCCGGGCCCGAACCCCAGGGGCGACTAGGGTCTCACACGGCGTGGGCAGCCGCTTCTGTCAGGGGGTCCGGGAGCCCAGGTAGCAATCCAGCTAGGGGGGGGGGGGACACCGCATCCGCCTCCCCGTACCCCATGTAGGTCCACAGCCCTCCGCTTGTGCGTCCGGCGCGTCCGTCTCCGCCTCTCCGCCGACTCCTGAGGTCTCAGCTGCCGGACAAGGACGGTCGGGTCCTCCCCCTGCCAGTCGGCCGCACGTCGCGTGACGCACGTTGGGGAGAGCCACAGGACAGCCCGGGGATCACGGCCCAGTCCGCTCCCCCGCTCAACGTCCGTCGGTGTCAGCTCTCCGAGTCTCGCTCGCTGCCGCCGGGCCTCCGGGGCGACTCAGCCCAGTGTCGGGGGGAACCCCCCAGCCAGTTCTCCGGTCAGTGCCGCTGCTCAGGATCCTATGGACGGATATTTAGGGGCTTAGAGTGGGAGCTCCGCGTTTACGCGTCCGCCATAGCCGCCGGCTAGCTCCGCCCCCCATGGACAGGAAACTTTTACTGGACCCTACATTTGTCAACCACGTGAAGGGCTGAATAAAAGATTATTTTCAAATAAATAGACAATCTGCTTCATGTGATATGGTCTGGGACGCGTTTAAAGCCTGTTTTAGAGGCGAAGTGCTGAGTTATGGTCTTTTTCTAGTGTGCCATTTTGGAATTATATGGCCAACTCAAACTTGCTGAAGAAAGACTGCCCTGTGATATAGCGGCGGGTATCGATTTAACTGAGGTTCTAGATAACCTAGCGCAATGCAAATCTAATATAAATCAAACATGGTCCCAAGAAATTGCATATAAATACCAGGTCTACAAGAAACAATGCTACGAATATGGGGAAGCTACGGGCAGGCGTCTTGCCCAGAAGATTAGATCAAGAGAAGCCCAGCAAAGAATCCAAGCCATTAAAAACAGTGGAGGCTCAATGGTGCATGATCCTCAAGAGATTGTTAAGGTTTTTCACGCCTTCTATTCGGATCTGTACACAGAGCAAGGGCCTGCTGATCTTCCTCTAGATTTAGGACTTCCCTCCGTGCCATGGAAACAGCTGGGATGTGAGGACATTGAGATTTTAGACAGCCCTTTAACTAGTGACGAGTTGGAACAAGCCCTGAGTACCATGGTAGGTGGTAAGGCCGCTGGTCCTGATAAACTTCCCACCGAAGTGTATAAAGTTTTTTTTACTGGACCTTAAGGTAGACATGCTTGCTACATTCCAGGCAGCTCATTTGGGTGTTGCCCCTCGAACCTGGAGGGAGGCTAATATAATTATTTTTAAGAAGAAGGACAAGCCTGTGGTTCTCCCCGGGTCATACTACCCAATCTCGTTGGTTAACTGTGATGGTAAGCTCTATGCAAAGATGCTTGCTAATAGGCTGGCGAAGGTTGTGTCTCCCCTGGTTTCGATACGTCAACACGGCTTTATTCCAGGGCGGGGGACGGTTAATCATATAAGTCGAGTCGTGACCCTCCTCGACATCGCGCAAGCCGAGTCTAGGACTCTGGGACTTGTCCTGCTCGATGCCGAGAAGGCGTTTGATCGCGTGGCCTGGAACTTCCTATGGGGGGTTCTTCAATCCCTCACAATCCCTCACAATTTGGTAGTGAATTGGATCCCACCAGTGACTGATTGGGTGCGTAGTTCAATTGTGCTTTTATGAGATCAAGCTGTTTTTTGGGTTGGTTACTGGCTTGATCTAGTTAATTTCTGAAGAGATTTGCTTTACAGATTCTGATGTTTTTGTACTATCTGTTCCTCAATTATCTCACGTACTTTAGGTGCTCAATGAGCTGGTCAGATCTCCATTGACATTCGGCTAGTCTCAAATTGCGTCTTTCTTTGCTGAGATTACCATTGTGCCATGGTTTAGATTCTTTTTAGATGGAATGGAGTGATCGAGTCAAGAACAGATTCCATGGAGTGGGTGTAGTGATTTGTAAGATCAAGGGCATCTGAGAGCTCTTCAGGGGGAGTTAATATGTGACTGGGAGAAGTCAGAGCATTCCTGTTGATGTTGTGCATGTTTCTTTTGAAGATTCTGGGCTTGGATCGTAGTGTTCTATTGGTTATCAAAACTTCTGTGATGAGGAATGTGATGTGGTGGTGGTCGGTCTAATCACAGGGTAGGATAGATTCCAATTGAATTGATTTGGGCTTTGCAATTATAAGATCTGATGTTGATCCTTTGTTGTGAGTGGGTTTGCCACAGAATTGAGTCAGGTTCAGGTCTGCAAGAAAGGTTTTGAAACTGTTGACTGCTGGATCATTCAGGTCATTCAAATGTAGATTTAAGTCTCCGAGGAAGATTTGAGGGCAATGCTGATCCATGTTTGTTACAATGGTTTCCATGATTTGTTCAATAAAATCCAGGTTGTCATCTTGAGGGTGGTATATCATGTGCAGCTTGCATAGGGATCTGTTGTTGCATGAGATATCAAAGCAAAGGTATTTGCAGGTGGTTAGATGGAGGTTTATGCATGTACATGCAAGTGATGGCTCTACCTGGTCTATGGGGTCTATCTAGCCTGGTAATACCATGGTTAGGGGGGACTGGAATTCCCATTATAGGTGCAGAGGAGTCATTTAGCCAGGTTTCTGTTAGGATTCATAGGTCAGGATCATGTTTTGAGGCAGATCTACAGCTGATTAGCATGTATTTTAGGTGGGATTTGTGGTATTCTGGGTTAGAATGTGTGAGGTTAACTCGTCTGAGGTTTTGGTTGGCAGCTCAATGGTGAGCCTAGGAGCTCTGTGAGGGTTTGTAATGATGGCCAGGATCGTTTCCATACTATCCATGTTATGAGAGTGTGAGAAGTTGTATGGTAGGAGGAGGGTTTGGAGACCATCATCGGATAGGGGAGCTTCACATCTAGTTGGTCGTGAGGGTGTGTTGGGGTAGTATCTTGTTCTTCTAATCCAAGACGAGGGCAGAGTGGAGGGGAAGGTCTGGTTGGCATGAACGTGTGTTCGAGTTATGACAGTGTGGTTGCTGGGTTTGTCATGTGTGGGAGTTTGCATTATGTGGTTCTTACTAGGCCCCAGATAGTTGGCGGTCACTGTTATGATGTAAATGAGTCTGTGTAGGTCCGCTTTAAGATCTTGCAAGCTTTTTGTAATCTCATCCAGTTTGGAATCAAGTGAGGTATAGGGGCGAGTTGACATTTATTTAGGCATTGGACATGGAGGCATAAGGGTGAAGGTGGAGCTGGGGTGCAGATATATTGGGGAGAAAGCATGAGGAAGGGTGACTTGAGGGTAGAAGTAAAGTCTAAATTAGGTTGGGGAGAGTTCGAGAGATGGGTGCTGGGGCGTGCTATCAGGGTATCATTGGGTGTTATACGAGAAGCAGAAGTAGGGGGAGACAGAGGTTGAGGGGGAGGAATAGAGGTAGAGATGGAGGGGGTAGTTTGATTATGTAAATCTGGAGGGTTTTCTCTCAGTGTGGCATGAGCTGGTGATCTAGTGTGGTGAGCAGTGGTTACCGAATCCATTGTAGAGGAGGGTAAGTTGGAAATGTCTAATGTGGTAGGAAGGAATATAGTGGCAGAGGAATCAGATCAATGCCGATTTCTTGATGAATGAAAAAAAGTCTTCAAATAATGTAAGGTGGCCATGCGATACCTGGATGAAGATAATGCCATTGTTGTAGAAGGGGATGGTGACTGCTGCTTTGCATGCCGAAGAAGGTGCTACCGATAGTTTGAGAGTTTTCCTGGTTGTGGAGATCAAGAGCATTGAGAGCAGGGCTTTCCTACACTGTGCAAGCCTATTTGTATAGAAAATTAGGTCACATATTATCGCTCCTTTGCTGGTGCAAAAGTACGATTCTGAAACCTGGGTTTCTGGATGAGATTTGAGGAGACGGTGTTTTAAGGTCTTAGATGCTTTTTAACATAGATTTGGGGGTAATTGATTTCATAAGCAAACTGGCCCGATGGTTCTAAGGTGATGTGGGTCACACTTTGTGGATCCACGTCAGAGAACAGGAAGTGACTAGAGGGGTCCTATGTAGGGGATGAGATTTTTTTTTTGTAGAGTTTTATATAGCGTGAACTTGACCCGAATCCGAATCGGGTATCAGAGCGCTTTACATAGCACCAGTTACGTTACATGAGAACACACATTCATTTTTGTAAGGCACGGGGAGATTAAGTGATTTGCCCAGAATCACAGGATGTTTAGCGTCATTACCGAGACTCGAACCCAGTTACCCTAGGTCCGAGGTCGAGCGCCCTAGCCGTTAGGCCAACTGCTCTCCCCTTATTAAGTGTTATGGGGTTCGGAGGCTGGACTTCTCTCTTGGGAGATGGAGCAAGTTTAAGATCTCGCACTTAACGAGTTGGTAGTGAGGAGCGATTCGTCTCTTACCATTTATGTTCATACTATTCAAATCCTTTTATTTTATGAATGGTAGTAGTTAGTGATGGTTTTGGGTTATAGATTGCCCAAAAGCTGATAAATGCTAGTAAATGGTTAAATGGTAGATGCTGGAGAGTGGTAAATATGAATAACATTAAAAGATGGCCGCTGTTAGAAGAGTAGAATTCTAATGATCATAGCAGGGCAGATCTTAAGATGTTAATAGGCTAGTTTGAATCCTTTCTTTGTGTTTGATGAGTCCTTTAAACTAAATGGGTGGTGGAACAGATAATTATGAGTGAGTCCTTATTCACTGTTTTAATAATAAATGTTTCAAGTCCTTGCTGGTTTTTAGCCTGGCTGACATTTTGAGTGGTTGGGGGCGAGGGCATCGCATAATGGTGTAAATTCCACAAGCGTCGCCTGTGCCCATACTCGCCAAGCAGGGATCTGTGCATCCAACCCTGCATAGCGATCCCAGTGCAATCCAGCAAACAACTGTGGGGCCGTGAGTGTACAGCAGTTAACAGAGCACCTGCATCCGACATGGGCCACAATGATGATCAGCCCCAGTGGCGTCGGGGGAGAGCGGGTAGTGCAGAAGCTAAATTCAGGCCATAATAGCGCTCCCAATCAGGATGCAAGGGATCAGAGGGCCACGGGCACCAGCACAAATCCACGAGGCCACAAGCAAATCCTGCCCTGCTGCAGGCAGGGATCCAGAGGACTACCCCGGAGGACTGGGGGGGGTGGGGGAGCTGCACGCCACGGTCAGAGGAGTCTGCCCAACCAGCAAAGCCCCTCAATGCACCGACAGAGGCTATATCCCAGAGAGGAGCTCACTGGGAGAAGTGATTTGGCGCCTTCCATATATTGGGAGGTAGGAGTACATGTTTTGATTAGGAAAAAATTGTGTGCTTCCACAAAAGAGTGCTTGCCCTCCAGGCAGCTATGAACAGTTTGCTTAATTATCCAGATTGCTGCCTGTGGGGTTTGGACGCAGGGCCTGGCCAATACCATGCACGATGAAAGCCATGTAGAGCGTGGGGTTGGCTGCCTACGGAGAGGGGTTGGTTACCACCGGGTGGGTTGTCCACAGGCCTGGCCATAGTAAATTAAAAAAAATAACATAGACGACCTTTGGGCCAATTATGTTCTGCCATTGGTTTGTCTGTCATTTACAATTTATCCCCATCCATGACAGCTAACTGTATGCGGTAATGGTTCGGTCTGCATCAGTCATTACCTCTTTTGTCCGTCGAATGATAGCATTTCTGACCACACGTGCACATCAACCTGAAAATGAGTGTTCCTCAGGATCAGGGCTTGTAATTCAAATGGTAATTTATTTCTCATGTTCCAGTTAATGAAAACAATGCATAATAAAAGTCAGCCAAGGAAAAAACTATCTTGTCAATTTAGGTACAAATGACATACACAAAATATAAAAAGCATTATAATATGGAATCATATAATATTGATACTAAAAGATGGAAGTGCATTTGAATTCAAACACTAATAGCACGACTACTGTGCCTGGGAATTTGTGCTGTCTTTCAGTCCTCCTTCTCAAGGTGGCTGAGCCTGTACAAAAACATGGACATGAATGTAACCAGTCTGACACTCAACATTTACTTATTAGATTTAAAGCCGTTATAACAGCCTGCCTGCATGACTGAACTTTCAAAGCATTGAACGATACCCGAAGCAGGCGTCTAAGAGCTTCTAGCAATGCCAGCCACAGGCCCATATTGTGCCAGATTGATTCAGTTACCTTTTTGCACAGTTTACAGGTGACCTAATTCAATGGATTGTGCCACTTCGGTATATGGTCCAGTGTTGGCAGGGCCCCAAGTCAAAAGGTCATGAACACATGAACATACTTTTGCAGGAAGCAGCCACTACAACGCGGCCGTTTCCACTCATACTTTTAACCACGCATGCTTTACAACACATGCGTGGTTACCACGAATAGCCTTTACCACGCATTGCTTTACTACGAGATACATAGTTAAGGAATGTGTGTTAAAGGCAAAAATTAAAAAAGGGGGCTTAGGGGGGTCTCTCCCCCCAAAAAAGTGAGAAGAAAAGGGGGCTTGGGGGGTCTCCCCCCCCAAAAAAACGCAGCTGTTTCAGTCGCGTTGTGGAGGCAATCGGCGTCATTAGAGGAAGCGGAAAAACACTTCCGCTTCCTCTTAATGACGTGCAACGTCACCTCGGAAGATCTTTGAGAGGAGACGACGTGGAGAGGTAATTTTAGTTTAATAAAATATATATATAGAGATTGAGGGGGTTGTGTTACTTAGGAATGCGATTTTATGGTTAAAGGCAGGGGAGGGTTATTTGTTAGAAGGGTTTGGGGTGGGGGAATCTTTACCATGGAAATACCATTATCATGCATAATTTTACAACGAACATCGTTGTAAAGGTATGCGTGGTAAAGGCATTTTCTCGGTAAAGGATGTGCTTGGTAATGGCATTCGTGTTGTAACGCATGCGTGGAAAAGGCATGCGTTGCAACGGAGTGCGTTGTAACGTCATACAACCACTTTTTGCATACCTTGAATAATAAAGATGGCTGCATGGCTGTGTTTTTATAAGAGATAAAAACCATCCTTGCTGACAGCTGACCCAGTGTGTCTGTCCAGAAATCTGCTCATGGTCCAAGCGCGGATGTTCACCACTCTTTCCTGTCCTTTTCTCTAGCGCCGGCGCACAATGGGCATGCCATACGCCAACGAAGGCACCTTTGCGCCATGGTGCAAGGGTGCCTGCGTTGCGGGGTTGATTATTTCTGTGCAGGAAGGGAAACCTTCCTGCACAGAAACAATCAGAAGAGGCTTTTCCACAGAAAAAGGAAAATGAGGGGAAATAAAGATACTTCTCCTCCTTGTGCCTCCCTTACGCCTCCCCAGGAGAGACATACATTTTTGGCTCTGCCTCAGATTTACGATTTCTCGTAAATCTGGGGCAGTGTCAAAAAGCCATGGATGTTGCTCTGTTCCAGCAACACCCATTGCACGCCCCTTTGATGTCACAAAATGTATTAAAGGGAGACATATTTACGAGGCAGCATTAAGCCAAAAAAAGTGGCTCAGTGCTGTCTGGTAAATATGGAGCAGGCTCCTGCGCCACGGAACGTCACGAAAGATGACGTTTCGGCAGTGCAAGGGGCCTCATAAATGAGGCTCCTAGTGATGGTTAAGCACACATTTACTAGCTCGCTTACATTTACTTTGCACTTATCACTTGCACTTAAACTTAACGTAGAGAAGAATGCGTCAGATTCTTTGGTGATATCCAAAGGTTGGGTAAGCAAAATGCTATGTCTGTCGTAAAAAGCCACTAATGCCGATTTGGCTAGCCATTATTGCAACTGCCGAGTGAGGATCCTGCATGCTTTTTGTCCATGCTATTAATGTCTCCCTTTTTATGCCATTAAGGGCTATTTCAGCCTGTTGTAGTAGAGTAGCATTAATTTTCATACTTTTTTGCATTTTCAAATTAGAATCTGAAGATTTGGGGCCTCATGTAAGTAGCCAAATACCGGTCGGTAACGGCCGATTTTCGGTAATTAAACCGTTACCGACCGGTATTTTGGCTTTTGGTATGTAGGGGGAGAATTTCTGTATTCGGAATTTAACCAATCGGTAAAATTACCGAATCGGTAAAATTACCGATTCGGTAATTTTACCGCTTCGGTAAATTCCGAATACAGAAATCAGATGTAGGGGGACTGTGTGGTGTGTGTGGGGATTCGTTATTTACCACCAACTAATAGTTGGTGGTAAATGACGAATATGTGTGTAAATGCATTATTTTGCCCGTAGATGTGTGCAATGTGGCAGACACACATGCCCTCAGGGCATGTATGTGTGCCACATGTGCACACATGGCCGAATCAGGGGTGCAACAGGGTGTCAATGTGACACCCTGACACCCTTGCATGTGCTCCCCCATTACCGAATCGGTATTTACCGATTCGGTAATGAGGCATACCTTCCCATCAATGGGAAAGTATGCCTCATTACCGATTCGGTGAATACCGATTCGGTAATTACCGAATTATTCCGAATCGGTAATATTTACCGACCAATTACCTACATTGCATTTACCACTTCATAAATACCGAATCGGTATGATTCGGTATTTATGAAGTGGTAAATGCAAGCCCACCTACATAAGGCCCCTGGGGCCTCATGTAGGAAGCCTAATACCGGTCGGTAACGGCCGATTTTCGGTAAATATACCGTTGCCGACCGGTATTTAGGCTTTTGAGATGTAGGGGGAGAATTTCATGATTCGGTATTTACCGAATCGGTAAATTTACCGATTCGGTAATATTACCGATTCGGTAAATACTGAATCATGAAATGAGATGTAGGGGGAGTGTGTGGGTGTTGGGTGGATTCGTTATTTACCACCAACTAATAGTTGGTGGTAAATAACGAATAGCTGCAAAAAAGCATGTTTATGCACTTTGAAGTGTGCAATGTGGCAGACATACATGCCCTTAGGGCATGTATGTGTGCCACATGTGCACACATGTAGGAATCAGGGGTGCAACAGGGTGTCACTGTGACACCCTGCCACCCTTGATTGTGCTCCCCCCATTACCGAATCGGTATTTATCGAATCGGTAATGAGGCATACCTTCCCATTGATTCAATCAATGGGAAGGTATGCCTAATTACCGAATCGGTAAATACCGATTCGGTAATTACCGAATTTCTACGAATCGGTAATTTTTACCGATTGAATACCTACATAGCATTTACCACTTCATAAATACCGAATCGGTATGATTCGGTATTTATGAAGTGGTAAATGCCAGGCCACCTACATAAGGCCCCTGGTGCGGTAAAAGGAAGTCAATTATCGGTTGCGGTGGACCGCTGTTCGCCTTTCGCCTCAGTCGCAGTCTGCGGGCCGTTTGGTATTCTATAGGCTAACAGACGTCTGTATGTAGTAATTTGGAAAGGAAGGGTGTCAAAAAACCCTGTAAATCATCTCTCTCCTCCATTTCAGGAGGACCATACTGTCCGACATTGTCCCTCTTACTCAGCCCTCCAGGTCCGTCACCTTTTTCTGAAAATACCATACATCTTGAAACTTGAGGGCAGTCTCGGCTGGAGACAATTTAGCGGTATCAATTGCAGATCAATCTCTTTAGGCTTTTTTTTTAGGGCCTCCATTGTGATAGAAGCGTGGTGGGATCTTGTGACATTTGCTGTTTTTTTTCTTCACTCCCACCAATGCTTCCGAAGAACACAGCTGTATAGATGCCTTATTTCGCAGCATGTCTATGTCAAGATATTTTGGGACGTAGGACTATCTGCTCTGGGGATATGAATTCCAGATATTATAAGCATCAAATGACCTAGATGAGTACCAAATACAATGTAATGATCCTGACAGCCGAAGACTGGTGCAGTACCTGCGAACTACCACTAGATGTCAGCGGTTCCTAGTCTGTGTCTTTGCCCTGGGAGTCAGATGAATAAAGATGGCAGAGTCCATATACTAGATCCACTTCCTGATCATCATGCAGTGAGCCCAAACAAAGATTGCTATTAAGTGGGAGACACCTGTATTTGTCGTCATAACTGGTAATTAAGGGTTGGGATGTGGTTTATCTGCTATTGCAGTTAAGCACTGTCCTGCAGCTATCTTTTCAGTCACACAATCACATCTGAAGTAGGGTCCTGTGAGGCCAGGATCTTGGACATGTGGGGCATTGGTAGAGTGGGGGAGACAACTTACTCTAGTAAAGCAGCTCCAGCACCTCTCCAAATCAGCAGTAAAGGGGGACCCTGCTCCAGGTGTAGCAGGGATTCTGCACATGCACAGAACCATGCGCAGGAATACGGGACCTCGGTGTATAGGGGTTATGCCTTCCTACCGCCTCAGTACCCACAATCCCTGGACCGACTAGCTATAGTGTCTCACTCGCTCCATTAAACAATCACGAAGATGCAAATGATTAGAAACCCCAGAACACAACACTCCTGGAACTCTCAGGAATCGCAGTAACAAGACACACCTTTTCGCTCTCTCACTCGTACATGTCCATAATAAGAATTGAACAAGACACAAATAAAAGTTTTACATGTTTATTTTAACTATCGTGCTCTAAAGCGCAGTATACGAGCCACAACCAGCAGCAAAATGCATAATATTAACCCCTTCGGCGCTCATGACAGAACGGTTCCGTCATGAGCGTCGGTTGGGCTGTGCTCATGACGGAACCGTTCCATCATGAGCCCGCCCGCGCAACGAACCTTCAGCGTGGCGCGGGAATCCGCGCCGCGCTGAAGGGGTTAATACAGTTAGCATTGCAGCACGGCCATATATCATAAAGGGAGATTTCATCATATAAAGACATTGGATAAGGGACTATAAGGCCTTACCACCCTCCCCTTGTAAGAACATTTATTATTAAATAATAGAAGACCTCTGGGCTTTGTCAGCAGACCCCATACCTTAGTGCCTAGATGGAAAATCTACATCATAGGAACCGCATGGCTCTTCTCCCTGGAAAGATCCCTCTCCAAGTGTGTGTTCACCAAACATGCATCCCCATAATATCAAAGCACGAGTTTCCAGCAGCAGCCTGAGCTACGTTAGCGTGATTTGTCTAGGTGCTTGGGACTGACCAGAACAGAATAACAAGGGGCATTGTTTATCGACCTTCCTTACAGTGTTCAGACTAAACTCCAGGAACCAGCAGAGAACGTACAAAGCAGACGGTTCTCATGTGAAAGGCATAAACAGAATCTTGGAAAACGAAAGTCATGTAGTAATGTGCATCATGTCAGCTCATGCTAACTTAGCGATGTCGACAATGTCCCTATCGGCCATACGACATAGGGAGATAGAGGGGAATGCCTCATTCTCCGGACAGTCTACCGGGCCACTGCTACAGCTCCACTCTGAGAGTAGGCTGGCACCAGTGACTTGGAGAGCTCGACTTCCTTCATCCAGCGGGGTCACAACAGTGAGTGAACTCTTCCCACACACCCCACAGCATAATTTGTATGATTTAGGCTCATAATATTGATCGGAAGAAGTTAATGAGTGGGCTCTCCAAGACTGACAAAATAGCTGGTTATCTTCTTCGGCAGCAAGGCTCTGCCCCAAGTTTTTTGCTCATAAAATCTTAGAATTTGTTTTCCTTAAATGGAGATATGAGAGTGGAAATTTCTGCAGCTCTGCCATTCCAGACAATAAACTGCAGAGGAGCTGCTGGCCACAATAATTCAATAAAGCACACAGGGAAGCCAGCTGAGATGTCCATTTTGCCCTGTGAGTAGGTCGCCCATTTTGAGAATCGTTACCCCTATCTACATGAAATTAATGTGTCCTCCCTCTCAGTACCGAGGAAGCTACTGTACTCACATTGCCCTCTACTCCCTTAGGGGCAGATTTATGAGGGACTTGCGCCCCTTTTACGCCGCCGTTGCGTCACTTTTGTGACGCAGCGGCGGCGTAAACCCTGCGCCATGTTGTGCCCCGTTTACATCGTGACGCATCTATGGAGATGCGTCACGGTGTAAAGCCCTGCGCCACATAAAACCTGCGTCAGGTTTCATGTGGGCGTTTCAACTCAGGGGGGGGCGTTCCGTCGCAGGAACTTCCCTGAAAAGTGACTTAGTGAAATCTATAAGATTTCACTAAGTCACTTTCCCAACGCTGATGCGTCAAAACCCTGCGCCTGCTTGAAGCAGGCGTAAGGCTTGACGCACCATGTTAGGGATAGGGTAGGTTGGAACAGTGCTGGAGTTGCGTCGCACTTGCGACGCAACTTCAGCACTGCGCCAACCTTACGCCGGCAGATGCGTCACGTATCTGCTTGTCCTTGCATCACGATGCACCGCATTGTAAATGCGGCGCATCTGCGGTGGCGCAAGGGCAAACTTGCGTGACGCATCTTCCCTGGCGCATCCGTGCTGATTTGCAAGGATGCGCCAGGGAACATAGATCTGCCCCTCAGTTTTTACCTTAGGGGGACTGCTTATGTGGTAGCGTCATTGAAGTGAGGAAAGACACCTGAACTATGTAGGATCCCAGCAGATCTTTGTAAATCTGACCCTGGTATATGGGTCCCCTACATTAAAACTGTCGCAAATGCAATTGCAACAGGGTCCGCAATTCCCACTACTTGGAAGGTAGAGAAATTGTCCCCATCTTCAAGAAGCGAAGCACCAACAGCGCAACTAACTACCACCCAACTAGCTTTTTGGATAACCTGCAAAAGGTTTTCTACAAACAAGTCCTGGAGAGACTTTTGGATTGGATCAACGAAAACCATATCCTGTCTGATCTCCAAGCAGGATTTAGACCTAAGTCAAGTTTCACTGACCAGGTCTTCCGCTTCCTTTTGGCGTAGTGGAAGACTCTGGAAATTAGAGGAGAAAACATTTTGTAGCAGTCATTGATCTTCCTGCTGTCTTCCACCTGGTATCAAGGAAGAAATTATAGGATGTCCTATCTGAGATGTGGATTCCCTGAAAATGTGTGAACCTTATCACGTGACTCAATGAGGAGAATTTTGCTAGGGTCATGTGGCACGAAAAGAGTACTAACCCAGCCAATTTCTGTAGACAAGGGAGTTCACCAAGGCTATGTTTTGGCTCCTACTCTTTTCCCCCATTATATCAACAATTATGTCACATTTTTTACTAACTTTGTTAATGATTCCCCCCCTCTTGCAGGACAGAAAGTTCCAGCTCTTTTTTTGCTGATTATACCCTTCTAGTCTCTAAAACTAGAGTGGGTCTCCAAAATCTCATAGACAAATTCAATACGTTTTGTTCTGTGTATGATCTTGAAATTAATGCTTCTAAAACAAAGCAGATGACTTATTCCAGGAAGAAAAGGGTGAAGGACACTCTAAACCGGGGAGGGGAAGTACTATGAATGGTCAGAGACTTTGACTACTTAGGGATCCATCTGGCGGACTCTGGCTCTTGGGCTCGCAGAGTCTCAAAAGCTTGCATCCAATTAGATATAGAACAGGAACAATCTTCAGGTTTGCTAAAAAGGCCTCATGGTTCCCCCTTCTTCCTGCAATGGAGATCTACAGGCAAGGAGTGCGGCACTATATGGTGCTGAATTATGGGGATATTGCCATACAGGAATTCTGGGTACTAGTAAAAACAACTTTATCAGAGCCCCTACTGTTCTAGGAAGGGGGACATCCCTTGTGCCTTTAACACTGACCTTGATCTTAACCCTGTCACTTAGCTGGTTGTGCTGAGGACACTACTCTACTGGCTGTGTATTTGGGCCACTGAAGAACTATGGCCCTATAGACAGGGCCTTAGTGATATCATTTAACTGCAATGCTCCAAGAGAATCAATGCTGGTGTATGTTAAAAAAACAAGGTATGGGCTAGTCCCCGCCAATTTCTGGAAAGACCCATCAGATATCCCGGCTGCTGCAGGTGTGGTGGTCAAATCTAGATATTCGGAGGGAATTGCTGCACAACATGAATTGTCCAGTCCAACAAGGAGCCTTACAGTGCCTATGCAGTGGACTTTCTAAATTACATCTGACCTGTGCATGCTAGTTAATTGTTTTTGTGGTTTAGGTATGGGATTCTCCCAATTGCTGCATATGCTTCATCGTGGCACTCTGTAGAGCCCAGGCCTGCTGGGCGAAACTGAGGAACATCTGTTTTTCTTTTTCCCCAAAGATGCCATGCCCAGGATCAGGTGGATTGTCCCCCTATGTCAGCTTTTGGGCTTAACTAATCAAATACTTGCCCTTAGGATCTGCAAAAGCGATTCTTTAACTGCGATTGCTGTAGCTGTACCAAAATTCCTCTACTTGGCCTGGCTTATTAGGCACAATCTGTTAGCTTGACTTTAGAGCTTTTATGCACATTGTGACCACTTATTTAGGGGTTTACTAAATGTTTACTTTTTTACTCATGTAATGTTGGAATTATTAAGTTTTAATTGATTTATTTTGGTTAATTGTTATTGGTTTTAAACTATGTATTTGTGCTACTTATTTTATGCTTTGACGATGAAATGTATATGTTTGATCTTTCAATTAACTAAAACGTAAACACAGGGCTTCTCCCATTTGCCTTCACTGTAATGTCCAGTAGAGATAGCTTTTTTGCCCATTGGCAGGGAAACAAGATGCCTTTTTATTTGGCCTCAATATAGGTACAGAATGATTCTTTAGATTACATAGCTATGAACAACCACTACAAACAGGGGAACCCCTAAATGGATAAAGGTAGAGCAGCAGGGGATAATTCAAAAGTAAACAAGGAAGAATCTGCTGTACCTATGTGCTTTTATAAGAATGCAATTAAGTCAATTTATAATAAAGACCACTCTTGCTAGACCATGCATATAAATTGTACTACGAAACAAGTTGTCATGTTTTTACTTTTTTATTTTCAAAGTGATTGAAAAAGTTTCCTTAGATGAATGAATCATAAATTGGAAAAAACAATTCAACTAACAGATGACTTCACAATTATACAAACAACAATGCCCATGGAAAATCAGAAACACAACTGATTTTCCATGGGCATTGTTGTTTGTATAAAAATAAAAAAGTAAAAACATGACAACTTGTTTCGTAGTACAATTTATATGCATGGTCTAGCAAGAGTGGTCTTTATTATAAATTGACTTAATTGCATTCTTATAAAAGCACATAGGTACAGCAGATTCTTCCTTGTTTACATAGCTATGAACGACAGAGCTCTCAGGCCTCCCACGTCCACGACTGAGTGGCTCAACTAGTCCAGATTTTTGCTTTCTATTCTGGTGCTTGTAGTCATGTTCATTCAGGACTACAAATATCAGGGTGGAAAATATAAATCCAAACTGAATGAGCTACTTACTATTGGAACAAATATGGGAATCAGCTAGCCTCATACCAACAAGGTTCACATCAGGAGGTCCTATTATTTAGGACAACATTACATCGAAGTATTGTGCCACCCCCACCCAAGGGGCAGCCTTCCTGTGCCAGTAGCGGTACAAAAGGGGGTGGTGATGGACGGAGCATCAGAACCAATCAAACACTCACACCCAGTCAACAGATCTGGGTTTGATCCATCACCGTTCTTTAGCCCACTCTGCCACTCCAGTTCAGACATGGCCATATGCAAATCAGTCTGACCCTGTGCCTCATGGGAACAGTGCAGCCCGAACTGCCAAGCCATGCCTTCCCTGGACCTGAAACAAGATTCCTAGGACCGGTTTCTGGCATTTCAGCCGTCTTCAGCCAGGCTTGCTTGAATCCAGTGGCAAAGTGAGCAAGGGACTCACGTCTGAGCATACCCTGCCAACTTATGGCGAACAAAGCGGTACAAAAGGGGGTGGTGATGGACGGAGCATCAGAACCAATCAAACACTCACACCCAGTCAACAGATCTGGGTTTGATCCATCACCGTTCTTTAGCCCACTCTGCCACCCCAGTTCAGACATGGCCATATGCAAATCAGTCTGACCCTGTGCCTCATGGGAACAATGCAGCCCGAACTGCCAAGCCATGCCTTCCCTGGACCGGAAACAAGCTTCCTAGGACCGGTTTCTGGCATTTCAGCTGTCTTCAGCCAGGCTTGCTTGAATCCAGTGGCAAAGTGAGCAAGGGACTCACGTCTGAGCATACCCTGCCAACTTATGGCGAACAAAGCGGTACAAAAGGGGGTGGTGATGGACGGAGCATCAGAACCAATCAAACACTCACACCCAGTCAACAGATCTGGGTTTGATCCATCACCGTTCTTTAGCCCACTCTGCCACCCCAGTTCAGACATGGCCATATGCAAATCAGTCTGACCCTGTGCCTCATGGGAACAATGCAGCCCGAACTGCCAAGCCATGCCTTCCCTGGACCGGAAACAAGCTTCCTAGGACCGGTTTCTGGCATTTCAGCCGTCTTCAGCCAGGCTTGCTTGAATCCAGTGGCAAAGTGAGCAAGGGACTCACGTCTGAGCATACCCTGCCAACTTATGGCGAACAAAGCGGTGCAAAAGGGGGTGGTGATGGACGGAGCATCAGAACCAATCAAACACTCACACCCATTCAACAGATCTGGGTTTGATCCATCACCGTTCTTTAGCCCCCTCTGCCACCCCAGTTCAGACATGGCCATATGCAATTCAGTCTGACCCTGTGCCTCATGGGAACAGTGCAGCCCGAACTGCCAAGCCATGCCTTCCCTGGACCGGAAACAAGCTTCCCAGGACCGGTTTCTGGCATTTCAGCCATCTTCAGCCAGGCTTGCTTGAATCCAGTGGCAAAGTGAGCAAGGGACTCACGTCTGAGCATACCCTGCCAACTTATGGCGAACAAAGCGGTACAAAAGGGGGGTGGTGATGGACGGAGCATCAGAACCAATCAAACACTCACACCCAGTCAACAGATCTGGGTTTGATCCATCACTGTTCTTTAGCCCACTCTGCCACCCCAGTTCAGACATGGCCATATGCAAATCAGTCTGACCCTGTGTCTCATGGGAACAGTGCAGCCCGAACTGCCAAGCCATGCCTTCCCTGGACCGGAAACAAGCTTCCTAGGACCGGTTTCTGGCATTTCAGCCGTCTTCAGCCAGGCTTGCTTGAATCCAGTGGCAAAGTGAGCAAGGGACTCACGTCTGAGCATACCCTGCCAACTTATGGCAAACAAAGCAGTACAAAAGGGGGTGGTGATGGACGGAGCATCAGAACCAATCAAACACTCACACCCAGTCAACTGATCTGGGTTTGATCCATCACCGTTCTTTAGCCCACTCTGCCACCCCAGTTCAGACATGGCCATATGCAAATCAGTCTGACCCTGTGCCTCATGGGAACAATGCAGCCCGAACTGCCAAGCCATGCCTTCCCTGGACCGGAAACAAGCTTCCTAGGACCGGTTTCTGGCATTTCAGCCGTCTTCAGCCAGGCTTGCTTGAATCCAGTGGCAAAGTGAGCAAGGGACTCACGTCTGAGCATACCCTGCCAACTTATGGCGAACATAGCGGTACAAAAGAGGGTGGTGATGGACGGAGCATCAGAACCAATCAAACACTCACACCCAGTCAACAGATCTGGGTTTGATCCATCACTGTTCTTTAGCCCACTCTGCCACCCCAGTTCAGACATGGCCATATGCAATTCAGTCTGACCCTGTGCCTCATGGGAACAGTGCAGCCGAACTGCCAAGCCATGCCTTCCCTGGACCGGAAACAAGCTTCCCAGGACCGGTTTCTGGCATTTCAGCCATCTTCAGCCAGGCTTGCTTGAATCCAGTGGCAAAGTGAGCAAGGGACTCACGTCTGAGCATACCCTGCCAACTTATGGCGAACAAAGCGGTACAAAAGGGGGGTGGTGATGGACGGAGCATCAGAACCAATCAAACACTCACACCCAGTCAACAGATCTGGGTTTGATCCATCACTGTTCTTTAGCCCACTCTGCCACCCCAGTTCAGACATGGCCATATGCAAATCAGTCTGACCCTGTGCCTCATGGGAACAGTGCAGCCCGAACTGCCAAGCCATGCCTTCCCTGGACCGGAAACAAGCTTCCTAGGACCGGTTTCTGGCATTTCAGCCGTCTTCAGCCAGGCTTGCTTGAATCCAGTGGCAAAGTGAGCAAGGGACTCACGTCTGAGCATACCCTGCCAACTTATGGCAAACAAAGCAGTACAAAAGGGGGTGGTGATGGACGGAGCATCAGAACCAATCAAACACTCACACCCAGTCAACTGATCTGGGTTTGATCCATCACCGTTCTTTAGCCCACTCTGCCACCCAAGTTCAGACATGGCCATATGCAATTCAGTCTGACCCTGTGCCTCATGGGAACAGTGCAGCCCGAACTGCCAAGCCATGCCTTCCCTGGACCGGAAACAAGCTTCCTAGGACCGGTTTCTGGCATTTCAGCCGTCTTCAGCCAGGCTTGCTTGAATCCAGTGGCAAAGTGAGCAAGGGACTCACGTCTGAGCATACCCTGCCAACTTATGGCGAACAAAGCGGTACAAAAGGGGGTGGTGATGGACGGAGCATCAGAACCAATCAAACACTCACACCCAGTCCATTTGGCAGGGTATGCTCAGACGTGAGTCCCTTGCTCACTTTGCCGCTGGATTCAAGCAAGCCTGGCTGAAGACGGCTGAAATGCCAGAAACCGGTCCTAGGAAGACGTTCAAATCCCCAGGGGTAGATGGATTTCTGGGGGAGTTTTACAAGTCTGGGAATGCCCTGTTTTTCCCTAATTTAACCGTGAAATGCCAAGAAGCTGCAGAGACAGGCTTCTTTGGGGCAATCTCCAACAAAGCTATCATCACTCTTGTCCCTAAGGAAAGCAAGGACCCGTTGGATCGTGCTAGCTACCACTCAATATCATTGCTCAATGTGGACTTGAAAATTATACACACAAGTGAACAAGGTGATCCTCCAACTTATGCATGGGTCCCAAGAAGGATTCGTTTTGGGCCGAGGGAGGATTTTCTTTGCAGGGTCCACCTCCTATATGAAGCCCACACCTCGGAAATCCCATGTGTAGGCTCATCAGTACACCCTTCAAGATAGGCAATGGCACCCAACAGGAATACACACTTCCCACCACTCCTCTTCCTCCTGCCTTTCTCTTGAGCTCTTGGCAGCTGCGATTTGCCTTTCTTAGGAGGTGTAGGGCATATCCACTGAAGTCGGAGAGGTAAAGGCCCTCCTATATTGCAGATGAAATCCTGCTCCTCTTGTCGCATCACAAGTCTTATAGTGCTGCTGTAATGCCTGTCATTGAGGATTACTCCCAGTTTTTGAGCTAAAATATATATTTTGGGCAAACAGTGAGAAGCTTCTCATGTCCAGAGTGACTACCAATGCCGACATACACAGCTTAAACATTCGGTGGGTCCCGTAGGGGCTCCACTACCTTGGTGTCTATGTCAACAGGGGGCTCTTTCACAAGATAGAAGACAATCTCCTTTCATTGATAGCCTGTATCAAACAGGACTCTTTGAAAAGGTAACACCTAAATAGATCTCTTTGTGGGAAGGTACAGACGATCAAAATACCTCTGGGTCCCTGATTAATTTCATCTCTGGCATGTTGCCCCTACGGATACCTCAGTAATTCTCCACTGGCATTGAAGCTGACATTAAGTCCTATGTCTGGAGTGGATGCAAACTCAGACTGTGAACGCCTCAGTTCTGGGCAGGCACTGCAGGTGGGGGGTCTTCAGCTACCTCATATGTGACTTTATAGTCTGGCCTTCAAATTGTTGTAACTGGCCTTCAACATGTGCAATCTCAACGAGACTCCATAGGAGGTATGCCTGCCACGTCACTACTTGGGCTGCCAAAACGACTCCTTCAGGCATATGTTGCTGCCTTCAATAATGCAGTGGCTATGAACCAGATCTTATGAACTTCAGTTTTTACCTGAAACAAAGCCACTAAAATTACAGACATGCCATTGTTACTACAACACGAGGCACTGCTTTGGTATCGCTTTGTTCGCCCTAAATTGGCAGGGTATGCCCAGACGTGGGTCCCTTGCTCCCTTTGCCACTGGATTCAAGATAGCTTGGCTGATGAGGGTTATGAACCCGAAACCGGTCCCAGGATGCTTGTTTCCGGTCCAGGGAAGACATGGCTTGGCAGTTCGGGCTGGACTGTTCCCATGAGGCACAGGGTCAGACTGATTTGCATATGACCATGTCTGAACTGGGGTGGTGGAGTGAGCTAAAGAATGTTGATGGATTAAACACAGATCAGTTGACTGGGGGTGAGTGTTTGCTTTGCTCAAACGCTCCGTCCATCATTCCCTTTGGTATCGCTTTGTTCGTCCTAAGTCGGCAGGGTATGCCCAGACGTGGGTCCCTTGCTCACTTTGCCACTGGATTCAAGATAGCCTGGCTGATGAGGGTTATGAACCTGAAACCGGTCCCAGGATGCTTGTTTCCGGTCCAGGGAAGACATGGCTTGGCAGTTCGGGCTGGACTGTTCCCATGAGGCACAGGCTCAGACTGATTTGCATATGGCCGTGTCTGAACTGGGGTGGTGGAGTGAGCTAAAGAATGATGATGGATTAAACCCAGATCAGTTGACTGGGGGTGAGTGTTTGATTTGTTCAAACGCTCCGTCCATCATCCCCTTTGGTATCGCTTTGTTTGCCCTAAGTGGGCAGGGTATGCCCAGACGTGGGCCCCTTGCTCACTTTGCCACTGGATTCAAGATAGCTTGGCTAATGAGGGTTATGACCCCGAAACTGGTCCCAGGATGCTTGTTTCCGGTCCAGGAAGACATGGCTTGGCAGTTCGGGCTGGACTGTTCCCATGAGGCACAGGGTCAGACTGATTTGCATATGTCCATATCTGAACTGGGGTGGTGGAGTGAACTAAAGAATGATGATGGATTAAACCCAGATCGGTTGACTGGGGGTGAGTGTTTGATTTGCTCAAACTCTCCGTCCATCATCCCCTTTGGTATCGCTTTGTTCGTCCTAAGTTGGCAGGGTATTCCCAGACGTGGGTCCCTTGCTCACTTTGCCACTGGATTCAAGATAGCCTGGCTGATGAGGGTTATGAACCCGAAACCGGTCCCAGGATGCTTGTTTCCGGTCCAGGGAAGACATGGCTTGGCAGTTTGGGCTGGACTGCTCCCATAAGGCACAGGGTCAGAATGATTTGCATATGGCCATGTCTGAACTGGGGTGGTGGAGTGAGCTGAAGAATGATGATGGATTAAACCCAGATCAGTTGACTGGGGGTGAGTGTTTGATTTGCTCAAACTCTCCGTCCATCATCCCCTTTGGTATTGCTTTGTTCGCCCTAAGTTGGCAGGGTATGCCCAGACGTGGGTCCCTTGCTCACTTTGCCACTGGATTCAAGATAGCCTGGCTGATGAGGGTTATGAACCTGAAACCGGTCTCAGGATGCTTGTTTCCGGTCCAGGAAGACATGGCTTGGCAGTTCGGGCTGGACTGTTCCCATGAGGCACAGGGTCAGACTGATTTGCATATGTCCATATCTGAACTGGGGTGGTGGAGTGAACTAAAGAATGATGATGGATTAAACCCAGATCAGTTGACTGGGGATGAGTGCTTGATTTGCTCAAACTCTCCGTCCATCATCCCCTTTGGTACTGCTTTGGTATAACACAGCCTTGCGCATAGGTAGGCAGAAGTTCTATTGGGCAATATTTTATGGGAAGGACCTGAAAAAGTAGATACAGACCCAAATTTATCAAGGTTTTGTGTTGCCCTTGAACCACACAAGGGGATGCAAGGGTGAAGCAAAACCTAAAATAGATTCACCAAGCCACGCAAGGAAACCTTGCTTGTCCCTGCGTGCTCTAATAAATCTATAGTAATGCAAGGCAGCGCAAATCACTGCCTTGCATTTCTCTGTGGCATGGAGGCGTGCCAGGGGTGGAGCCTGTGTGTTCCTATGCATCCACTCATGCTTACTAACACATTCCCAGATTTACCAACACTGGTGGACCTTGGAATGTGTCAGAATTGTACACATCCCCACCAGAGGTGCAAATAGGACAAATATCTTTATTTCTCCTCCTTGTTACCTCTTTCTAAATGTCCTGCATTGTTCAACAGACATAGAAAGAGGAAAACGCCTCTGAGGATTGTTTTGTGCAGGAAGGTGTCCCTCCCTGCACAAAGACAATCCTGCCTACAATGCAAGCACCATTGCTCTATAGTGCAAGGGGGCACTAGGAAGTACTTTGTGCGCCAGAATAGGCAGAGAAGAGGAATGTGCAATATAATGTTTCTGCCCTTTTGTGCAGCGCATCAAGGTGGCTTGTCACACTGTGTGAAATATTGATAACTATGGGCCCAAAAGTATAGCGGTTGAGCCTTTAAACCATTCCCAGAAGCTGCAACTCGTATTTGAGCCCAAGAATGCCGATCTCTGGGGGTACCTACAACTGAGTCACAACCTCCAGGCTGCCTTGGGGTATCGCCTGAGAACTTTCCCTCCTCTCCTGTTCTCCATTATCTCCAGACCCTGGGCCATTTCTAAGGAGTGGTGTCTGGTTTATATAGTGTGCTCATGAATGTACTGCACTCGGACCCCCCTCACAGCAGTTAGACTTGGGTGGCAGATACTCCTTGACAAGGACCACCGCCTGAAGTCTGGGCAATGTTTCTCCTTGATCACGGTAGGATATTCAGAGAGTCTAGGCCTACATTTCTCTATTTAAAGAAATTAAATGATTGGTACTGGTCTCCTTAGAATGCTAACTTGTTGCCTCAAGACCTTTTCTGGAAATGCAATGCTGACAATGGCACCCTGTTTCAAATCTTCTGGTCCTCTCAAGCGCTGCTGGCAGGATCCATGGGCACCCTTATGTCGCTACAGTCACCTTTCGATATGCCACTCTTTCCACTTGGCCATCCATGATGTCTCTAACATTCAAGACCCGATGACCCACCCACATCGCTCTCTCGCGACCTTAATTGCCATGGCTAAAGTGTGTATTCTCCGCTTCTAGCCACAGGCATCTACACTGGCAAGTTAGGAGTGGCTAGACGGGCTCCACAGAGTAGCCGGTCAAGAACGGACTACTTACAAGCTTAGTGACAAACTAGATATTTTCGATGAAATTTGGATAAACTTTCTGAAACTCGAAAATATGACCACCTGAATCCCCCTCATCCCCTTGATCTATCCCATGCACATGCCGACAGGCCCTCTGGCTATTTACCCGTCTCTGACCCATTTTCCCACAGTTAAGGACTGGTTATCTTACTTTACTTACTATGTCTAACTATTACCACTCCCACCCCAGCCTTCACCACACTGTTCCCTTTTTTCCATTCCTCCTCATGCAGGGGATACTGTCATACTGTTTGAATTATTAACACTGCTTTGTTCATTCAGTATACTTATTGAGGTTCTCATTTGACTCTGAGCCCCCCCCCCCTCCGCCACGCCCCCCCTGTGAAATCTTAATAAGCAAAGGTCGCAAAAAACAGACAACAACATTAAACATGCTAGGACTTGATTGCAAATGAATCTACTCACATATAATACATGTATGTTGACTGAAAAACATACAGACATGGCTGACGGGTGCGTTAATTGCATGGGGCGATTAACCAATTATTTGAGCTACATTAGGCGGCTTTTTCTTTTGAGCTGAAAAGTTTGAGTGTTAAGTTTTTTTGCAATTAGTTTAATCCTTCCACAAAAGATCAGGAGTTCATTTCGTCTTTGATAAGTGTCCTAAACACTACGTGATAATCACAATGAATTAATGCTCAGATGCCAGATTGAAATGTGAAAAGACTTTTTAATTACCAATTATTCACACGCAGCCGTGCAAGGAAAATCCAGGATGCACACACAGCTAATTAAGATTGCTTTTTTAACACTTCCTTTTTTAAATTCAGATGACGTCAAAAGATAGTTAATTGCATTTCATTTGTACTGTGAATAACTTGGTGTTTTATTTTCGGTCAAGGCTTTCAAGTTTCTGCAACTAATTATAAAAAATACTATCCTGTGAGAAAAATTATAATGACACATCTCCAGTAATTCTGGAGAAATTATAGCATTTATACTGAGGTGTTTCAGCAGAGGCGAGCTGATATAAGCAAATATAAGTACATTTAATGACATGTCACCTGATAAAAATTATGAGCATTGAGAATATATTCAGAAAACCTGGAATCCTCATCCCAGTTGAATAATCAAGCAATCAATCAACTTTTATATAGTGCAGTACTCTCACCCCTAGGGGTATCAGGGCATTTAGTGTGCCATGTCTCAGTCGAAATACCAGGTCTTGAGTTTCTTTCTGAAGTCTGCCAGGGAGGGAGCTATTTAGAGGTGGTAGGACAGTTCGTTCCAGATTTTGGCGGTGATGTAGGAAAAGGAGCCTGCCCCTGCTGCGACTGCGATAGATGCGGGAGGTGGGCGCACAGGCCAGTGGGGAGGAACGCAGGTGTCTTGCAGGTAGATGTAAGTTCAGTCAATGGTTGATGTAGGGCGGTACTTGATCATGTAGAGTTTTGTAGGCGTGTGTGAGGATCTTCAACTGGCATCTCATCTGGATGGGGAGCCAGTTAGGTTTCTGAGGTGGAGAGTGATATGGGTCCATTTGGGTTCTATAGTCTGGGGTCTTCTGAGGAGCTAGGTGGAGATGCTGGCATAGAGAGCATTGCCGTTGTTGAGGCGGTTGGTGATGAGGGCCTGAGTGATGGTCCTTCTGATGCTAACTGGGATCCATCTGAAGATTCTGTGGAGCATGTGAAGGGTGTGGAAGCAGGAAGAGGTGACTGCGTTGACTTGTCGTTTCATGGTCAGTTTGCTGTTAGGAATAATGCCTAGGGCGCATGCATGTTTTGTTGGTGTGGGTGTTGGTCCAAGTTCTGATGGCTTGGTGATACTCAGACCTGGCTGTTTGATGATTTGTCCTCTCTACATGCTGTTAATTTTAAGTGGTCTTGTGTGTAAAACCTTTGAGCTACAAAGTGCTATATGCTTCGGAGTGGAAAGGGAGAGGAGGAAAACAAAGGACCCCAATAAGCAGACTAGACTCATTTGTGCCCCCTATCTAACTCTTTGGCTGCTAAGGCCAGGAGCTTCACTGCCTTGCACGCTAGCTGAACTGTAGAACCTCCAAGTAGCTTTATTACGGCTGATCGGCATGTTCTTATTTGCAACTGTTTTAATTATGGCCGTAATAAGTTCTTTTAGAGTGATAGGAGCGCCGGACAGATGCATAGTAAGTAAAGTAATGATTCACTACTGTGCCGCTGAAATGACACTCCATGGTAGGCCAAGTCTGTTTCCATTCCGGTGCTAAATGTTTGGATTGAAAAACTCTCAAACTAAGACACATCAGGTAATGCTTTTTTGATTCTGAAAATTTTTCCCACAGATATGGTTGGGGTTTTGAAAGCTACTTTGTCTAATGAGAATGACTGCAGTCCGGTAGCTTTGTTGATTGCCCGTTTGAACTCAGGGTATTCTATATAGACCTGCTAGGTTTGGAGAGTGTATTGTACATGCAGATCAACTTTAGGTATTTAATAAGAGTGGTGTGGATTCTGGAGACAAAATGTTGCCGCCAGTACATTTACAGTTGGAGGGTGGTTAGAGGAATCTGATACTAGGAGCAGCAATGATGAAAGGGCAATCAGCCATGGGAGAGATTGACACTAATTTTCCCGATCATTGAGAGAAAGATACAGGAATGGAGCACAATGATTAAAGCTCTGCCCCATCTACAGATTCGATGTTAGGCAATCAAAGTGAGCTTGGGCACAAGGTGAACAGAATTTGCCCCACGGAAAATTGTGCATTGAAGTCCAGAATGCACTAGCAAGTATGTGTAATAGGCAAGGAACTTTCGAAGAGGCTCCCACTTGAATCTCCTGACCTTAGGTAAAAAGATTCAAGAATGGAACAGAACTGTAACAGCCTTCCTGGAGGCACCATTGTTACAGCCAGTGAACACAAACATTTTACACCTTCACATAAACAGAACTCTGGGTATTAATCTAGCCTGGTCTACCTGTTGCCTCTCTGAGTTTGTACTTCCTATATTATGTTAAAATGTTTTATACAGCACATAGCTGCCCCAACAAAGAGGCTTCCCAGCGCTACACCATTTACAGAGAAACACAATGCACATTAAATCAAAGATGGAGGTGAAATCACAGCCAGAAGTCTAAACTACGAACAGCCAAGTTTTAAGTTGTTTTAGAAAGCTATGGTAGTTCGGAATTTTCCTTAAGTATATGGAAAGGTTGTTCCATAGGGCCGAAGCCAGAGCTCAAAATGAGCAACCTCCTGCTCTCATTCTTTTAAACCGAGGCCAAGTGCCAGATTCAATTCAGCCAAGTGAAGAGCTCTAGTAGGTGAGTAAAATTGCCTGAGTTCAGAGAGAATAGGAGCTCCTAAAGTATTCATGATAGTGTTAGTGCACATGGCTTTAAACTGTATGCGTTTCTCTATGGTCAACCAATGGAGTTTACAAAGGAGCCCAATTGTGGAACAGAATTTGGGAGAGAGAAGAGTAATCTGGCAGAGGCATTTTGGACAATCTGTAGCCTTTTTGAAACCAATCTTGTGGGCCCAAACAGAGAATATTGCAATAGTCTAGGCGCAACATAATTAGAGACTTTATTATCATCCATCAAACGTGATGGTGAAAGAAAGCAGCAATGCCTGGTTTGAGTCCTCTCAGGAGGCCAATGCATGTACCAGTTTGATCACTTTTGACTGTGAAATTTTAGCTGTGTTTACCATGTTGGACATGGTCATGAGGATGTTTGGACACCTATGACTGTGTAATTATCACTTCGTTTATTTTCTCCTGCTGTGATATTTTATGTATATGATTCCTTCTCTTTGGTTACACTTTGTTGTTTACATGTACCCTCTTGCCACATATATTGTAAAGCGCTCTGATACCCCCGGTGGTCATGTTCGCGCTATATAAAACTTTATAAATAAATAAATAAATAATGTTCTGACTTGGGTCTCAAAGGAACGTGAGTCATCAAACCTCACACCTAAATTCTTTATAATCAATTTAGGCTTTGGAGGGGGCCCAAGGCCTTCTGGCCACTAATGTCCTCCCCATGCTTGAGTATGCTTCCCCAACAGGAGGACTTTGGTTTTATTGGCATTTCATTTTAGACAATTATCTTTCATCAATCCCTCAACTGCAAACATAGATTTTTGGAAGTTTACTATCTCTTTTGTCGCATCTACTGAAAGTGCAATGATCGTTGAGTACCGCCGGCATACAAAAACAAAACAATGCCAAAGGACTTAACTGACATCTTTAGGCTTTTCTGGCATCGGGCTCCTGGTGGGTTTCCTCCTCAGCCATTTTGTCTCTCAGTCAGCCTAGTGGACGTACCCCTCATTAAAGAATGCAAGGACATTCTTTCTCCTTTTAGGGTATTTTTTGCACTTCATGTTTGTCTGCACTTATGTACATAAGTTGTCAAAATATTCTACATTTGACTGTGCAGGCTATGCAATCACCTCTAATGTCCTAGGCATGGGAACCATCTACCTATTCCTTAAAGCCCACTAGCTTCTAGAAACTGTTATCCAAGTGGTCAGTCACACCGTCTCACCGTCTGTCTCTATAGACATGAGGAAGAGGTTTTCTAAATTCATTCAGATCTATACAATCTGTGACTATGAATATGGCACAGAAAATGGCTGTGATTGTTAACCCTTTGCAGTATTAGTTACATAGAGCCAGATGCAAAAAAATACTGGCATCTTCAAGTCACATCATGTTAATAAGTCACCAAATTACTACTGTGAGTAAGCTACCTAGACAGGGCAGCTGATTTTGTACTACATATATATAAAGTTTCTTCAGTTTACGCAAACAGCTTCACAACTTGAGCAGAGATGTCTATAACACTCTAACGATTATGATACTTTTATGTTTCATAACAAACCCACACTTCTATACTACTGTAGTACCACTGTAGTGACATTATAGAAGAGCCATGGCTAATGATAATGTGATGTGTAGTATGACACTTTTGGGGTTTCCACCCACACCTACATGGAACATTTACACTCACTCAAAGAGGCAGTTTAACATTGTAGGAGGACTGACAACACCATTTTGAAGTAGTCAGAGTTATGAATGATACACTGGATAGCTGCCATTGTGCAGGATTTGTGGGCAAGTCTCAGTCAATTTTGGTGGGATCTACTTTGACTTTGTAAGAAGAGTAATCAATTCATCTCAAGGAGAACTACAGTGGTCAGGGGTTAAGGATCTTCATGTAATCCGTTGCTCAATCCCATCCGAAATTTCAGCAAACTTCAGCTGCTTCCTGAAATGTCGACTGAGATTGGACAATGAACGTTTTGGGGATTCTTAACCCCGGCCCATTATTTTTTTCGTGAAGTGCTTTGATTAAGCTTCTCACGACATTCTGTGGCGTACATTTCCACTTGCCGCAGGGCACATCCTCAACTCCTGGCCTGATAAAGACATGGCCTTGTAAATATTTAGATTTTAGGTTGAAGTATAGACAATATACAAATGCATGATAACTATAAATTAAGAATTTTGTAAATACCTCGAGGGCAAATTATGTAGGTTAAGATTGTCACTTCGAAAATGTTTTGAAAGCAGTCAAGCTTTTCTAGAATGTTGAGTTGTCACTTCATTATTCCCTATCACCTTTATCACAATTCATGTGCACTGTGCTACATCACTCTCTTTGTGTTATTTATGGAGTACCTTGCTGTACAGTTTTTGATGTTTGTCTTAAGAAGATTCCAAGAGTTGACTTAATAGCTGTATTTGTGTAATGATTAATCATAATGAAAGTAAACATGCTAAATGCTGTGTGAATAACTATTGGTGTTTGTACAGCACATTGCACCCAAGTTCTGAGGAATACAGTGTTACCCCTGATGCGTGTGTATTATTTGCGTCATGTTAGCGCAGCTGCTCTGTCTGGAGGCTGCTCATACATGCATCTCCATTAGATTAAGAGACATGTACCTGGTGCAAGGTGTATCTATCTGGTGATTGCAGCCATCCGACACATACCATGTCAAAGTCTCAGTAGGTACAGCTTCAACACTGTCATCTTATGGCATCAGTTTTGTGGCAGCTGCAGGCTGATGGCCATATTGGATTCATTCTATTGGGCATATGTGACTAAGCTCTTGACCCTATTAAAGGTTCTATATTTTCTGTGGATGTGACACTGTGAATACCAACCTATTGCGGTGAAGAAGATAAACTCTGATATTTTTCTAAATCAATATACTGCTATGTATGTCGCCTGCAAGGTAACTATGTGTATGTAGTGGGTACCCTAAGTACCATATGCAGTGGCCACAAGTGGTGGAAGCCTCACACATGCCCACTTTGAAGATCCATAAAATGGGGACCAATTAAGAACCACTGCTTGGAATGGGGCGTTGAGGACACCTGACCAAAGCGATCTCATTGTTCTTAGGATTGTATGCAGAATGCCTTAGACTACAAAACGGCAGCAGAAATCCTTAGTTTTGTGTGGGAGCCACACACACTCTGACACCAACTGAGTCCCACTGTGGCGACGGATATACAAAGGCTTATTACAGAGAGCCTCAGGATGTCTAGCCCAGCATGATTTCCCCATTCCCAAAACTGTTTGCTAACCCACGCGAGACGAGTTATAACTCGATTTGGGGACTATCTCTGACATTTGAAATGTCAATGATTATCTGAACGTATGGGACTACATTGTTTCTGGTCCATTTCAAATACATCTCGCATCATTTTAAAAACTGTAAATAATAAAAAACGCGTATCAGTATCAGATCCCAATATCCCCACGTGTACCTTTTGGTGAATGACCGGAGTGAAGTAAAACAGAAAATGTTTTCATTCTCTTTTGCTCAGGAATCTTCAGTAATAATTGACATGTTTATGTGAAATATGCATAAAACATATTACATTGACATTAGATAGTTTATTTTCAAAAAGTTATGTTTCACATACTAGATCCTCCAATACATGCATTAGCGTAGCTCACCTTGCCAGGATCCGTCTTTGTGCAGCCAACAGACCCTTCATACATATGATGGTCAATGGAATTCTGAATATGACACTGATATGTTTTCTGTTGGTGCTCGTTGTGCTGTAATTGAAAAAGAACATTAGTAAACACATAGCACTCACAAACACGAAACTCAGAATAAATGCACTTTGCAAAGGTACCCATTTCAAAAATATATCTCTGCCTCCTTTTAGGAATGTCATGCACAATATTCCAGGTCAAACCTTGCCTGAGATTCCAGTTAGTTTTAAACCTTTTATGGTATATTCAATGGGTATTCCAAACATTATCCATCAGTGTTATGTATACTTTTCTGAATGATTCAGTTGTGCATGACCAGTTTCAAACACAACACACAAATCACTATCTTGTTTCAACAACGCGCCATTGAGCCCTTAAGAAGGTCATCACACTAAAAGGATTCGGATGAAACAATAATAAAGATCTCCTCATCTGCTCACAAGTCATTGTATTTGATTTACAGTTGTTGCTGTGACAGTTGTTGTATACAGCAATTATAATTCACAAATCCCCGTGATTTACTGGTTCTGTATCTCTCTGTGATGTTTAAATACTTTAACATTTTGCATAATGATAGTTGTAAATTTACAGTTAGTTAAAGAATGTGGAGAACATTAATGTCTGAAGAAGACCAGACCTTTGCATCAATCCTATAGACCTGCTTCTCCAAATGCTCTAAAGCTATTGTCAGGTTTCAAGAGTGCAAACAAAACAATTTATTCTCTGAAATAAAATGCCTTTCGTTGCATTTGTCTGAGATTATCTCCTGTGTGATTCCACAAAAAAGTGTTGCAAGTGTGTTTGGATCAGTGAATAAGCTTGTCCCTGAGAAAACACTGTAGGGGGTTAGTTCTAACTCTGCCCTCCGCAACGCCTGCATCTATAGACAAGCATGTTAGGCGCTCCAGTTTATATCAGGCAGGCCCGATCTGAGAGTTCAGAACTCTGTCAAGCCAAATCTGTGCTACGGAGCACAGATGCAGAATGACCTCCAGTAGACTTTAAGGTCTCTGCATAGGTTTTTAACATTAAAGGTAGAGCAACTCAAAGGCAAAACAGTTCGATCATACACCACCAAGCATGTTACACCTCTTCCAGGGCCCATCAATACAGAGGAGGAAAGACCACAGTATTCAGTAATTGTTAATACTTAATAGAGAACTTGTTGAATGCCTTAGGTGCACCACAGCGCTACCTACACTTTGGTGCTATTGAATGCACAGTTTCTCATAGTTATACTGCAAGTCTAGGAAAACATTTTGGTGACTCACAGCCAATCGCCAGCACAATGATTCAAGTATTAGATACAATTAAAAGTTAATATTACAAATATTGGATCATATGTTTTATCACAGTTCAGTTTATAGGTGCTTGATAACCACTAGTCAATTGAAGATATAATTGTGGCTAAGGCTGGTGGAGCTCAGTGGGTTCTATTGAGGTGATTTATGTGAATGAATGGAAAAACGAAAACTGAGGAACCACATTGGAGGAAACCAAATAGTTGCAAATCAGTTTTAAGAAAAGACAATTTTAAGAAAATACAAATACATCGAAAATTAAGGGGAAGATAATTTTGAGGGAAAATCCAAAATTACATTTAACTTGGGTGGATGAAAGGAGTAATAAAGGATATTTGGGTCTAAGGATGAGTGATGTTTAGAGGGGTTGATGAGGGAATACTTGGGGGCTGAGACGGGTGGAGTTCAACCATAGAAAGTATTTTATAGGGTTCAGGGATGGTTGGAGTTTAGGGGTGGTGAGGGCTTTTTAGGGATCAGGGATGGGTGGAATGTAGGGGTATTGACGGGTTTTTAGGGCTCACGGATGGGCAGAATTTAGGGCTGGTAAGGGCTTTTAAGGTTCAGTGATGGGCAGAGTTTAGTGGTGGGAAAGGGTTTTTAGATTTCATGAATGGGTGACGTTTAGTGGTGTGAGGTCATTCAATGATCAGGGATGGGTGGAGTTTGTGGGCAGACATCGATTCAGGGTTCAAGAATGGGTCGAGGTTAGGGTGACAGGGGAACATAAGGGATGAGGGATAGTGAGTATAGGTGCTGTAGGGATTTGTTAGGGGTCAGGAATTGGTGGTGTTTCAGAGTGGTGAGGGTTTTTTTAAGGTTCACAGATGGATGAAGTTTAGGGGTGCTAATGGGTTTTGAGAGCTCAGGGATATGTGGGGTTTAGGTGTAGAAACGTGTTTATAGGGTTCAAGACCGGATAGAATTTAAGGGTTCGGGGATAGGTGGAATTTAGGGGTCAGGAATAGGTGTAGAATAGGTATTGGGGAGGAGTTTTTAGGATTCAGGAAAAGGTGAGGTTTAGGGGTAGAAAGGGCTATTTGGTTTCAGGGATGGTTGGAGTTTATGGTCAGGGATTGGTATAGTTATGGCATGGTGAGGAGTTTTTAGGGGGAAACGATGGATGGGGTTTTGGGGTGAGGAGAGGTCAGCAAGTGAAAAGCATCCAAGATAACTGTAAAATATATAAATCTGAAATAATGTCCCCTGAATGAAAGCACTGAAATAAATACCTAAGACGAAAATGTATCTAAAATGCCTTCAACCATTGCATTTGCACCTTAATAAGATATTCTCTGAGTTAGTCCTATGAAAAAGTAAATGCATTCATCCTGCAAATTTCCATTTAACAGTTTAGGTGAAATTGTTTCTCAGTAATAGAATTCTATGAAATTGTTTTTCTGTGAAATCCTATACAACCCTATTGAGACAGAAGTCTTGGCAGAGATAGGGTAGACATACAGAACTGTAATAGGATGGGTCAATCTTCGGTTAATGGTTAAATTGTTTCAGATTGTGGGTACTTAGTGAGAAAATGTCTGTTTTTGAGTTGGTTCATGATTTTATCATTGTGATGGTTATTATGTCTCTAAATTTTAAAAAAAACTGGTGGTTTTGAGACTGTGGACTGCTCTTTGACCAGATGGAATCCCAAGCTTGGTAGTAGGATAGTCTGATTTGAAGAGTTTCAATACTTTGTTTAATTTTAAATTTGTTTGGGATTTATGCTGGATGGTAAAGGGGAGCAGTGCAGGTGTGTGAGCATGGGGTAAGGCCAAGCTAACTGTTGCTACACCAAGCTAGCTGGCAGACTCCAGCTATTGCTTGAGTAGCTACAGTAGTATAATATGAACACACCCATGTCCTACTAATTCCCATTTGGTCCCTATGGAGGAAATAGTCAGTGACATAATCATGGCCACTGCTGACAGACCATAATTGATTGGGAGCCTATCACCATCCATTCTTTTTAAAAAAACTAAATCTTTTTATTAAGCCCATACATTAAGCAAGCACCTACGCGCCTCCAGGAGCAGGGGGATTCCCAACACCGTCCCCATTACTCGGTGGATCTCCCTCCAGTAGGACTGAACAGCTGGACATTCCCAAACTATGTGTAGGAACGTGCCCAGCTGACTACACCGCCTACGACAATCCCCCGTAGATGCCCTGCCCATCAACAACAGTCTAGGTCCGGTCATGTATATTCTGTGTCGGATTTTAAGTTGGACCAGGCGCAGTCTAGCAGAGATACCCACCATTCTAGGGGAGGATACTGCCTCTTGCCAGTCCTCATCATCTAGTTTGAAACCGTCCGCTGTCCATTTTTGCCGGAGCTGTGTAAGGGGGTATTCCATATTATGTATTAGTTTATTATAAATCAAAGAGATCGTTTTCTCCAGGAGGTGTCCGTCTAACACCCTAGATTCCAATGGGGTGGACTCAGGGGGGGAAGAGCCCACGGGGATAGCTGATCGCAAGGCGTGTCGTATTTGAATGTAGCAAAAGCGTTCTGTGTTGGCTAGCTCGTATTGTTCTTGTAGGGATGTGAACGTTTTAATGTCTCCCTTATCCCACATGTCCTGGATACGAGAGATGCCTATCATGTCCCATTTATTGAATCTCTTCATTTGCCATAGGTTTCTCAGTTTCGCTGACTCCCAGAAGGGGGTGGCCTGCGTCAGTTTACCCTCCCAGCCTAGAGATCTGGTGGCAGCACGCCAGACGGACACTGAGTGCCCTTTGGGGCCGGTTAAAGGTGATCGAGCAGGCTCAGAATATAGAGCTCTGTCATAATTGCCTCCTGGGAGTAGCCACCTGTCCATTCGATAGCCAGGGCCGTCAGGTGTTCCATAGGTGCCATGGTTGATGGCGGCCAGGTGGGCGGCCCAGTAGTACTTCTTAATGTCAGGAAGGGCAATTCCTCCGTCGTACCACTTCAGAGTCAGTTTACTGAAGGCTATTCGCGGCGGCCCATCCCACAGAAGCTCTCTCTGAAGTATTTCAATTTCTTTGAAATAGGTGGCGGGAATGGCCTCCAGCGAGTTCTGCAGGGCGTAGAGGAAGTGGGGGAGCGACATCATTTTAAAAAGGGCGGCCCTCCCCAACAGGGACAATGGGAGAGTTTTCCAACTTGCGATATCCCTCTGCAGACGTTGGAGTGGGGGGAAGGAGATTGTGTTTATAGCGGAGTGCAGGATTCAAGGATACGAAGATCCCTAAATACTTGAACCCTGATTTACTGATTTGAATTGGGCAGTTGGAGGGCAGAGCGGGCACTCTCCCATGAAGTGGATAGAGGTGAGGCTTGGTCCAGTTGATTTTGAATCCATAGTACCTCCCAAAGATTGCCAATATGTCCTTTAGGACAATTAAAGATCTTCGAGGGTTGGTAAGATATAGTAGGATATCGTCAGCGTACAGAGATATCCTGTCTTCCCAGTCCGCCGACCAGCGGAATTCTCGGATCATCAGATCCTGTCGGATCCAGGCTGCTAGTGGCTCTAGTACCAAGGCAAATAGGAGGGGGGAGAGCGGGCAGCTCTGGCGGGTGCCTTGACTCAGGGCGAAGGTGTCTGATTGTGTGTTGTTAACAACTACCTTTGCTAATGGCGCCGCATACAGAAGGCGGACCCAGCCAATGAAATCGGGGCCAAATCCCAGCTTTTGGAGTACAGCGAAGAGATATGGCCATTCAACCATGTCGAGCACCATCGTAGCGTCTAAAGAAACCAAACTTTCCAGTTCATGTATCATGTTTGCTCTCCCAAGTACCCCGTGGACTCGGCGGAGGTTTAGTGCCGTGCTCCAGCGCGGTATAAAGCCTGACTGGTCAGGATGTATAAGAGTTGATATGACCTTGGCCAGGCGATTTGCAAGGACCTTCGCAAGGATTTTCGGTTCAGTGTTAAGAAGAGAAATAGGACGGTACGAAGTACAGTCGGTTTTCGACTTGCCCTCCTTATGGATTACGACTATGTTAGCCATGCATTGGTCCAGTGGAAGTTCCCCCAGCTCCCTACTCTCCTCAAACATGACTTTAAGGTGTACTGATAGCTTCTCCGGATAGAGTTTATATAATTCTATGGGTATACCATTAGGGCCAGAGGCTTTTCCAGATTGTAGCGATCTAATGGCTTGGGCTATTTCATCCATGGTTAGAGTGCTGTCCAGAAGTTGCCTATCCGCAAAGGTAAGAGCGGTCAATGTGATATCTTTTAGCAGGTCGGCAGAGTCTGCCTCTATATAGGAGGACCGGGACCAGTCTAATCACCCACTCCCGCCTATCCAACCAAGCTATCAATTTTCCCGCCGTGTCCCCCAAGTCATAAAGTCGCCCAAGCTTTTCCTGTCCCAGGGCACGGGCTGCATCAGTAACAAGGGCCTTATATTCAGACTGTTTAAGCTGCAGTAAATGGAGCAACTCAGGGGAGTTGCTGTTAACCAGCTCTTCCTCCAGCCGAAGGATATCGGTTTCTATATCAGCCACTGCTCTTCGCTGCTCTTTTTTGTGGCCTGATATTAAAGACAGAGCTTCCCCCTGATCACAGTCTTAAAGGCCTCCCAGAGTGTTTGGCTAGAGGACACAGTGCCTATATTATCCGTAAAGTAGTTGTCTGTGGCGACCAGAAGGTCTTTACGTATTTTGGGGTTGCGGAGGTGCCAGGGGTTGATTGGGGCGACTCATCCCACCCGCACGTGATCTAGGAGTAGATGAGCCCATACCGGTGAATGGTCGGAGATGCCTCTAGCTAAGTGACGGACCTCCCGGATGTGTGACATTTGAGAACTAGGTATCAGAATATGGTCAAGGCGGGAGCAACTGTGGTGGGCCCCTGAGTGGAATGTGTATTGCTTTGTTTCGGGGTTAAAAGTGTGCCAGGTGTCTGTTAGGCCCATGGCCTCAAGAAAGTCTGATAGCCCACGGGAAGAGGATCCTAATTCGCGAGGGGGATGCCGGTCGAGCGTCCCGGAGCACACTGAGTTGAAGTCCCCCCCAGCACTAACAGACCCTCCGGTAAGGAGAGAATCGTCGTACGGAGGTCTTGGAATGTGGTCGATTGAAGGCCCGGTGGATTATAGATGGAAAACAGGGTGAGCCTCTGTCCCTCCCAGGAACCAGATATGCCGATGTAGCGCCCCCTGTCGTCAGTCCAAAAGGAGTAAATGCTAAGTGGGAATGTGTTCCTAACCATGATGCCGACCCCTCTGGAGCCAGTCGTGAATCCCGCATGTGCAGCTAGTTTGTATCCATATAGATTCATTGCCTTACAAGTGTGCCCCATGAGGTGGGTCTCCTGAAGGAGCATAACATCCGGGCCCTGCTTCCTGATATTCTGCAGGACTACACTCCGTTTAATCTTGTCCCCCAGCCCGTTGACATTCCAGCTTATTATTTTAATGCTTTTCCCCCAATGTGTGTGTGTTAAAACCATAGTAAGCGTTTTGTACCCTTTGAATGTCTATAATCATGTGTCGATGGTAAAACCTAACAACAAAAAACCCCTCCCCCCGCCAATTCCCTTGCCAACAACCCCCCACCCTGCTTCCCTGCCCTCTGGACTTAGAACTGCCCATCACGAACTGGCAGAGTGCCTGTCACCCGATACACGAACACTAAGAAATAACTAAAGGGAGAAAGGAGGAGAAAGGCCAAAACTCCGTCCTCCGCCCCCCCAACCCCATAAAATGCAAGTCAAGTGTCCCCAGTAGGTCATAGTTAGCGTCCCTGATTCACCACTGTTCTAGGCAAGCTCATGGCCAACTATGGGCACTCACGGATCCTGGTACCTTAGTGTGTCCATGTGGATGGCCAGGGCGTCTCTCAAAGTTCACTCTTGGTCCTGCTGATCTTGATCCTCGCCCCCACTCCTCCCCCCGGGGCCACCGATTGATTGACTGTCCAACCAGTCTGAGGCCACCTCCGGATTATCGAAAAACCAGGCCCTGTCCCCGACCTCCACGCGGAGGCGAGCCGGGAACATCATAGCGTACTTCAGTCCCTTGTCTCGGAGTTTCTTCTTAACGTCCAAGAACGATTTGCGTTGTCTCTGAACCATTTGTGTGAAATCCGGACAAAAGGAGAGGGTGGCGTTCTCATACCGCACGGGCGGTGCAGACCGTGCACTTTGCAGGATAGCGTCCCTGTCTCTGAAATTTAGGACACAGGCTATCAATGGGCGCGGAGGTGCACCGGGCTTAGACCGCCCCCCTGGGACTCTGTGCGCCCGTTCAATGGTGAAAAATTTCCTGAGACCCTTAGGTTTGAGGTGGTTTAGGATGAGGTCCTCAACGAGCAGGTCAGGGGCCGGCCCTTCCGATTTCTCGGGCACCCCCAGCATGCGAATGTTATTGCGTCTGGATCGTCCTTCATAGTCATCCAGTTTGCGTTCGGCTGTTGTGCAGAAAGATTTAAGATCCCGTACCTCTTGCTGGAGCTGCGAGACATCGTCCGTCAAACTGGCCGTATTTATATCCAGGGATTTGACTTTCTCATTGATGTTAGTGAGGTCAGCCCGAAAAGGTTTACTTCGATGGAGATAGTGTCCTGAGATGACTTGACCCCCCCTATGGTCGCCATAACATCCTGCAGAGTCGGGTCGGAGAGGGCTCACAGAATCTTCCACTACCCTAGGGGGTTGGTGTCCATCCGCCGGTGAGCCCTTTGGCAGGGTGTAGCGGTCCAATTTGTTTGATTGGATCTGTCTCGTACTCTTGGGACCCCTGGCAGGACCCTTGTCCAAGTCCGATTTACTAGCCATTTTCGGTTAGCACCCCTTGGTTCTCCAGGGATATAAGGACAATGTCACTTACTGTGGGCGCCCCGGCTGACAGCTGAGATGGAGAGCCCTCCGTGCGTGAACCAGCCTCTCTCCTACAGACGACCAGGCTGGGCGCTGCAGGTGCAAGGGAGTGGGGGCACCAGCCAATCACTTCCAATTCTTACAGGTGTGCCTGCCTTCTATGCCAATCCGGGCCAAGATTAACCCCGTCTCACGTGGCTTCACTCAGGATTTCTATGGGCAATGCACTGGGGCACACTGTGCATCCGGCTGTCCCAGGTGAGGAAGCGACGATGGCCACTCTGGTGCAATACCACTGTACTGCTGCCTGTTTTAATTATTAATATTTTTTTATATATTTTTTGCACCACTGCCCCCACTGTTACAAGGTGCACTGCACCTGCGAGTCACTGCTCTCACACAGGGCCACGTCCCTGTTGCTGTGCTCTAACGCCCGGTAGTTGGTACCTTCAACAGTCTGCTGGGGGGGGGGGGGCGGCAGGCACCGAGAGGCAAACCGGGACCTACTCCAGTACACCCCCCACCGGAAGATATCAAAAGAGCCCCGGATAAAGGCAAGAGGGGCGGGGCAGCTCACCGCCAGTCGGTAGTTGGGCCGTCAATCTCAGACCCTGCCCGGCCGTCGCCGGTGTCTCTGTAAGGTTACAGAAAGGCGGGGGGCTCGCCGTGTCACTCTGAAATTCTTCAGCCCCACCGCCACAGGCAGCGATGATATAATCAGCCCCACCGGCCTACGGCCGACCGGCGACTTCCGGTCCGGGCGGCCGATTCCGCTTCACTTCCGGCCTGCCGCTGCAGAACTCTAGCACCCGGCCCGCAACGCTCAGCCAGGCCCAGGCACACGGGATCCTTATCTCGGGCCTCGAGTGGTGTTCAGGGGCGCGAAGCTCAGCGATCGGTCACGCTTGCTCTCCGCCACCGATCTAGGACCTCATGAGGGAGGATGAGTATCAGGATATTCTGTTAGGGGGACGTCACCTGCGGAGCCGAGGCTTCAGGCGGCCATCTCGTTCCGGCACTTGGCCACTCCCCCCCACCATCCATTCTTTGTGGGAGACTCTACTTCATCTTAGAAGATCATTATACATGAATAATTAATCAACTTTACAACAAAGATCACAAGATCAGTGGCAGCTAGTGAATTTTCAAAGTGGTGCTCTGGAAAACCTAATCTTAAATTTGCCTGTGGGAGCAAACATGGGTGTCCAAATAGGAAGGGGTGTTTCTCGCTCCAAGAAATTGTTTAAAAATTGAGTTTTTTGTCAGACAGCATGGCCTTAGCATAATATCCTACGCCGACGACACCCAGCTCATACTCTCCCTCACCAATGACCCCACCACCACCAGACTCAACTTCCATGAAGTAATGGAGGACATCGCGGCCTGGATGAGCAACAGCTGCCTGAAGCTCAACTCGAAGAAGACAGAAGTCCTCGTACTCAAAACCACCCCGTCAGCATGGAACAACACCTGGTGACCCACCCCACTCGGCAGCCCTCCGACTCCCACGGCCCACTCTAGAAACCTTGGCATCGTACTCGACTCCTCCCTCTCCATGAACAAGCAAATTAACGCCGTCGCATCCAGCTGCTTCAACACCCACCGCATCCTCCGAAAGACCTTCAGATGGATCCCCTCTGAGTCAAGAAAGACATTCACCCTCGCACTCTTAACCAGCAGAGTGGACTACGGAAATGCCCTCTAAGCTGGCATCAACAAGTTTCTACTCCAGACGATACAGAACACGGCAGCCAGACTCATCCTCAGCATCCCCCGACACGAGCACATCAGCCAACACCTACGGAACCTGTAATGGCTCCCCGTCGAGAAAAAAGTCACTTTCAAGATACTGACCAACGTCTACAAATGCCTCCACAACACAGGACCCCAATACCTCAACAAGAGAATCGCCTTCCACATACCCAAAAGAAACCTCCGCTCCACCAACCTTGCCCTCGCCAAAACCACGTGCATCCGCAGACCCAGAACAAGGGAAAGAACCTTCTCCTACATAGCGGCCAAGACCTAGAACGAGCTCCCTATCGACATTAGATGCGCCCCCTCTCTGGACACCTTCAGCAAGACCCTCAAGACCTGGCTCTTCGATTGAACGGAACTGGTGTCCCCCCCCCCCCCCCCCCCCCCCCAGCACCTTGAGACCCTCACAGGTGAGTAGTGTGCTTAAAATCCCCTGATTGATTGATTGATTGATTGATTGATTGATTGATTGATTGATTGAGTTTAATGTCGCAGTTTTCAGCTCAAGTTCTGTATCCACCAAAAAGCAATAGTTTTACAAACATTTTGGTTGAGTTACTGTGAGTCTGCCTGTTTGTCGTAGTTAGTATATGTGTGTGTATTTGTGCATGTGTGTTTATTTGTGCATCTTTGGCTACATGATTTTGTGTGTAGGCTAAATATCTGTATGTTGGCTGTTTGCATCACAGTGTTTTCTTGCCTGTGTTTGTGGTTTTATCCGGTTTTGCATATGTACGCATTTATGGATCTCCACATGTTGGTGTGTTTGTTTCTTGGCATGTGTTTGCACATATATCTCTGGGCATATATATGTGTGCCTAAACGTCAGTGTCTTTTTAGGCAACTTATCTAAATTCTTACTTTAGAGTGAAGGCTTTTCATGTCTATAAAAAGGCACCTTTTCATTATGCGCATCATGTGCAGAGCATATATTGGTCTTCGGTGCACTGAGCTAATAAGCATGCCGTGCACCAACAGGAAGACTATTCATGTGCGCTCAAAAGCCCCTTCCACGTTGGATACATTTCACAGACTAAAAATAAACGTTTTATGTTTAGTGGATCTGTTGAGTTGATTACTTCCAGTTACAAACCTGCATATCAGAAACACTTCCCACCTACTGACGAGTGTACCTTCAATCAGCACCTTATGGCTGGGCAAGCTGCACATGTGAGCATACCGGGGAGTTGGATCTGCAGGGAGACTAACTATTCACAGACCATGAGCCTGCTCAGGGGGTTGAGGGTTTGCTGCAGAGCCCAGAGAGGAGCCTGCAGTTAAACACACCTGAACTAATTGCTACACACATGCAATATATAGTTAAAGTAAATGTTGCACTGTGTATTCCAATACAAACTACGTAATTTGGTGCTTCATGGGACATTATACGCGAGATATGTGTGTACAGGATGCCACATGCCATCTTCAAATCCATTAATGCTTCACAAGTCACCATCTCCAAGAACATTTACAAGGGTGGGTAGATAATAATATAGGGACAACAACCTGAGTGCTTTCAGCTGCAGACTTACCTTCCCGATAGAAATCACCACCAAACAAAACAAGCATTGGCATAGCCAATAGGTTGGCTTTTGGACCTTATAAGTGTTTAGCCATGCAACAGTTGCATAACTAAATATTTATAAGGTCCCAAAAGCGAGACCTATTGGCTATGCAAAGCAGCCCTGCAGCCGCGAAAGTGAAAGTGATCGTGATCGCGATCACGATCAAACATCAAAGCGGCCGTGCGTGGTAGCACTTTTTGGAGCCCTCTCAATAAGTCTCGCCAGACCAGCGCATGCGCTGGGTCAGGCGAGACCTAAAAATGAAACAAGGATGACTCAGTATCATGATCAGGAGTCCACCGAGAACACATCTGCCCTTACCTGGCCATATTCTTCATCAAAGTCACATCAAATTACTTAAGCTCTAGAAGAGAAGGTGCGGTTGACAGCAAACAGGACCATACCTACCTCATCACAATCTTTGGGGACTACAGCTCATGAGCAGTAATAGATGCTGTTTCCTGACCTGGATTACCCTAAGACTCCTCAGCACCTTCCAACAAAAGCACTTGCATCTGTCTGTTGGAAAACTCACTGATAGCCACACTTCCTAATGGACAATTTGAGACTTAAATCACGATCATATCTCTAACAAACTAGAAAATAAATCTTCTTCACTGTGTCCTCACTAAGACTTGATTCAGAGACTCCACATCACACGGTCTGCAGGCCGATTACCATATACTTAATCGACACAGAGAAGAAGGCAAATTAAAAGTAGCCTTCCTATACCAGTCACAAACTCAAGCAAGGAAACCAAATACAAGACCCTCTCCATGTTTAATCTCATCACGATTAAACTCTGAATGGGGGTAGATATAAAGCCCTAACCCAGGCAATTGATCGTGTTGGTACCTGCACTTCCAAGAAGGAACTGGTAAATACTCATCCACCAATACCCTTTAGCTTACGAACCAGTGCCTTTTCTGGTCCCTCAATTACCACTCCTGCTGACATACTAAGCCAACTTCAGAGAAAGGTCACAACTGCTCTTAATCAACTGGATGCAAAGGACTAAAAAAAAATAAACGTATAAAAGGCCGTTTCAAACCCGAATAGCATGTACAGCAAAGACCACTAAGGAACTGTTCAATACAAACAAGGAATTTGTGTATTCCGAAACAGTACAGCACACTCCTGCTTCCTCAACTAATCTGTGCAACTAGCGTCTGAAGCCCTTTTAAAGCCCAATTGACTCCATAAAGGTTAATGCCACTCTATCATATACCCCATTTGACTATACCAACGCTTCTAAGCTGTTGTGTCAAGCACTATTGCTGCATTTCACTCAGGTCAAGTGAGGAGTCATAAGAATCCTTAAAGAAATATAACCCATATCAGAAGTTCCAAAGTTGTCCCCTCTATTCCAGCCTCACCTTTGCCTCACTTTGAACTGAAAAATGAAGCAATCAATAATCCCGCCATGTTTGAAAAGAAAATACACATTCTAGCACCGTGTTAAAGAGTGGAACACTCTCCAGCCTCCTTTTTATTGCAAGGCATTTGGAAATTATAATAACCATCCAACACACCATATGCATAGTCCAACAACCCATTAAGGGCTTCCCTGCAAGCTTCTACTCATGAAATGACCAGAATTACATAGTGGAACCTCTTGGAAGAATTACTTACAGCAAAAGGATAAGCATGAGCATTGATATTAGAAAAACCTTGTGTAGTGTTCATTACCCCCAACCAACTTGTGCTGCTCGATTGCCTGGGAGTGTTTGTTGGAGGGGGGGGGGGGGGGGGGGGAACCACTCTAGCCTAATGCACATTTTTTGTAACCACTTTAGCAAAGAGATTTAATTGGGTCTCTTCTTTTCCAAAACTACTACTGACAACTGCATAGTCCTGCAAGGCAAACCACACCAGCCACAACTCTGCAATGAATACATGAATGAATGAAAGAATACATTTTATTGTACCAGGAACATCAGTTCAAATAACAAAACCAATACTAATAACTTTAACTGATGCAGTTAATCAAATCTTAAAAGTTACATTACATTCTCCATAATTAAAGTGATAATCTAAAACATTTTAAAAACAATCAGCATGTATTCTAGAAAGCAACCAAATAATTGTGGGTCAGAATCATTTAAACGGGCTAAAATTAATCTTGAAATGTTCTTATTTTTAATTTTACACAGCTCGTCAGAGCCAAGTTCACCTTTGATAGGTTTGTGGTTCACAAGATCAAACTATGTGCATTAAAGCCTCTTTTGTCTTTGGACAGAAGCAACAACTAGGCTCAATCTATACCAAAATATGCCTTAACAGTGTACCCTTAATGGGATCAGACCAAACATAAGTCTTATCGCTTTTCTGTTTCATGGTTAGCGGTAGGTCCAAGTATTTTTGTTTTGCTTTCTTATCATATACTTTTTCAACCATCCAAAGTGGTTCCTTAATTCAATGGTCATCTGTTACCTGGTTCTAAAGATGTATGCAAAGTTGTATAGTGCGCTAGTAGCGGGACACAAGTTGCCTTATGAATAAACAAACAAAAGAAAACAGTGTAAACATTTCATGATTTACTGATAAGGTTTGCTTAGTCGATGCAAGAAAGCAACAGACACACAATTGATGGACAGAATGCAGAACAAATCAAAACATTCACCCCCATTCAAGAGATCTGGATTAAATCCATCATTCTTTTGCTCACCATGCCACCCCAGTTTAGACCTGGCCATATGCAAATCAGTCTTGACCCTGTGCCTCATGGGAACAGTCCAGCCTGAACTGCCAGGCCAGGTCCTCCCTGGACCGGAAACAAGCATTCTAGGACCGGTTTCGGGGTTTCACCCTCTTCAGCCAGGAGAGCTTGATTCCAGTGGCACAGTGAGCCCAGGACCCACGTCTGGGCATGCCTGGCGCACTTAGGGCGAGAAAGCAAAAGACACACAATTGATGGACGGAATGCAGAACAAATCAAAACATTCACCCCAGTCAAGAGATCTGGGTTAAATCCATCATTCTTCTGCTCACCATGCCACCCCAGTTTAGACCTGGCCATATGCAAATCAGTCTTGACCCTGTGCCTCATGGGAACAGTCCCGCCCAAACTGTCAAGCCAGGTCCTCCCTGGACCGGAAACGAGCATCCTAGGACCGGACGTGGGTCCCTTGCTCACTTTGCCACTGGATTCAAGCTAGCATGGCTGATGACGGCTGATTAGACAGAAACCGGTCCCAGGATGCTTGTTTCAGGTCCAGGGAAGACATGGCTTGGCAGTTCAGGCTGGACTGTTCCCATGAGGCACAGGGTCAGACTGATTTGCATATGGCCATGTCTGAACTGGGGAGGCGGAGTGAGCTAAAGAATGATGATGGATTAAACTCAGATCAGTTGACTGGGGGTGAGTGCTTGCAATGTTCAACACAACGTCCATTATCACCTTTGGTTTTGCTTTGTTCACCCTAAGTTGGCAGGGTATGCTCAGATGTGGGTCCCTTGCTCACTTTGCCACTGGAATCAAGCTAGCCTGGCTGATGATCCAGAAACCGGTCCCAGGATGCTTGTTTCCGGTCCAGGAAAGACATGGCTTGGCAGTTCGGGCTGGACTGTTCCCATGAGGCACTGGGTCAGACTGATTTGCATATGGCCATGTCTGAACTGGGGTAGCGGAGTGAGCTAAAGAATGATGATGGATTAAACCCAGATCAGTTGACTGGGGGTGAGTGCTTGCAATGTTCAACACTCCGTCCATCATCTCCTTTGGTTTTGCTTTAGTCGATGCAAGAAGGCATATCGTATTTATGGCTCTCTCCTTTCTTTCTTAGGTATCCAGACTCGGCGGAGACAGCCCAGAAGTTGCCTGCCACCCATGGACTTCTGAGAGGAGGATATGGGTACGTATTAGTACAAGGAAAAAATGAAAATACAATTCAAGCTAATAAAAACATTTACATCTTCCTGTCTCCCTTAGTGTTTCCTTATAACTCAGGAGTTTTATCTGCACATTTTGACATCATTTATGTCAGGGACGTATTTCCTGGTTGCCTGGTTGCCACTGTTTGTGCTAAGGAGGGACTTGATGTCCCAGAACAGCTGGAGGAAAAGGAGGTCGAGTCTTCTGGCAGCCGTCCTGCGTGCGCTGAAAAGCGTTCCTCGCCTCCTGTAGCGCAGTGCATATTTCCTGGTTGACTGGTTGCTGGTGTTTCTGCTAAGGAGGGACTCGGTGTCCCAGAACCACTGGAGGAAAAGGAGGCGTAGTCTTTTGGCAGCCCTACTGCTCCACGCGCGATGAAAAGCGATGCTTGCCTTCTGTGGTGCTGGATGGACACGGACCAAACCTTGAACAAGGATGACATGGCACCATGATTGAAGGCTTCCTGGGTTCTCCGTTGACAAGTATGGAGCTCAAACTTTTGACCCTATCAGGCAATGTTTAGCTACAATAGAGCTAGAACTCTCAAGGATTAGCCATCATAGCCTAGTGGGGGACAATGACTCTCAAGGCAGACCAGTAGGGCATTAGCCCGTTCCACATACAGAGGGTAATAGAGGGTGTGAACAGGGAACAAGTGGACAGGTGCAGTCATCACTGTTAAATCCCATGCAAGGTAGCGTAACTCATCCCTCCCGGTTCCTGGCGGACTTAGGCTGATCTGCAGTAGTCCCCCAGGGTGGATTAGAGGTCTCAAAAACCTTGAGCCCAATAGTCTGTCTGGGGCCAGCCAAGCCCTTATTGGGCAAGACATCGAGTGGAGGGTGGCCGGTACAGAGGCCGGGGCCGTAGACCCTTTGCGCCAGAGGCAGAGGATATCCACCTTATACTTTCCACTGGAATCAACACGGTATGCAGTGATACTGGGGAATGTCCCAGTGCTACCCTTGGGTGCTTCAGAAGACTTCGATCAACTAAAGAATAAAGTTCTGCACAGGCTGAACTGTAACACAGCCCTGGGTTTAAATAATGAGAAATGTATCAATATGGTGCACAGTGTATCTTGGGTGGGAAGGCCTACAAAATATTTTGAAGGAGACTGTGTTATCATCAATTTTAACAGATCTCACATAGCAGAGAGAATCTTGTTTGTGGCTAATCAGAGTAAACCATGTGGTCTCGTCTTGTCCATCGTATTTTATAGACCCTCGAGTAGCGTGACGACACCTAGTGAGGTAAATCCATGGAGGTTTCTTGCTCATTCTGCTCATTCTCAGCCTGGTTAGCAGATGGTGACGCACGACACACCCTTCTTTAATAGATGTGTTCCATAGGAAATGTTGGACACCTGTGACTGACTCACTGTAATGGATCCAGCAGAGCCATTAATCTCTTGTTCCCTGAAGTCACTTGGCCTCTCAGTTGGTCCGTGGGATGGCAAGGCTTGTAAATTCCTATCATGAAACATAGGTGGGTTAGCAAGCTAGTTTTCTGACCCAGGCTGGAACCTATTTGTAAAAGGATTCAATGTGATATGCCTTCAGTAGACATGGTCCATCATGAACAGCTTCTTTTTACAGGGATATACATTTTATCTTGTGCCTATCACCCCATCGAGGGTGGGAAGATCTAAGGGTTGGTTGGTAATCTATGTCTCCTTAGCAGTTTGCTGTAGTCTGGTGGTGCTGCCAACCCATAATCCATGTCTTCAGGATTTGTTATTTTCCCTTGGGTCTGATAATTTGATGCTTCAGAATTTTTATAATGCTACCTCTGCTTTTCCTGATGTTTGTAACATCTCGAGGATGGACTCCCTTCTAAGAAAATTGACTTTTAATACGCCCACCATAGTAACCTCATGATCGCAGGTGATTTTAACCTTCATCAATGTGGAGACCCGAGTGTTTTGAATTTAAATGACAGAGGGGCTGCTCTTGCTGGACGGGTATGCACGCAGAACATAGTAAGTAGGGAGACATTCTTAATTCCCTAATTGATGAGTTCGATCTAACCCTGGCCGTGTGCTGGCTGGACCAAGGCAGGAAACCTATTATTCCCACCTTTACAGGGCGGGAAGTGAATGGCTTGCAGATTTTATTTTAGTTTCAAACCCCCCTTTATTCACTTTTGTCGGACTTCTCCATAGAAGACAGTATCTTCTGTGACCACAACCCTTTGTGTATCAAGATCAGTTGGCCTCCACTAGGGAAATCTAGGAAGACATCAGATAGGGGGATGCTAAAAGACACAGACGCGGGCAGAAGGCTAAGGTGGGCGCAGATATTCCTGGGTCTCTTTTATGAGTCCATTTTAGTTAGGTGCCATAGGGAGATTGATACCTGTACAACCTGGCAGGTAGTGACAGGGATTGTCCTGGAAGCATTCTCTGTCATCTCTTGTATTATTGGAGACCTAATAAAGGCTCCGTCCCTATACACGTCGGACCAGGCCCCAAGATGGTTGATCAAGATTGTTCTTGTGCGGCTAGGAAACTGAGGGAAGAATTAGGCACTAAACTAAGAGACCTGGTTTTGGTAAAAGCCTGTAGAAGGCTATATAAAGCCGAATTAGTAAGGCGCAAGACCGACTTGAGGGTGGAGGCATGGAGCAAACTCTTCGAGGCTAGCACCTTAAAGAACAGTGCCAAGTTTTGGAGCATTGTCAACAGTCCTTTTTTGGCAAGAGAAGCTACACAGGCCCTAGATGCACAGATCACAGAAGATGAATGGGTAGGGCACTTTAAGGAAATGTTTAGATGTCCATTAGAAGTGAGTACAGCTTATGGAAGTGGAGAAGGGAAAGCAGCTCTTGTTATCACAGCTGAAGAAGTTAGAAAGAGTATCAAACGGTTGTCTAGATACAAAGCACAGGACCCTATGGCATTCCCCAGGATCTTTACATATCTAACCCACAGTTGTGGGTGCCAGTCCTCACATCAATTAATAATACAGCTATAAGAGCCGACCGATCTAGCACCTGGGCTATATCCACCATTATTCCAGTGTTTAAAAAAAGTAACAGGGATAGTACTCTCTGATATAGGCCAATCTCTCTGCTGGATTCAATAGTCAAGGTGGTGGGACGCATTCTAGTGGACAGGTTAACCACATGGGCGGATGATAACAACATCTTAGCAGACATCCAATATGGTTTTCGTCCAGGAAGGTCAACAGTGGACTAATGCGTGAATTTGTTTATGATCCTTGACAAGTACACAGTTGCCCGCCCGGCACCATCTATCTGGCCTTCATGGACCTGTCCTCTGCCTTTGATCGTGTAAACAGAAGTAATCTATGGGAGACTTGTCGTGTATGGGAATGGATAAAGACATTGTACTCTTTTTACGAGACCTCCATAGGGACACCAAAGCAGAGGTACGTTATACTAATGATTGCAAGGTGACCCTGCAGTTTCCAATCCAGAGAGGGGTTCGACAGGGTTTCATATTGGCCCCTCCTTTATTTAATGTATATATTAATAACATGGAGAAGGTATTAGTGGACACAAAGGTGGACTTACTCCAGGTGGGACGGTGCAGCTTGTTGGTTTTATTGTATGCGGACGCTCTCGTCCTCAAGGCCCGACTATGAGGGGGCTGCAAACTCTACTTAACTCCTTCATCACATTTATGGAAGACTGGAACCTGTTGGTTAATAACTCTGATTCATATGTGATGCAGGTGGGCTATAGCTCAAGGAGGTCCTTTAATTTTAAGGTTGAGTCTACTTTAGTCCCAAAGACCAGTGCTTTTTCATACCTGAGGTTTACGCTGGATGCAAGTTAAACTGGGGACCATTAAAAAGCAGAAATTTTTATGGGCTAACACTGCTATTTTCAACTTTGCCTCTCGTTTGGGGAAAAAACCAATAGGATCACTCCTGCAGATTTATAGAGCCAAGTGCATTGCACAGGTTGTGTGTCGTATTGAAATTTAGGGCTTCATCTCCCTTGCTGAGCTCCAAAGAGTTGAAAATAACTTCCTGAGATGGCTCTTATGTGTACTTCAGGGAACCTCTCCTTTCATAGTACACGAAGAGCTGGGCATGGCTTAATTGTCCGAATTGTGGTCGTTTCACCCCCTGTCCCTTTGGATCAACATATGGATAGGTAACGGGGCTGCCTTAAATAATGAGCTCATTAAGGACTGTCTGGCCCTTGACCACACTTATTATATTACCTGGGTCAAATACATATGGGAAGGCTTTAGGAGTCTAAAAAGAGCTAATCTTTTTATTAACCTGGAATCAATTAATAGGAAGGACCTAGTTTGGGCCAAGGAGGCTTTTCTTAGACAGCAGGTGGCAGACAGGGAAGAGCGTGAGCGAAGGAAGCACAGTGTACGTAGATTTATCATCTTGAAAAGTGTTCAATTTACGGAACCATATCTTCTAGGGCTTCTTAGCTCTTATGAACGCTTTTCACTGAACAGGCTCTGCTTTGATTTATTACATCTTCTCCTTGCCCACACACGGAGCAGGAATAGAAGTGAGAGCCTGTTGTCATGTGGCTGCGATGGCAAGCCTCCACAGGATATGCTCCACTTTTTAATCTTTTGTAAGTACGATGAGGTACCGAGGAAGACCTATATTATTCCAATTTTAAAAAAGGCAAATTTTAGACAAGCACGTCCTGCTTTTACTTTTTTATTCACGTTTTCAGGGAGCACGGTATTGTGTGTTCTTAGTTTTTTAAAGTCAGCAGTCAGGCTTAGATTGAGCTGTGACTAATTACTGAGGGCGGATCAGGCATGGACGCAAGGCCACTTTGGTATCTTTTTACCTCGTATTTACTTGCATTTTTATTCATCTGTATTTTAATGAAGAAGTGTAACTGATGGAAGATGAAACAAAGCAATGGTGTACTTTGGATTCTTGTAATCCTAACTTTTATGGTTTTGTACAAAAGCCGAATAAAGTGCTGTTGTTGCAGACATAATTGTAAAGTTGCTATTTGCACTGTGTGGTTGCAGGTTAACCCCAAGGATGTGCAGGAGACTTGCCAGATATGTTTATATGCCTTTATTAGCAATTATGCTTATAACCACCGAGAGAGCGCCGGGCCACACGCTCCGATCGCTTCCCTCGCGCCGCGCTGACTCGCGCATGCGCAGTAGCGTCCAATATGGCCGCTACGCGCATTCCTGCCCTGACGTAGTGCGCGTCAACTAGACCGCGACACTACATATCTCCCCCTTTTATACCATACAACACAATGTACCCCAACCGGATGGTCAGTCCATTTCGTAGTCTCTGAACTTGGATGGTCTCACCACTGCTCGCCCAACCCGGGTGTGTCTTACCGGGGTGGTCTGTCCTTCTTGGCCTCCTTCTGCGACAGGGCTTCCTCTTCTTCCTTCCAGAGTGCCCTGGCCCTCTCTCTCTCCTTTCTCACCGTCTTCCCTGGTCCTTTCCTCCGTGGCCCATCCTTCCGGTATGTCTCTCTCACCGTTTTGTTCTTCACCCATGTTCTCTCCACAGCTCCTGCTTCCCTTGTCGCCCCTTCTATTGGTGTTGCCCCTTCCGTGTCCTCCCGGGGCCATTGTAAGATTTTGTTGCACTTGGCCATGCGATCGTGGGACCACACGTTTCCATCACTGAGCAACGCTGCTCGGTCCTACACTTCTTCCACTCTTTGGGGTGGGGAGTACTTGCTTTCTCACTTTCGCTTTAGAACTGCCAGCTTCACTCTGACCCACTCCCCTTTTTCCAATACTGTCTCCTTCACCTTCCTGTTGTGGTTGTAGTGTTCAGCGTAAATGCGTTGTGCCTTCTCCAGGTTGTGTTGTACCACCGCTGGAGACCACTTGCTGGTGATTGTCTTCTCTTGCCAAGCAACATTGTCTCTGGTGAAGGGTTGCCTTCCTCGTAGGATTTGGAAGGGGCTGTACCCCGTACCGGTGGGGGTGATGCGATATGCCCAGATTGTACTTTGTACTTCTTTTTCCCAGTCTTTGCCCCTCGTGATGGCAGCCTGTATGGAGTCCATGAGCACCCTGTTGAACCTTTCTACTTGTCCGTTACTGGCCGGATGATATATCGACGTGTGTCTGAGTAGAATGGCGTTCCTTTCTGCGAATTTGGACCATTTGCCCGAGGTGAATTGGGGACCATTGTCACTCATTATGGTTCTGGGGATGCCTTCCCTGAGGAATACTGCCTTGAGGAAGCGCAGTATTGCGTCTGTGTCCATGACCTCTTGGATGTGTACCTCTGGCCACTTTGAGTACTTGTCCACTAACACGCATAGGTATTTGGGTATCCCCTGATCATCCAGTATAGGTCCTAAGATGTCCACTGCCACCTCTTCCCATGGGTTACTGGGATTCGTGAACTTCCCTAGAGCCGGCCTCATTGGTCTTAGTATCTTGTCCGCTCCTTGGCACTGCGCACAGTCTCTTACGTGCCTCTCTACTTGCATATCCATCCCCGGCCACCAATACGTTTGTTTGGTCCTGGCTTTCGTCTTCACAATTCCCAGGTGTCCTTCGTGTATTATGGATAGCAGATCCGGTATTATGTTCTCCGGTGGTACCACTCTGTGTCCTCTGTATACGAACACCCCGTCGTTCCCCACCGAAAGCTCCTCTCTAACCTCGTAGAACTGCCGGACCTTGGGCCTCTGTCGTCTCCTCTCCGGCCACCCTTGTACGATGTACTTCTTGATGTCGTCCAGATCTCCATCTGCTGCATACGCGTCTTTCCACTCCTGTCTACTGATGGCCTTTTCTGGGTCGTCCGTCAGGGCTACCATCTCGTCTTCTTCCTCAGTGCCGCTGGTGGCGCTTTCCATTGCTGACGCCCTGCTGAGGTAATCTGCTATCTTGTTTCTCGAGCCCGGTATGTACTCTACGTCGTACCGATACTCCAGGACTTTCAGCGTCATTTTCGCAATCCGGGGTGTGGCGCTAGCATGGCCGCAGGACGTCAAAACCTTCACTAGAGGTTTGTGGTCCGTTTTCACTTGAAATCGTGTGCCCCACAGGAACTGGCGGTACTTTCCCATGGCCCATACCACGGCTAGCCTCTCTTTTTCGATCACACTGAACTTTTGTTTAGGTGACGTCAATGTCCTGGACGCGAAGCTGATCGTCTCCGTCCCGCCTTCTGGTCTTTCTTGCATGAGCACCGCTCCTAACCCTTTTTCGCTTGCGTCCGTCATCAATATGGATCTCCCCAGGGGATCGTACCCATGCAGCGGGATCGCCTGGCTGATTTCAAGTTTCACCGTGTCAAACTCTTCTTGCGCCTCTTCCGTCCATGCAAACGCAGTCTTGTCCCTCGTGAGCTGTCTCATGTTGTGTGTTTTCGTGGCGAAATGGTGGACAAACTTGCTGTAGTATTCCGCCATCCCTAGAAATGACCTTACTTCTTCCTTGGATGTGGGCGGCGGTGCATCGCAGATGGCCTTCACGTTCCCTTTCTTCGGTGTTATCCTGTGTTCTCCTATCTCGTGCCCCAGGTATGTGACTGATGTCATTCCGAAATGACACTTCTCCCACTCAGCCGTCAGGCCGTTTTCCTCCAAGATCTTCAATAGCGCTTCTCGTCGTGGTCTTCTAGCTCCTTCCCCATTACTAGGATATCATCCTGGAAGTATTGCACTCCCTCTATACCCTTGAATAGGCGGGCCATCAGCTTTGGAACACTGCCGCTGCAGATGCTAGTCCGAAGGGCATGCGGCAGAACTGATAGCATCCAAACGGTGTTATGAATGAAGTCAGTTTCTTGCTCGTGGGATGCAGCACCACCTGGTGGTATGCCGATTGTAGGTCGATGGTGGAGAACCATTTCACGCCTTTCGTGCGGGCCAACATTTCCTCTATGCGTGGTAATGGGAATTTTTCTACCACGATGCACTTGTTTAATTCTCGGAGATCCACACATAAGCGCACCTTGCCTGACGGTTTCATGGCCACTACCAGTGGCGCCAACCACTCCGCGCTGTCGATCGGTTCGATGATTCCCCCGTCCTCCAGTCGGTGTAGTTCCTGTTGCACTGCCTCTCTCACTGCGATCGGTATGTTCCTTACTCTGTGCGCAACAGGGCTGATGTTCTCCTTGAGGACGATCTTGTGGGTAAACTTCTCAAGTTTACCGATTTTGCCGCCAAATACTTTCGGGTGTCAGCACCGCCATTTCGCTGCCGTCGACTCTTCTCCGTCCAAAGTCACCAGCACTTGGGTGTCCCCTCCTGGATTCAGCTGTACGCCCAACTCTCCTTGGTCCATCCACCCAAGGACTGATGGCCCCTTCTCCGCGACGTACAGTTTACAGTGGGCGCTACGTTCTTTGAACTGGAACAGTAGTCTCCTGAATCCTACCATCGGAATGGGTTCCCCCATGTAGGTGACTGGTCGTATGTCGGGTGGTTCTAGACGTGTGCCAAGTGTGGGTTTGAACCTCTCGTTCCACACCGATCTTTGGACGATCGTGTAAGGAGACCCCGAATCCGCCACTATGGTGATTCCTACTCCTCCAATGAGCATGTCGCACTGGGGCTTGCGCGCTCTCCTCCCATCGATGCCCAGTACCTGGTCTTCCACACACAGGACTTCGTCGTCTTCCTCCTGGCCGTCTTCTTCTTCTCCTATGTCCTGCGCCACGAATTTCACCGCGTGTTGTTTCCCTTTCCTTCGACACACCTTCTCATAGTGGCTGACCAGGCCGCAGAACGCACACTTGGCTCTGAAGGCGGGGCACCGTTTGTCGTGCGCCGCGTGGCTCGGGCTTCCACATCTGTAGCACCTCGCCGTTTCTCCCTTTTCTTGCTTCCACGGTTGTCCCGGTTTTCCTTTCCCCTTGTATGTTCCTTTGTATTCTCCAGGCGCTGTTTTTCCTCGTCCATACTGGTCCGCGTCGTCCACCTTATTTACCGTGAGTCTCGGGGCTTGGTCTCTCTTTGCTGCCTCTGCGCAGCGCTTGGTCAGTTCTGCCCTTTTCACTATGGCAATCACGTCTTTCAGCGTCGCATCTCCACTCGCCCACAGTTTATCTTGCACTGTCTTGCTTGTCGTATGCATTACGATTTGGTCCTTAATGAATTCGTCCTGTAATGCCCCATATTTGCATGTTATCGCAAGTTTCCTCAGTGCCGCCACGTAGTCATCTATCGTTTTCCCCGCTTCTTGCTTCCTCTGCTGGAAATTGTAGCGGTCGATGGAGGTGCACACTGCGGGACGATAGTGGTTGTCCAAATCTTCAATGGCGTGTCTGAACACGTCGGTGTCCGCTGCCTGTCTGGTGACCGGTGTTAGGTTTTGGAATACCCGTATGCCTTCTGGTCCCAGATTGTGTAAGAGTATCCTCTTCCTCCTGGCACTGGAGAACGCCTCCTCGTTCTCGTCTTCCAGCGCTTCTAGGTAATTTTTGAAGTACTCCCTCCAGTCTTCCCATTTCATTTGGGGTTCTCCTGGCCTTGGAAGGAACGGGACTGGCGTCGTTAATGCTGATGCCTGCGCAAACATCTTGGCTTCCGCCTGTTTCCTCGGGCTACCTGGCGCTTCTGTCCTCTCCCCCCTTCTTCGGGTCACCGGGATCTCGTCGGAGCTGCCTGCGCCATCTCCACCTGATTCCGCCAGGGTCTCTGCTGCCTCACTACGGTTCGCCTTTGACGTTCATCTACCTCGTGGCCGGCACACTTACTGCTCACGTGCCTCCCTCTGGTGTCTGTCTGCCACTGCCGCGCTCTCCCGGTGCGTTGGTGTCTGTCCTGTACCTCCCCGGTCTGCTTACCGCGTGGGATGTCGTCCCCCTGTGTAGGTCTTCCTCCTATGTGCAGGTTGGGGGCACCTCCCTCCTGGGTATCACAGGGTCCGCTCTGTCCGAGCCTCGTCACCACTGTAAAGTTGCTATTTGCATTGTGTGGTTGCAGGTTAACCCCAAGGATGTGCAGGAGGCTTGCCAGATATGTTTATATGCCTTTATTAGCAATTATGCTTATAACCACCGAGAGAGCGCCGGGCCACACGCTCCGATCGCTTCCCTCGCGCCGCGCTGACTTGCGCATGCGCAGTAGCGTCCAATATGGGCACTACGCGCATTCCTGCCCTGTCGTAGTGCGCGTCAGTTCTTTTTCGCTGCTTGTTAGGCTCCCTGTTCCCAACCAATAACGCCCATTGGTACCAGCAATACCCACATTAAACTCAAGGAAAAGAAAAGACTCCTTTCATTAGACAGAAAAAATTGGTTGTCTCGCTTTTACTCCTGCAAGTTTCTCCGGTAGTGAGTGTAACCAAAGGGAAAGCAAATGGACCAAAACTGACCTCCCTTCTCTTATATTTCTCTGTCTGACAATCCCTCTCCCTCCTGGTCTAGCCCCAAGTTTCTGGCATCTTAGAGTGTACTCTTGGTGTTAGTGGAATGGTGTCACCAGAGGCCCCCCACCTAGCAAGTCATGACACCTCCCATTGTGGTGGTCACAGATCAAGGAGAGGAAAGTCTTGGGCCTTCTCCCTCCTTCGGTAGCACCTTTTCTCCACTGTAGGTTACGTTTGGGTCAGGCTGGCTGATATTTCCGCTGGGAGGGGTGTAGCATCCCACGTGGGATTCCCTTCTTGTCAGTCTCGTGAAGCATTTCTGGCTTCCTCTGCGCCTAACGGGTTTCTGTCCTTGCTTCGGCTCCTGCAAACTGCTTTTTAAAAGGACACACATGTGTAAAGGTGGTTTGCTTTTCTGGATAGGTGCACACATTCTACCATCCTTTTTCCAGATCCATGTATTTTGTTTTAATCCCTTTCCCTCTTTCCTACAGATGTCACATCCTAGGAGAGTCCGGGATTGTGGTCGGGATGTCTGTCAGGTAAGCTAGGGTCACATCATCCTATCATTGTTGAATGATAACAGCTTTGCTTGTTTTCTTGATATTTTTGCTGTCTGAAAATTTGGGAGCTGCTTACTCCACATCTCTTCAAAATGCAAAAATGTTTGAGCTCCCTGCATGTAAATACTCCAGGGATTCATATCATTGATTATAGCTTGTGTTTCAAATGGGTTTTAGTTCGCTAAGATATTCTGCTTTTTGATCACATCACCCGGTTTTTGAACTTTTACTATTGACGAGTCTCAGTACCTAAGTCTCACTGACAGTAATTGCATCGTAATTGGACCGTGGGTGTGTTCCACAAGTGTGTGCCTTTTAAGATAAGGCCAGCAAGACAACTAGGGTTAGGGGCACTGGGCTGGTTACACATGATCATGTGTGCGAATGGATGTGCCCACATGTGCGGGCTGTGTGTGAGAGACTACAGTAGTACACAGACTGGTAGCTATACACAAGTAACTTGCCTGTGGCCTTTTTCAACTACAAATTCGACTTGTTATATAAGCTCATTTTGACAAGCTTCAAACCTCCTTTCAAATAATAATGTCACCCATATATAGGTCTTATTGTCCATAAAAGCACAGTGCATGGTAATTAAAAGCAGGGCATTTATAAATTAATGTTGAACAGGTCGTTACAGTGAAATATCCCCCAAAAAGATTTCCACTGTAGCAAGCCTGGCTGCTGCCATAGGGACTCATTGGGCTAAATTGTCAAATGTATTAAATGCTAAATTTGGATTGGTAGCTGCTAGAGAAATATTTCTTACACTCATTTTAATTGTAATTCTCTTTAATGGTAAAGTAGGACTTTAAATTAATATATTGAAAATACCAATTTGAGAGCGTCCAAAACACCACAAAAATGCACGTACTGACTTGCTTTCTACACACCCTTAGTTTCCTTCATGACCACTATACTCAATAAAAGTGATCACCATTTACTTTTCATTCATTGATTATAATACTTTTTTTGTTGTTGAAAAAATGGTCACACACAGAAGAACAATATGAATGTATCTTGAATTTACAATACATCACACCAGCCCACCATCATTGTACAGCCAAGACATTGAGCACATACCAAAATTTACATTACAAAAAATCAAATGTGTCAGTTCTGGATTTGATTGCCCAAAAGGAGATGTTACTTATTGTCCTGTTAAGCAGTTGGATAAAGGAGTTATTGAGAGCCAAAGACGTTGACATGAATCCCACTATTTAGGTCATAAAGCCCCCTTGTTCTTTAAAATATACACGTAGGTACTAATAGCTATGAGCCTGGACCAAGATCGTCCCCTCCAACTTTTAGGAGCCTTGTTTAATTGCCTTGCAACCAATGATTGGAATCTTAGGTTTGCTTTTATTAATCCTTAGTTTGTTTTCCCTGCAGTATGTGTTCAATGCAGTTAAGGATCTCTGTAACCCAGATCATGAATGTTATGGTGTTTTCTGCCTATAGCAGAATGTTCAGCTTGTGGGCTCTCAACGTTAGGGGAGTAGGATTCGAAGTTTCGATTGGTAAGCTTAAATCAGAAAGCAAGAGAGACATTTTAAAGGAACTAAGACACAAATATTTTCTCCATACGTCTAATGTTGGAGATATTTTTACCTAAGTATCAGAATATAGGCTGATGATTGCTCTCAACAGAGTCAAAGAAGTGCTCCAGGTTGTCGAATTGCCCCTGTCAATAATGCAAAGGTCATTGCGAAATCTATAAAATTGGCATTTACATGGCCGGTCTGGCAACAGAAACCAGCCCTGGCAATTCGACTTGTCTGGCTCCGGGCAGGGTGGGGGGAAGGTGTGCTACCGAAAAGCTCCTGCCATTTGGGGGGCAGGGGGGTTGCTAGTGTGAGGCACTGCTGCCGTTTTTGTTACAGAGGGCTGATATTGCAGCACTGCTTAGGCTAATTGAAGAGACCTAAGACAGACAGAGCAAGGACTCTGCTGGTCATTTACCTCTTTTACTAGCCCAGTCCACTAGAACAGTGGCATTGAAGAGCACTGCACCCTCTCCTTTGGCTAAATGGTTGAGTGCAGTGCACTAATACATTGGGCGACTGCGGAACATGAGTCACATATGATAAAGAAATCAGGGCTACACAAGTACCCCATAGTGCATAGATAAAGCAAGCTCATTTAACAACTGTAGACCCACATACAAAATTATAACAAGTCCCCTTGAGGATCGCCATATAGGAGTCACAATACTGCAATGATAAGTAATAGAATACTGCCTTAACACACATAGAAACTGTTGTAGACACCCAGCAGTGGAGGCCAACAACTGTTGATCGTACGGAAGGCAAGGGTGAAAATGGGGGCTGCCTACTGGGAACATAGAGAGGGGGAGGCCCGCTCACCCAATCTAAATGCCCAAACCTACTGAGCTTTCCTTTTGATTGTCCCACCACCCCTTTTGGGTCACTAGAGCCTACCTTCCTGACAATATTCAACTACTATTTGCCTATATGTGTGAGGACTGGCGAGGCATTTTATAATCATCATTTTACAACAGAGTTGGGATACATGGTTTGTTTTAATGTTCCTTGCATTTCCCAATAATAACAATAATACTGTTCTGTATGCCTGAAAAAAACATGAGAACATTTCAATGTATATTTACATAAAGGCGTGGTACTAATGTGAATATTGTGCCTTGGTACCTTATTATGTGTGACTCAGTACTGAGAAGTGTCTAAACCTCGACTGATTTGTTGTACATACTGATGCCAATTAGCAAAATGTGTTTTAAAAAAAAGTTCTTCAGCTGTACAAGACAGTAAAGATGTGTTTCTATGGGGGGGCATGAGCTGGAAACTCACATCCACTCACATTTGGAGAGCCATGCGCTCCATGCTTCAGGACAGCCACCGACCCTGCTGGATGGTGTCTGGTCATTCTACTCCCAATACCACAATGTTGTCGTTGAAGGAGCTGGGACTGACTGCATATGCTCCATTAAGCAGAGGCTTGAAGTTCAATATCTGAGTAGCTGCCACATGGATTTAGGCATGGGCTGTAAAGTGAGGGTACTTAGGCTGATCTAGGAAAGCCAAGGACAATTCCCAGCTTTGGGAGACGGAGAAGTGTAATTGTGATCCCATCTGAGATACAGTAAGAGTTCCTCTTAATCATGTGTAGTCATCACTCGAATATATTCTGTGGGCTTAAATACTAAGGAAATGGAGTATTACATATTTAACATTCTCCACATGAAGAATAATGCCTATAGAATGTGACTAATAAAGGTCTATAGGCCAGATGTACGACCATTTTTTGCGGTTGCAAAAAGGAAATCAATCTGTTTGCGACTGCAAAAAACGCTGGTGGTATGTACAAATGCTATTTTGCGATATTTTGCGAGTCACTGACTCGCAAAATGGTGTTTGCAACTCACTATTAGGAAGGGCCGTGTCAAGGGCGTCCCTTCCTAATAGCGACTCTAACACCAATGTACTATTGTTTCGCGATGGCATTTGCGGTCGCAAAACACTTGCAGTTCACCACCTACTTCAAGTAGGTGGTAAACCCCTTCCCCTTTGTGAATGGGTGCGAAAATATTTTTTAAGAGCAGGCAGTGGTCCAAGGGTCCACTATCTGTCCTTAAAAAATTAAACTGAAATGTTTCATTTTTCTTTTTTAATGCATACCATTTTCTTTAAGTAAAACAGGCTGCATTAAAGAAATAAAATAAACTGCTTTATTGAAAAAGCAGTCACAGACACAGTGGTCTGCTGACCCCAGCAGTCCGCCATCCCTGTGCGTGCTAGCTATTCCCAATGGGGTCGCAAATTGCACTTTCCTCATGTATATTGATGAGGCATGCAATATGGGACCCCATTGGGAATCTCAAACAGTGTCTGAGACACTGTTGTACATTCAGTTTAGCGAGTAGCAAATTGTGAGTCGCAATTCAGCGCAATTTGCGACTCGCTAAACTGAATGGTCGTACATCTGGACCTTTAAAACATTTATATATTAATGTGACTCATCAGAGGAGTTGAGCCGGTCTGTATCCAAGTTAAGCCAAATGCAGAATTCCTGAGAACACCACAATATAACTCACACCCGAGACGGTTGTTGGAATTACACCTGTGATTGAGACTATGATTGAGCAAAGCATTTTGATTGGGATTCTGGGGAGCCCATGCAACTTGCCCATTATGGGCTTCCAAAAGCCGAGCAGTAAGTACCGCATAGTGCAGGATCCCCCAAAAAATCATAACATAGTGGTTCCTTGTTGTCCCATGATACAGAATCCCTCTGTGATTTTGTTTCATATTCCATGTGAGGCTGAATGGTTCACTGTCATTGTTCTTTGCCAGGCTTTCTTTTCCATTTCCCTCCATGAGGAGAGTCAATTCTTATTCGCTTTCCGGCTGGGGAAACGTGTTTTAACAAGGTGCCATGTCCGACAAAGGTACACGGAGAGTCATTCCATCTTTAACCAGATTTTGTTGAAAAATCTAAAGTCTCTGGTCATTCCCTGAAATTCTGTCCTGGTCCAGTATATTGATGAACTTTTAGTTGTAAATGAATTCTGCAGAACCTTGAAAAACTCTTTCAATTGCCCTTCTGAACCATTTGGCTGAGAATGGACAAAAAGGGTCCCCAAGCAAGTTGCAGTACTGTATGATGGAAGTCCTGTACTTAGGACATTACATGGTGAAAGGTGTAAGAAAGGTATCACAAAAAAGAATACAGGCGATTATGCAAATGAATCCGCCTCCCACGCAGAAAGAAGTCAGCATGTTTCTGGGGATGGTGGGCTACTGTCGCCAATGGATACCCAACTTTTTGCAGCTGAAGGAGCTCGTGTTACAAACTGGTCACAAGATCATCAAGCATCAGGGAACACTGGAGAATTGACATTAGACTGACAACACCAAGGGAAATGGTGCATAAACAATAAGAATGGATAGAATACTATTCCTGTAGGGGAAAGTGAGTGTGATCATACCTTTGAGGTTCCAGGACATTGGAGATTGTTCCTGCATGGAACTGACCCTGTGATTCTGGGAATCTATTTTATGTGTTGCAAGAATGCTTTTTTTAAGTTGCCAAATAAATGGTATGCAACATGTTATGTAGGAGCTGGTTTTCCAAAGATTTATCATGTGGAGAATTTTGATCATCCTGTTTTGGAGGAGAAATCCAGGTAAAAATGAGGTGCCAGTGCTGGAGAGATTGTGGGGGATATTTTTGGAGTGTTAATCCCAACTGTAGGGGTCATATTGACTGACATCAAGATTAGAAAGTTTTTTACTGTAGTTGATAAGTTGTCTATTAATACAGCTGGAGCTTTGTTGCTTGCAAATACTGAGGTGGTTGCTGTTAGGGCTAGAGTTTTGCTGAACCGTCTTGCGTTAGATATTCTGCTTGCAAAAGAGGGCAGAGTCTGCTGGATGTTGAAGGTCCAACAGTGTTGTACTTATGTCCTAGGCAAAAGTAGGGACTTACAGAAGTTCATTAAGAATATTACTGACCTACATAATTAAGTGAGTGGATTTGCAGCAGAAGGTGTTTGAGATTCATGTGGACATGGATTTAGTGCTGTAAGTAGATGGTTTGCGGATTTGGGAAGTGGTATATTTTGTTCCATCTTGAGACTGCTGTTGATTATTGCCCTTTGTGCAGTAACCTTGATTGTGGGTGTGACGCTGTACATGAGCTGCAAGGCGAAGAAAGAAGTCTCTTGAAAAAGAGAAGACTTGCAGTAACCTTGATTGTGGGTGTGACGGTGTACATGAGCTGCAAGGCGAAGAAAGAAGTCTCTTGAAAAAGAGAAGACTTACAGTTAGAAAGGAAACAGAATGAATATTACAATGAAATGAAGCGTTTGGAGGAGCTTAAGCGAACAGCAATTGCTTCAAGGGTTTAACTTGCCTAATCTGATAAGACCAAGAGATAAGATTAAGAAATTGTTTGATGGCTTGATACGCCATCAGAGGGGGGATTGGAGAACTGTAATTTTGATCCCTTCTGATATACCGTAGAAGTGCATCATAATCATGCGTTGGCAGCACTCAAATATACTCTGTGTGATTAATGTTACTAATGAAATGGAGTATTGCAAATTTAAAATACTCCATGTGAATAATTATGTGTATAGAATGTGACTAATAAAGGTCAATGTAACATTAATATATTAATGTGACAGGAGAAGTTAATGTAAAATGTGTCCCATTGTGAGGTTAATAAAATAGAATGTGTATGTGTAGACTAATGTTTGAACGTTTATACGTGTAACAATTTCCATGCAAGTGCATTTAGAATTACATCTTCGTAACCCTGTACAATGTATGCATGTGTTAAGAAGCTGCATTCATTATTGTGTAGATATGAGGACGTAATCTGTAATCCTATGCACTGCTAACTTGACAAGAGTGGGCCTCGAAAAACTGTTCAGTTCAAGCCCATGTTTAAAGTCTAACATGTAATTCGTATTTAACCTTTGACGGAGAATGTATTTGCTTGCATTTTTGTTTTTACTGCAGGTGTGGACAAAGCCTCATTAGTAATCATAGAAGCCCTTTGTTTTGTTTGATAGCAAGGTATGAGAAGAAGACGTTTGCGAGGAGCGACAAGGTAATGAGCAAGGAGGCGAGTTCTAAAGGAGGAGGAGAAGAATGGCCAAGGACGAATAAAGTTGCAACTTAACGATGTGGGAAAGGTGGTGCGAGTATCCAGTTGTGTCGATGCCATGGAAAAGTAGTAGCAAGACCCATATGGGATTCTCTACCTTGAATACTATTACTATTTTATGCTGTAACTTAGAGAGGGACACGAGAGACATCTTAGGACTTACCAGGCAGCAGATCTCTGTATTTGCTTCTGTGGCTTTATGCTAAGTGGCCCATGGTTGGAGTGCCTTCCACTGACGACTCTGACATCTGACACCTTTCTGTTTTCAACTTTACTTAATGCTTTTTAGTCTGGGGTTGCCCCTTTTAAGGCAGGGTATAGAGAGATAGCTTGCCCATGCCTACTTTGGAGAATAAATTGAAGCAGTTTAATATTCAATTATTTTTCCTGATCATTTGCATCACCTTCATAGAGTCAGTTGCCTGCTTTGTATTATATAGGGTAAATCTCTTCAGGCGATTTGGACTCATTTTGTTTGTTCTGTACTTCTATACGATAATACTGAGGCTGGTTCATATTGATTTGTTTCTAAATTTATAATTCAATCCTACTAAACTCAGATTTAGTTGTCGACTGAATTATTGTGTGACCAAATTGGTTACACTGTATTGAGATTAACGGTGATTGTTTTCTCCCTTTTACCTCTCAACCTGCTACCAAGACCATCGGTCTGGAGATAAATGTTTAGGAGGGCCTAAGCTCTTTCAGAAGTGAGCCACTAGTGGGTACACACCGAGGGGTTCAGGGATAGAGAGAGATCACCACGTTGGATGCAAAGCAGTCTTTCATCTGGGTTCTGCAATGTCACTCTACAGTAGAGGTTAATTAGAAACCCCTTCGACAGCTCTCACACTTCATGGATCACTGGAATGCAGTTCCCTTCACAAGAGAGTTTGTTTAGTCTGTAGAAGACCTCCGGTGCGCCACATAAGCAGATGTTGGGCTTTCCCCCTTCAAGAGCAGAGTTAGCAGCATTACTAACAAATCATGGGGCATATTATCAAGAACCGGCGTTAAAAATATCGCCACTTTAGCGGCAGGAAACTGCCGCTAAAGCGGCGATAATGGGCTTGATAATATGCCCTTGTGAATTCCAATAGAAGCCCATGTTCTGGTGTGTACATGGGCTTCTATTGGAATTCTCATCAGGGCATATTATCAAGCCCATTATCGCCGCTTTGAATTTGAATTTGAAAGTATTTATTGAGCGCTCGGACACCATGGCGCTGTAGAGGAAATGATACCTGAGTGGGAGGTGATGCGGCTTAAATTTTAAAAGCCTGTGCAAACAGATTGGTTTTCAGAGTGCCCCGGAACTCCAGGTACGAGCGGGATGATCTCATTTGGAAAGGAAGAGAATTCCAAAATTGTGGAGCCAGAACGGAGAACATTAAGCCTCCCATTCTGCTCTTCTTAAATCTGGGCACCACCAGTAAGGACAAAGAGGAGGAACGAAGTTGTCTAGTGGGGATGTAAGGGACGATTTTTGACGTAATGAAAGATAGGGCTGTTCCCGCAAGGGCCTGGAACGTGATGCAGCCCATCTTAAAGAGGGCCCTTTCTCTGATTGGGAGCCAATGGAGGGATCTGAGAAGGGGAGTGGTATGGTGAGACTTGGGTAGACCATAGGCCAAGCGGGCAGCTTGGTTTTGCACCAATTGGAGCCTCCGGATGGCATAAGCGGGGGTGCCGCTGTATAGGGCATTCCCATAATCCACCCAAGAGAGGACCATGGCCATCAAGATCAATTTGAGGGCTGAAAAGAAGAAAAACCGTGAGATCTTGCGAATGGTGCGCAAAGTAAAAAAACAGGAAGAGACCACTGTGCTGATCTGAGAGTGTAGAGTCAGTTGTTGGTTGAGGGTGATTCCCAGTGTCTTAACAGCGGGAGAGGGAGAGGGAGGGGGACCAAAAGAGGGGGGCCAGAATAAGGGGGACCAAGGGTTGAGTTTGCCGCCAGTGAGAAGAAGCTCGGTCTTATCAGGGTTGAGCTTGAGGTGGTTAAAGCACATCCAATCCCTGATAAAGACCATCACTGACTGGAAATTGGAGATAGAATCGGAGGAGTTAGAAAGGTTAAAGATGAGTTGGAGGTCATCAGCGCAGTTAAACACCGTGACCTCCATCCTCTGCAGAGCACAAATGAGCGGGCAAACGTACAAATTAAAAAGAAGGGGGGAGAGAGAGGAGCCCTGAGGGACGCCACATAGTACTTTACGAACCTCGGAGGAAAAATTTGCCAGATGAACTGCTTGTGAGTGGTCGCTCAGGAACGAGCTGATCCAGGCCAGGGCAGAACCTCTAATGCCTGCCGCCTCGACATGGGAAAGAAGGATGGTGTGATCAACCGTGTCGAAGGCGGCCGACAGATAGGGGAGAACCAGTGCCTGAGGGAGATTAACATCTTGCCCCGCTCTAAGTGTGTCGATGACAGAGAGCACCGCTTTTTCGGTGGAATGGAGATGACGGAACACTGCTTGGCATGGTGAGAGATAACCAGTGTCCTCTATAAAAGAGCTAAGGACTTTGGTTACGTGGCGTTCAAGGACTTTAGCCAGATAGGGAAGAAGAGAAATGGGCCGATAGTTTACTAGCGCTGTGGGGTCTGCGCCTGGTTTTTTCAAGATAGGGATGATGGTGGCTGATTTGTGACATGGAGGGACAGTGCCTGATCTGAGGGTCTCATTAAGAAAGGTGAGGGGGGGAGATGGACAGGTAAGGAAGATATCGCGCAAGATGTGAGCCGGGCAGATGACAGCGGGGGATCCCGACTTGACGCACGGAAGCAAGGAGACGAAGATTTCTTTAGATAGTGGAACTATGAAATCGAGGTGGCGAGCGTTGGGTTGTGGGCCGGGGTTTAGAAAAGCTTGGGAGGGTGGAGGTATATTGGCCTTAATGTCTGCAATTTTATTGATAAAGAAGTTGTTCAGTGAGTCACATAAATGCTGGGAAGGGACCGGCTTAGATGAAGTGCTGTCCAAAGAGGCTAATTCAAAGACTGTAGCAAAGATTTCTCTGGGTTGGTTCTCTGCCCGGAGGATCTTGTTAGAAAAATAGCAGGTTTTGGCATTAAGGATGGCTTTCTTGTACTCTGCCTGGGAGGAGGAGTATAGCGACTTGGAGGCTGTGCAGTAAGTGCATCTCCACGCACGTTCTGCGCGGCGGGCGGCTAGTTTTTTCTCCTTAAGTTCTGGAGTGAACCATTTATTGACGTCATGGGCGCGTCTTACCCTAATGCGTCTTAAGGGTGCCACCATATCGCAGGCGTTGGACAGCCAGTTATTTAGTATTGCTGCCTGAGGGGAGGGGGGTTGTTCTTCTATGGCTGAACTGGAGGATAATAAAGAAGAACACAGCAATGGGATGTCAACTTTGCTCCAGTTACGAGCCCAGGTGTTTTTGGGCAGGGGGGGGTTTTTTGGTCAAACTTGAGTCCAAAGAGAAGGAGATCAAGTGGTGGTCTGACCACAAGCAAGGGGTAACAGTAGGCTCAAGGATAGGGATGTTAAGGGACCAACCTTGATCTAATATGTGGCCCTGAGCTTGGGTGGGAGTGTGAATATGGGATATAAAATTCAGGTTTTGAAGTGATTCTGTAAAATCTCTGGAGGGGGCATCTTCTGCTAGGTCCGATGGCCAAAAATTGAAGTCCCCCAGTACCAGGACTGCCGAGTTGTTCACGGCTAATGTGGCTAGCAGGTCCTGGAAGGCTGGAAGGAAGTGCGGCATATTTTTGGGGGGCCGATACATCAGGACACATGTGATAGGGATCTGGAAGGAGTTTGAGCGTGCAACTAAGTAGTCCACTTCTGGGATAGGGGTGTGAGGTAGTAGTTGGAAGTGCAGATCAGAGTGAATAATCAAAGCCACTCCCCCCCCTGTTTTGCCAGGGGGTCGATCTGCCCGAAGGGCGTAATAGGAGGGGGGTAGAGCCGCAAGCAAGTTGGGCAGGGAGTCAAGGTGAAACCAGGTTTCCGTGAGGAACAGTAGGTTAGGTTTCTGAGTGTCTAGGAGGATGAACAGGTCGAGGTGGTGTTTTACTGCCGACCGAGTGTTGAGTAGGAGGGCAGAGATGATTGGTGAGTCACTTACTTGAGCAGAGGTGGAACTGGTGCAGATCGAGGGTCGAGCTGTTGAAGGTAAGTTGGATGGTAAAGAGGGTGAGGGATGGGCGCTAAGGATCCCGACCTCTGTAATATGATCCTTCACTGCTTGATTCAAGTCCCAAGGGCCTTGGTGAGCGCACATTGTTTCAGGGAGATAGGAAATATAATGAGGATGGAGCAGTGCCCCTGGCCCCGTCCGGTCGCGGACGGGCGCAAACGGGCTTGCCTTAGGCACGCCTTAGGCGCGCTGCCGGCGCGCCCGCTGCGCTCGTCTGCTGCGCGTCCGGAAGATACACATATTTATAGGCCAAGAGAAGTGTGCGTGGCCTCACGTCAGTGGGCGTGGCCTGAGGTTTGATGGCGGCGAAGGATTTCCCAACCCGGGGCAGTGCTTGCGTCCGCTGCGCGGGAGAAATCAAAGTGCTGTTGTTGGTGGGGAAGTGCCAGGTAGAAAGAAACAATCAGGTAAGGTCATTGAGAACGAGAACAAATAATTTTTAAAAGACGAGCATTCTCTCCCGGCTTCCGCCTCAGGAGTGTCAGTTACCTCTAAGCGCGAGCTAGTAATCAGCCCGGCTTTTGTAAGGTGATTTTTAGCAAGGGGGCGTGGCCTCACGTCAGTGGGCGTGGCCTGAGGTTTAATGGCGGCGAAGGATTTTCCAACCCGGGGCAGTGCTTGCGTCCGCTGCGTGGGAGAAATCAAAGTGCTGTTGTTGGTGGGGAAGTGCCAGGTAGAAAGAAACAATCAGGTAAGGTCATTGAGAACGAGAACAAATAATTTTTAAAAGGCGAGCATTCTCTCCCGGCTTCCGCCTCAGGAGTGGCAGTTTTCTGCCGCTAAAGCAGCAATAGTTTTAATGCCGTTCTTGATAATATGCCCCCAGTCTTCTACAAATCTGGTTCTAACTTTCTAAGTAGGCTGGTTGTCTAGGACAACAGCACTGGAGCTCAAAACTCACTCAATTACACTGGGGTTCACTTCCCTTCTGGTTATGAGTATCTTGGTATAAGGTCACTGAATATATGTGCTTACTACTTGTAACTGGCTGAGAGACTGGAAAGCGAATTCCAGCACCATGGGGCATATGTATCAACATCACCATTTGCGATTCTCAAATAGCGATTTTTAAAGAATCGCTATTTGAGAATTGCAAAACGGGATGTATTAAAAAAATTGCAAACATTTTGCGATTTCTTAAAATTCCTTAATTGCGATTAGCAAATTGCGAAATCGCAATTAAGGAATACCTGCCCATTCATTTCTATGGGCCAGGAGACCCATAGGAATGAATGGGAAGTAATTCTCAAATAGCGAATCGCAATTTGCTAATCGCAATTTGAGAATAATTTCAAAGGTGCAAGGGTGTCATGATGGCACTCTGATGCACCCCTGAAATGAGCATGTGTGTGCATATGGCGCACATGTATGAGCGCCACGTGGCACTTTGTAAAATTCACAAAAGTGCTTTTTGAAAGGAAATCGCAAATTTGCGATTTCTTAAGGATAATTCGCACAACTTGGGGGCTTTTTACATATCATTTAAGAAATCGCAATTTGCGATTTCTTAAATGCTTACGCAAAAGTAAGAAATCGCTAAATTAGCAATTCCTTAATTTTGCGATGGGATTTGGCTCATACATCCCGATTACTGATTTTTTAATCGCAAACGCTGGTATTTTGCGAATCGCAGCGTTTGCGATTAAAAAATCGTTTGATACATATGCCCCCTGGTTCTGTTTTTGTTTATGTCTAGATTAGAGATGTTAGGCACCTTTGCGCAGGATGCCCTAGCCATAATCTTTGATCTGCTGAATGAGGAGAAGGATGGATGGAGCTAGAATAAAGACCACAAAAGGAATCTAGAACATGCACATTACTCAATACACACGTATGAGTGACACTACTGGGGCATAGAAGCAGCAAGATGCCAGAAGGGAATGCCTTTCCCCATCCTTTCCTTACAGAGGCCTAATGCATGCTAAAAGAGGGATGAATTTTCAGGCTACCCAAATACATAAAGTATCCCACCAGGCCCATTTTCTGACTTTGTTTGCAGCCAATACATACACAAGAGTTCCAAAATGAATTCGTGTTGCCATATATTGAAAACACTTCACAAACTCCATGCTCACTCAACAGCATACACGCAGAGCTAACAAGCATTCACCATCCATGTCCGACATGGATGGAATAAAGGACCGGTCAAGCGAAATAAGAGTTTCCACGGAATAGTCTATGACCAATTAAATCATGACCAGTAAGTAGAGGGCTAAAGCAAGGGTGTATATTGGCCCCATTACTTTTTAATTTGTATATAGCAGACCTGCCAGAGTGGCTGGCAGATACTCAGGCATTTCCGCCCAAACTTGCCGGCTCCTCACCTCATTGGCCTCATATTGCAAGATAAACTCTCTAAACATCAACATCGCAAAAACCAAGATGATGATCGTTTCAAGACAACGCACAAGAAAAGGATTCTGGCATATTGATAGAAAATGTATAGTGGTAGTGGCCGCATACAAGTATTTGGGAGTCTGGATAGACCACAGGGGAAGATTGGCGCTGCACATCACTGCAATGCAGGGTGTGGCCCACTGCCTAGAGGGGGCATTCTCAAGAGTAAGGAAAGCTTTGAGTACGCTAGACTTATCACTGTTAATCCTGACAGTGGCCCATGGGACAAAGATTTTTAGAGACAAAATGTTCTCATGGTTAGACAGAGTGCAATCAGCCTGCTTCTGCAGTGTTTCCTGTCTCCCAAACTCGACCTGTCATGCTTAAATCCGTATGTAATTCAGCCTGCCATCTCAATATTGGATTTCGAAAGCAAGATTTGTAGTTTACTGCCTAAAAAATAAAAATGCCCAAGGCTATACTTTAAAGAACCATATTAGTTTCACTGATAAACAATTCAGGGTCTACCTGGAACAAGTTTTTAATGCACTGTCTAGATGTACTGGAAGCCAATGAAATTTGGTCAAGCTCGCTACCCATAGACGTGGCTGCAAAACTGTTAACTAAACAAGCATAGATAATCTCAGTGAACACAATGCATTAGGCGCGAAAATCCTCTCCCACGGCAGCATGGCAGCTGGGTGTAAAAACTTTATGACTGCAGAAGCTTACCTCACTATCTAACATCCCCCTTAAGCCAACAATGAAACACCACTTAATGAGATTACGATTTGAACTTATCCCTCTGATGGCATAAAAGTATGGTCAGAGGTACAAAGGAAGGCGCAGCCACCCAGTGCCACTTCTGAGGTACAGGGGAAGAAACCCTAATTAACGTTCTATGTATCTGCAAGAACCCGTGCTCCCTGCAAATTGTCTGGCTGCGCCACATCTGATGCATTCTCAATGTACAAACATGCCAAGAGGCCTTAGAGGAGTGCATGATAGGTGACTCCGCCCAGTTTTCTGCCCGTTTTGTGAAATTTATGACTGAAATAAAATCTTTGCTTCCTATAGAAGATCATTCAGAATTTTAGCCACGTCGCACACAAACTCTTCTTCTATAAAGGCAAAAATTATTTTTTATCGTCTTTTTTGTAAAAATTGTAATGATTTTAAGCAATTGTGCAATAAAAATCTATCTGTCTATCTGGTCAAGCGAGGGTAGGGAGCCCTTTCTGAAGGTGACAGGCAAAAAGGGTTGCTAGTAAATTGCCATTTTTCTCAACCCGGCGAGAGACAATGCTCGTTCGCCATTGAAAGGGTGCACTTTGAGGGCCATCTGACCTCACGCGATTGCCCTGGATAGGCAGGTAAAGAGTCAAAAACATGCAGGCTTATTCATGTGGAACAGAAGCAAGGGCTCATGCTCTCCAGAGCCATGAAATGCATTTTTAGTCACAACACATATTGAATCAAATAGCGATGTTGAGACAACTGTCCATGACATAACTAGATTCTCATTGTAATGCAGATAATTAGTATTTCCCAAAATAAATATTTCCGCCCTAAACATTGACCAATCAAAGGGTGTCCTCCCCGAGTACTGTTCAGTTGAAATGTAAATTCTGCACTGCCTTCATCACTAATGCACTGTGCATTTGAGTAAGACCTGTACACAAACGATCTGCAGTACCACACATAAAACACAGCAGACAAAGCTTAACTCGGAATTGTGCGGCCTACTTCTTTTCACCGGCTCAGGCGGAAAATGTTCCAGGTCATTGTAGTCCCAACAGGTACATTACCCTCACAGGCACCGGTTGGAATACGCTCATTAACGCCGTATGATCGAGTTATGGTTTTAATCTTCTTTCTGCATGCTGTAATTATGTTAACTAAGACAGAAGAATTACACTTCACATCAGCAGGGCCACAATTCTACATTAAGGTAATGGCAGCACTAGGTAGCTTTAAGCGGCATTCCACTCCGCTTGCTAGTTGTAATTCCACCTGACGTCTCATTGGCTCAGGTGGGAGTTATTTCCAGATGTTCCGTCTCCAAGGTTAAAACAGGCAGATAGTTAACACGTTTTATTAAGTGGGGTTTATTCTTTTGCATTTTTTTCACAGCCAAGTATATTTGGAATAAATGTGAGAGAACCCCATGCTTTTGTTTGAAATAAAATTGTTTTTTTTATCCAGCGGCTTGAAAATTTAAATGCGAAAAAACGTCACTCAAATACAGTTTTGAATGTGCAGAGCATGTCTGAGGCTCTGGGACATAGTATTTTCTTAAATACTAAGGGGCAGATTTACAACTTCTGGCGCATCTCTGCAAATCAGCAGGGATGCGCCAGAACAGATGCATCACGTAATCCCCCCTTTGCGCCACCACGGATGCGTCGCATTTACAATGTGGCGCACCATGGTGCAAATAGGGGAAGATGCGTGACGCATCTTGTGGCGTACGGGTGGTGCATTGCTGGAGTCGCGTCGCAAGCGCGACGCAACTCCTGCAATGCACAGGGGCCGCCCATACTTAACGTGGTGCGTCACTCCTTACGCCTGCTTCAATCAGGCATAAGGATTTGACGCAGCAGCTTCGTAAAACTGACTCAGGGAAATCTTATAGATTTCACTGCGTCAGTTTTACGGGGCTTTCCTGCGAGGGAACGCCCACCCTGCTACAGAACGCCCACATGAAACCTGACGCAGGTTTCATGTGGCGCAGGGCTTTACAATGTGATGCATCTGCCTAGATGCGTCACGTTGTAAATAAGTCGCAACGTGGCGCATGGTTTACGCCGCCGTTGCGTCACAAAAGTGACGCAACGGCGGCGTAAAAGTGCCGCAAGGGGCTTGTAAATCTGCCCCTAATTACTTTTTCTCGTTTTCATATTAACATGTGAAACCAAATAAAACGGTAAAATAGACATCTTCCAGACCTTCTTTTTTTTTATCAAAATGTCTTGTGAAGAAATAGTGTGCAGGTTTTTCTTACACAAAACCTATTTATGCTATATATATTTCAAAAATAAAAAAAACATTTACTACAAATTTCTTGAATTTTGCAAACTTGGGAGCTTATTTATGAGAGGCTTGCGACGCCGGAGCATCACTGTTTTTTAGGCTCCGGTGGCGCAACCCACTCAATAATATCTACGAGGCCACGCAAAGCCACTATGGTAAGACAAAGCAGCGCAAGTCGCTGCGTTGCCTTACTCTGCACCAAGGATGCATTCCAAGGGCTTTGCAGTGGGTTTTTCCATGCTCCACCCATGGATTGGACTTTGAAAATGACTCAGATTTACTAAATCACGTAAATTTGGGGCAGCACCAAAACCTTACACCTCCCGAGAGCAGGTTTAGCGGGGAGAAATATTTGTATTTCTCTTGTTTTTCGTTTTTCCATGTGTGCTGCATTCTGCAGCACACATACAAAGAAGAAAACACCTCCTGGGGTTGTTTTTGTGCAGTAAGGTATCCCTTTCTACACAAAAAGCAAACGTGCATGCAAGGCAGACACTCTTTCACCATGGTACAAGGGTGCCTGCGTTGGTGCTAAGCAGCAAGTACACTAGCGCAGGGGTAAAGGACAAACATGCACTGTATTCCATAAATACGGTGCATTCCTGCCCTTTCAACTTGGCATAGAGCAGCGCAGCAAGAAGCTTTGCGGTGATGCCCTATGCCAGTTCCCCATAAATCAGGACCTATGTTTCTTACACCCATGTTATCAAGCGGGAGCTAGGCTTTGGGTTTTTCTTGGCAGCGAAGCATTGCCTGACCTCATGAGCTCAACAGCAAAAGACCCTTAAGAAGCACTAATGAGAGAGGTGCTTTGGCTATGCCCATGTGTTCATTGCCTTGAGCACAGCATTTAATTGAGCAATAGTTGTATTCTGAAAAGATTGCTTGTTTTGAACTTTATGACTTGTGGGTAAGTTTATGCTCAATACAGCAGGGCTGAGTTGCTTATGTTGACAACGCAATGATCAAGTTCATAGGCCTGATCAGTTTATTTTAAAACGTTATGACACAGGGCAATATGTCTAACACGTTTATTGTGAAAACCATTTGTAGCTGCAGAGAAAAATCTGAGGGTGGATAGCTTTTACAATATTCTAAAGTTATCAGAGAACTATTTTCGTGCATGGAATCTCTGAGATTACCTTAATTATGTGTACATTTGTGATTTCATGACCTGCATGATGGTTGCCTTGTGGGAAAGCTTCTGTCCTAATGCTCAATACAGTAGGCCAGCGTTTCCTATAGTGACAAGCCAATGATAAAGGTTGTGGGCATAATTGGTTGAATGGTAAAATTAGATTAATAGCATAAGCATATTCTGTGTATTATGAAAAACTATGACAAAGGCAGTAAACCTGCTTTATTTCAATTAACTATTTTTTTTAATGTATTTATGTTTTGGAACTCGATGCAGAAATACATCCATTAACAAACATCACTACATCTTAATAAAAGTTTTTTTTAAAAAAGCACAACATAAAGATCACGAAAATACATACAGCTGCATAGGTAAGATGTACTATTCCATCCACTCAATAATAAAGTGCAAAAATACATGTACATAAAACTGCATAATAAAGTAAAGAGTCCATTACAATCCATAATAAAGTGCTGAAACCCTGGAGTGTGCACAAATGCAATAGAGCACATAATACAGTACGCTACATAATAAAGTACTAGGGGCCTAAAAAGTGCAAATACACGAAACAGTCTAATAGAAAATTGATAAAAGGCATTAGGAACATATAAATGGAAACAAGGAATGCACAGTTCAGTCCAAGAGTAAAGTACAATAATACTGGTATACGCAACAGTCAACCAACATAGGTCACAGGATATGGAGTGCGAATAAAGCGAATTACTGTGAAATGAGGTTTGCGATTCATTGCAAATCAATAATAGAGTGCAAAGTGCCAGTACACATACCCACGCAAAACTGAAACACATTTAATAAACATTTTGAAAAGTCGAACATTTTTGCAGAAGCCATTTCAGTTGGGGGAGCAAATAAATATTGACAGGTCTAAGCTGCAGAAGGTATATTATGTTTCAGAAAGATAGGCCTCAAAAAGTGGCAATGTGCAGAATGAACATATGGACCTACAAAGACCACATTATTTATATCTTGCACATATTTGACACAAAGATCACAAAACCTCTCTTGCTTTGGAATACCTTCCCATATTCCAATAATCACCCGTAAAGGAAGCAGATCTAGCCTTAAAAGCAAGATAATCCTCCGAACACCATGGGGAAGATTCCACAGGAGGTAGGGAGTATGATGTATTTATTGTGAAAAGCATTTGTTAATGTCAATAGTCCTTTTAGGGTTGATTATTAGTCATTGTGTTAAAGGCTGTAGGTGTTTTGTTACATGGAATCTCAAAGATTACTGTAGTAGGTAAGGATGTTGGTGTTGGTTACTCTCTCTGATAAGTCCATAAGTCCTGATGGTAGAAGAGTTACATTGTTATCATTCTTGTTAAGGGCTAGTTGGATGATTTGTACACTGTTTTTCCAAAGGTGTATTTGCAATTTTCAAATGTTATGCTTGATGGCCTGATGGCTGCCTTGGGGAAAAGCATATGATTGAGTGCTCAATATAGTAGGCCTGAGATGGTTATTGTGACAAACAAGTTGCACGGGCCATATACTTGATTAGTTCACTGGGAAACGTATGTCGAATGGCATAGGTTTGATCTCAGTGTAATGAAAAGTTATGGCACGGGCAGTAGGTCTGACTTTTTAAATGAGAAAAGCGTTAGTTAAAGGCAATAGCCATTAAGGGTGGATTGTTATATACTGTGTTAAAGACTAAACAGGTATTTTGTTACATGGAATCCAGAGATTATTGTAGTTGGCAAGGGATTTGTTATTGGTTAGCACTTCAGACAAACTCTGAGTGTGTACGATTTTCTCTGTCACCTTTGTTTTGTTAAATCCTCTTAGAAGGGGGTGTGTATTTTCTGTCTAACTGAAATTATGTGCATGACACTGCCTGATGGTTGCGTTGAGGGGAAGCTTATGCTCACAAGCTATTGATAAAGGCTGTAGGCTTGATTGGTTGATTAAGATACGGTATGTGAGATGCCACAGATCTGGTGTGTTTATCATGAAAAGTTACAACAAAACCAGTCGGTCTGACATATTTATTAGGTAAAGCACTTGTTAAAGCTAATAGACCATTGAAGATGTATTGTTATTGTACAGTTGACAGTTAATCTCTTACATGGACTCACAGAGGTTACCGGAGGTTACCGGCTTGAAGATATGCAATATGATATTCCTTGCTAGAACCTCAGAAGCGGGTCCGACAGGTTAAGTTGTCTGACAGTCTCTTGTAATAAAAAACAATCTAGAAAAAACACTTTCCCATTAATATATATACATGCATCGAAGTGTTTGGGTCATCCGTCTCCTGCTTCTTGGTCTGATTAAGTGTCTTTCAATTCTGCGTCAGCCCAGGACAGCATGCTTAAATTATTCTCAGCCACTGGTAATTACCCAGGTTGCCTCCTACTCCATCGTAATCCATCATTATTTTGCCCACCATGTCACCTTGGACAGGACTCAGCCATATGGAAATCAGCCTTGGTCCTGCTCCAATTGGAACAGTCCAGCACAAACTGCCAGGCCAGATCCATTCCACACTAGAACACAAACACCCGTTTTGGCCTATTTGGGCCTCCTTAGTGGAATGCAGTTTGGTCCCAGTGGCGCAATAAGCGAAGACCCATGTCTTGGAATAAGATTGCACTTAAAACAATGGACTGGAATGTAGCCCACAGTAGTTAATCATCCCCCAGAATAATTTCAGCATTCCACTCTACGTTTTCCTCAGTGTGCAGCAAGGGGCAATGGGTCAGCCCACTTCATCCAACTGTTAGTAACCTGTGCATTTACGACTGGTCACATATGCACTTCAATGCTAGAGCTGGTGAACAAGTGCTTTAGGTTTCCATTTTTGTTTTTATGTCTCTTAATTTTTTTCTTCTCCTTTGTACATGTTTGTTTTTTAAAACGTCTTGCTGCTACACAGGCATGTTTTATGGCTACTCGCTTGCTAACCCATTCACCTGGAGTGTGATGCATCCCATACGACATCTGCTTCTAAACCAGACAGACTTTATGGAATGATATCATGCATAGTGAATCACTATACTACCACTCCAATATGGCTAACACATTGCTTTTAAATTGTGAACACCTTGTTGGAACTTCAGATCAACAATAAACTATCTGCAGTATCGTTGCAAGACAACCACCCACTGCTACATGTCTGCTGCTATGTTTAGGCAGTAGCATGTTTTCTTATTTCTATTTTAAATCTTTTAATTTATCTTCCATATGTGTGTTGAGTTTTGGTGTATGTTTTACTGTCAGTGGTTAAGTGGAGGGATGCAAAAATTATTAAGTTTGTGGATGAATGAATTCATTAGTGCAAGGATGAATGACACAGTGCAGATATAATGACTTAGGCCCAATTACGAATCTGGCGGTCTCCCGACTGCACAACTACGATTTGGGAGGTCAGACTGCCACAGCCCGCTGCAGCCGACATGGAACCGTTGGTCTCTGGTGGTGTTGCGGCAGTCAGAAGGCCATAATATGCTTGGCAGGGATCACTGCGGTCCTGCCAGACATCCTATGAGTTTCCTATCCACCGGCGGTGTCATGTAGGTTCCTCCTGCATAAACACCATGGCAGAGAGGAAACAAAGGAGGCCCTGCAGGCTCCCTGGGCCTCCTCTGCATGGGGATGCACATGGGGGGCACAACTCGTGCCCCCCCATGTCCCCTCTGTGTGCCTTTGTCCCAGTTCCTGTACGGCATGGACTTTTCAGTCCATGCTGTGTAGGAATTCTCTTTGGGCGTTCCAATGGCGGAGCCCATTTTTAGAGAAACTGCCTTAGGATCATCAAAAACTAGCCCGCCAGACAGAAGGAAACTCCTAATCTGGTAGGAGGTTTGACCATGGCTTTTGCAGTGAGGCGGTGGAGCAGACCAGGCACCACACGGTCAAAGTAGTATTTGGGCCCTTATTGAGTGCCTAAACTCACCACTGGATAAAGAGTTACCTTCAGTTACAAGCCAGATACACTGTAAATACAAATGTTTTACCATTCCAAATGCAATTTAAAATGATACCTTTCTTTGGGCTTTTTAGTCTCCTCTGACACTAACTAACTCCTCTTTATGTTCAGTACAACCCAGTGTCACATACAGACTGAGTTTACAAAGGCAGACCTTTAGCCACGCTTCTGATGGTGAATGGTGAGTCGATTGCTATTGCACTAGTCCTATCTCAGGTATTTAAGGAGCGAATGCCTACTGCAAAAATGTGCAAATGCAGGTAAGGACCAACACCTGCCATTGTAGCTTCTCTTCCACAGAGAAAACCCGTAATAAATATTGCATGGATTTTAATATGTATTTGTTAATGCTACTGCTATCTTCCGCACAATATCTTATTACTGCCAAATACAGTTTTTCTGTTGCCCAACAGTGCAGCATTTCTCTTTAGCATCTCTGCAAATCATTTTATTTAGTTGTCCAAATCAGTTTCATTTTGGAACCGCAAAACAGGCTGATTTAGGATAAGTGAGATTTTGAAAGATCACCGACATAATATTGCAGTTAACAGTATTGTGTAACTGAAATATCTGTCGAAAATATTGTTTACAAAAATATTTATTTCCTATCCTTATAATAGTAGGATACAAAAAACTTCGAAAATAGTTTCACACTAATATCATTAATATCATGCAAAAATATAATTTTGTAACAAATAATTAGGTAGATATAGTAAATCTGAAATATTTTAATATATACCATTGATAAATGTATATTAAATGCAGCTCACTAATATGTAATACTATATATAAATATATACTTATATAAGCACCTGCACATATATATGTGTGTGTGTGTACATTTATATATATATATATACATATTTTTAATGTAACACAATTGTTGGATATATATATCTCATTCATTTTTTGTTTATTTTTTTTCAACTAACTACTATAAAAAGCACTATATATATGTATATTTATTCACTTAAAAAACCATAGGTTTCACACATGTTATAGTTAGGTGGATATTTCACTCGTAAAAAACCAATGAAATTCCCCCGTTATAGTTAGTTCAGATACCTATAACTCGCGCGCCCGCAATCCACTGCACATGACGTCACATATTACATCACTCATGACATGGTCAGTGGCATCACTCATGACATCACTGATGACATCATCCTTGTGATAGAGTGGCAGTCGTGCGAGTTATAGTTATCTGAACTAACTATAACGGGGGAATTTCATTGGTTTTTTACGAGTGAAATATCCACCTAACTATAACATGTGTGAAACCTATGGTTTTTTAAGTGAATTTGCAAGGTTTTTTAAATGCTAATTCCTAACTATAACGTGTGTGAAACCTATGGTTTTTTAAGTGAATTTGTACGGTTTTTTAAATGCTAATTTATTTATGTATTATTTTTTTTTTTATATATTTATTTTACAATAAACTACGTATTAAAAATTATAATTTTTTTTTTTTTGGGTTTTCAGGGTGCGCGCACTGTGCGCGCACCCCGGCGATTTAAAAAAAAATATATATTTTTTTTGCCTTCGGGGTCCTTCAGGGACCCCCTGACAAAGGCTAGGGGGTCAGGAACTCTCTACCCTGCCCCCTTTTCACGTTCGCCACCTTCCTTTTTCACTCTCGCACTGAATACAAACAAAATGGCGGCCGACACTTCCTGATTTCGACCGATTCGAACGTTGACTAACATGTAACCACCAATCAGAATTACGCTCGCGCACGTTAGGGTGCTCGCACGGTGCTCGCACGGTGCGCGCACCCTGCGCGCGTATAGATATATATATGCTTTTAAATGCTATTTTCTCCGGAAATACTGAACAGATTTACACCAGACCTGCAAAAGGCACTTCCTTGACCTTATGGCTACCTCTCTGCCAAATTTCAAGTAATTCTGTTCAGCCGTTCGGGCTGTAGCTGCGACTAAAGGTCCTATGGAAAAATGTATGGGGAAAATGCGTTTTGGGACCCCCCTTTTTTCTCGGCCCCCGCTTGACGAATCACCCCGAGACTTTCAGGGTAGGAGCTGAACAGAGCGCCCCATTGTTTTGAAAATTTCGCGAGGATTTGTCAACCGGCGCCAAAGTTATTCAAAATAGAATTTTGAGATTTCCTATGGAAACACGGTCCTAACTATAACTATCTACTGGCGACCGCCAGTAGATAATATATATGTATGTATATATATATATATATATATATATATATATATATATTATCTACTGGCGGTCGCCAGTAGATAGTTATAGTTAGGACCCTCTTACCATAGGAAATCCGCAACATTCTATTTTGAATAACTTTGGCGCCGGTCGACGAATCCTCGCGAAATTTTCAAAATAGGTGGGGCGTTGAGCTCCGCTCCTACCCTGAAAGTCTCGGGGGGATTCGTCAAGCGGGGGCTGAGATAAAAGGGGGGTCCCAAAACACGTTTTTCCCATGCATTTTTCCATAGGACCTTTAGACAGAGCTACAGTCCGAACGGCTGAACAGAATTAAATGAAATTTGGCAGAGAGGTAGTCCTCAGGTCAAGGAAGTGCCTTTTGTAGGTTTGGTGTAAATCTGTTCAGTAGATTCTGAGAAAATAGCCTTTAAATCAATATATATATCTGAGCCAGCTTACGGTGCGCTTACGGTGCGCTTACCGTACGCGTACGGTGACGTGCGCGAGCGCGATTCTGATTGGCTCTTAGATCTTAGTAAACATTCAAATCGGCCGAAACCAGGAAGCGGCGGCCGCCATTTTCTCTCTCGCACTCTGAGTGGGGCAGCAAAAATGAAGCCAAAAAATGTCTAAAGGGGCAGTATATTGAGATCATACCCACCCAGCAGTGATATACGGGTCCCCAAACAACCCCCAAGGCCAAAAAAACGCCGATTATGCTTACCGTATGCGTACGGTAAAATTAAAAAAAAAAAAATAATAATTTATCCACACTCTCCCCACCCCGTGTGCAAATGGTTGTTCCCGAAGGGCACCATTTGTGCATGGCATATTAATCTTATGAAAATAATAAAGAATAAATTTCACAACGATACGCATAATATGTCCCCCATGACTGCGTAAAGTGGGCGCGCGGTGCGCGAAGCGCACCGTGCGCGCTCGGAACGAACTGTGTTAACTGGGCGCGCACGCCACGAATGGCGTAAAGTAACTTAGCATTTAAAAAACCGTACAAATTCACTGAAAAAACCATAGGTTTCACACACGTTATAGTTAGGAATTAGCATTTAAAAAACCTTGCAAATTCACTGAAAAAACCATAGGTTTCACACATGTTATAGTTAGCTGTACATTTCACTCGTAAAAAACCAATGAAATTCCCCCGTTATAGTTAGTGCAGGCAACTATAACTCACGCGACCGCAATCTTCTGCTGATGACATATGTGTCTTTATGAAAAAAAAATATTTGTAATATATGTATAGCTAAAATTTAATGGAAGAAGACATGGGCAAATAAGTGTCTAAATACAGTATTAGCATCAGCAGAGGATTGCGGTCGCGTGAGTTATAGTTGCCTGCACTAACTATAACGGGAGAATTTCATTGGTTTTTTACGAGTGAAATGTACAGCTAACTATAACATGTGTGAAACCTATGGTTTTTTCAGTGAATATATATATATATATATATATATATATATATATATATATATATATTACCTACTGGCGGTCGCCAGTAGGTAGTTATAGTTAGGACCCTGTTTCCATAGGAAATCCGCAACATTCTATTTGGAATAACTTTGGCGCCGGTCGACGAATCCTCGCGAAATTTTCAAAATAGGTGGGGCGCTACGCTCCGCTCCTACCCTGAAAGTCTCGGGGGGATTCGTCAAGCAGGGGCCGAGAAAAAAGGGGGTCCCAAAACGCGTTTTCCCCATGCATTTTTCCATAGGACCTTTAGACACAGCTACAGCCCGAACGGCTGAACAGAATTACTTGAAATTTGGCAGAGAGGTAGCCATAAGGTCAAGGAAGTGCCTTTTGCAGGTCTGGTGTAAATCTGTTCAGTATTTCCTGAGAAAATAGCATTTAAAAGCATATATATATGTGGGCGGAGCCTAACCACACATCTCATCCTGAGATCTGATTGGCTGTCAGCACTTCATCCAAGAAGTGTTGGCAGCCATCTTGGGACCAATATACATGATAGCACCTCATTAAAAAGCATTGCAGTTAATAGAAGGTTTTAAGACTTTAGTTACATTATAAATCATTTGTTGATGGTACCATACTCATTTTAGGAATTGTGGTATGTTCTAAGGTGATTTCACCATGTGAAAAAGCCTTCTGCTGGGATATCATGATTGAGAGAATAATATTTTCTCATGCTTTTACCACAGAGGTTTGGAAGGTGATCTATAGGCTAAACTGAGAGCTTATTTTCTGTAAATTCACATTATCTTTCTCAGTCATGTGAGAATGAAGTCTGACATTCTCAGTAAAACATGTACATCCAACAAGGGCAGAGACTGTCAGTTGATTCCTTTGTGTTCTACTGCAGCTTCCCAGAGTGTTCCAAAGAACTACTAGAGCGCTAACAGTCCTACTTATGATAAACGTATGGCACACCTGAAGCCATCTTGCTTGGATTAAAGTGGTAACTCTTAAAACATTTAATTTAAAAAGGAACAAAATGAGGGGGTTCATTTTTCCATAAAAAGTATGATTAGTGCTGCAGAAAGAAAAATTAGGGCACATTTTGAGTGACTTCTCAAATCCTCTTCTATTTCATTAAAACATTCTGACATGCAGACTGAAACATGCACTTTCAATACCAGCAGCAGTTTTCCCTGGTGAGCAGTAGCTCTACTACAGTGATCTAATGAGCAAAAAGAGTGCTAACATTCTCAATTTATGGCAAATGTGTGACACATCTGAATGCCTTCTTGATGGAATCAAAGTAAAAAACTGAAAGTATTTCCTACTGAGGAGACTGCAGTAAATAAGGAAATTAGGAAACTTCATAACAAATAAGTCTCCCAAGATGGCCACCAGAGACAAAAGAGCCCAAATGTAGCCCAAATATCACCCAGATGTAGCCCAAGTATAGCCCAATGACAGAATGTCCCAGAATGTTATTAAAAACAACTAGAGCGCTTACTGTCTTCATTATGACAAAAGTATGGCACACCTGAAGCCATCTTGATTGGAATAAACTGGTAACACTTAAAACATTTAATTTAAAAAGGAACACAATGAGGAGGTTCATTTTGCCATAGAAATTATGATTAATGCTGAAGAAAGAAAATGAGGGCACATTTTGAGTGACTTCTCAAATCCTCTTCTATTTCATTAAAACATTCTGACATGCAGACTGAAACATGCACTTTTAATACCAGGAGCAGACTTCCATGGTGCAGTAGTTTTACTACAGTGATCTAATGAGCAACTAGAGTGCTAACATTCAGAATTTATGGCAAATGTGTGACATATCTGGATACCTTCATGATGGAATCAAAGTAAAAAACTGAAAGCATTTCCTACTGAGGAGACTGCAGTACATGAGGAAATTAGGAAACTTCATAACAAATAAATCTCCCAAGATGGCCACCGGAGACAAAAGAGCCCAAATGTAGCCCAAAATCACCCAGATGTAGCCCAAATATAGCCCAATGACAGAAGTGTGCAAAACACTTATTATTTTGTGTTTTTGCAGTGTTATATAGTGCAGACTTGTCAGGTATTGGAGTGCTTTACATGAGCATTGGTTACATCACACAAGAACAAATTAATTTTGGTTGTAGACATGGGGAGACTAGGTGATTTGACCAGAATCACAGAATGTCGAGCTGAAGCAGAAACTTCAACCTGGTTCCCCAGTTGCAAAGTCTGCAGTTCTGGAAGTAACACCACATCCTCTCCCCTAAGTGCAACATTTAATCAAGTGGTCAACTGGATAAAAAAACATAAAGATAACAAATAATTTAAAAGTGCTTTGTCGCTATTTGAAAACTCAGAAAATATGTCCTTATTTTAGTCTTTTAGAGCACTAACCATAATTTTGATGCCAATAAGACCCTCTCATATATGTAATTTCTAAAGGAAATGCTCTAGGTATTACAGTTTTGATTACATCAAGATGATGTCAGGCGTTCCACACTTTTGTAATAAATATAGAATGTTAGCAATCTAGTTGTTCATTAGGATACTGTTGAGAGGCAGAGGCCAGGGGCACGGACTCTGAAAATTGAAGGCAGGTAGGAGGGTGCAAAGGCAACAATTTAACCACACTGAGCAGGCAGGAAGGGCCGTGGAAGCACAACAGACTATGGAGGGCAGTGGAAAGGGGGGCAGGGGCAACAAACCAACAATACAGGACTTGCAAGAGAGGCTGTTGGAGGGAAGATCTATTACGGGTCAAGGAAGCTAGGGGCGGTCCCCAGATCCCCGGGAGCCACCACAGAACTGAGCAGGAGAGTGAGTCAGGGACAAAAGGGGCACCTTAATTTGAGCCGGGGTGCCTAGGAACGCTTGCTCCAAAAATGAAGAAAACAGACATATGAGACATGGAATTGGAGGCAGAATACAATGGCAGTTTAATGAGAAGATGCAACTTCAAAGAAACCGCAGAATAGAGACATAAAGTACAAAATACAGAATCCAGATAATCATACAGCTGTCATAATATTCTCTGTATCTCAATTAATGTACTGACAGAGAGAGAGAGAAAACACATCTATAAATGCATCATGAGAAACAAGTTACACCAAGGAAAATGTTACCTAGGAACACTCACGTTTACTCTTAGAGCAAGCATTCCTGCAATTACAATACAAAATCTTTTAAATGCAAAAGTAAAGAGAACAATGGTTAAACATAACATGACATTTCATATAGGTAAAATAGAATAAGATACTTCAAGCAAAGCAGAGCAAGACATTTTAAGCAAAGGAAGACAAGAGCTCCCAGCTCTTGGGGAAAACCTGCACTGCCTGTTAACCTACATACAGACGGCGAGGTAGTCCGTCGATATCTGTGGGTGCTCCCTTTTTATATCATTTTGTGGGCTCCTTTGCACGCTACATCTACCTACGTATGCTACCCAAAAGCTTCGTCTGCAGATTTTACCAGACATTTCGTCATTTACCCACTTAATGCTGACAATGGACTGGGTGAAAAGGTCAGTCTCTCAGGCCAATCGCTTATCGTAAGTTCCATAGAGCAAGCAGAAAATAATGGGTATTGTACGGGAATTCAATATATTCATGTATAAAATCTCCTCAGTTCTCCTAACTTGACGCTCTGCGGTTGCCACTTCCTTAAAAGCGGGAAACCTGCCCAGGAAGCAAGTACCAGTCCAGGATGCAGCCTACTGTATGTCGACAGCTTCAGGGGGATGTTGAACTTTGATACCGAGCACGGAGCACTCGGGTAGGGTGGGGGCTACTAGTTTGGATCAGAAGGCCTCGCAGACCTGCCTTCAGACTGTTATACACTAAAATTGCAGAGCTATGGTCAATTTAACAAAGAGGCCTACATATTGAACAGAAGGGCCTACACAGGGGTTTTATGCTGGCTGAGTGGTAAGGATGTCTCAGGATAATTATATAGCAACACAGGACCCGCTGGTCAATTTAATACGGCCTACAAATGCAGCTGGCAGGGCAAGGACAAGGGTCTCATACTTCAGGTGTGGACAGAACGGGCCAGGGGCCCCCTGTGATACAAAATCTACCCTCCTTCAAGGCTGTGGCAATGTAATAGACCATTGTGGGCAGAAGGAAGAGGCAATGGTAGTACAACCATACATGCCAACAGACCCGATTCAGCCAGGAAACGTCCAATGTTTTTAAGCTCAAATGGGCTTTATTTGATCTGTCTCCTGTCTACAATATCCTCTTTTTCAATGTAACTCAAAGGGGAAAATCAATACCCCAGTTTTTTTTCAAAATCTCCCTCTTACCAAGTTCAAAATGTTCGCAAGTATGGTACATTGGATCATGGAAGGAAATGGGATAGGGACATGGACTTGGATAACAGAGGACAGGAGGGACATGGAGAGGTGCACCAAACTGACCCTGCAGGGCAGGCATCAGGGTTTGCAGCAGCACAATACACCACACAGGGCATGCAGGACGGGAGTGCAGCACAACAATCCATAGAAAGCAAGAGGGAGGGGACAGGACCATGCACATGGACAACAGAGAACAGAGGGGCAAGAGGCAATGGTAGCTAGCTGACCATAATGGACAGACAGGAGAGAAAGCTGCAGCATAACAGACCATAAAGGGCAGGAGGGACGGATCAGGGGCATTACAATGGAACAGACAAGCCAGGAGGGAGGGAGTAGGGCTGGGGGCAAGGGGGCAGGGCAGGAGCAGCAAGATAGCCATGGAGGTCAGGCAGGATGGGCACTAGAAGCAAGACACACCATGAAGAGCAACAGTGAGACTGTGATGGCATACACACAGACCATGGAGGGAAGGTGGGAGGGGGTCAGGGGCAGCTAACTGACCACACAGGGAAGGTGGGAGGGGCCATGGCAGCACAGAAGACCATGCATGGCAAGTGGGAGGGTTAGTGGCAGCACAATGGCTATGATGGGCAAGAAGGAGGGTGGAGGGGCATGCACAAAGGACGATGGAGGATAGAAGGGAGGGTCAGGACCTGTGCACAGACAAGAAAGTTCAGGGGAAGGGACCTCACAACAGACCACACGGGGCAGGCAGGAGGAGCAGTTGCAGCACAACAGACCAGGGAGGGCAGAAGGGTGTGGCAGTACAATGGACCATGTAGGACAGGAGGAAGAGGATAGGGGCATGGCATGTGGACAGGCAGGGTGGAGGTGGCAGGGACAGGTTACAGTCATCTGACAATGCTAGGCAGGTGGGAGGGGAGTGGCAGCTCAACAGAACACTCAGAGTAGATAGGAGTGGCAGGTCCATGGGACATGGTGGGCAAAAAGGATGGAGCAGGGGCATGCACAAAGACATCGGAGGGCAGGGGGAAGGAGAATAGGGGCAGCAAGCTAAGCACAGAGTTTAAGCAGGAGGTCAATGATGGGGCATAGAATTGGGCAATGGGGGGCAGGAGGAGTGGACTGGTACATCATACTAAATTGAGGGCAGTGGCAGCACATCAGACCATGCATGGCAGGAGGGAGGAGGCTAGTCCATGGATTCACACAACAGAGGATAGGGAGGAAGGGGATGGGGCAGCAAGCTAACTGTTCAGAGAAGGCGGGTATTAGGAACTTTATTGTTTTTAAAACATTGTGTCTGTGCGAACTACTTAAAATATGAACAAGTATGCAGCATAATCTCACTTTTATTCAGGAAGAAGAGGACGTTTGTGACTGTGACTCCGGGCTCACTTGGCAGAAACACCCCCTGACCCTCCACCCCCTATCGCAAAATGTAATGCCCGTGAAAAGGGTAGGTGAACACAGTGTTATATAGAACATAGTCCTGAGAGCACGATTGAAAATGAAAACTAGATATAGTGTATGGTATAAACTATGCACCAAAAAGTGTGATATAAGATGAACCGGGCGTGAAATATAATATGCAATACATTGTGCGCAATGACAGATTCATTGGAGAGCGCGAGATAGCACAGGCACTAGCGTGTGCTATGCGATATGCGCCTTGGAGTGTAATATGCACAGGGCAGTGTTGTGTAACCTAACTAGTCTCTAAAGTTGTAATATAAAATATGTGCTGGGGAGTGTAACGTTGCATATGCACTGTGACAAAGATATGGATCCCAGATTGTAATATGTATGGCATAGCACTGTGCGTTATAACATAGGCATCGAGAAAGGCACGTTAGATGGGGCAATATAACCCGTGCAAAGACAAGTGTGGCATGACATATTCACGGGGTGGTGTTACAGTGCACATGGGATAGAGAGTGTCATAGCATATGCACTAGCTAGTGGAATACAACACAGAGGTGTGTGGCACTCGGCAGGCAATGGTGGGTGTAACACAGCATTGGGCTCTGTCAGGAGCACGCTGTGACTCTCAAGTGATGTTCGTCCCCTTTCCAGAGAGTAAAATAAAAAGTATTACACATCCGGCAGTGGATGTGTGTTTTATTAACCGTGAGGGGGGTTTCTTGCATAGTTTTGGTCGAATTTTTGTCGAATCCCCTTTGAATGGCTTGGTGTGCATGTGTATTAAATGTGCCCGTCAATAGTTACCCATGTTTGTATAAATAAACGACAAGGGTGTCTACCAGGATTAGGCACGGTAGGGCATCAGACATGTCAGAGCTTCACTAGTGGTGTAAATACATTCCACGTGGATTCATTGCATGCATAGTCGCCTTTTAATGAATATCACGCAAATCGTCATGGTGATAGGTACGTACGGTTTGTCCAGCATGTCCTAGGTGTGTCTATAAATATATATTTTTTAAAAATAATAAAAAACAGTGGCCGGCCCTGGGGATTGGGGTCAAAAAAATATAATTAGGAGACTGGCCCTGGGGGATGGGGTCATCAGGGCCAATAAATTAGAATAAGAAGGGGAACCAAACAGCCCCCCTTCTTAAAAAACTAAAATAAATAAAAGACTGGCATCGTGCCGGAGGCCATGCCCCCTCCGTGCAGCACTCTGCAAACG